>NC_135673.1:35936433-36539017 GCF_964188315.1 Podarcis muralis | reverse complement strand
TCACATTAATCAGAATTATCCAAGGAGGTTTTTTTCTTTTTCTTTTGCCGCAGCCATTGTCCTTTTTTTTAAAAAAAAAAAATTGTTATTTCATAAAATGTATACACTGCATGATTGTCTTTTTTTAAAAAAATAAACTGAGCAGTTTACAAAAGATGAAACAGTAAAATCAAGAAAAAAACCACAACCATAATTTAAAACATGCAAAAGTTAAAATACTAAAACAGATTAAAATTGCCTGAACTTTATAAGCAACTTTGTAGGCTTTAAGGTAAAGGTAAAGGGACCCCTGACTATTAGGTCCAGTCGTGGCCGAGTCTGGGGTTGCGGCGCTCATCTCTCTTTATTGGCCGAGGGAGCTGGCATACAGCTTCCGGGTCATGTGGCCAGCATGACTAAGCTGCTTCTGGTGAACCAGAGCAGTGCAATGAAACGCCATTTCCCTTCCCGCTGGAGCGGTACCTATTTATTTACTTGCACTTTGACGTGCTTTCGAACTGCTAGGTTGGCAGGAGCAGGGACCGAGCAACGGGAGCTCACCCCGTCGCGGGGATTCAAACCGCCAACCTTCTGATTGACAAGCCCTAGGCTCTGTGGTTTGACCCACAGCGCCACCCGCATCCCTTGTAGGCTTTATCATGAGCCAAAAGATTCCCAAAGTGCCTTGTTATTTATGGTTATCATTATTACCATTATAAAAGTGTTTATAAACTGCCGAATATATTGATGGCGTACAACAAAATGTTTTAAATGGCATAACATAAAAAAATTAAAAATACAGATCACAGGATCAAATGCAGAAACAGCAGCTCAGTCAGTAGAGCACGAGACTCTTCATCTCCGGGTCGTGGCTTTGAGCCCCACATTGAGCAAAAGGGAGTTGGGCTTGATGGCCTCATTGTCTCTTCCAACTCCATGATTCTGTGGTAGATCATCCAATTCAATGCAAATATATGCAGGGAAGGGATAGCTAAGAAAGATGCAATCTGAAGTCCCCACTTGCTGCAACTGCTGTGGCTTCCTTTTGGGGTGGCGAGGGGAAGGACCACAGGTCAGTGTTTAAATCACATGTAGAAGGTCTCAGGATCATTCTAGGTAGAACTGAGCAAGATCCCTGTCCAAAACAAGGGAGAGCTGCTGTCAGTCCATGTTGATGGAACTGAGATGGGTAGACCCTGGTTTGGGATAAGACAGCTTCCTATGTCCTTAGGGCCCTACAGGAAACTCTTTCCTAGGCATATGAAGTAACGACGTTATCTTACTTCAAGGTAAATTGGGGTGCTTTTTTTTACCACACACGGATGTATGTTTCTGCTTTCCCCCTGCCTCCCTCGACCTCCCTCTTCTGAGGTTTGTGGGCGACTGTTTGGTAATCTGCATACAAATCGGAGTGCATAACCCATACTTCTACTCAATTCTACTAGCACGTTAAGTCGTAGCACTCACTGGAAGAGGAATATGCAGCTGCTTGACAAGACAGGTGCGAATGCTTCCAGAAAAGGAGGGAGAAACAGCTGTCAGGGTGGTGCCTGTATAGGAGAGGTTTACCCTGAAGTTTTTAATATCAAAACTATTGCATGTGTGGATTTTTTTGGGGGAAGTTATTATAAACATGTTCCCTAATACTGAATTAAATGACTTGCCCCTCAAGCCCAGTACCAGAGCTACATCTGGCAGTGCCACTCCAAAGTCTTATGCAGAACTTTCCCCAGGCTTGTTTATCTGGGATATTTGTTTAACTGGATGTGCTGGGGATTGAATGTGCAGCTGTCTGATTTTGAATAATATGTTGTCTACTATTGCACACCTGCACTATTCAGCTAAAGCAGGGGTGAGCAAGGTTTATCTTGCCTTGGTCAGATCGGTTCTGTGGAGATCCCTCCATGGGCTGGACCGCACACGTGCCCGCGATTTTTGGCACCACGGAAGCAAGTCCCCGTGTCGCGCTGTGCTGGTTTTGTGCAGCGTATGAGTGGGCTGCTCGGTTTGGGCATGGCTCATGGGCCAGTCAAATGACCTCTGCAAACCGCTATGTACAGCGCATATGTGCGGTGCCGCACATGTGCTGTACATAGCAGTTTGGTGCCATTGCCGGGATCCTCTGCTTGTGACTGCAGCTGTGAATGGAGGATCCTACCAATGCAGCTGCGTGATGGCTGCTCGTGCTGCAGTGAGCCCCTGCGGGGTGCCTTCTTGTCACCCCCCCCCCAGACATGGCATCTGGGGCGGACTGCCCCGTCGCCCGTTGCGACGCCACTGGTCCCCATTAACAGTCATCCTGAATATTCACGAAGAGAATGGGCTCCCTGAACTTTGCCCATCTTTTCCAATATCACAAGAGTGAGATGGGAGAAACCTAGACTGCAGCAACACACATTCCAGTAAGGTACCATCAGAAGGAGCTCCTGGATCCATAATGCCTGCAAATGCAGTTATAGCACAAATCTACATTTCCTTTAAAGATGTGCCGGCATACCTCTGTTACACCAACATACACAAAGAGCTACTGAGGGTAATGGCAACATAGGCACATCAAGAGAAATATCTAAAGAATGTCTTTCTGTCTCTGTATTATGGCTCCAAACAGTCAGGGAACAGTAATTGAAAATATATCTAAAATCAATTTGTTTTTACCCATATCACTCATGTTTGGAATGTACCAGCAGCCCAAATTAAGTTGTTGAGCTTACAGGAAGCAAAGGCAGCCTTTCATCAGAGTAGTTTAGAAGTCAAATGATGTATAAATTCTAGTGAACAAAATAATAGAAATAAAAATAGGTACTGCAATACCATCCGTTGTTTTGAAATTGGCTTGACCCAGTCTGTCATTCTGCGTTCCCTGCCTTTGAGTTAACCACTAAGTTGCTAGATTCTATGACCCGTGGAGCAAATAATTGCTTCAGTGTGTATGTATGCTTATAACAAAAAATTGAAATGGATGCTGTATAAATTAATCTGGGTGCTTCTTGTGTGCGGTTTGGAAGGAAACAGAATACAAACGAAATCCAGAAATGCTAGATGCGACATTCAATGCATTTTTCAAGAGCTACTGAGTAAATGATCTCCAGGAGCATGAATATAGAACAGCCTTTTTAAAGCTATGGAATGAATTAAATTTGCAGCCTCATATTCCTGTACGGCAAATAAGAAGAAATCCCAGCTGGTCCAGAGCCAGCCAACAAAAACCTGTGTGCACAATTTACTATTCTTACCTAAAAATTGGCTGCCATTTGGTCCTCTAAACCAGGTTGTATGTGATGAATTTTCATAATTTTGCCTTCTTTTTAATGCAACTTTTTGCCTTTTTGAAGAGAGAAAAGGGTCCTATTTCCCATCCTCTTTTTTCTAAATGCCAAATAAAGAAATGAGCAGCCAGAAGTTGTGATGTATTTATTTTTGCACCTATCATTAACATGATCTTCTGTGACCTCATATTCACACACTGCCTTCTCTCAAATTTAAATGAATTGAAAACCTATTCTCCCTTTACTATGGCTCTCATGTTAGCCATAAGGTAATAAAGGTGTGTTTTCATTTTTTTCTGGCTTTTTAACGTTTCTTGCATGTTTACACACAGCAGATGTGTTCAAATCCGAGGGCAACTTTGCATATGCATACCAGTTGGTTGGTTTCTTCATAGTGCCTGTGGCATCATGGTAGCAGAACAGTTACTGCACCCTGGTTCACAATGAGACTATCCCATCCACATTTTTTTAAAAAACCCACACAAAACAAAACGGAGTTGAAATGGCTGAGAGTGCACGGTAATTTGAATTTGCTCCAATGGAATTATTTAACTCCCCATCTCATCTCAACTGGGTTTGCCAAAATGACTTGGGCCTGCCCCAGTAGAGCCCCTCCCTTCGTGCACACATGTTTTGGGAGTTTTCTATCAGAAGGAGTAGGGGTGTATGAAATGGATTCCTGCCACATCAAGCTCAATCTGCTGTCAGCCAGCCTCGAGTTGCCTGCCAGGGGGTGGCACCGGCTGTCAACTTCCTCCTCCTCCTTAGTCTGAAAGCTTCCACTACAGAACTCAGTAGGGAGGAACATGTGGGCTCCACTAGAATTAGTTGACTGTGCCTGACACTGGCTCCAGTTCTTCATACTGTTGGCCTCTCTGCCTTCCTCTCTACCAGCCACTACGGGTCAGATCATTCCTGTGTGCCATGGATGTTTCCACAAGGTAGCACTGCATGTTCAGGACACAAATCTGCAAAACAAAATGTGCAGGTTTTGCAGAGCAAATTCAAAATACTGTGCATTCTCATCCATTTCCACTGCTATTCTGTTGATAGGATTCAATCCTACACCAGCAAACTGTTAAAATGAATTTGGCACTCTTGTGCAACAAACCACCCCAACTGTCTGGACATTTTGCAGTATTGAAACTGATAGGGAAGGGAAGTGGCAAGTGTGAAACAACCATTGTTTGACACAACCGGGGCCTATTTTTTCAGCTGGAACTCACCAGAACTCAGTTCTGGCACCTGTCAGGTGGGCACCATTGCTATTATAAGGGAACAAGGAAGGTGTTCACAGTGAGTTCTGGCACCTCTTTTTTGTAGAAAAGTAGCACTGGGCATAGTGTTATATAACTCATCTGCACACAAGTCAGAATGATTGCTCAATAACAGCCAGCATCATGCCAGCCTCAAACTTTGTGAAAACAAATCAGAATGAGTGCTCGATAAGCAGGTCCTTATGTCCCTTTGCTAAATTGCACATTGCAGTTCCCATTCAAAAGCACAACCAGCTCCCTATTGCTGGTACCAGTCATTGTTGTGCATTGCATACTGTCTATTATCTGCTATTAGCTCACTTGTTCATCAGCTTGCACTTCCTCCCCCTACCCCTTAATAGCTGACTGCTTTTCTTATGTCTGCTGCCAATTTGGAATGCTTATATTTGCAATGGAAAATATGGGGGGCGGGGGCGGGGAGGTATGTGGAATGTTGTGGCTATTGGCAAACCCCCTAGTTTGTTTGATTATTGCTGCAATTACTTCTATCTCCCTTTTCATGATATAAATGTTTCCAAAGTGACTTGCAAGTAACAATAAAGTACAAAAACCACAAGGCAGAGAACCAACTCTATGAAGTCATCAGCTATGAAGCTTCCCACAGGGTTGTTGGTGGTAGTTGGCCTTTGGAGTGGCGGAGTGTGGGGGAGAGACCATTAATGTTTTCTTCAACTACCTCTCTTGGGATCCTTCCTGTACTGCAGTTGGTGGCAGATAATTTACTTGGTGGTAACATAGCAATTCCCAAGTGGAATAAGCAGCTTCCTTCATTGGAAGTTTTCAAGAAAATCTTTAGGCATGGATCTCTCAGAGATGTTTTAGGGTGAACAAGGAAGGGGGGGGGGAGACGAGCTAGATTTGTGCAGTTCCCTGTCATTCTTTCTGCCTCTGTGCATAGCTGTTTTCAGTACTGAACTGACAGAACTTTTGTTGCCTCTGTGAATGGCTTCCTCGGTAAATGAACCATTGTGGATTTAAATGAAATTCTCTACTGCAGTAGATCCAATAAGACTCTATGTACTGCAGCACCTCATCTTTTTCATCCTGGTTTTTCCAAGGCAATCCAATATTCACTTAGACATTGAAATGAATTTAAAGAGAGGGATCGGAACACTATAGAGGTGACATATCCATATTTCAGAGCCAGCTCAGCTCTAACAAAGTTCTTGCCAAAGTTGTGAATTTATATAGCTCTGAAGTTAAAGTGGCGCTGATTGGCCAGGGCCAGTTTTTCTCAGTTCTTGGAATCTTATGGCTGTAATTTGAACAGTTCCACTAATGAAGTGATCCCTGTTATCAACAGATGCCACATTTGGCAGTGTGCACCTTTGATAGCAGCCAATTTCTCAGTCTTGTTAAGAGTTTATAAGGTCATTATTATCCTGTGAGTTCCACATACAGGTGTGTATATCCAGAGAAAGTGCTAATGGCATCTTTGGAGTCAAACAGCATGGACTAAAGTATGACTCAGTATGCTGCCTTGCCAGCGAACGTTAACACAACTGTGCAGGAAGCAGATATTGTTTTAATGATTTGGTTGGTGCATTGGTCAGTTCTGTACTGAGTTGCCTCCTCCACCCGCAATAAATGATGCCAAGTGAACAAACATAGACCTTTTACAGAGATCCAGAGTATGGAACCCTATTTCAGTTGGACAGCCACATGCTGTTATGGACAAGTTTTCAGGGTGGGTGGCCCATAGATGCAACACCTTTATACAGTATGCTGTATTCCGGCCATACAACAGTTTCTACATGCATGCTTGCACACACACACATGCATGCACACACCCACCCCTCCGCCCAGGCAAGCTTGCATCATATAGAGTCCTTTCCTCCTTGTTGAAAAGTTATTTCCATGATTACAAAACCAAGGTGAACAGATATCCTGTCCCATGAGATACTTCAGAAGGCTTCCTGAGAACTGCTCCCATGTTGCTATTGTCACTGATGAAGAGCTTTGCAAAGTAATACAAATGGAGGAAGCCCACGTTTTGTTGGAGTGGCAGGTGGGCTATTGATTGGAAGAAGCTCCTTTTTCCTGCAGTCACTCAATGCTTTCCATTTGTCCTGTGAATCCCTGGAGGGCATGCAGTTGCAAATGAGGTTTTCGTTGTATGAGTGGATTTACAGTCTTTAATTGTGAGGGCATTTCTCCACTGACATTGAACACTGGACAGTGCTAGAATGTAAATCAGTTGGTGGCTTGGACAGCATTGGGGATGGGTGAGAAATCCAAAGCTTTTTAGGAAACCATTTAAGTATGCCTTGCATCCCTTCCCACACCCATTGCAAAGCTCAGAAAAATTAGGGTAGTTTCTGACAACCTTCTTTTCCCCCCAAAAGAAAAATATTACAACACAGTTTTACAGTGATTGGTTTGAGCCAGTTTGTGCTATTCCCCAAAACTCGTAGTTAGTTTGCTGAACTCAGTTAAGTTTTTCCTTTTTAAAAAATGAACATTTTAAAATTAATTATATATATATATATATATATTTGTGTGTGTGTGTGTGTGTGTGTGTGTGTGTGTGTGTGTGTGTATTCTATCTTTTGATGTGGCTTAAAGCACATCAGAATCATTATGGGGGAATCTATGAGTCAGTGGCCCTTGTTTCTTTGCTGCAAACTAGTGTCCTTCCTTTCATTTCTGAAGTTCTAGGGCCACTGGCAGTCTGAGCAAAGCTTTTCCTAGCCAACGAAAGGTCCCAAACTGGTGTTCCTCTTGCTATGGTCAACTATTGGATTGTAACCTTCCAGCCACCCTTCTTGCCCTGGCTGCAATGATATGGACAATGAACCTATTTACCAATACATTTAAATAAGAGCCTTTATGCATTTTGGGAACCCAGGACTAGTGACTCCGACCTCCCACCATCCAAAATTGCTGTCATTCATTGTATGATACCGGAGTCTGTATGGGAATTGGCAGCTTTTCTATTGAGTTGCTTATCTCTCTCTTTGGAAACATTATATAGAAAATGCTACGAGGGCAGATGTTTGTTGTGCTTGTTATAATTAGCATTGTTGCCCCCCAAAGTCAAGGGACTCTGATTTAAGGGACCCAAATCCACCACCCTGTGGGAAATGGCTGCTGTTCTTCAAATGCCTCGGTCTCTTGACTTTAAGGTAGAATAAAAACAGCAGCATAAAGACACTGTAAAACTGAAGTACAGTGGTACCTCGGGTTAACTACTTAATTCATTCTGGAGGTCCGTTCTTAACCAGAAACTGTTCTTAACCTGAAACACCACTTCAGCTAATGGGGTCTCCTGCTGCTGCCACACCACCGGAACCCGATTTCTGTTCTTATCCTGAAGCAAAGTTCTTAACCCGAGGTACTATTTCTGGGTTAGCGGAGTCTGTAACCTGAAGCGTATGTAACCTGAGGTACCACTGTAAAGCTCATCACCACCAGTATTTCCTTCCTTTAATTCTTTGTCAGCAGCTAACATGTTTTAAGCAAGGCAGGGCTATTTTGGAAGTGATGATTATCACCTGCTGTAGAAGGTGAACCTGTGCACATTCAGTAGGAGAGCAAGAATGGGAACAAAAGAGGCATAGACTGAAAAGTGCAGAGGAAGCTGATATACCTTCTTCCATTGGCAAGCGAAGGAGCCATATAGACAAAGATACAGAACACTGAAACCTAACTTTATCTTACAGGGGCAGAATAAAACAGGAACAGCTAAAAATATAGAAAAATAACAATTTAACAACAATATGACCCTTTAAATGTGTTTGTTGGAGGGGGGGTTATTGGTTTGTTTTTGTTTTATTATGCATTTTGTATTTTTCTGTTGTGAACAGCCCTGTGATTTTCTGATGAAGGGCGGTATGCAAATGTAATTTGTGGACATTGTCTTATTTGTTTTCTTTATTATTGTTTGTGAAGCTGAAAGCCTAAATAAACTAAACCAAACACCAAAATGCCAAATGAATTTAATTAATAAACAATAAAAATAAATAACAGAATTAAAAATATATAAAAATATAAAATATCTATTATGACCTTAGTTTCATCCATGCCAACGTCCTGATGCAGCTTAAACTACAATGTCAATTTCACAGGCAAAGATCTATTCATAACCAAGTCCTGTACAGTCGTACCTTGGTTCTCGAACCTAATTTGTTCAGGAAGTCCATTCAACTTCCAAAAATGTTCGAAAACCAAGTTGTGGCTTCCAGTTGGCTGCAGGAGCTTCCTGCACTCAATCGGAAGCCGTGTTGGATGTTCAGCTTCCAAAAAAAGGAACACTTACTTCTGTGTTTGTAGTGTTCGGAGCTGCAATGTATAAGTACCAAGGTGTTCAAGAACCAAGGTATGACTGTACTAGCAAGATAGGGCCTCTTCTGTTGTGGCTCCTTGACTGTGGAAATCTGTTTCCCTAGAGGAGCAGATGGCAACAACCTAATTGGGATTCCATCACCATGTTGAAACATGTTTCTCCTGCTTTTGGAGGGAATTAATTAAGGCCACTTAAAGATCGAAACTTTTTTGCACTGTCATGTTTTATTAATGAGTGGTTTTATTAATTATTATATATTATTGTTTGTGAAGTGTGGTCTATAAGTTTTGTACATAAACATGCATGTTTTCTCAAAATTGCAAGCTCTGATTGTACTGGGCTCCATATCGCAGAAAGGACTATAATAATGTTGAGCTAAATATGCTTACAAAGCCCTGTCAGGCACTTCTGCTCAGCACAAGAATGCTGGAGGTGGAAAGATGGGGCCAGTACCTGTGGTCCTTCTTTCACCCATGGAGGCCATTAACAAGTGAGCAGAGCTTTTGAGAACCTATTAACTGAAGGGACTGAACTTATGTGTCCTGCCTGATAACACCAAAGGCTTATCTAGTCTGTATTCTATTTCCTATCAGGCACCTGTGAGAAGCCCAAAAGCAGCGTAGCAGGCGAATGACCCTGTCCAATTGTTGCTCTCAAGCAGTTAGCATCCAGAGGCACATTGCCTCTGAACCCAGAGTCTGCACATGCTAACATAACTGGAAGCCACTGTTGTCCTGATCCTTCATGAATTTGTCTAATCCCTTGTTAAAGCTGTCTAAGTTGGTGTCCATCATAATATTACTTAGGGTACCCTACCTACAAAGCACCTGCTATACTGCAAGCTATGTCCACAACACTAATAAAGTCTCTTTTGTATTGGCCCTATCATATGTAGACTTTTGCTTTCAGTATTATTATTTTTAACTGCATGGAGCAAAAGGAGTACCATATGTATAGGAGCAGATTAGTGATGAAACCCGGTGGCCTCTTGATAAACCCTTAGTCATGGCAGGCATGTGGCATAACAAGGTATTAATTGAAGGCAGGTTACACATAGGTAAGAAATACAGAAAGATGCTCTGGGAACAGCAGCAGTGTTGTGGTCTGTAAATGAAGGGAAGATGGTTCACAACATGATCATTTTCTGCTTTGCCGTATTTTCAGGTGATAGAGATATGAAGAGAGTTTGTATTTATTTGTATCTACCGTAGTTCCACCCATAGTTCAGTATCAGACCTCCTGCAGATGAAGCACATGTTCTGATACTGAACTATTGGTGGAACTAGATGTGACCAAAGAACATCACCCCCAAATGTGCCTTACTTTCTCTTCTCCTATAAAATTAAGAATTGAAATTGGTAACATGTCAGCATCCTTTGATGAGGGGCAGGGAATGAAGAAATTCATGATATGATCCTTTACTTTATGTTATGGGGATGAAGAGGAGGAACTGGACATGGGCCCCTTGGGCCAGGCAGTTTCCGTAGCACCCGGTTCCTCCCTGAAGCAAGCCACATTTGCCATTGAATTGGTGGTTCCTGAATGTTGAAGATAAAAGGGCCATTAGCACAAGCACTGATTTCCAGCATTTGTAGCAAGTTGTCCTTTGAGGGGCGTGGAGATAAGCAAAGCCACAAAGGATTGTAGCCTTCCTGCCAATTTACATCTTGGCTTCGCAGTTCAGAATGACAATTGGGGTTATAATTAGTGCCAGCTCCATGGCTCAGAGTGCTAATTGATGGCATCTGTGTGACTGCTTAATGATTCTAGTTCCAAACCGAAGGCCAGTCGGCAAATATAGGACAGTTTTATAGGTCTCACACCATAATTTCTGCTCAAGAATTAGAAGAAAACAAGGCAGCAGGATTCTTCCCATCGTCCTTAACACACCGTGTCTAGTATGTTTAAGCATCAATTAGCAATAATGAATAATAAGTTTTCTCCTTGTTTAGAGATGTCTGTCATAGAGAAACAGGATGACAGGTTGTTTCTGCAAAGAAAGCATGGCATGGCAAGAAGCCTACTGTTATGTTCCAAATAACATTTGTCAGGAGAGAGAGATGTGGAGAGTGTGACCCTACTCATTGCCCTATTCAAGATCAGAGAGTTGGATGCTGGAAGGGGAAAAATTAAGTCCAGGATCAGCAGAAGAATGTGTGTGTGTGTGTGTGTGTGTGTGTGTGTGTGTGTGTAAGTGTAAGCAAGCAAGCAAGCACACGCCTGATGAGGAATAGTAAATTCTGGCTATAAATGAATCCAGGACAGGGAACACTCTATACTACAACACTTTGTTGTAGGTCCCACTTGTAGAATTATCTTCCTGAATATTAGCTTCATAAGGACTTGACCTTTAAACGAAAAATTAAGGGGAAAGGGTGGGAGGGGGTAGGCAAAAAAGAGCAAATTGATTTTTGATCAGCTGTTTCCAACTTTCTCCAAATCCCTGGAGCTCATATTGCTTCATCATGCAGACACTTAATGGTCTAACCTTGAGCATTACCATGTAAAATGAGGGTCCGGAGGACAATGAAAAAGGTATTGCAATAACTTACGCCATCGAGTAAATCTGCACCTGCACACGGG
This sequence comes from Podarcis muralis, assembly GCF_964188315.1. NCBI lineage: Eukaryota > Metazoa > Chordata > Lepidosauria > Squamata > Lacertidae > Podarcis > Podarcis muralis. Next base: position 36,527,627 of record NC_135673.1, on the reverse strand, counting down.
GAAAGAAGAAGTGTAGCTGCTTGAAACACAATGGAAAAAATCTAATTCTAAAAACTGATGCTATCATAAATAATACAGCACATTTATGAAATGTAAATTCACACTTATCTGCATATACAGGGAGAAAGGAGAATGTACAGGGTTGAGGGGTATTTTTTTACAATGAGCTTTTATCAACAGTTGATGCTATTTAAAATAATACCTATGTGAATTATAACTGCATTGCAGCTGACTGGCAAATAGTGTGAGCTCCTAAACCCAGAGCTTCCTCACTATACTACTGATGTTCCTCAGAGCCCCTGAACCTTGTGGAAGATGCAAGAGTCTCTGGGAAAGCAAAGATACTATAAGCCTTCCTTCTAGTCCTCAGATGTTCCATGTGTCACAGCAGGTCTCCGTGGAAGTCAGTCCAGACATGTCTGCCTAAGCAGCTGTGTGGTAGTCCTTCACAGATGGTTTGCTCCCCAGGAGGCTTTGAGGGGAGGGCTGTAGATCAGTGGTGAAGCACCTGTTTTGCATGTGGAAGGTCTCAGGTTCAACCCTTGGCAATTCCTGGTAGCTCTGTGAAAGACTCCCTGCCTGAAACCCTGGAAACTCCCAAGTAGGGCAAGGAGAGAAGTCCCCTGCTTGAAGCCCTAGAGAGCAGCAGCCAGGCACTGAAGACAACCCTGAGCTAGAATGACCTATTTTCTGACTCAGTTTAAGGCAGCTTCACTGGTGGGAGATGCAAGAGGCACAGCTCACCATATAGCTAACCAAGTCTCACCCAGCCCTATCTCACAATGTTTTTTGAGCCTAAAATAGGGTAACCACGTTCACTCTGAGCTCCTTGGGAGGAAAAGGTGGATCAAATATTTTTGGGTGGGTTGGGGAGGAGCAGCATTCTTTAAGCCAGTCTCTGGGCTTGTCCACCCTTGTCCCACTTCTATCCCCTAGGAAAACCTCTATTTACCATGGAATCAGTTTTTCCTCAAACTGATGTTTGTTCTGATTCAGTTGTAAACTGGGCAAGTAGTGGAAAAAGTGAAAAACTTCTTGGACCTGTGCCTACAAATCATGGGGCAAGTGGAAAACCCTCTCAAAACCATGGTTTCTAGGCACAGGACAAGTGGAAGTGTGGATGAACCTTCAATTGACACTTCCTGCCATAACATGAGCTACCAAAGCACAGAACTGGCATACATACATTTCTTTAACCCTAGGGTGCAATACTCACACCAGGCACCACTTAACTGGGTATCGCATAAGCAATTTCAAACTAATCATATGCCAATGTGAAAGATTGTGCACACATTAAATTTTAAAATCTGCTTTTTAGGTCTCATTCTGACATCTAGTTAGCATACAATAACTGCCTTTCAAAAGCCAAATTAAATATCTGTGACACTTTAAATGTTGCTGTATCCCCCTCCTTTTTTTTATTTGCTCTTTTATTTTAGTTCTGTGGCTCTTTTGTGATGTTGATAAGTGTGAAAGATGATAGTTTAATTGGTATATGTTGTTAAGGGAAAATGATGATTAACACATCAAACATGTTATGTTTTTTGGCATGAAAGAGAATTAGAATGATTGGGAGGTGATCCTTTTGGCTTCTTCTCATAAATCATTGAAATCCACCTTTGATCAGATTCCCAAACAATGAAAGGCATAGCGAAGATCACCTTCCTACTGTGTGTGACATCTGTGGAGGTTTCACTACTTAAGAGAACTGTTCAAACAGATCTGAGGAATTTGGGTAACGGTTTAGGCCTAGTGAATTTTGATAAGTTAAGGGGGATTGAACTTGCTAGCTCGAAGGTATTTACGAAGCAGCCACAATGGATACAAGTACACCAATTGTATTACCCTCAGGGAACAAGCAAAATGTGGGAAATCAGCCCACAAGGGACTGCATCAGAGACTGGTGTTATTGACAAGTGATGAGGCCTACAAATTATGATAAGTAAATCTGACAATTTTTTAAGTCATCAGGATAATTCACCAGTATTTTTGTGTGGATTTCTATTAAGACATTTTTCTTTGCAGTTTTGCCTTATCAATATGATTTTTGCAAAGCAGTTTCTCCTTATGTATGCATGCCCTCCAAGTGACCCAATTTTCCAGGGACAGTCCCGGCTTCTGATTTGATCCTGGAATGCACCTATTTCCTCTGCCGGTGCCGCCACTGCCAAGCTCAGGGAAGAGAATGAGCATGCGCTTGTCCTGAGCAGTGGCGGCAGCTGCTGCGAGGGGGCATCCTCGTGCCTCTTCACCGCCTCCTCCCTTGGACAGTTCATACCAGCTGCTGGAAACGAGAGAAGAGGTGGAGAAGGAGGCATGTGATATGCCAGCTCTGAGGCAGATGCAGAGGGCAGGACTGCTCTGGGTGGGAAGAAAATGAGAGCAGAGTGCAAAGAGTCTTGATATATTTTTTTTTTTAAATTATGCATCCACATCTAATCTAGGCCTTTTCTAATATTTATTTATTGGTGTGTGCTTTTCTTTTTGTAAATCTTTGTTGTTGCTTAGTCGTTTAGTCATATCTGACTCTTCGTCACCCCATGGACCAGAGCACGCCAGGCACTCCTGTCTTCCACTGCCTCCCGCATTTTGGTCAAGCTCATGTTAGTAGCTTCGAGAACACTGTCCAACCATCTCATCCTCTGTCGTCCCCTTCTCCTTGTGCCCTCCATCTTTCCCAACATCAGGGTCTTTTCCAGGGAGTCTTCTCTTCTCATGAGGTGGCCAAAGTATTGGAGCCTCAGCTTCAGGATCTGTCCTTCCAGTGAGCACTCAGGGCTGATTTCCTTAAGAATGGATAGGTTTGATCTTCTTGCAGTCTATGGGACTCTCAAGGGTCTCCTCCAGCACCATAATTCAAAAGCATCAATTCTTCGGCGATCAGCCTTCTTTATGGTCCAGTTCTCACTTCCATACATCACTACAGGGAAAACCATAGCTTTAACTAACTTTAAAAAGCTTTAACTAAACTTTAAATTAACTTCGTCGGCAAGGTGATGTCTATGCTTTTTAAGATGCTGTCTAGATTTGTCATCGCTTTTCTCCCAAGAAGCAGGCATCTTTTAATTTCGTGGCTGCTGTCACCATCTGCAGTGATCATGGAGCCCAAGAAAGTTAAATCTCTCACTGCCTCCATTTCTTCCCCTTCTATTTGCCAGGAGGTTATGGGACCAGTGGCCATAATCTTAGTGTTTTTGATGTTGATCTTGTTCATCTTTGTGGAGCTTACCTTCTACCTTCTGCTAATTCTAAGGGCAATTGCTGAGGAAGCACACCCTGACTTCTCAAGTTTCAGCTTCCTGCTGTGTGATATCTGTAGCTTGAGTTTTTTTGCAATGAGTAATCAGGTAGCCTAGCAAACTTAAGTCAGTGAAACCTCTCAATTAATACAAACTTATCTGTTTTGCAAATGAAAATCTTAACGTAAGTTTTTACTTCAGTCAAACAAATTTTTACATTACTGTATATTTTTACACATATTAAACTTATATTGTTTATACACAATTACCAATTAAAATGACTGGGCCCAGAGTAGATAACAAGAAGTGCCAGCAATGCTAGCAACAGTGAGAAGTACCAGAAGATGTTGAGCACTGATACTAGGCTGCCCACTGAATAGTAAGAACTGTTCCAGTCAGGAGGGCAGGATCCTCTGAAGATGGGTCGTTATTCCTTTTGCATATGTACTCAAAAAGTACCTTGTGTGTCCTATTTCAGTGGAAGAGTGGAGTATCATTTCCAAAATAAAGTAAAATAAAAATAAATAAAAAGGTACCTTCAGTTTTAAGGTCAAATGTAATTCCACTTCTATCCAACAGTTGGGGGAACGCTGCCCTTACCAATCTTATTATCCACTGTAGTGAACATAAAGTTGATCTAACTAGATCCACACATCCATATAATGATGATGATGGAGAGCTTAATGATGCTGGAGAGAAGGAATCCACTGGGAATGATGGATCAGATATGGCTGCTCTTAACTTGTCATTTGGAAAGCTGTTCTAGAGTCTCATGGGTTTAACTTGTTACTACCCCCTCCCCTGGTGTATAGTTTCCCAGGGAAGATGAGATTTGGCAGCAAAAGGGGAAGGAGGTGTAGAAAGTGATGTGATTGCTAGTGGCTTGCCTTTCAGATGTGCTAAGTACCAAAAACACTGAGAAAACTGGAAGAGGGCAGTTCTTGATGTTCAGTGACTCTGACAGTCTATCCTCAGGTGAATAGGGCATCTTTAGATGCAACTGTAAGATGAGGTTTCTCTGTTGGCTCTTCACGTTGTTCTGATTTTGGACTGAGAGCACAGCTGGTACCATAAATGGTATCTATATTGTTGAATTGTTGTATTAATCATTGCTACACTCCCCATTTTCTTCAAGTGATAAAAAGCCCAGAAGGAAAGCTACTGGCCATCAAAATATTTTGTGTCAAGGAATTCTTGAGGTTAATTGTGCTAGTTTTCCAGGGATGGCAACCGCTTGGTTGCTTTTCATAGCAGGTTGTTATGAAAGAGCTGTACTGGGAGCGGGGGAGGTCTCTGCCAAGAGGACTCTTGGCCTTTACTAAATATTTTGATTGTGTGTGTATTGTCTTTACAAGTCCTGAACTGGATCAGAAAATTCCATGAGTTCTTTCTCATTTGTAGTGGGTGGGTGGATGATTGTTGCTGTCCTCCCATTAACATAGCATACACCATACCCTCTTCTCCACATATATCCAACACAAAAGCCTCCAATCTCCCTTCCCAGCTATCTGATTGCCTTCCTTCTGCCCTCACATTAACGAGTGGAATGGAAAAACCAAGGGAGTAGCAGAAAGGAAAGCAATCAGACGGGGAAGAGGCTTCTGTTGGATGAGGTAGATTGGGATCTGGAGACTGGAAAGTACAGGGTCATTCTCCCTAGATTTGGTTCCCTTCCACAGCTTCCTTGGAATAAACCTGCATAAGACTTTGAGGTTAATCAGATAATTATTAGATAAAGCTCAGAAAAAACAAATGCTTCCTGAACTGTGCCATGGGCAGAGCTTGCCATTACTGCTGGTAATATAATAATCTATTATTGCAGTAGGACCTACCACCCCTGCTTGCCCCACTCATCAACTCACCTAAATCACTCATCTAAATCACTTCGCACCCTCCTTAAATACAATTCTAGCAAAATATGATGAAGGCAGGGCACTTCAGAAAACTGTATGCTCAACTGCTCTCTGAAGCACCTCCCACTTCCTTAAACACCATTCTAGATATGTTTAACTGTGTGTGCATCAGAGACCAGTTGCCCAAACCACCCTCTGAAGCAGCTCAACAGCTCGCCTGTTCTACCCAACTGCCACATTGCTTGCTTGCTTGTCTTCTGTTCTGTTCTGTTATCCTGCTGCAGTGGGCATGGCCATTTATCTGCACCCATGCCCACTGCAGCATGGCAACTATTTTTCTTCCAAAACAGATGGGCGACCCCTTGGGTAGGCAAGAAGTAGAATGTCCTAAGTATTCCTTACTTCTCTCAGTTGCCCACTGAACTTCATCCCCAATTGGCTACCATGTTCTATCATGCCTAAAAGAGAATTTAATTCTTCCATAACCCTAGAGATGAACACCCACACCCACCCACCCACCCACCCACACCCCTTCATCTTTCTGTGCCACACATTCATAAGGTATGATTGAATTCTTCTGGGACACAAAAAGATGATGAATTTATGACCACTTAAGATTTGACCTATAACCACCTACTTGAAAGCATTCATGGTGTGGGGGGAGAGAATTAGGAACATTTTATATCTTGTCATTATTACCTTGACAATCGTTTTACAGGCACATACAACTACCTGACATTTAGAAGACATCTGAAGTTTTTAATGTGTGACATTTTAATGTATTTTTAATCTTTGTTGGAAGCCACCCAGAGTGGCTGGGGAAATCCAGCCAGATGGGCAGGGTACAAATAATAAATTATTATTATTATTATTATTATTATTATTATTATTATTATTATACAAAAGGAGGGGGGAAAGTGTTCTTTACTCCTCCCCTGAGAAGTAGATGAGCTGTGATTTTCTGAATTCCTGCAGACATCGTTACAGCAATCGCAAGCAAGACATGCGAATACAATTTTGCCAATAGCAGGGAGTTAGCTTCTGTCACATTTATTTTTGAAAGTTCTTCCTTCAGGCATTTCAATTTGAATTTATAAGATTGCAAAATATCCTCAGACTCCAGCTGTTTTCCTGTTTGTTTTCCAAAGGGAGCGTGTATAGATAGAAGCAAAATAACACGGATTGTGGGCTAGTCCTCCCCATTTTTCTTAATTTGATTACCACATGCTGTGTGCATGCATTATTTATTTATTTATACAATTTCTTACCTGCCCTTCCCCATAATGGTCTGTCATGTGCAATCCCTTCCCCAGTTTGAACAGTATCGTCCCTCCACCAAGATCTGCTGGCTTTTCCTGGTGGGGGAATTCCATTTCCAGTGGGGGAGTCTTACCAGTGAGCAACATTTCAATGTGCACATCCAAACAGCTGGCAGTGGAATTCCCATTGATGGTAGCCAGAGGACACCGCTTAAATTGGGTTTTTCGGGAGGGAGGGGTCAGAACTGAGCTCAGAGGTTCTGCTTGACCCTGAGCTGTCACCTGATAGCAATCTGGGCCTCCTTGCCAGATCAACCTGGGAGCTGGTATAGAAAAGAGTCACCCTTGTGCTCACTTTCCACTCCATGGCACTCCATAAAACCAGTAAGCTGCAGGCCAGGGCTTTGGATTTCCCCCGATGGTGCATATGATTAATTGAGTCAAACCATATGTGAATATAGCAAGCTGCTAAGGGAAACCATTGGTCCATCTAGTTTAATACTGTCTACACTTACTGGCAGTAGCTCTTAGAGGTGCTTCAGACAAGGGTCGCTCCCAGTCTTACCCAGAGATACCAAAAATTGAACGTGGGACATTTGGCAGGTAAAGCAGATGAGTCACCATTGAGCCACAGCTCTTCTCCAACTTTTTGGACAGTTACTTAAGCGGGTGGTGCTTTTTTTGTCAGAATACAGGTCTAAAGTCTTACTAAGCTTTTCACATCTAACCAAACCAGTAAATTGTCCCATCAATCCAGCAATTGGTGGATTGTGCAATATGCTCACCCGTTATTTTAAAAAGAACAAAAGATAACTCTTCATTAAATATGAGAGATTTCAACCTAAAACCACCAGGGATATTGCCTACTGAACAGAATGCATGACAATATGTGTTGGGCAATGCATATTCTGAGTTTTAAAATAAATATAGGCATGGTGTGATGGTTTTACTACAGGGACATTGACTAGAATTTGGGTAGATAGAGAATTTGGCCAATATTTGTTTGAGCGTTTGTGAGTGAATAATTTGGGTGGAGATGTTTTCAGTGAAGGTCTCTCCCTCATTTCTAACAGCTACCTCACCCCAAGCAACACCCCATAACCTAGGCCATAATCTAGCAAAGGGATGAGAAGCATGTGGCATCCAGAGGGTGTTAGAGTCCAGCTCCAACCATCCCTTAGCACTGGCCATGCTAGATGGGACTGACTGGAGTTGTAGACCAAAAACATGGGGAATTTCACAGTGTCCCCATCCCTGATCTACCAGAACCCTGTCCAGTGACATTTTTCAAGAACCTCTGCTCTTCAAAAAATTCTTTGCTTCAATATGACTGCTCAGGAAATGTCCCTGGTTGATGGCATGACCTTATTTGACACCTGACATTCCTTAGAAAAATTGCATTTACACTTTCAGCAACCTTGGGAGCAAAAATAATTTCCCTTTATTGCAGGAAACAAATTATAACAGTATGAAATATGTCATAGAACATTTCACCCTTTAGGAAAGGTGACAGAATTTTAGAGTTTCTTGTTACCTATACCATACTTCTATTGTAGCACTTCAGCATTTAGATAATTTTTCAGATGGAGAAATTGGTTGAAAACGCAAGCTCTTTTCAGGCACAATTGTACTCTACATGGGAGTGGGGAGCAGGGTTTAGGAATAATGGATAATTTTGATTCAGTTTTAATGTTACTGAGTGCATAACTTGCACTTTCTGAAACAATATGCAAACAAAAACACAGCCATCCTTTGCCATTTACATTTCTCTAAATTTTAGGGTGCAGTTCTCCAACCAAATGATGTGCCCCAAACTGTGCATATTAAGCGAAAGTGAGCATACAATGTATTTAGCTGTGAAAATGGCATGCATATTATATATGCCTTATATTGGGAGGAACTGCTTGCAAAAATGAGTATATCAGGCAAAATTGCATACAAAAATGTGTATATAAAGAGAAATTTGCCCTAAAATGCTGGTAAGTTTTCATAAGGATTAGAGCAGGGGTAGGGAGCCTAAGGCCCATGGGCCGGATGCGGCCCAATCGCCTTCTCAATCTGGCCTGCGGCCGGTCTGGGAATCAGCATGTTTTTACATGACTAGAATGTGTCCTTTTATTTAAAATGTATCTCTGGGTTATTTGTGGGGCCTGCCTGGTGTTTTTCCATGAGTAGAATGTATGCTTTTATTTAAAATGCATCTCTGGGTTATTTGTGGGGCATTGGAATTTGTTCATTTTTTTCTCCCAAAATATAGTCCGGTCCACCACATGGTCTGAGGTAAGGTGGACCGGCCCATGGCTGAAAAAGGTTGCTGACCCCTAGACTAGAGCAACATGGGAACAGTAACAGTCAAACAAGACTACTACTTATCAATTAAAAATATATTCTTAATTGGAGAGTAGGGTGCTTTGTTTGTTTAAGATAAATCACTCATTGTTATTAAATATTGATAGCCGGGAAGAAATGTGGTAGAATAAAGAAAAGTTAAAAGGGGAATAAATCATTTGTAGGTTGTTGGGAGAAACAGACATTAAGTACTGTCATTCTTACTCATCTCTAAGCTTCTGAACTCCCTAAGATCTTAAATATCAGTTTTATGTTAGATGTTTAAAAATAATCTGACTGTAATTTGATGTGCATTATCTTGTGAGCGCAAAAGCCTTCAGTTGGTTTATTTAAAAAAAGGGGATGTTTACATCCTTTGTATTGTTCTGAATGTCACGTTCAAAGTAATGTGCGATTTCCTGCACCCTAAAGAACATAAATATAAGGAGTAAAGTTGGTTGGTTAGATTGATGGATGGATGGAAGCATTGGTACTTCCCGTTATTCTGTTCTATCTCTTCCAAATATCCTTTTTCTTTCTCTATGAAAAATATGAAATATAGATGTTAGAGAGAGTATCAGAATAGTACACACAACCAATACATGAGAGTGTCAGAGTGAATATATTAAAGTGAATTTTACTCTTTCTTATAAAATACAGTTGTTTTGTATAGTATCATCTTTGACAGGGATGTAGAACCTTTCTTTTCAGCCTGAGGGCTGTATTGCCTTATGGACAATGCAGTTCTTTAGCCATGTAATGTATACAAAAATGAATATGCTAGGGTAAAGTATGAATAAAATGTAATGTGAATATAATAATAAAAATAACATGTGAAATGTCTTGTATTACGGAAAATTGCTCTGCAAGGTATGCATATTAGGAAAAATTGTGTACACATGTGTGTGTACATTAGGATAACTGCTGATGAATTTCCATGAGGACTGTTTAAATATATATAAATAACTTCCAAAAAACTGATGTAGAAATGTGGAGAACTGGGGGGTGGGAAGAGAAATGGAGAGAAAACAAAATTGGCAGATCTGTTCATCCTGATAGGTACCAGGGCAGAACACATTTCATCAGTTGGTTATAGTCAACAACAACCTGGGAACACTGCTGGAACAATATGGTTTTCTTTTCTCCTCTGCAGTCGCAGCGCCGAGTCACATTTCACCTGCCGGATGGTTCTCAGGAAAGCTGCAGTGACAGTGGGCTAGGAGACCATGAGCCCAGCAGCACCGCTAGCACAGCACATCCTCTGCCACTTGGTTTCCCGCAAGAGGAGTACTATGAGCAGACATCACCCAACAGTCGGACAGAGGGAGATGGCAATTCCGATCCAGAGTCCAGTAAGTCTGTTGCATCATGGGCATTTGTCACTCTAGGGAATTCATGGGTCCAAAATGAGCATCCAGTGTATAGTGACAATTTATTCTGATTCAAATAGTATTTGTTCTGTTGCACCTGAAAGGACAAAGGTCATCATTTTGTCCATGGCTGAAGGGCCTTGTAGTAATATTTTCTGAGCTGCATTTTGAGATTCAGATGATGAACCCATACAGACCAAACTGGCGGTATTTAGGATGCAGTAACCCAGCTCTTGGAGGAAGGCCCTATGTGGAAAAGCAGGATAGAAATCAGGACCAGAAGACCTGTGGGGTCTAAGCTAATAAGTGCCGAATAGTAAACACGGAGCAGTATCTGTCTTTGAGTGCTTCTTTTTTAATTTCAGTGTATGTTTCATTGTTTGGGTAAAATACAAAGACAGGCTTTTCATATGACTGGGCAATTGAAGGGCCTATAAAGAGTTTGCAAAAAGATGAAAAATGCAGCTGAGGCAGAAATTAATAATGAAATTAAATCACACTTGCTGTTTGCTTCTTAAAGGGCATGCTACTATTTACGGGGTGATTTTTTTTAGGTTGTTGTATAATTTCAGAGAGATATATCCAGGCTGGCATTGATCCAGCAAAGCAAATTGTAAGTTTGTAGTTTTATTTTTATTATTAATGTTCATGTACTATTATGGAATAATAACTCTACAGTTATAGAATTGGTTTTATTTCTTTGGTTTTGGGCCTGTTATCTTTTATATTTGATTTTTTTTAATTGCATGCTGCTTTGGTACCTTTTGGTTGGGAAATGTTTTATAAATCTGCAGATAAATAATCAATCAATCAATCAATCAATCAATCATTAAGGGAGGAAAAACTCATGAGAAGAGACAGCAGCAACAAACATGTTAGTTCCAGCCACACATTGGAGGGAAGCCTCCAGTGCTCATGTTTCACAACAAGTTCTAAAGTATGCAGGAAGTCTCCATGAGTACAGGAGTACCACTTCAGAAAAGTGCACAGGTTGGATGGTAACTGAGATATCTTGTAACCCCCTCACATTTACTTAAAACATAATGGTCAATCCAGAAAAGGGCTGTGTTCTCAGCTTAAACCGAGATTGGATCAGTTGTTGCCATTTGGGATGCCTTTTCTGATTCTTCCCCCCAACTTAGGGAGGGGTATTTGTCCCATTTGAAACAGCTGCAATGTCAGTTTGATCCTAATGATATATACTTTGATAAGTAGTGGCACACATCACTACCTCAGGGTTGATGTGGTGATAGATGTGTCTTCGGATGTGAGAAGTTTGCAAGGAGGTTGGACTCACCTATTTTTCTTAGATGACTAATTATCTGACAGCTCAAGTTGAAATCCAATACCAAGAATAATTAGTGTTCTGCAGTGTGGAGATGTATATCCCAACTAATGTGATTTCGACTTCAATAGCTGTGCTTTGACGTATGCAATTGATGTCGTGTCCTCTGATGTTGGTAGTTTTCAACCATGTCTGGGATTCTTTACTGTGATGTAGCTCTTTAGTGATTCTACTCTCACACAAAAAAATGTTCAGGATGTTCACAATACACCCTCATCAGATGAGTATGATATATGAAATGTTTTCCATAGAAACAAGAACTAGAATCATAGAGCTGTTTTGTGGCAGATATACTTTTTTTCAACTGAATGCTTGAGTGAACTGAACTTGAATGTGGATAATTGAACCTGAGACTGTATACATGCAAATCATCAAACTGTAGCCACTCCTAATTTGCACTGACAGCTGGCAAAATTGGACTATATCCAGCAAGTTAAATTTAACTAGCAACTAGAAGAATAACACAGCTAACTTTCTAGGGTGTTGGTGTGAATGAATGAGAAAGAATTAACTGAACTTTAAAAGTGCAGTACATAGAAAAAAAGAGTTCATGTGAGTTATCAGACATTTAACTTTTACTTTTTTTAAAAAAGAGACTTGGACAAGTGTTAGTTCTGTATGCATTCTGTACGGAGTTCTTTCATTTATTTTATTGAACAAAATTTCTTTGCTGATTGATTATAATAAAACCTTCAAACAGTTTATAAAAAAATAAAACACAAAAGCTATCAATAAAATGCTGTTAAAAACAAGCATTTAATGATTCAAAATATCATTAAAGTCAACAATATACTAAAAAGAAATGTGTTTTACATGTGCTTCTACCAGGAAGGAGTCTTAAACTTCTACCAAGCAGGAGTGTAGTTGGTGTCAATAGACATGAAGTTCCAAGGTATAGGGTTTGTAGCTAGTTTTGGAATGTTATCATAGATTAAATTACTCTGGCCAGGTTGTAGATGGGGCTTATGTCAGTCATATGGCATTTGGGGAGTTTACACAGTGTTTATAAAGGAAAACTCCTTGAGCTTTTAATCATTTGGTCTGGCAGTTTACCTAAATTTGCCCTTTGTGGAGTAGTTCAGAGACTTCTGGGCTTCCTTGTTCTTAAGGCTTGTTAGCTTCCCTAAACTGTGATTTCAAAATCACTGCTTTTCATAGTTCTGTCCAAATAATGATTGGAGCAGAGCAATGGGATTAACAATTTAGTAGAGTTTGTGATTTCTGTCAACCAGATAAACGAAATCTTATCCCTTGTCAAAAAAGACTTTGATATGAAAACGAAAATGACAAAGTATGCAATATAAAATGGTGGCTCAGACTTGAAAAAGTGTGTGTGCCAGGGATAATTCTCTATCATCTATCTATCTATCTATCTATCTATCTATCTATCATCTATCTATCTAAATTTTAATTAACATTTTTCAGTATAGAATAATAAAACTGTGTGTACAAAACCATAACATAGCCATAAAATAAACAAAAAATGAGCCATAGCTCACCAATAAAGATATATGTTCTTGCCCCTTTTAAGTTCAGATGGAGAAATAAAGCTGCATCAAATGTTTACGATTTTAAGGATAATAATAATGTACTCAAAGTACTCAACTTTTTTGAAAAAAATGACACTGAAGTTCTACATCATTTAATGCTCAAGAAACAGTATATTTTAACCAAGATGTAGACTCTGTCACTGGGTTATAGAAATATATATATTGTGTGTGTGTTGTGTGTGTGCATATGCACCCATGTTGATGTCCACTTGTGAGTTCTTCCATAACTCTACTGATTTTTCCCATCTTCAAAGTGGTATGCTAATAATTAATTTGCAGAGGGGCAGAGTAATTAATCTTAGCAAGACAGTACTGCATGATTGATCTTCTACCTTTAATCTAATTAGCCTGCACATAGGTGGGAGAATGTAATAGCTGAACACTTTACTATAAGGCTTTGAGAAAAGTCAACCCTTTTTTTGATGACCCGCTGAGACCATTCCCATACATCACTTCTTGGGTAGTCATTAGTTGCATGTTTGAATTAAAAGGTGAGGAAACTGGGGAAGATCAAAAAACCTAGAGTAGGTTGAACATTCTCATTTTAAATGAGTCAGTCCTTTTGTACACTCTTAATAATGTATGATTATATCTTGATAGCATCAAATTTGGTTTGGTAGTAGTGGTCATAACAGCCATAGGTGAAAATCAAAGCAGCAAATATTTTAGATGTGCCAAACTTTCATATCATAGGGGAAGATTCAAGAAACAGTTCTTTGATGTTCACAAAACTTCACAAATGAAGACTGGCACTAAATTAAATTTCACTGTTTGATGCAGCATCCTATGTTTGGCCTACAAACCTGCATGATGGGAGTCAGCCAGTGTGGAACTTTGCCGTGGTGCAAGCCAAGCAAGCGAGGTCTCACTGGGAGACCAGGGTGCAGATTCACACCAGGCAGATACCGAAGACACGCTTGGGGTTGCTGTGGTCAATGCTCCTCTCAGGCCCCTTATGGGGAGCCCCCTATACTATGCTGATCCTATCAAGTGCTATTTCCACCCTCATGAAAACTATGTTCTTCCGCCTAACAAAGGAAAGCTATAATTTCAATGAGGGGAAGGCAGAAGAAACCCCCAACCAAGTGCCAATCAGGTTGATAGGGAAAAAAATCCTTTACAGCCATGTCAACCAATGACCCAAAATTGCTCAGTGAAGGCTCTAACCTGAGGGTGGGCAGGCGGGCGGGAAGCTCTTAAAGCAAAAAGGCTATGAGATCCAGAAAAAAGCAGCCTTATATAGGCTTTCCCCTCATAGGTGGAAGATACTGGGCAAAACCTTGCCCAGTATTTTGCTGCAATCTATGGGTGTTGCCAGGCAAAGGCGTCCTGTGCTTATTAGGCCTGAACGGGGCTTACAGTCATAGGTCTGCCAGCTCCCTCAGTTTGCATTCCTTTGCTTATCTTTCAAAGGACATAAAAAGCATTGTGCTTAATCTGTCCAAACTCCAGTGTCCTGCTTCTACAGGGGCCACCCAGATGCCTTTGAGAAACCCTTCCACACTGATCCATTCAGCAACTGGCTTTCAATGGCACATTGACCCTGTCCGTGGTGATTCCATTTAACCATCATCACTACTGGCAGACCTCTCCATTTCAAATTTCTATGACACCGTTTTCAGTGGGAATGGAGGAGAACTTTGTTCAGTTCACATATCACATATTAAGGACATATCTGCACTATACATTTAAACCACTATGTTGCAACTTTCACTGCATGGCGTCCCCCAAATAATACTGGGAACTTTGTAAAGTGTGTCACGAGTTGTTAGGAGACGCCACTTCTACTAACCTAGTAGCAATAGTAACAATACAATATGCACCCTTTTCCAAGACTTCTCTTTGTCATTGTTTTTAGTGCAAAACTGCAGAGCAAAGCCTGCAATGTATGTTTTTTTTGTTTTGTTTTCCCTGCTATTTTAGGGAAGGTGTCGGTGTGGGATTGACAGCCACCACTTTGCTGAAGAGCTCAGCCCACAATAGCTTAGACATCAAAAGCTCTGTGTTTCCAGGGATGCTTGAGGAATTTGATCCAGCTATTTACTGGATTTCATGCTTCTCTGGATGTTGTGATGCAGCTCTTGGCAGCTTGCACCCCTATACTTACACCATATCCCTGTTTTCATAATGCACGTGTAAATAATATTTTGAATGGATTTCAAAAATGCAGATTAGCATGGAACTGGAATGGAATTACAGGTCAAAATACTGTATGTGGAAGTGACAAGGGCTGGAATAGACAGGTTCATCAGCTGTAGCAGGATACAAAGGAGAAACAAAGCAGATTTCTTTCATTTCCCCCACTGCTGTTACTGATGTGAAAAGTGCTGGACATCAGCTGTATAAAGGGAGTCCAAATTGGTGTGCATGTGATTTCAAAGCAAGCAATGGGGCCCTATACTAGCAATTACCCCAAAAGTCAAAATGGATAGCAACCCAGAGAGAAAGAAGTCATTCTTTAATGTATGAACTTGAAGCTGTTGACAGAGTTCCATTTACGTTTGCAGTTTTGAGGATGAGTTTATCTCGAGGATCTTAAACCCAGTATGGATTAGACTGAGGATTTATCAGAGACAGAAAGAACAGTCTGATCTGAGTGTAGCAATCCCTTATCTTGTCAATTCTGTTTGAAAATGACAAACACATGGAACCTGGTGTGCTTGGCCAATAGAAAGCTGATGTCAGAAGGACTGGAATGCCACTGAGCATGAATGACTATCTTCAGTGACACAGAATAGGTAGCCCTTCTCCTCACAAGAGTCTTCCTTTGCTTCTATTTTTTTTTTAGTAGGCAGCCCATGCTGTAAAATAAAGTTCACATGACATTTATATTTCTATTATTTATGAGGCAATGAGGCAATCCTTTTTTATGACCTTCTCTATTTCCTCTCACTCTTCCCCCATCACATTTTCAGACTATCTTAACCTCTTTTTTTTTCTTATCCTTTGGCAATAATAAAATAGGGACTTTAAAAACTGGTTTATTTTATTCCCTTTCCATAATACAGGACAAATGGCAACCAAGGGGGTAGCCTCTCTCCTCATATTTCCCTCTGCCCCTCATCAATGGCATTTCCATCCCATTCTCAAAAAAAATAAGGACAGGAAAAACTATAAACCAGGTGTTGGGATCCTTTGGCCCTCAAGATGTTGTCAAACTACAATTTCCACCATCCCCAGCAAGCATGATCAATGATCAGGGGTAATGGAAGTTGCAGGTCAGCAACATCTGCAGGGCCAGAGGTTCCTCAAACAAGATTAAAATTATAATTTAAAAAATCTGTTCCTAAGTTTCTCACTGGGCATCCTAACAAGACAATTCAACCCTGGTTAGGCAGTACCAGATTATTACAGAGCATCAGAGCTGGCATAGCAATTGGGCCTGAATTGGCCTGATGCCATCAAGTGGCAGAACTGAGTTTGGTTCCAAGAAGCTCAAGGCAACACTCATGGTTCTCCAGCTTTTCCCACATTTTATGATCACAGGTGTAGATTAGGCTGAGATGTTCAGGTCACCCAGGGAATTTCATTTCTGGGTGTGGATTTGTACCTGGGTCTCTTCACTCTCTCAGTCCAATAGTCTTCATCTGACGACACATGCTTATCATCTTCTTATTTGTATCTGCTGATCAGAATAAAGAAATAGACGCAAAGGCTGGACTGAGGTAGGGTCTCTTTGTTCAAGATTAAACCCATAAAATTGCCTGCAGAAGGAAAACACTACAGTGGTACCTTGCGTTAAGTACTTAATTCGTTCCGGAGGTCTGTACTTAACCTGAAACTGTTCTTAACCTGAAGCACCCCTTTAGCTAATGGGGCCTCCTCCTGCTGCTGCTGCGCCACCAGAGCACAATTTCTGTTCTCATCCTGAAGCAAAGTTCTTAACCTGAAGCACTATTTCTGGGTTAGCGCAGTCTGTAACCTGAAGCGTATGTAACCTGAAGCGTATATAACCTGAGGTACCACTGTATTGATATAGGAAGAAACCTCAACCTGAAAGAAACTGCAGCTGCTAAGGTGCTAAGCCCTGCCTGCAGGAAGAAGAAGAAGAGAAGAGTTTAGATTTGATATCCCGCTTTATCACTACCTGAAGGAGTCTCAAAGCGGCTAACATTCTCCTTTCCCTTCCTCCTTCACAACAAACAGTCTGTGAGGTGAGTGGGGCTGAGAGACTTCAAAGAAGTGTGACTGGCCCAAGGTCACCCAGCAGCTGCATGTGGAGGAGCGGAGATGCGAACCCGGTTCCCCAGATTACGAGACTACCGCTCTTAACCACTACACTACACTGGAAGTGGCAGCATGGCTGTCCAGCCTGACTCCCATTCCCAGGCCACACCAAGAAAGTGATTAGGAAGGCCTATGCTGCCCTACCACCCCCCCAAGACCCCATAGCTTCAGGATGATGAAGCAGTTTACCCTCAAAAGCAGGGCCTATTCCACCCCCAGAGCCCAGAAATTAAGTATCATGGCCAGCTCATAACCCAGACAGGGATCACCTGGCTGAAACATAATTTATTTTTATTTATTTATTGTTTCATAAAATTTATGCACTGCTTGATTGTAAAACAAAACAAAACCTCAAATAGTTTACAGAAAAATAAAACAAGGAAATCGAGGAAAGTCCACAACCCTACTTTAAAACACATAAAAGTTAAAATAATAAAACAGATTAATATTACCTCAACTTCCTAAGCTTGTCAAGACACGAATGTTTTTTAGCAAGCAATGGAAAGAATACAATGAAGGCACCTGCTTGATCTCAGTAGGCAGGGAGTTCCAAAGTGCAGGTGCTGCCACACAAAATGGTTGAGTTCTTTCAGCTGCAGAATGGGTATCATGTGGCTATTGCCAATTCCACCAATCAAAGTGGTTGAATGGGCACATGTAGGGTAACTGTTCCCTTCCTGTACCTAAACACCCAAAGTGACTGAATCAAAGACCAGATTAACCTGGTTAATAATATGACAGATGGTTGTATTATTAGGGAACTGCTAGTCATGGGCCATGCCACGAAATATTATGCATTGTATGCACACTTTATCTAGTAAGTGCATTTTTGTGCAAACTGGTTAACTGGAGAACCATAGGCGGATCCAGGATTTCTTTGGGGGGGGGCAAGGCTTTTGTTAGGGGAGGGGCAGAACCTCAGTTTGCTATGTATTTTTATTAATTGTTGTTGATTGGGGGGCAGATACCCCTCCTTGTCTCTCTGCATGTGGAGAACTGACTTGCCTGCAACATTTGGAGAAGTGCAAATTTCAAAGGATATCTCTGTGTTGGTTTGTATATTGGTCCGATAAGTAAAAAGTATGTAGTTTTTCATTAACATGTCAACACAATCTAATCTCTCCCTATCCCTACATGAAGCCAACTAATTATGTTATGCATCATAACAAAATATTCAGTTTTTGGATAGTTTGCAACTGACTGATTATTTTGACCAATTTCACACAAAATAACTGTGAATGGGAGATGCAAAGGAAGTTACTCTGAGATCCTTTCAGGAATAAATAGGCATGGGTGTTAGCAACACACACCACTTTCAAAATCTTGGGTGTTGCAAGTGGATGAATAACAATACAAATTAGCCACCTATAAATGCACCTCCTCAATGATTGAGATTTATTCTTCAGAGACCTTGGAAGAAACACACACAACAAGCTTATTTACTTTCCACATTTACAGGATGGGTCAGGGCTGAAGTCATTGGCAATGCGATTAATGGAAAGCTCACCCCTTGGCTGTTGGCATTGTGTATTCAAGTGCAAGCTGTATTCTGCTTGAGTTCAATTTTTGATGCTCTCTGACCCTTACTCCACCATAAATTATCAGATGTATTCATCAGATGACAGCAGAGGCTTGGATGTGTTTTACCAAGGAGAAGAAAATATTATATCCTTGTACTATCTGGTGACCTGATCCTATAGAGATCCAGATCTACTCAGGCATTCTCACTCATGTGATTCTAATCAGTCCACTGTGAGAACTGGACTAGATTGGCTACTGACCTGATGCAGCAAAATCCAATAAAAAAATGTGTGTATAGCAGCCAAAACTGCATACAAAAAGAAACTGTATTGGGAGAAATTATCACTAAAATGATGGCAAATTTTCATAGTGACTCTTAAAAAAAATCATCATAAAAACTGGGGTAATGTTCGGAACTGAACTCAGAACTGGAAAAATGAGAGAGGAGGAGAAACAGAAATTGACAAACTTATCTGCCCCTAGTCCCTTAACATAGGCTTCTATATCATATGGGAACCTAAGTAAAAAGCAGCTCTCCACTTCAGACATGAAGTCCCCCATGTAGGGATGAGCAATCAAGAACATGATGCAGTGGGAAGGAGCGGTGAGTGTGTTTTGTTTCCCCACCACATGCAAAATGGAACCTCGTGAGAGGAAACGCCTGAGCTGGGCAACTGAATGATTAAAGTATGGTACAAAATTCGCTGCATTTATGCACTGTGAGAACCTGTGGCATTAATACAACCCAGGGTATTGCAAACCATGGTTCAAAAGTGGGCCACTACAAGCTAGAATTAATAATTTCAGCTCAAATATTCCTCATGGTTTTGTGAATAGGTGACTTTTTCCATAAAGCTTATTTCATTCAGCTAATGCAGAACTCGGTGGCTAGGTTGCTCACTGGAGCAAGAGAGTTTGACCACATTACACCGATCCTGTTCCCACTGCACCAGTTACCAGTTAGTTTCCAGGCCCAATTCAGAGTGCTGGTTTTGACCTATAAAGCCTTAAATGACTCAGGACAACAATACTTCAATGACTGCCTCTTTCTATATGAACCTACCAGGACCCTGAGATCTTCTTCTGAGGCCCTTCTTCATGTGCCTCCTTGAAAGGTCCAGAAGGTGACAGGAGAATGGGCCTTCTCTGCTGTGGTTCCCTATCTGCGGAATGGTCTCCTCAGGGAAGTTCAGCTGTTGCCTTCGTTATAGACCTTTAGGTTCCAGGCAAAAACATTTCTTTTTAACCAGGCCTTTGGTTGATTTGATTGACATCCTATGCCCTTTAAAATGGGGGGGGGGGTTGCTGGGTTGTTGCCAGACCTCTTGGATTCTCTTCATGGAATCTGGGAGGTCCCGTCTTGTCCTTTGCCTCTGGCAGCAGAAAGTATTGGCCCAGCCCTGGGCTTTCCTTCAATGTCTGCTTGCAATCAGACATTCTTGAAAACCCAAGGACATGAAAAACATTCCCTTCTTTGAAAGAGAAGTCTGTCCCCATTCCACACATCCCTTCAGTCCTAGACGTAAGAGGGAGAAAAATGGATCTTCACAATAATAAAGGTGATGACAAAGAAATAGCTTCATATAGGGAGGAAGTGGGGGGAAAATAGTTGTCTGCTTCTTTTCTTTTAGCATGATATATAAGGGTCAACCTCCGCTTGTTATAGATTTCCCGTAGTGCCGCACGATAAATACTTCTTCCTCTGAAGCTAATAACAATTTCTTCCTTATTTTCTTTCTCCACCACCCCCAGGGCATCAGCTATTATTTCCCAAGGACCCGTGAGACTAGTAGCACGATCTCAGAGTGGCTATGCAATTTAATCTTGTCCAATACAAATTACCATGGGGCAAAATGCTCTTTCAGAACTGTGGGAGGCATGAAATTATGTAGATGTAACCTAATGTCCCTCAGTCTTCAGAGAGCTGATTTATGTTACAGGGAGAAAGGGGAATCCCACAGCATGGGGTGAAGGCCACAGGTAGCTTGTGAAAGCTTGGCGGGTCTAAGTATGGTAAGTGACTGTGTGGGATAATGTCTAGGAAAGCCCCTGTACACCAATTTGAGTTCCACCATGAAAGAAAGGCAGTTATAGTATTATTGTCATTTCCTCCCTGGTGACTCTCATGAGGACAGTGAGTGGGAGGAAAGACATCCAAGTGGGACGTCCTCCCATTGAGATTCTCCTTTCAGAAGTCTTGCAGACCCCCTCTTCCTTGGCTCAGAGCAGCAGACAGGCTTAACTAATTGGGGGGGGGCACGTTGCTCTGCTGGGAGTGGGGAGGATTTCCTTGGCAGAAACTGAGCTGTGATGGAAGGAAGAAAGCTAGGCATTGTCTCTGAGGCAATTGGGCACCTCAGATCCATTCCTTAAGTATCTCTTGTGAGTTTTCTTGGACACCACAATTAAAATGGAGTGGTTGCTCTTAACCATCCACTTTTTGCAGAGGCAGCCACCTAGGTGTTTGGGGAATGCACTTCCCATCATTGGCCATGCTAGCCCGGGCAGATGGGCAACTCCAGGGGTCCAGATACCCCTACTCAATTGTCACACCTATTTTTATTCTGCTCCATAAAACAAAGGCACCCAAGAGCTTCTGCTCCAGGTCTTGCAAGCCATGGGGACAACTTAGAAAATACTTGAGGGGATGTATAAAGGATGGAACATTGCACGTTCAAATGGAACGGAATGAGGTTTGAGTCACACAAACCCAAAATGTACTTGACCAATCCTGTTGCAAGTTGATTGGTCTCCTGGGATAAAAACTGGTGTTAATGTTCCTTACAGATTGCCCTGTCGGTAAAGCACTGGAAAAGCTTAATCAGCTAAGCTCAGACTGATTACTATAAAGTAAATGACTTCTACAGTACAGCTGTAAGAAGTGGAACAGAAGTCTTGAAAATTTGTCAACTACTTAATGGAGCAAGTTGTCTTCTCAGAAATATTCTTGGCATTGTGTTTGAATAGCCAAACTGCAAGCCAGCATGTATCACTTAGAAAATAAAGTTGTAAATGCCAGATTTTTTTTGTACATTTTTTGCCATATTGCTCTCACCACCTGCTTATTTTCAAGTCCATCTTTGCTTTCCTTCCCCCTTCTTATTCAAATGTCTATCCTCCTCCTCCAGTTCTACATTTATCTGACTGTCTCTGAATCCCTGCCTACCTTATCCTTCCTGTCAGCACCTTCATTTGTCCTTGCAATAATCTATTTGTACAGAGAAAGCATTCACACATAAAGCAATGATCACTTTTTCCGAAAGAGTACTTTGAAATAATTGATTGTGCCATGCTCCAGAACTGGAATGTTTACTTAGATTGGAATAATTGAAGGTCAATTTAATCGTCCTGATCCAGATTTTGTGTGTGTGTGTGTGTGCACATGTGAGCGCGCATGTGTCTGTGTAGATGCTTTTATTCACATAAGTGGATGGAGGAGAATCTATATAAGTGAAAGATAAATATTTTTTCCTCAAACTTTTTTCCACCAGTGTCCAGAGACTCAGTTATACAGCTGCAAATAAAACATTTTATGTATGTTTTAAGTGCAATATGCAATGTGGCACAAGATGGCAAGGGTGAGCCTTATGGAAAATTCAATGTATTTTTTTAAAAAATACTTTTTTTGCTTTTTAAAAAAAAAAAGTTTTCGGAATGCTTTTTATATGTGTGTAGATTTCACCCAGGACAGTGTACAAAAGCTGCTACTGTTAAAAATAATACTAAAAAGAAAAACCATCAACTTGAGCATTTAATGAGTGGTGCAGGTGAGTGATATAGGTTGAGATCCAAGTTGTGCTGCATTTTGTCTCTTTCCTTCATTCCTTCCTTGAAGAGTATCCTCCCATATTATGTCATGAACTGATTTTGAGACTGCCCACATTTCAAAAGCCGTCTTCTACTGGGTTGGCAGTCTGTTAACAAGCATGGAACTTGTTCAATATTTTGGAACATGGATGGACAATAGATCTGGAAATAGGAGGAAATATCATGCCATTAAAACTGTTGGCAGAAATTAATTATAGCCATTGAAAAGTATTCCGGGCAAGGCAACATTAGTGCTATACAGTGGTATCTCAGGTTACAGAATCTGCTAACCTGTAAGTAGTACCTTGGGTTAAGAACTTTGCTCCAGGATGAGAACAGAAATTGTGTGGCGGCTGCGTGGTGGCAGCAGGAGACCCCATTAGCCAGGGCCATCTTAAGCATATGCGGCATCAGGGTGCAAAGATCCGCCCAGTCCCCCCCCCAGGTTGCCAGGATTTGTCAACCTTTTTTTGGGGGGGGGAGCCCAAAGTTGTTGACCCTTTTTAGGGTGGGCCAGCAAGGCACGCACAGCAGAGATGGCCTGGCCAGCTGCCTCAGCAACGACAGAGGATCCAGAGGCAGCAAAGGCAGCAGAGCAAGGCCGGGCATGGGGGGGGGGGAGCAAGCAGAGCCCAACACAACAACAGTCGAGTCCAAGGTGACGGCGGCTGAGCGAAGCAGGGTGCCTTGTGTGAGCAGCATGCGCTGGGCAGGCCTCTCGATGGCCTGCCAATCCGATGCGCACAGAAGAGCGGAGCAGGCCGGCTGCCTCAGCGCCTCACTCACCCACAGCAGAAGAGTTGCGGCGCTCCAATGGGCTCTGCTCCACCCAGCGGCGGCTGTCCCCAATCCCCAGACTTCAAATCTCAGCCCCAAACTCTCAGTCTGGCACCCCCGAGAGCCCAGTGCCCGGGTGCCCCGCACCCCTAGCGCCTATGGGTAAGACGGCCCTGCCATTAGCTAAAGTGGTACCTCAGGTTAAGAACAGTTTAAGAATGGAAAGAAAAGAAGTTAATATGCACTAAGCCAAACTCCACTCCAGGATTTCTCAGACCTCAGTTATAACTGCCAGAAGCCAGAGCATAAGATGCTGTCCTTTTTCAACCCTTCACCTATTTCCCCGTGCCTTAAGGTCCTTAAGGATATGCGGCATTGGGGTGCAAAGATCCGCCCAGTCCCCCCCCCCCAGGTTGCCAGGATTTGTCGACCTTTTTTGGGGGGGGAGCCCAAATAAAGCATAAATATGCTTAAATAAAGCATAAATATGCTTAAATAAAGGTCCTTCTTTTGTGCCAAATGTACTGGACCAAAAACTTATCCTGCAGTTTTAAACCATTCTCCTTCAATTACTGGGAAAACAAATATCATCCCATAATTATCAAAAGGAAGAGAAACTTTCAGTGAAATTCTCATCAGTAAGGTTCAGGGTCTTTGTCATGCTTAGCTAAATTTTGATCCAAGTAAGGTCTGCTTTGCCAGCATGTTCCTTACAAAGCATATCCCTGCTGCCAGCATGATTCAACTCTCCACTCACTAGCAAAGGTTTAAAGAGAAGCACTGAACTTTCAAACAACCTCACCCTGATCTCTGAAATCCTGGCAGTCAAGAGCTTCAAGGAGCAGCATTGCCTGATGTCACTGACATGTCAGGTGATTGACAAGTGATTCCACAACCCAGCATAGGGGAAGATATCATTAGGTTGCATGGAACATTTTTTTCATATCAGGAAGTAGAGGCAGCTGGAGAGGCTGCAGGTTGTTGGAAACTTGTGCTGCAAAGTAACACACACCCAAACTACCCTTGGCCACTACACAAGGATATGGAAAACTCAAATCCTGGTACCCACTGAAATTCCAGTGACATTCTAAATAATTCAGTGCTCTGCAAATGGAGCAGATAAAGGAAGCTGCTTTCATATGAGAAAACTTTTCAGAAACTGATGGGCAGATATTGTCACAGCACTAGTGCCCATTTAGGTTACTGAGCAGCAGGAGGGGGACTTTTCCCCAGTGGCTCAATCTTACTGGAAACAGATGAGAACTGTTGAGCCCCCATCTTTACAGGCATCCAGGAGAACCTTAAAGGCTCATTTGTTTTCACCGGCATTCTCCTAAGTTAATATTTCTAACGTCGTTTGGTGGATACCTATTTATTTATTGTAGGGAGACGATATGCATTGGTAGTTTATATTCATTTATTTGCAGTTACTTTAATAGCAGTCATATTGCATTATATTATTTAAGCCACCTTGGGAGGGTTTTTCCCTCTTAAAGGTAACCTGGGGTGGGGGGGAATTAATAAAAGTAGTGATCTAAGGCCATAATCTTGTGAAGATAAAGAACCTTGCCTTTCTCACCTTTTGAGGAAAATATGCACTAATCCCTAATTTTCACTGTATAACTATATGAAACTATCTTTTGCGTGACCAGGCAGCGACTGTCCCAGCCCCCAGGGACCACCTGAAAGGAATAAAGACTCATGACAGCGTGTTATGGAATTAAAATTTGGCCACCACTTTATTAAACTTTCAAATGTAGGAAGACCTTGGCTTAGGCATTGGGCGTGTATCCTTCCCAGCCCCCCAACTGGGAGAATTGGGGCTCCTCAAGGTAAATGGGATATGGAGGTGCCCTGCAAGACACATGTGTATGCAGGCAGCCCACCCCATATCCCCACACGCAGGCTGGTTCACTGACAACCTTTCAGTGTATGGCCAGTGAAACCTATATTAAAAGGTAAAGGTACCCCTGCCCGTACGGGCCAGTCTTGACAGACTCTAGGGTTGTGTGCCCATCTCACTCAAGAGGCCGGGGGCCAGTGCTGTCCGGAGACACTTCCAGGTCACGTGGCCAGCGTGACAAGCTGCATCTGGCGAGCCAGAGCCGCACACGGAAACGCCATTTACCTTCCCGCTAGTAAGCGGTCCCTATTTATCTACTTGCACCCGGGAGTGCTTTCGAACTGCTAGGTTGGCAGGCGCTGGGACCGAGCAACGGGAGCGCACCCCGCTGCGGGGATTCGAACCGCCGACCTTTCGATCGGCAAGCCCTAGGCGCTGAGACTTTTACCCACAGCGCCACCCGCGTCCCTGACGAAACCTATATTACAACCCCTTTAAGAGAGGATGCTGGAATTGCCGCCGCAGGGGAGGAGTGAGTCATCAATTCAACCCCCCCATTTAGCAAAGAAAATACTGAAGGATTCCACCCAAGGCCTTAAACTGCCAAAGTTGTGACGAATTGCTACGGGGAAGGCAAAGCCTGCCAATGCAGGAAAATTTCTTCCCAGTTCAAGAGCAACCAGTCAAAAGAACGTAGCATCCCCCACTAAACAGGAAGAAAAAGGTTAATGTGCAAACAAGAAACATTAAACAAAGGGATGGTTGGTTGGGTGAAACTCCTGAGCCGACTGCCTGGCTGCTGCCAGCTTCACCCCCTATTTATGTGACTGGCTCCACCTGCCAGCAGTGTAATTTGACTTAACTGAGGCTGGTCGTGAACCTACAAAGAATAACATTGAGAGGCAGGCCAGCCCATACAACTGGTAAGTTCCCTGGGGTCCAAAGCGCCGCACATGATCCCACAAAGGGCACCCATGGTATAAAGTGTGAGTGCATCAGACCATAGCTCTAAGCTGCCCAGTATTGTCTACTTGCAGAACTGGGGTGGGAAACTTTAGCCTTCTATGTGTTGCTGAATGACAACTCCAATCAGCCCCAAGCAAGCTTGGTAAATTGTCTGGGATGATGGGAGTTGTATTTCAGCAGCATCTGAAGGGGTAGAGTTCCCCACACCTGTGGCAGAGATCTCCATCAGAGTTGCCTGGGATGCTTTAGCTGGAGATGCTGGAATTGAACCTGGGACCTTCTGCATGAAAATCATGTGCTCTACCACTGAGCAGCCTCTTCCTCACCCTGCCCAGTGTAGATGACTGCAGTTTACATATACACGTGTATCTAAAATCAAGTAATCCAAATGCAATGTAAATTGAAAAGGAACATATTTTTCATTGATATATCCTTGCTTAAAATCATGACTTTGAATTTGCTTCTAATGATATTAAAGGTGCAATAGTTTTACTCCCAGAAACGCATGGCAAATGTAATTTTTTTTGCCAACTGGGATGAAAATCAGCACAATGCCTTTTAGGATCAGGGGCAAGGGGATTTTAGATAAAGAGCAGTGGTGCTTATGGAAATCAAATGAGATGAGTCAAGGCAGGAAAAGGACAGATAGAGTAAATGGATTTTTTTTCCCCCAGAGAGAGATATTGATGGATGCTTCTAGGGTTATGCATGCCACTTAGCAGCAAATATAGTGTGAGCTGGGAAGGGAGAGAAATCTGCAAATAAACAGGGAGGTGTAAAAGATAATCAAGGGTGAGAGGCATGTGTTGGTAATAAAATGGAAAGGACAAAAATAGTCTAAAGTAGCAGCTATAGAAATAAATCAGAGAACATAGATGCAAAAGGTGTATATTGTCTAAGACTGTGTGGGAATAAATTGTTCCTTGGAAACTTCATATTGGCAAAAGAGACAGCAGGCCATGGCTAGGCATGCTTTATAGACAGAGCAGACAGTTGCAACACAAATGATGGAACTATTTGCCCTCAGTGTTTGCAGGAGAAGATGGTATGACATGACTAAATTTGTAGGGTGAAGGGAACTGCACCTGCCAAATGATAATGAGCCTTGCCAAAGCAGTGGTGATGGCTGTGGCCAGGTGAAATTAATCCTACTGCTCTAGAAAGCATGTCAAGATATGGGAAAACAAGAAGAACAAAAATGTAAAACATTTATGTAAAGGAAAGCTATAGTGTAAATAGGGTTAGGCAAATCTGTCATTTTGGCTTCTTTCAGTTTAAAGTTTTCCAGTCTTAAATTCATTTACCCACATTCCCACACAAATTTGCATTTTAAAAAAAGCCCCCTTGAAAATTCATCAGCATTATAGTGCCCAATTCTCCCAATACAGTCATACCTCGGGTTAAAGACACTTCAGGTTGAGTGTTTTCGGGTTGCGTTCCGTGGTGATCTGGAAGTAACGGAATGGGTTATTTCCGGGTTTCGCCGCTCACGCATGCGCAGACACTCAAAATGACATCACATACCTGTGCAGAAGTGGCAAATCGTGACCCGCACAGACATGCAGACATAGGTTGCGTTCTGCTTAGGATGCAAACAGGACTCCGGAATGGATCCCGTTCGCATCCAGAGCTACCACTGTATACCCAATTTTGCACGGAAATTTTTCCTAATATAAACTTTTTTTTTTTTTGCAAAGACAGTTCCCCAACTATAAAGCATGTTTGTTTGTTATTTTCACTAATATATGCATTCATATGCACACTTCATCCTAGCATATGCATTCTTGTACACATCACTCAACCAAAGAATTGCATCCCAAAATTTAGAAAAATTAAAATTTTGAAGGATGGCTTGTTTTTGAAGTTGTGAATTGAATAAGCACACCTGAAAATGCTAACTGAATTTAATTTCTCCCCCCACCCCTAAAAGTAAGCAAACATAAAAGAGACAAAAAAAGAACGAACATCAGCGCAAATTAATAATATGCATAACCCCCAATCCTAATTTAAAAGTGAGAGTATTCATATCCCCATCCCCAAAGGAGATTGACATCCCCTGCGTCATCCCCCCCCAGAAAACAGCTGTATGTGTTTGTGTGTGTTTGTGTGTGTTACTCATATTCCCTAACACATTAATAATACTAATCTTAGGAAACTAGGAGGACCTATACTGTAAGAGGCAATGAAAGTGATGGAACATAACAATATGGGAAGGAAAAACCAAATGTCCACATGTGTTTACACTGTTTTTAGCTTAGCAACCCTTTAATTACTTTTTTGAATTTTTTAAGTTGCTGGTTTGTTTGTTTGTTTTAAATTGTTTTTACTGATACTTTTATTGTTTTGTTCTATTAGTAAACTGCTTTGAGGTTGTTGATTTTTACAATCAAGCAGTGGAGAAATCTTGTGAGAATAAATAAATAATATTACCTATCCCAGATTTGAACGGTGCCTTCCTGCAACTGTGTTTAAGTAGAACCAGATGCTTGAGCTAGGAATTCTATGCCAAAGTTTGCTTGGAGTGACCGGTTTTGCCAGTGCAGTTGCTTTGATTTCACGACTGTAGTGAAGGAGAATAAAACAAGGCAATAAATTTCATTACCTCCAAGCCTCTTGCAAGTCTGATGCATTGTGTTGTGATGTGCCCTGAGAACACAGTGTAGGAGTGAAGAAGTACTGAAGCTAATATACCTAGGTAGCAAGGCAAAAATCTATGCTTCAGATAAAGTTTTGCTTCTTGTCAATTTACATGTGCAAAGGGGAGATGTAAAATGATGTGATGGAAAAAAAAATGAGAAGAGGTGGGAGGTTCCCTTCTTACCTTGTAGAAAATGACAAGTTTCAAAAAGTTACCTGAGATTCTAAGCTGTTGGTAGTCATGTATCTAAATGTGACCCCACCTTGAGTTTTTTGGAAATAAATAAGATAAAATAAAATAAAATAGAGACAGAGTGGGGCAATCACATAGAAGATATCATTATTTCCAGTTCTAGACTGGCACAAATTCATCCCCCAACTTCAGACATTTGTCCATGGTCATGTGGTCTAGAAGCATGTTCTTTTGGGTTAAATCCCATTTAAGTCCTTGAATAATTCATATTATGGGAAACTTCCGGTCGGCGCCAGCGTCTAATGGCTGCCTTTGCCTCGAGCTCCGAGGCAGGACTGCTCCGCGGGTTCAGGTCTGACCCGCTACGGCGAGCGGGGGACCCCTAGAATCACAGGCGCTGAAGCCTGTGGACAAGGAGATCCGGCGGGCACCTTTGCACCCCCCGGTATCGCGAAAGAGCCT
The DNA here is from genome assembly GCF_964188315.1 of Podarcis muralis. NCBI lineage: Eukaryota > Metazoa > Chordata > Lepidosauria > Squamata > Lacertidae > Podarcis > Podarcis muralis. Next base: position 36,498,250 of record NC_135673.1, on the reverse strand, counting down.
TTTTAAAGGCTCCGGAGCGGCATCGGGAGTGAGTGCGGTGCTGAGGATCGCTACCCAGCCTGCGGAGTGAAGCCGCGTCGCCATTGACGGAGAGCGCCGATTCCTTCCTGAAACAACTGATTGACTACAAACCCCGTGAGTAAGAACTGAAAAGTAAAGGGGACTTTAAATTTAAGAAGATTTGGCTGAAAACGGGAAAGGCAAAAAATAAGGAAGTCTGCCTCCCGGAGCTGCATGATTAACGGAGCAATGAAAAGACTGAGCTGCATTTAAAGGGAAAGTTCTTTTAATTCTGAAAATTTGTTAAACCTGACATCGAAAGGGTCTCCCCCCCTGGAGCAGGAGAAGGGGGAGAGAAAAATTGAACTAACCTTGCCTGTAAAAGGATAGAGCTTTGAACGGGGGACCCTCCACAGTCGATAACTCTGGCCAGACTGCCGGAGCAGCGGTTACCTAGAGACTGAGCTGTCAAATGAGCTGTCAAAATAATACTGGTGGCTACAAAGTAAGATTTACTTGATACAAATTAATGGGACGGTGGTGGACAAGAATTGGGATATTTTAAATTGCTACAAAGTAAGGATTTTGGTTGAACTCTTGTATTTGGGACTCTCTGCTTCTTTGTTTCCCTGGCACACCGGTGTGGATACAATTTCTCCCTCTAGAGGACTCTAACTGCATTACGGTGGACAAAGGGGGATTTTCCACTTGCAGCTTTCCTGTGAGAACGACCTTGAGTTATGAGCAACCCACTGGATGAAATATCAACAAGAAGCAAGACAAAACAGGCTCAAAAGCAAACTCAAAAAAGAGGTTCTTTATCAGGAGCAGCAGCTGCACAGGAAAAAGGAACGACAGCATCAATGGATTCTATGACACAGGCTCTGCTCAGAATAAACCAATCTCTAGAAGTACTCACTAAGCAGTCTGCAGAGCTCACTAAGCAATCTACAGAGAACTCTAAGAAACTAACAGAACTGACAACAAGATTGGACCTCAACACAACGACAATATCATCTAATACAGACTCTATAAACCGATTAATTCAAGAAAGCACAGAGACACGGAAAATTGCGGAGAGCGCGAAAAGCACTGCCGAGGAAACTAGAGGAAAAGTGGCACCCATTGTCAAGAAAGTACAATAACATGATGCAGCTTTGGCCGTTTTGGAGCTGGAGAGGAAAAATAAGAATTTGAAACTACGACTGGTACCAGAGGAGGAACAGGACAAACTTGGGGAATTCCTCACAGACAAATTTCAAGAGTTCTGGAACGACGAGTTAGAAGGAGAGGAGGACGAATTTGCAATAATCACTGCCTTCCGGATTGGCAGGAAGCAAGGCAAAAAACCAAGAGATTGTTTAATCACTCTGAGATCAAAGGAAGAAAGAGACAAAATACTAAATCTACATTTCCAGAAGGCTTTGGTCATTAAAAACTCCCAAATACAGATCTTTAAGGACATACCCAAGCACTTTTTGGAGGTGAGAACACAATTTAAAGAATTGGTGGACTTACTTAAAAAGAACAACATCACATTTAGGTGGGAATTTCCACAAGGGTTGTCCTTCATCTTTAAAGGGAAGAAATTTAAAATTAAAACATACCAGGACAAAGAACAATTCTTGGACAGAAACTTAGAGGATCTCCAGAAAGGAAACGTAGGTGAGAGAGATATAACAGACATACCAGATATTGCAAATCTATCATTCGGATTGAATCCAGCGCCGACTGAAGAGGAGCAGGAACTTGGTGCAGTTGGTGGTAAAGCTACCCAATAACAAAAATGTCTCTGCAACTCCTGAGTTGGAACTGCAATGGTCTGAACCATCCCCGAAAAAGGGGTCAAGTGTTTCACATATTGAAGAAAGAACAATTAGATATAATCTGCTTACAAGAAACCCACATTGCCAGGATAAACAGGAAGCTTTTAACAAACAGGAGATTAGGACTGGAATTTATTTCCTCAGATAAAGTCAAGAAAAGAGGAATAGTGATTTATGTTAAGGAGAAATTTGAACCAAAAATGATTTTTAAAGATGAACAAGGAAGATATCTGGCAGTGGAAATTCAAATCCAAGGAGAAAAGATTCTGATTGTAGGAGTTTACGCACCTAATGAGGGGAAGGCTGAGTTCTTCAAGAAGTTGCATGAGACTTTAATGGACTTTTTGGACCTGAAAATTATAATGATGGGCGACATGAATGGAGTTGTTTCTACAAACATGGATAAGGCCCAAAGACAAGTAATATCTAAAGATGGGAGATTACCAAAGACTTTCTTTGAATTGACTGATACCCTGGACCTGATTGACATTTGGAGAACTAGGAACCCTCTGGAAAGGGAGGGGACTTTTTTCTCTGAGGCAAAAATGACATGGACTCGAATTGATCAAATATGGATTTCCAGTAATCTGGCATCAAGGACTAAAAAAATAGAAATCTGTCCAAAAACCTGCTCCGACCACAATCCAGTAAAGATGGAAATGAAACTGACAACAGCTGGAACCTTTAGATGGAGAATGAATGACGCTCTATTTGGAGATGAAGCATTTTGTAAAAAGGCCCAAAAGACGCTGAAAGATTACTTCGAGATAAATTTGAATTCGGATGTTGAAAAGAGGATAATTTGGGACGCAGGTAAAGCTGTGATGCGTGGCTTCCTAATACAACAAAATTCTATAAAGAAGAAAAAACAGAATGAGAAGAAAGAGAAAATTTGGAACCTAATAAAAGAAGGGGAGAAGAAACTTAGGTTTAAACCTAAGTCCCATGAGATTTTAAGAGAAATAAAGCTCTACCAAACACAATACATGGAACTGATGAATCAAGAGATAGAATGGAAAATAAGACAAATGAGGCAAAAGACGTTTGAATCAGCAGATAAATGTGGGAAGCTACTGTCGTGGCAGCTGAAAAAGAGACAAAAGTTGAATACTGTGACATCTCTCGAAGTAGATGGGAAATTTATCAACAAACCAAATGAGATAAGTAATTGCTTTCAAAGTTTTTTTAAGAAGCTGTATGCACAGGGGCCAAAAAATGAACAAGAGATAGAAGAATTTATTAAAAAATATGGATTGTCAAAAATTTCTGAAAGAAACCAAAGAATTCTAAATGAGGAAATCACAGAGCAAGAAATAGAGCGTGCTATTCAGGACATGCAACTGGGAAAATCACCAGGACCAGATGGTTTGACTGCAAGATACTATAAAGTATTGAAAGAATGGTTAATACAACCATTGAAAGAAGTTTGCAACCAAATTTTGGAGGGGAGAAAGGCTCCCGAATCGTGGAAAGAAGCATTTATCTCACTTATACCGAAGACAGAAACTGAGAAACATCAAGTTAAGAACTACCGCCCTATATCACTCTTGAATACGGATTACAAAATTTTTGCAGATATTTTGGCAAAAAGATTTAAGAAAGTTCTACTAGAGGAGATCCATAAGGATCAAACAGGCTTTCTCCCAGGAAGACATATGGCAGATAATGTGAGGAATATTATCGATATCTTGGAACTGTTGGAGACTGATATAAACAGAAAAGCGGTGTTGATTTTTGTGGACGCAGAGAAAGCCTTTGATAACATTTGTTGGAGCTTTATGAAGAAAAATCTTCAAGGGATGGGGGTAGGCCGAAACTTTGAAAACGGTATAGGTGCAATATACTTTGAACAAAAAGCTAAACTAATTGTGAATGGGGTGGTTATGGACGAGATTCCAATTGAGAAAGGGACACGACAGGGGTGCCCAATATCCCCTCTACTGTTTATAACAGTACTGGAGGTTTTGCTGAACATGATCAGAAGGGATCAGATGGTTAAAGGAGTACAGGTCGGAACGAAACATTATAAGTTAAGAGCATTTGCAGACGATCTAGTGTTGACATTGCAAGAACCAGAAGCCAGCACAAAAAGAGTCTTAGAATTAATTGAAATATTTGGGCAAGTAGCAGGTTTCAAATTAAATAAATATAAGACAAAGGTGCTGGAGAAAAATTTGACTATGGTGGAAAAAGATAGTTTTCAAAGGGAAACCGGGCTGGAAATAGCAAAAAGGGTGAAATACCTGGGGGTGAACTTAACATCTAAAAATGTGAACCTATTTAAAGATAACTATGAGAAATGTTGGCTGGAGGTGAAGAAAGATCTTGACATATGGTCTAGGCTGAGACTTTCCTTGTTAGGCCGAATTGCTGTTATCAAGATGAATGTACTGCCGAGATTGTTGTTTTTGTTTCAGACATTGCAAATTATAGATAAGACGGAATGTTTCAAGAAGTGGCAGAAAGATATATCTAAATTTGTCTGGCAGGGCAAAAAACCCAGAATAAAATTTAAGATCTTGACTGATGCAAAGGATAGAGGGGGTTTTGCCCTGCCGGACCTCAGACTCTACTATGAAGCAGCAGCTTTTTGCTGGTTGAAACAATGGCTACTTCTTGAGAATACAGATATCTTAGATCTAGAAGGTTACGATAACAACTTCGGTTGGCATGCATATCTATGGTATGACAAGGTAAAGGTTCATAAAAATTTTAAAAACCATATTGTCAGGAAAGCATTGTATAATGTATGGAGTCGGTATAAAGATCTGTTGGAAAGTAAAACTCCCAGGTGGTTATCACCAGTGGAAGCTAAGGAGGTAAAAAAACTTAATATGGATTCAGTGTGGCCAAAATATTGTGAAATTATAGAATACGATGGTGAAAAGTTGAAACTAAAGAGTTTTGAGAAGTTAAAGCCTAAAGTCCGAGATTGGTTACATTACCACCAGATTAATGAGACCTTTAAGCAGGACAGGAAACTAGGATTCCAGAAGGAGAGGTCAAAATTAGAAACAGAACTGCTAGAACCCAATACTAAGAATCTGTCTAGAATGTATAATCTGCTGCTAAAATGGAACACACAGGATGAAACAGTGAAATCAGCTATGATTAAGTGGGCACAAGATATTGGACATGATATTATGTTTGCGGACTGGGAACAGTTATGGACCACAGGCATTAAATTTACGGCATGCAGTGCCTTAAAAGAGAACATAATGAAAATGATCTATAGGTGGTACATGACCCCAGTTAAGCTTGCAAAGATATATCACCTGCCCAATAACAACTGTTGGAAATGTAATGAATGTGAAGGAACCTTTTATCATCTTTGGTGGACCTGCCCGAAGGTTAAGACTTACTGGGAAATGATCTACAATGAAATTAAGAAAATCCTTAAGTGGACATTTGTTAAGAAACCGGAGGCCTTTCTTTTGGGCATGGTCGGCCAAATGATTCCAAAGAAAGATAGAACCTTTTTTATGTATGCAACCACAGCAGCAAGAATTCTTCTGGCAAAGTATTGGAAGACTAAAGAACTACCCACTCTGGAAGAATGGCAGACCAAGGTGATTGAATTTATGGGACTGGCAGAGATGACCGGCAGAATTCGTGACCAGAGGAGAGAGACAGTGGAGGAGGACTGGAAAAAATTTAAAGTTTATCTTAAAAATTGTTGTAAAATTGTGGAATGTTGAGATGTCGAGGGATATGATCTAGAGAATTACAGCTGTTAAAATTGAAATTAAGAAAATTCTTAAAGGGAATTAAACACAAAATTGAATGATGGATTGCTAGAAAAAAAAGGATTTTAAAATAAGAATGCAGTGAAGGAGAGGTATGGGGAAGTCGTGTTTTGTTTGTTTGTATTTTGTTTATGTTTATGTTTATGTTTATGTTGTAAAATCAATAAAAATTATTATAAAAAAAAAATGAATAATTCATATTATGACTTTGGAGAAAAAAATCTGCACTCAAAGGCTTGTAGAAGATGAACAGAATTAATCACAGAAAGAAAAAGAGACAATAAAATCAAGGCCTGAATCACCCTATTGTAATCCAAGAAGTCACATCATAGGTAATGAAGTTAGCAATGATTTATTTAAAAGTTACAAGGCAATAACTCCGTTTTCTATTTTCTTCACAACATCCCATTTATAAATTAATGCATTTTTTGATCAATGAAAATTGTTTTAAAGTATTTTTATTTTTAACCTTGAGGTTAACAGACAAAGCTCTGCATAACTACAATGCTGAATGTGAGTTTTGGCTTCTGCTGGTGCTGATTCATTCTGAGTCATTGTGTAATAAAGCTGGTGTTATCATTGCATGAGCATCCTTGTGGTTAGATTTTTTTTGCAATTTTCAGAAATTGCTTTAGGTCAGATGAAAAACTCTTGGTTCTGTTCTCATTTTCATTTCCTTAGCTTCTATTAGACTCTGCAGGGTGGCATCAACAGCAAAATAGGTCAGAGATGCAAATCACTTCCAGGGAAAATAGTATCATTATCTCTGTCACCATCTTTGTTGGAGTCTTACAGATCCACCTTGACCTCTTCATGTTTTAATTATTGTTGTTATTATTAATAATATTTTCTTGTACCGGCCACCTAATATCTGTACAGACCACTTAGTAAGAAGTGTACAGCATGCGTAGATCTATTCATATACACACCTTGCCCAAGGGAATCATTCTGAGTCACCGTAGGAAATTAAAGTGGTGTCGTCACCAGTGAATTTGCATGTATTTATACATTTTCATCCCATCTCCCTTTATGAATTGTTTCCTATGAAACATCTCAACCTGATCTAGCAACAAGGAACATCAAAAATGAAAACCCATATAAACCACTTCCCATACACAAAAACAGCTACAATTATTTCATGTATGAAACTGGTTGCAAATCCAGTGCAGACTGGGACAGTTCAGTTGTGGTGGGGGGGGGGTGACTATTCAAATGATCAAAATTTTATATACAACTTCATTTCCAAACAAATTGCATTTTCTTTTTTAAAAAAATGTTGGTCATTGGAAGTTGGTATTTAATGCGGGGCACACTTTCATCCTCTTTATTTCTGGTTCCTGGCAGTTGGAGAGGGAAAGGTTGGGTCATTGTGTTGTAATGTGCAGAATCTGTTTAATTCTTAATGTGTCCATGAAGTTCCATATGACTTTTATTATGGAGTCCCTTGTCAAAACCCCATCAGTTTACCTGGCTGAATACGCATAAATGAATAATGATGACCTGTTACAATGTATCATCAACTCTTCTCTGATACATTATTAAACATTTGCACTTTCCTGATGGAAATTTCTTGAGTGACAAAGCATTTGAGCAAGGAGGTTTGTTATCTTCGTAGTTTGGAAACTAATCATGTTGGATCAATGAATTCTCACTTCATTAGCAGGAATAGGTCTTTCAGTGTTAGAGCCTTTATGAGCTTGTTGATTGGGGTTGCCAATGATTTTGCTGACCACTGTAATGAAATCTCTTTCTTGATTCGTTTTGGTTGCCGAAGTCTAAGCTTAATGAGAGCAACTTTTCTTTGCAAGAATAGTTAAGGTAGGAAGAGGTAATGAATGTTCTTCCATGGACTTGGGATCTCACTGGGAGCAATTAATTCTCTGTTTATACAACATAGTAGTAGAAACATGCAGTTTTATTTTGTTTTTGAGATGTTGCGAGAATAATCTATTAAAAGGGCAGGAACAGACACAAATAAACCGAAAGAGCTGGGTCAAACAGAGAGACATGCTGTTTTCTGTAACAAAACACTAAAAAGTATATTCCCATTTTTGCACTGGCTATGTACCTAAAGAACCTGTTTTACTTCTGAGAGAAACACAACCATTTTGTATTGATTGTTGTTAGGATGAAAATCCAGATACCTTTGACTCCTTTCTATAAATCTTCTTTTGGCGTCCAGCTGCCGCCTATTTGTTCCATCTCCAGCTGAGAAAATAATGAGTAATGCTTCTCTGAGCTTTGGATCCCCAGATCTGTGATTAGGAAGGCATGTTTATTTGGTATTTGTCCATCACCACATTGGACAAGAGCCTCATGAATCAAGTGCTGATTTCTTACATGTTCGAATCATGTAGACAGTTCAACTCAGGATACAAAAGCCACAAACCAGATGACCCCAGAGAGCCACATCAATTCCACTACTAGCTATATAACCTCTAGGTTTGGTTGCTATAGTCCCTCATTCTAGGGAACTGAAAGAAATTAATTGTGGTTTTGCCTTAGGGCTCATCCACACTTCTGCTTGTCCCATGCCTACAAAGCATGGGCCCAAGTGGTTTTCTGCTTGACCCGCATTTTCTAGGCATAGGTCTGAATGGTTTCCTCCTTCCCCATGGAAAACCTGCTCTTTAATGGTAAAGTGGAACAAACATTCTGGAGAAAAACCCAATTGCATATTGCTCTGATTGACCACTAAAGAACTTTTTTTTCTGGGGTAAGGCAGCAGGACAAGAGCCCTTAGCCTCCTGTGTAGGCTGCAAGCTCCACCCAACCCCACTTTCTCTGCTCCTATATATCTTCAGCCTCTCCATCCATTGCATTTACTTCCCCTTGATATACTGCATAAGCATAAGTAGCCTACAAACTGTGAGTGGTTCAAAGTATACATTAACAGCGGCAGTGTACAAAATGGCAGGCTGTACACAGCATGGCACCTTAGCATTCATGCACATGTTTTTGTCTATGTATGCACAAGAGATATCTACCCATCCTTCCTTTAGATTTAACATTTTGCAGATCCCGGGTACTAAATCCTTAAGAATGGCAACACTACCATTTGTGCTACCATAATTTTAAGAAGGTAATAAAGGGACATAATAGGGACAGTGATTTAACAGGGTCAGTGACCAGACAAAATGGATGTGCATTTATTTTGGAATAAATGAAGAACAGGGCACATTTGACTGGATGTCCATTTGTTTTGTATTACCTGCAGTGTGTACAAAAGGGGTAGGTTTTCAGGACCACATTCATCACCTCCCACTGGCAGTAGTATTCAGAAAACCTCGAAAATTATTAGGGATAGGCCACTGGTAGCATTGGATCTACTTGATCAAAAGCCATATAAATCTTCCAAGGAACCTGATCTCGGATCCCTGAAGCTATACCAGCCTAGTGTAAAAAAAAAGGGGGGGGGGCTTTCCCTTTAACCAGCACCAACTGGTCTTAGGATTGCTCTGTGAGTCTACCTGTTCCCCACTCTTGCTTCCTCTACTTACAACCCTATGCATGCTTTAAATTCTGCATCTCTGTGAAAGACAACACTTTCTCTAAATGTGCTGCAGCATTTGGTTGAAATTATGGTTTAGAGGAAGAGTTGTCTTTCAAGGAGATGTGTAGTTAAAGCACATGCAGATATCTGAGAGCAAATAAGCAAAAACACATATACAAACTGGTTTGGTGCAATAAAAGGAGAAAGAAGAAAACAATAAGTGGGGATTTTCTCCTAAGGCCCACCTTATTTACATCCACAATCTAATTTCCCTCTCAAGACAAGGGGATCCAGCTTTGCAACTGAATATTGTGGCTGACATTGATTCTAGCTGTAAAGGACAAAGGCAATTCAGGACTGGCTCTTGGCTTGTTCTCATCTCCCCACCCCACATTCCCAGTCCCATCTTTAGGCCCTCAGCCTGCTGATTAGAAGTACTCTTAACAAAACAGAAATCAGCATGAACTACTCCAGTTGCTTTTCAGAATGAAAAGAAAAGAAGAAGAAAATGAAGTTCTTGGTTCAGCATTCAGGTTCCCAATAGGCTTTTAATCAAGGTTATGGGAAAGCCCATAAACTTTCTGCTGAATATTTAACAAGCTGGAGGTCACAGCAAACACAGCACTCCCAAGGACAAGTGAAATGAGATTGCAATCAGAAGAGCTGCGAAGACCTGGTGTTAAGCAGGTCTTTGTCTTCGAGATAATATCTGGCAACACAACTATCAGGCAGACACGTCCTGCCCCTCCCCAGGTTCCTTTTGTGAGACTTAATTTTCCAAGCATAAGCTGCCAATAAAGCAAAAATTGATGAATAGGACTGGGTAGTTCGATTGATTTTAGTCACTGGCTTTTCTTCAAAATCGTGATTGAAATCCAGGCTTAACAATGCTGAAGCAGAATAGGCTCTAACAACAGAGCTACATGCAAGCCTTTGTGTATTTTATTTTTCACCATGTAAGCAATTTTTTTCCCCTTAAAAAAAGAAAGGCTAGTTTGCACTTATTGGAGTTTAGAGGATAATGAAAGAATCAAAAGAATCAAAGTCAAATAGTATAAACAATGTCTAAAATCTAGGCAGTTTCGATACTGGAACAGTGTGGGTGGCATGTAGGCTTTGGGGTTGCACACTAAATATCAGCGTTCTTAAAAAATAAAAGATTGAACGGTCTTCCAGCCCTCATTGGGTTTGTTTGCATGGATGGTTTTCCTCGGATAGGAAATGTCCACAAAGGAGTGCAATGGGGATGTGAAATATTAGTTGCAGATTGGCCAGACCTAGCGTGAACACTAGGATCCTAGCCTTCTGCCTTTCTCCAGTTGGTACTGCAGTACCTTGCACTAGTTGCACTGATGCCATCTCCTCAGTGCTTTTCGGCTTGTCTTGAATATGTCAATGACTTCTGAACATGCAGCTTGCTTGCCTGAAAAAAGGATAGTGAGGGGTATGTGAGTGTGCATCCATTCTAGCCTGCCATACAAAGGTAAAAATTTCAGGAACTGCTTCTGGCCTCACCCACTACTGACCTGTGGTCCCTGGAAGTTTGGCCGTGCTTGTGTTAAGGCAGCCCTCCCACATCCACACTGGTTCTGACCTCAGTTCTGTTCTGGGTTCAAAGAATAGTGGAGATAGGGGCTGCATGCACTAGCCTTGCACCTAATCACCCCACCAGCTCCACCTCTGACTTTTCTGTATTGTTTGGGAAGGTCTGAAGTGGGATTCTTCATGTATTCACCTGAATGGGCTTAGAATCGTCATGACTGGGAACCCTGATTCTGTAGGATTCCTGGTCACTGGGAGAATTATTAGATTATTCCTCTGAACACATGAAGAACCCCCCTTCAAGCTTTCATCATGTAGTAAGATAATGAACTAACATTGTGGGGGGTCTCTCCCTCTTCCTCTCTCCTTCTCTCTCTCTGTGTGTCTCTGTGTTGTACTTCTGCAGTATAGATACGCTACAGGAAATGTTCTATCTGGTCTATCTTTTGTATCAATCGGTTTAAACTCTGTGGAATTGGTATCTGTTCCATTTCTTTCTTGTCGTTTTGATGTGCTTGTATTTGGTGAAAGCACACAAAGTAGGGAGTTGAAATCCTTTCCCCCAGTCCTTTATTCATAAACCACCACTGGTTCATACCAAATGTCCAACATCTTGTTCCTCAGCTTGGCTACCACCATGCAGGTAAGCTTATCAGAAGCAGGAAAGGATTTTCTGATAGCTTTGCATGGAGTCAGTCCCAGATTCAGTTTCAGTTTCACAGCCCTCCCCATTTAACATTTTCCTGCATTTTAGTGCACTTTTGCTTAGTTTCTGGGCTCAGGAAAGTAAGGAAAGGGGGGGGGGGTGTAGTGGGTGTTGCTATGGAGGAAAAACAATCCGACAGAATTAGAGGCAGACAGGCAGTTATAGAAATTCTAGCGTTTCGAGAGCGAAGTGACATTTCTCTACGTTATTTTATTAGTGAAACTATGTCATCAGCAAAAGGAAAAGAAAGAAACAAGTTTCTGCATTCTGCAAAGCCCTGTTAATTTTTGTTTTAATTTTTTGAAGGTAATTGTGAAGGTCACTTATATTCAGGCTGTGATCCATTTTCTTTTGTGATCTTTCCAGCAGTAAAAGCAGGAGTCACCACTGGGAATTGAGAGTCTTACATCTCTCTTTGTCTTGGAATGATAAAAGCCACCAAATGCTTTTATAGAAAAGCCATTTCCAAGAATTACATGGGATTTTGCAAGTGCTAAAAGAAAAAAGCCTCATTCACAGAGAGCTTGTTGTATCCCCTGTGCTGGAACCCACGGTTATTTAATTAATTCATTTTATTCGATGTATGCAGTTTATTTTAAACCCTTTTTTATCCCACCTATCTGAAAAGTTTAAGGCAGGTAACAGAGACACATGCCAGATAGACAGATGGTGGGATATGACAGGTAGAAAGATAACAATGTGATAAAACAATGCAATCAAGATGCTACAAAACACTAAATTAAAGAAGAACTGGGGCAGCAGGTACCAGAAAGTTGTAAGGAGAGAAATAAATACCCATCAACCCAAATCCCCAGGAAACTGTGGCTATGGCCTCCTCACCCAGTATTATTATTATTATTATTATTATTATTATTATTATTATTATTATTGAATTTATATACCTCCATATACCCACAGATCTCAGGGGAGTTCACAGGACGCTTTGCTTGGCTGAATATCCCATTCCCCTTCTTAGGTTGAGGTAGGAGAGGAGGAGGAGGGCTTAGCCACTGCTGCTGCCAGTAAACAAAGAAGATGTAAGCAGAGCAGGGATACAGACAGAGGGGAAGCTGCCACCACAAAGAGCAGAGGAGTAGGGGAGATCAACCAGAGGAGTGGCGGTGATGGGTGAGGTAGCATAATAATTTGTGGTGGCTGTGCAGACCAGCCCCCATCACACATTCCTTAGTCAATCCAGGTGGACTACCATAACATGCTGCATTGGTGTTGCTGCTTGCTGCATGTCCAAAATATCAGCTGATGTAGACATCAGTGAGCATGTCTCTAACTCTAATACAGTTCAAAGTGCTTGTCATACCGCTTGGGCCCAGAGTATCAAGCACAGCCTTTCGCCGTATGAAATGAACCAGCAACTGAGATAATAAGTAGTGTGGCTTTGTTTCCTACCCTATCAAAAGTGCTCTGTGTGTGTGTGTTTTTGCTGGGTGTGGGGCATCAAACACAACTTAGCAGTAGCAAAGTTGTTGAACTCCCCCCTTTTAGAAATCCATATGGTTCCCACACTTTCCTTTCTTTTTTTTTCTTTTCTTTTTATAGATATTTGATTTTAAACAGTTTTGTATGCATTTTATTTTGCAATTGGTTATTTTGCAGCTGTTGTTGTTCTGCTCTGCGCAGGTTACTTAATATGCATATTGATGATGGTAATGATGATTTTTGTTTTTGACTTGTAAGCTGTTTTGAATACCTTTTGGTGGAAAAGCAGGCTAAAAATAAGTAAATAGTAGCATTGTTGGACCGTTAAAAAAAAATCCAAAGTCCATAAGACAGCAAAACCTTTCTCAGCATAACCAAAATGCCATAACATAGAGTGCAAACTTTTAAGTTTCCCAGAACTGTTCATCTGGCTGTATGTATTAAAAAGTCCATGGAGTGGGATAGAAAGAAAGGAAAAAGGCTGTTGGTGTTATTCTAGTTTTTTCTCTCTCCCACCATATAGCTTGAAGAAGAGTTACAGGAATCTTGCATTTGTTTTGTGACATTTTGTTTGGCTTAACAAAGTTATTGCCCTAATAAGGACTTTAATACAAATAAGCAATCTAACGAACATATCAATACATAAAAATTCAAGAAAATAATAATAATATTCATAATAATAAATATGTTCTCAAATAATTTGTTAATCAAGGCAAAAACAAATTAACCCTTTATTTTTTAAACCACTGACTATACCAGTAAATGACCATTGCATTCCATCAAGCAATGCTTTGTTTCTCTTTCTTGAATGTGAAATGAAGAACCTTTAGAATTATATTGGGATCAGTTAGGCTAATCTGTAGTTAGAAACAAAGGATAATATGAACCAATTAAAGTGAAGCGAAGTTTCATTTTAGCATGCCTGCTGCTGAGCAGATTTTAAGGTCACTGATTTAAAAGCTCCTTGGATGATAGGCAAGCCATCCCAGCTAATTTGAAATGAAAAGCGGGAGTGTTCATAATCACTTAAAGCTTCCACTGGAGGCGGTTACAGGCTATTTAACCAGTCATATAGAAGAAAAAAAATATAAACTGAGCCTTGTGACATGGCTATGGGACTTCTGATTGCTTTCAGTAACTAACAGCCAAGCTATAGACCCTGCATAATCAATCATATGGTGTAGAGTGCATATTTATTTCTAGTTTGCACCTTTCGGACCACAGTCAGAGGAAGAAGGGTCATGTGAGAATATGTGTATATCTGAAAGATGGCTATCTTATCACCTTCCTTCTCTGAGATGTGCTAAATATTTCGCTTGTATGGGACCCCCTCCCTCCTTCTGTCACTGGGTGAGAACACTAATATGTTGATTCTATGGAAACCATTGTCATGTGATTCCATTGAAAGTGAAGATACTCTAGATAGATATATTCAATATGACTGATAATCAAAGGAGTTTAGGTTGTACACTAAGCATTGTGGGGATTCTGCTTCCCATGTCCTGCTTACAGGCTTCCCATCTGGTTGAACAAAGTGAGAATAAGACGTTGGACTGGGTGAGCCATCAGCCTGAGTTGCTGTCAGGCAATACTTTGACTCACAACTTATGAAGCATATGTGGAATGTACATGCATATCTGAACGGTATCATGCACTACCTGGAAGTATATATTGCTATTACAATTTCATTCTCTCATATTCAACTTCCCTAACAGCATACATGATACATTCGCCAGCACTTCAGCCATATTTTCTGGTTATAGCTTCCATAGTCGAGGTCATTGATTCATTGACTGTTATCTCCATTACTATACCAGTAATTGAGGAGGCTCTATTAAGCAGTTGTATTTATTTCTATTTATTTTATGAGTCTGACCAAACTGCAGGAGGCAGTGGAAGACAGGAGTGCCTGGCGTGCTCTGGTCCATGGGGTCACGAAGAGTCGGACACGACTAAACGACTAAACAACAACAACAAATTTCTTTCCCAGACCCCTTCCTGCAGCACAACATTCTGTTTGCATTTTTATTGAAGTCTCATCTTCAGTCATAATAGTAGTTTGTTATCATTTGCAAAAATCAAAAATTAAAAGAACTAAATATATGTTGAGGAGGTAAGAAATAACACCATTCAAGATTGCTGAATAAATGTGGTTTGGAGTCTCTTTTACACACACACACGCACACACGTACGTGTGTGCAATGTTTCTAAGTCTGCTTCCTGTTTTATAGCACTTCTAGCATGGCGGAAACTGGAGCAGATCCAACACGGGTTTTAAAATGAAAATACAGATCTCTTCCCCTCACAAAATTACAACAGGACATGCAGCCATGAAAGATACTGGTAAACCCCAATCTGAGTAGTTCATTGAGGCTAATGTTTCTGTAACTGTACCATTCTCTACTTAGACATCTTCACTGTATTTTCCTTGGTCCCTGAAACTCCCCGGTCACTGCTAATGACAAAAAGACTACCATCTGCTTAAGTAAAATGAGGGCAGAGTATTAATACTTGGTTCCCTAGGTCAATTGGCCAAATCATCAGTTTGGGTTGCACTCGTTGCTGTGTCCAAATCCTTGCCCTTTAGATTGGCTTAAGTCAAAAGATCAAAGAACCTATCAACTGTCAAGTGTCCAGATATCAGTCTGACTACTAATATTTAAATAGTTCCATTTATATACACACACACCCCGGTCTGTCTGCTTTCAAAGCAGTGACCTGTGTGGTTACTCTGATGATATCTTATTGTTCTCTTTGTAAGCTTTTGAATAAACAGGACCGCCATGCTATTAACATCCTGGAACATATGTTTTAAAGATAAAACACAATTACTTAAATGTTCTGGTTTAAAATAAGTAATGTCCTGCAGGCCTAAATGTTTCTGCCCCTTATTATCTGCACAGTTCTACTGGTCTCATTCAGCATTTATTTGGAATATATGTATAATTGCCAAGCATTACAAAATACACATTACATATTAAGATAATGTATATTTTGTAAGAGTGTCGGCTGATGAAAGAATGTGAAAATTATATTAAGCTTCTTTAGAGCATTACTTTACCTCAATATAACTAGTTTATTTCAAGCTGAATTCATCATGAAATTGCTTCCACGTGCACTGAAGTGCAGCTGGATTTGTATTTTTTAAAAGGAGCCAACCCAGTGCAAGTGGGTTGTCCATTAACACTAGTTCTAGCTGCAGTTTACCATGCTAGTGTCGACTGCTTTAGAGTATTGAATGAAATCCCTACTGGCTTAATGACTCACTTGATCTTTAGTAGGTTGGAGGAGGGCCATCTGCAGTGGTGACTCTGCAACATAGCAGAAAGAAGACCAGGCGCTCAATGCAGCTGCTACAGCAGGGATGGGGGGAACCTGTGACACTGAGGCTTCGGGGAGTCCAGCAGTTCCTGGGGGGACACTGTGCTGCAGCGTATTCGAGAAAGAGATGATTCAGTCACACTGTTAGAGTTTCCAGTTAGAGATTCCTGGGACAACTGCAAACAAAGCATTTTAAGTGTGTTGTAAAGTGCAATATACAAATCTGACACTAGATGGTGACAGAGAGCTATGGTAATTTCAGTGGATTTTTCAAAACTTTTTTTTTTAAAAAAAGCATTTTCACAGCATTTTTTTATATGTGTGTAGATTCCTCCCTAGTGTGTATGTATGTGTGTTTGTTTGTTTGTAGAAGTTCTTGACAAATGTTTAAAACACTGAGCTAAAACCCCATAAGGTTATACATACTAGGTATGGTCTAGACACCTTATCCTCCCTAGCCCTCTTCATTCTCATCTCAATCAAAGATTACCAAAAAAGAAAGTCAAAATAAATATAGCCACTTTCTCTCTCCCTCTCTCTCTTTCTCACCCACCCACCCACCACCTTTTTGAAAGCTATACAGTGGTACCTCAGGTTTCATACGCTTCAGGTTACAGACTCCGCTAACCCAGAAATAGTGCTTCAGGTTAAGAACTTTGCTTCAGGATAAGAACAGAAATTGTGCTCCGACGGCGTGGCGGCAGCAGGAGGCCCCATTAGCTAAAGTGGTGCTTCAGGTTAAGAACAGTTTCAGGTTAAGAATGGACGTCCGGAACGAATTAAGTACTTAACCCAAGCTACCACTCTATATGATTAGGGCCCTGACATTGCCTGGACTAGGGACGCCTATCTGGTACAAAACGTTTACAATAACAACTTACAAGCGAATACTCAAGAGTCATGGCACATTAAATAGGCATAAAATGCTGCTCCATTCAAAAGTGGCAAATATGTAGGACACATTTTTCCAGTCATTTTTGGATGTTAGAACTCTGCATTAACACAGGAGCCAGAACATGTTTTTGTGTTTTTTTTTTAATCAGGAAAATGGCCCAGGAGAAAAGAATAAGCTCATCTTCTCAGCCTGCAATATGAATCAGATCTCTCCTGTCCATAAAGTCATAAGAACATAGGATGCTGCCTTATACTGAGTCAGACTATTGGCCCATTTGCCTCTGTGTTTACACTTGGCTGGTAGTGGCTCTCCATGGATATTCCCAGCCCTGCCTGCATGTGGTGGGGTCTAAACCTGGGACCTTTTGGTGTAAAACCAGATAGTACTGCCACTGAACTATGGACCAGTCACTGTTCAACTTAAAAAAAAAAAAAAAGCCACAACAACAAGGGTTTCCCAGCGTCATCTCACATTGCAACCACATCACTTTCTTCATTTCTTTTATTTTGAAAGTTGCATTAAAAATATTTTTAATTTTGTAACTCCTGTGAGGTGTTAATTAATTAAATCTGGGATAAAACAAATGGCCCTCTGCTGTCTGAACAGCACACTCCCCAAAACAAGAGTGTTATTCATCCATTATTGAAGTTGTGCAAGAAATGGGCAATAAAGCCCATCTTTATAATCTATTCAGCAGTCTGGTCTTTTTAGGTGTGCATCCGCCGTGTCATATTCTCATGCATTTGTGAGTAATAATTCATTTCATAATTTGTTTACCAGGGGAAGACCTGACAGAGAAATGCCATTTCATATTCTAAGGATCATAAAACAGTAACCCGAGGTGTAATTGGTACAAGCACTAACCTTTTCTCTACACGCTGTTTATTACAAAATTATTTGTTTGCACAACATTTGTACCAAGGAGCTTTTCTCCTAGTCTATCTCATGCTTGTTTCCGCTGGCTGAGATGCTGGAGAAAGAGCTTCACTTAAGTGGGAGAAATCCACATATTGGCAGCTGCTTCAGTCTCATGCCTACTTAGAAGTAACTGCTATTGAATTTAGTTGGGGTTCCTTCCAGGTAGGAATGGTATAATCTGTCAATTTTGGTCTCTCTAAATTCCTCATGTTTTCAATCTTAAATTCAGTTCTCCACATTTCCATATCAATTTACAACAACAATCCTCACACTTGCATTTGCATTTTAGTGCAAATTCTCTTATGACAACAACAACAATAACAACAACATCTTTTATTTATATCCCGCCCTCCCCAGCCAAAACCGGGCTCAGAGTGGCTAACATCAAATATATGACACATTACCATAAAATCAAGCAATCAATTAAAATACATCTTAAAATACATGTTTCATATGCATTTTTGCCTAATATATATACTTGCATATACTTAGATGGATTTTAAGAGGTGGAAATGATTATGATAGATTGAATTTCCATGCTACCTTTTTACTAAGGAGCTCAAAGTGGTGTGTACGTTTTTCTCTCCCACCCTATTTTTAACCTCACTCTGTATGGTAGGTCAGGATGAAACAGGCTGTGATTGGCCCACAGTCACTGAGTGAGTTTCATGGTTGGGTGGCAGGATTTTTAGCCTGGTTTCCTTGGTCCTAGTGCAGACTCTAACCACCACTGGCTCTTCATGTGATCTAATGTTATATTCCCACCACTGCACACAAACACATATGCAATGAAAAAAGTTGGAGAACATTCATTCTATAAAAGTTCATTTTGTTTCAGTTTATTTCCCCATCATGCTGCTTTTTAACAGCATATGCATTTTGAATCTAATTTATATTGGCTGCAATAGGTTTGGACCAGTTTCCCTGCTGCCATCCATCACTGAAACTATATAAATGCAGTCAAAGCATTTGAAAATATTAGAGCATCCACTTTCCCCATTACTTTCATGAAGAACACATTCATTTTTAATAGGAAATGTTATCTGAAGTTTATGATGTAACCCTACCCGAGAGAGATTGTCCCAATGACTTTTTAGTTGTTATGAGGCTAATAGACATGTCTCCCTTTTGCCTCTCTACTTTGACTGCTCTGAAGCGAGGCTAATATGGCACAAAAGGAAACAGTTAAAAAGAGTCCGGTGGTCCTTTAAAAATTGATTGTGGCTTGAAGAAAGCTGTCTCTTGGCAGACGTCACTGCAATGTCTGACAAGGAAAGACAGAAAAGATAAAGGCCCGGAAAATATTCTGAATCACGTGTTACTCTTCAAAAAAATATCATTTACACAAAACCAACCACCTAACACTGAAGTGGAAACCAGCAAAAAAAGGTTGTATGTATCCAACAATAGTCATACTGAAGTAGACCCATTGGGTAGTATTCAACTAAGGTTTTGTCCACACTTCCCTCTCTACCGCTGCTTTCCCTTTGAAAAAAAACGTGATTTAGTGCTGAATCGGAACAAAGGGTAATTGGGTTTTCCATGGAAAAAAGAGACCGTTTTCAGGATAAGGAAGTGTCACGGGAAAGGCTAAACCACTCAGACTCATGCCAAAAAAGTGGGGGGGGGGGGGAGCAAGCCGAAAACTGTTCAAACATGTGCTTTCTAAGCATAGGACAAGTGGAAATGTGGACGCGTCCCAAGTTTTACTCAGAGTCGAACTATTGAAATCAGTGCATCTAACTTCATCATTGTTGTTAACTTCAAAAGGTCTGGGAAGGGCTTCTTAACGTCTAGCGGTTTTTTCATCTTGCGAAGCAACCCTATTAGCGGATTAGCGCTATTAGCGGCTTACCCCTGCCCGTACGGGCCAGTCTTGCCAGACTCTAGGGTTGTGCGCTCATCTCACTCTATAGGCCGGGAGCCAGTGCTGTCCGCAGACACTTCCGGGTCACGTGGCCAGCGTGACATCGCTGCTCTGGCAAGCCAGCGCAGCACACAGAACACAGTTTACCTTCCCGCTAGTAAGCGGTCCCTATTTATCTACTTGCACCCGAAGGTGCTTTCGAACTGCTAGGTTGGCAGGCGCTGGGACCGAACGACAGGAGCGCACCCCGCCGCAGGGATTCGAACCGCCGACCTTTCGATCGGCAAGTCCTAGGTGCTGAGGCTTTAACCCACAGCGCCACCTGCGTCTATTAGCGGCTTAGCGGCTATTAAAGGCTTAACGGCTTAGCGGCTAAAAGGCTATTAGCGGCTTAGCGGCTTAGAAAAGGGGGGGGGGAGCGGAAAAAAATCGCAATACTCGCAAGACGTTTTCGTCTTGCGAAGCAAGCCCATAGGGAAATTTGTCTTGCGAAGCAACTCAAAAACGGAAAACCCTTTCATCTAGCGGGTTTTCCGTCTTGTGAGGCATTCGTCTTGCGGGGCACCACTGTATGTTGCAAAATGTCTTCCTATAGTAATTTGCCTTAAACAATCTATGCCATTCTGATCTTTTAACATTCCTATATATTTAACATTCTGTATTTTTTTTTTATTTGTTGCCAGTGGGCCATAAATAAAGGATATGCATATTTGTTAGTCAGAGCAGACCTATTAAAATTAACTTAGGGTGATTACAGTGCATTTTGTTAGGGAAAATTGCTTTACAAAATTGTATATATTATGCAAAAAATGCACACCAAAAAAATATATTATGAGAATTTTGCACTAAAATTCAGATGGATTTTCATGAGGACTTAAAAATAAAATGCAAACTTATGTGGTAATGTGGAGAACTGAACTAATAGCGCAAACTGAAAATTGAGAGATATTGAAATGGGCATATTTGTGCAAGCCAACTGCAAAGGGGCTTTGAACTGCTGTACGAAGACCTCACAAATTGGCATACTTGCAATGAATTAGTTGTGCATACTATTAATTGTATGCATGGGCATATATCTTCAGAGAGTGTATACCAGGTAGAAGGAGGGGTTGTTTTTTCACCAGTTATTTATACAATGTGAAATAGCTGTTAGCAGAGACTGCCTGGAAACCACGGGTAAGTTGTTCTAAGGAAGGGACAGTGGAGTTTATGTATTCATAATAACAGCAGCAACAATACTTTTGACATCAGAATAACTCAAGAGGTGCATGTTTATTGATAACAATATGAATTAGACGTACCTCCACAAGTGCATACAACTGTATAGGATTTGTTCTTCCAAGACCTTGGAAGAAACAGCAAAACAAGCTTATTTACCCCCAACATTAACAGGAGGGGTCAGGGTTGAAGTCACTGAATGAATGGAAAGCTCACCCTTTGGCTGCTGGCATTGCGTATTCAAGTGCAAGCTGCATTCTGCTTGAGTTCAATTCTTAATGCTCTCTGACCCTCACTCCACTATAAATAATCAGAGATATTCATCAGATGACAGCAGAGGCTGCAATGAAAGATGGGGTTTTCTTTGTAGAGAAGAAAGAAAATATATTCTGACCTCGTATTAACTTGCAAAACAGTGGTCTAGTCCTACACAGACATGGTTAAGACAGTATTCAGAGGTTTCTGCACTGCGGCAATGAGCCAACCCAGGATTTTACAACATGTAGTTTTAAAGTAGTGGCCCATAGACCTCTAACACAAATATTTTAAGCACAGGCATTGCTCGTGGTATTTTGAATAGAGCCTATTCCAGAAAGTAATACATGCAACATGCCATGGGTCCGGAGCTATGACCAGGCACAGGAGGAGAGTGGCAGGCTAAAATAGACGAGAAGGATGTCATAAGGCAAGTTGAGACTGGGGAACAGAGGCTTGGAGGAGCTGGAAGGAACAAGGGAAAGATTGCTCTTGCTTGCCCCAGGCCCTGCTCAGCTCCCAGGCAGAGGCTGGGCACGCAGAGGTTGCCCAGCAGTGGCAGATATTGGCTCCCTCAATATTGGGGGGGCTGGGCCCCCAGCCTCAAAATATTGAGGAGGCTAAAGCCCCTTGCAACCCCTATACCTGGCGCTCCTGGGCGTGGTAGTCAATATTGAATTAGGTACACATTAGTGTACAGAGTTTGCAACAATTGCCAGAAGCTAAATCATTTGATGGACCCCTCCAGAGAGGCTGTTAACAGAAGCAATATAGAATGCTCCTGTGGCAAAACTGCCCCCCCCCATTCCTTGAACGCTTCCATTCCCTCTTAAATAAACTACCTTTTTTCTGCCTCTCTCTCAAGACAGTTTAGACTTCATTTTGAATTTGATGGATGTGGGTTTGGGCTTATCTTATCACTGAGAAGTGACAGTGAGCATTTCTTATGTCTTCCTTTCTTTCCATTCAACATTTTTTCCCCTACCAGGTGCCTACACTTTTTGATCTGAAAAAGCCCCGGGGGAGTTTATTTATTGATTTGTTTCAATTCATGAATTGCTCTCTATAAAACATCTGGAACAAATGTAGCAATAAAGTTAGGTTACCAGACGTCTCCGTTTCCCTGGGACAGTCCCCGGATTTACAAATCAGTCCCCATACAAAATCCATTGATGTTGAAAAGTGTCCCCGGATTCATTGAAAAAAAATCTGGCAACCTTACAATAAAGACATCAACAATTAAAGCAATTTCATGTACAGTGGTACCTCAGGTTACATACGCTTCAGGTTACATACGCTTCAGGTTACAGACTCCGCTAACCCAAATATAGTGCTTCAGGTTAAGAACTTTGCTTCAGGATGAGAACAGAAAGTGGGTTCTGGTGGCGTGGCAGCAGCAGGAATCCCCATTAGCTAAAGTAGTGCTTCAGGTTAAGAACAGTTTCAGGTTAAGTACGGACCTCCGGAACGAATTAAGTACTTAACCTGAGGTACCAGTGTATTAAAGCAATTTCAAAAACAATACAGATGTAGACTAAAAACAACCACTTAAAAGGTGTGTTGCTGTTTTATTTTTTAAAAATGAAAGCCTTCAAGAAGCACCAAAAATAATAATAATATATGGTCTCCAACTACTGTATATTTTCTTAGAGTTGACTTGTCTCCAACTATGTTTTACTTAGAGCAGAACCATTGAAATTAATAGATCAAAGTTAGTAATATTAATTGGGTTTAACAAGTCTACTTTAAATTGGACTAGCATTTGATCCAGCTTGGTGCCTCTCTGTTATGTAATGGGAGGGAGTTCCACACTAATGGCCTGATTCCTACACTGTGCCGAATGGACTTGAGGGCTGCAAAGGACAGCTTAGGCAGGCCATGCAACAAACACAACTCTGTCTGTACTCCACGCCTCAAACTAGCTATGTTTCTAATGTTTCAGAATAACACATATCAATATAATGTACAACCATATGATGCTTTCAATTTATTGTAAATCTATTTATATGAAAATTCCTTCCAGTAGCACCTTAAAGACCAACTAAGTTAGTTCTTGGTATGAGCTTTCGTGTGCATGCACACTTCTTCAGATACACATGTATCTGAAGAAGTGTGCATGCACACGAAAGCTCATACCAAGAACTAACTTAGTTGGTCTTTAAGGTGCTACTGGAAGGAATTTTTTTTGTTTTGACTATGGCAGACCAACACGGCTACCCATCTGTAACTATTTATATGAGAAATTCAAATATCATTGCAATGTATAACTTATTACTCAGATAAAATCCTCAAGCAAAATCAGTGAAGGTTTGGGAAAAAATACAGGATAAATATTCAGCAATGTACTGATCTAGAACTTTGTTGGCTCAGCTGAAATGAACTGGATAATTGGCAGGCTTAGGAAGGGGAGGTAGCCATATTTCACCATAATGTCATTTTCATGCGTTCCATGTGTGAAATTAGAAGTTTGGTGTTTGTACCTTGTCAAAGTTGGCTGATTAGGAATTGTGAGTTTGTTGGTAATCCCTGCCACTACACCATTCCACAAATTGTCTAAGATTGCTGATATGGGATTGGTGCAGCACGACACTGGATAGGGATGATAGGAGTTGGTCTTGATATTTTATGATATAAAGTAAAGGTAAAGGTCCCCTAACAGTTAAGTCCAGTCGTGAACGACTCTGGGGTTGTGGCGCTCATCTCACTTTACAGGCCAAGGGAGCCAAAATTTGTCCGCAGACAGTTTTTCCTGGTCATGTGGCTAGCATAACTAAGCCGCTTCTGGCAAAACCAGAGCAGTGCATGGAAATGCCGTTTACCTTCCCGCCAGAGCGGTACCTATTTATCTGCTTGCACTTTGATCTGCTTTCGAATTGCTAGGTTGGCAGGAGATGGGACCGAGCAACGGGAGCTCACCCTGTCACAGGGATTCAAACCGCTGACCTTCCAATCGGCAAGCCCAAGGCTCAGTGGTTTAGACCACAGCGCCACCTGCGTCCCATTTTATTATGTAGAGGAACCCAAATTCTTTTTAAAATAAATAAATATTTATTTATTTGTAACATCTGGAGGGCAATAGACAGAGGGAGGTTGATGTGTACCAATCAATATACATAGAAACAAATATTATGTTATGCTATATTTATTACTAATCTGTTTGGTTCTTCTTGGTGTCCTTATTTTTTTCTGCAACTGATGATTAGGGATTCTTTTCAGATATATTATTTTTATGAATGGACGTTGTGGTTTTTGTTACTTTGGGGAGGTCAGGATGATGAAAATCCACATTAATCTAATATGTGTGTGTGATGATAAAGAGATGTGATAAGTGTGCTGCAGCAACAATTTTAGTTTGATAAATGAATGGTGCATTCATTTGGCCCACTCTTTAGAAAATGTATCTAAGATGCTCCGAATAGCAATGGAATTGATTTTGTTTCTTAGTGTAAAGCAGTTTCATCTTCTCTGTTGCCAGTCTTGCAAGCTCTGCCAAAAAGATCAAACTGAAATATGTTGGAGGTAGGAATTTAATGTTTTCATTCAAATGTACGTAATCATGACTTATTTTCACCCCATGCCCTGCATTATTTTTATGGTACTGTGTGTGATGTGTGACAGCTTCCTTATCTCTCATATCTGTAACACACACAGCTTTGTGAAGTTATTTTCCATTTTCGAGATAGGAAGATGAAGATCAGACCTAGCTATAAATCAGTGTAGTGAGGGTAAATGGGACTATTAGATTATGAAAGTAGTGATTAAAAGTGAAAAGCCTTGGATGTAATGAGTGTGTACACATGCAGTGAGTGTGGAAAGAAGTCAGGAGGCTATAGCCAAAAAAAATAATGGTTTGGAAGAATGTAATTTAGCTCTAAATTGGTTTATTGCATGAAAAGATGGTGTTAATCCACATCAAATTTTGATAGTAAAATGACTATAATGTAAGACAGAATCCTTTACTGGATATTTATTATTAAAGAATTCAACTACCTCTCCCCTCTACACAGAAAAATGTTTATGTAAATAAAATGTTAACTAACAAAACATTGTATTACTATATGGAAATCAAGAAATGCAAGCTTGAAAATCCCATTTGTACATATTAGGTGCGAGTTCATTGTACAATGAGATGTTTTGCATTGTTATGTTGACTATTAAATACTACTTTTGATGCTTGTCTATCGGTTTTCAAAGCACCGCCTTTGTACAATCTGCAGAGACAGAAATTAATCCTTCAATTATGAGTGAAATGAATTCCATTACGGGTTGGCTACAAGTGATTCTACAAAATGCAAATCCCATTTCAGCCAATATGCTGGTCTTTTGTTGTAAATGGAACACATTATGGTTGATAGAGGAAGCGGGTGGGTGGGTGTGCATTTTATTGTACATTATTTCAATGTTTTGAGTGTCACAACAAGCCATGGCTCTTCTCCTGTCTATAGATTTATTCATGTGCACTGTACAACTCTGAATTCAGAAGCACTGAAATAATCTCATTATGCAGTTAAAATAAAGAGGCATTTGCTTAAGATTAATAATGCGCCTGCTGTACATTCCTCCCACCCCCCACCCCGTTTAAACCAGAACTCTGAATCATTGAACTTTGTAGAGAAAGTTTGAATACAGGCATATATGAGGTATATTTTGAAGTACTGCCAGCTGTTTTGCCCTTGTGGTAGTTGACCTCAAGATATAATGCAAACTGGTTTTATTTTAGTAGAGTGAGGTCGATTTTCCCCACTAAAGGGTGTTTTTTAACACATCGAAGTGCTAATGCACTGGTACAGTTTGCACTCTGGTAAGCAAATCACACACTTTCCCACTTCTTGGGACTCGCCCCCATGGCAGAGCTTACAAGGCAATCTTTATGCCTTTATTATTATTATTCCTGACATGTTAAGGAGACATGCCAAGCTTATCAGGGCTTAAGGGGGGATGTATGCGGACATCTCAAACTGGAGGTGGGGGGAAGTGTGAGAGAGATTTTTTCTGTTAAGTGCATTGATCCCTGATGTGTTGGTTGTCTTTAGAAGTGTGTGTGAACAGTCTTGCAGCAATTCAAGCCTCTCTTGAGAGCCAGTGCTCTGTTTTGGACCAACTGCCAAATACATAAGCTACCTTTCCCTTTGCCTTTCACATTGTCTCCAAGAGAACTGTGTTCTCACCTCAGTCCCCTTTGTATTACCAGACCACTAGCTCCCAAACCAGTATTCCCAGGGAGCCTCACAAGCATGCAGAAGTAGGCGGCAAGAAAGCCGCTGTAATGGAGAGTTCCTGCCAGTGTGAAAACAGAGTAGGCTGGGTTTGCTTTCATTTCTGCTCTAAGGTCCTGTAAGCCAAGAGGATCTTATTGCATTAATTGATCTTTTGCAAACTCAGTTTGTCCCTGAAATTGTTTCTGTCAGCTCCAACTAAGCATGCATACTTTAAATATGCATCCCTGCATGGATACCCCACCATACACACTCACACTCCAACCTGTTTTCCAACTATGATCACTAGTCCAAAGTCTTAGGGGTAAATACATGGTTCCTTCCAGATGTTTCCGACTCCAATGCCCATCAGAGTCAGGCTGTGTGGTTATTGGTTCAGGATGTTGGGAGGACATAACATCTGGGTGTGCACATGTTGACGCACCACAATGTCTACTCAAGGAGCTGGAGAGAACAGTACATGAGAGATTATACTCTTTAAGTAAGAAGTCTGGCCTGAGGCCGACATAAGATTCCAGACCTTTTTAAAATTAAATTTATCATTTGCATTATCTTGGCCAGGGCAACCCAAAGCAACTTACAGCCAAATGGACAAAAAACAAAAAACAAACAAAAAACAAAAAAACAACAACAACCATGTAGATACATTAAAACCAAGAGGAAAGATTAAAACATCCCACCCACTTCTAAAAGGCCACAGTATTTTAGAATATTTTAGAATATATTGGAATATATTATTGCTCCTAATTTTTAAAGACTTTGTTATGATCCTTGTGCTGGTTTTTAGGTAGGAAATTGAAGTGATTTATTTTTAACATTTTACGTGTTTTAATTAGTGTTTTAATAGTTTTGATTGGATATTGTTTGAACTTGGTGTGAGCCACCCAGGAAACCTTGTTGTTTTGCAGTCAACAGATGTTCTATAATTAATAAATAAACAAACACATGAAAATCGTTTTTTGTGTGTATGCACACACATAACACAGAATTTCTTCCAAGATTTTTAGTATGCAACAACTTATTAATAGTGTCCTTTCCATATTTTTATGAGATATGGTCTTATAATAAGCTTCATAAATATTTGAACCAAACTTCCACTTAGGGTAACATTTTGCTATTGTTTTTTTTATTTCTACATACTTCGCTCTCATAGCCATAGAAGTTGACTTTATGATATATGAATCATATATGATTTTTTGGGGGGGGGGACAACATGATTAACTGATACAGTCCTCGTAATATGAATATTGGACTGTTAACAATAATATGGCTAGATTCTGTGGACTCTGTAGCTCAAAAGGCTATTATGGTCACAGAGAAAGGAAATTGAGAGCCTCCCCTCCATGTTAAAGTTCTTTCACACACTTATATGTGATTTCTGGAGAGTTTAAATTTGTTTCTGAACACCTGACATGAAAGACATTTTCTTAATCAAATATTTAATGACTCTGTATCTCACTGGGCAGCACTGAAAAATAGTAATCATTATGAAGAAGACCCTTATCTTCTCTAAGGTCCTTCAGGCAATCAAACATTGAAGCAAAAATCAGGATATCACATTTAGAGGTCAGAACTCAATTTGTTTTATACCAAACATACACACACACACACACACACACACACACACATACGAAACGTGGAATTCTGCAAACACATTGGGAAGTATCCCCAGCAAAAGTTTGTTTTGCTCATTCTGGGCATGAGTAAGTGAATTTCTTCTTTCCTTTCCTGTTTTCATTGGAATTCTCTGACATTTCTGGTCAGTAGATATGTTGTTCAGATCTTGCCTAAAAATGAATATTGCAGGGTTCTAAATCTCACAGGCTGCTTTCACACATAGAGGAGACTCTCTACTTAAAACTTTATTTTCCAGTTTGTGGGGCATGTCAGGCATAGGGACTTGACCTGTGATCAGCACAGCAAAATGGGAACATAGTTACATGAGAAATTGTATCTCAACAGTGGTTATATGAATTGGCCTACATTGTTTACATAAAGAAGAAAAGTATCACATCTTGATTAGCTTTGTTGTTTTTGCTTGTGTCATGAAGCTCTGTGTCTTGTACTTGAAGACTGGACTTGGGGCTGCTTGCTTCTGAATGCTTCAATTTCATTCTGTTCCCTCCTGTCCACACTAAGTTGTGTGTGTGTTGATTTTAATTGTTTTCCAGTTAGCACTCCATATGGTTTGCAAACTGTCTCATCACTTGGACTGTTGTTGTTCCTCAATAGGAGATGAGTGAGTCATTGAATAACCAGCAGCTCTTGGGAGAAATTGGAGCTTGTGTGTAAAAATACAATCCGACAATAGAGATTTGAAAGAAGTTTCATCAACAACAAAATTAAGCCACCGTGTAGGAGTTACATCTATTTATAGTCTTGAATGTGGATCAACATTATGCATGAGAGCTGGGTGGTCAAAATACCATCATTGCATGCATACCTATTGGGAAAATTCTTTTCTAAGCAACTAAGCGGAAACCTCACGAATGGCTGAAAACTCTCATTTTCTTCCCCTGCTTGTGGTTGATTGGGGGATTAAATTTTGTAAGTACTGTCAGCCAAGTGAAGACATGAAAGCATAATTGCCAGGGATGGACAAATCAGTTAGCATTCCTCTTTTTTTCCAATCTGAAGTTCAGTCTGCCACATTTATGCATCAATTTGCAAATTAAAAGTCATCACAAATATTTGCCAGCATTTTAATGTGCATCTCTCCAAATAAGGACATTTTTGTAATCAATTTCTCTTCGCAGGGGTGGAATTTGGTAATCTTCCATAATATGGCACCCTGTGCGACGCAAAAATTCTGTGTCCCCCAAATGGATCGTCTCAATTATGGATCTTCTCAATTTTGTGCCCCCTCAACTCAGCACCCTATCTAGGGAAATGGTCTGCACTGCTTTAAATCCAATGATGTTCTTAATATAGTTATTTTTCTACCTTGTTGGGTTTTTGTTTTTGTTTACTGATATATGCGTTTTATGTACATATTTCCCTAATATGCACCACAAATTTAAAAGAAGAGTGGATTTTAAGATTAGCTGTAATTCAGTTCTCGTATCAATTAAAGAAGCATAAATTAAAAAGGGTTGCATCACAATTTAAACCAAACAAAATCCCCCCCATCTTTAGTAATTTCTAAGTGAAAATAGTTGATAGTCATTTAAGCCTTTTGATTATATGTGCAAGTATTTAGTAGAGAGGGAGTATCGGACACAGGGAAGTTGACACCTGACCAACAACTTTCTTCACATTATGAGTGGTTTTTGAGGTTCTGGTCTAATTAGAAACCACTAAGGAAAATCTCAATATATCACACTTTCTGTAGGAAATGGCAGAAAGTCATCTTGTGAAAAATATATGCCTGCTTTGAACTAATCTGCACATTAGCCCAGGAGGTGGAGATCAGATCCCTTTGCCTTGGAATTCACAGAAACCACATTCTCAAATATCCATACTTCTATATATGGATAAAATAATAAGGCACTTCTGCTTGGATGTTCTTGCATATTATAATATTATTATTCAGTCACCCCACAAAAAGAACAAAAGCACTTTCAGGAAGGGATGAGAGAAAAATTCATTTATTTTACTTTTTTATGTGAAGCTGTTTTATTTGTACTTCTGAGACCAATACAGGAACAGAAACAAGGTTGTGCTTCAAAACTCACACTTCTGCTATTTTTGCAATGCATTCTCCCACCAAGAAGTGCATAACAAAAAGCATATGTTTGGGGAGAATGTGCACAAAAATGCTTGTAATAATGAAACTATTTTCACAATTATATTTGTTTTGGGAAATTGCTTTCAAAAATGCAAATATCAGGCAAAATTACACACACAAAATGTGTTATACACATTTATAAATGGGCACAAAACACATACAAATTTTCATGTGAATAATAATAATAATAATAATAATAATAATAATAATAATAATAATGGGAAATGGGATGAACTGAAGACTGGAAAAAAGAACAAAGATTCAAAATCCTTGGCAACACAGCAGCCCATGCTGGATAAAGTTTGGGTATGGTGGAGATGTCTTGCCACCAGCATACAGGGCCCTGATGAATCTGATGAAAGTGGTTGCTATTGCCAGTGGTAATTGTAAGACCCTGACTTAGAGCACTGGGGGAAGCGAGAGGACAAAGCTGGCTGGGCAAGGATCCAGTGGGATCTAAGCCAGTCTAGCTAACGGTGATGGGCCTGATTCGGACCTCTGCACTGCACCATTCTGGAGCTGATACAGCAAAACAACTGAAACAAAAAACATTGCATTTACTGCCTCTCCCACCACCAGCACAAGCAGCAGACCTTTCAATGCAGCAGTGATTGCACTGCTATGTTTAGCTCTTCTGCTCCCAGCTGGGCATGTGGACTGTGCTTTGGATGTTCTTAGACTTACTCTGAGCACAAAAGTGCCATGGAAACATTAGGCAGGAGGCATATATTTCAACAATCAATAGTAACATAGCACCTTCCTCTGCCCCACCAGCATTAGGATTATCCCTGCAATAATTACTCTTGAGGTAGTTGTGATTTTATATATATATATATATAGAGAGAGAGAGAGAGAGAGTGTTGCTGTAGTATATTGTTGTCTAGCAGTTACCAGATGCTACCCCCTGAGGAAGTGATCAGCTGCTTCAAGCAGAGGAGGGGAACATGTTGAATGCTATGAAATATCCAGGTCAACTGATAATGACTTTAATTAAATAAAGAAATAAATAAGCAAATAAATTTGAGTTTGTTTTTTTAATTAAAAAAATCAATGATTAAATGTAGCTGAGTATTCATCAAAACCCTCTGGATTAAGCTGCTAAGAAATCTCTCCCCGCCACACCGTGCCTTTTGTGTACTGTATACTTACATAGATATACACCAGGGTTACATATCTGCTTTTCTTATTTTCTTATTTTATTTGATGATGATGATGATGATGATGATGAATTGTAGTTAGAGTTGAGCTGTTCGTTTTTCTTCTTCTCTGAACACACATCTCCCTCAGGTTTTCTTTTTTTCTTACCTGCCTTGAAAAAGAAGGTCACTTCACAGAACATTTCCTGAAATTTACCACCACCACACAAACCCAAACAATGTCCTGGAACAATTCCAGTACAGGATTCAAATGCACGTTCCCAACACAGTTGTTGGTCAAAACAAAAAAAAATTCCTTCCAGTAGCACCTTAAAGACCAACCAAGTTAGTTCTTGGTATGAGCTTTCGTGTGCATGCACACTTCTTCAGATACAGTGTCTTTAAGGTGATACTAGAAGGAATTTTTTTTGTTTTGACTATGGCAGACCAACACAGCTACCTATCTGTAACTGGAACAGTTGTTGGTGTTAGTCCTTGCAGCAGCAAAGGTTTCCCTGCCCCCAGCAAAAGGAAGGAAGGAAGGAAGGAAGGAAGGAAGGAAGGAAGGAAGGAAGGAAGGAAGGAAGGAAGGAAGGAATGCTATTGGCACTGGAGCCAAACTCCTGAAAAACTAACTGGAGAATTTTTCCTTCCCCTGGAAAGAAATGTTGGTGACAATGTGCCCTCCACATTAGTCAAGCATTTTTGTGAGACTGTTTGCTCACACTTCCAATTTTACTGATTCATTTTTCTAGAAGTCCTTACCATGTGCTGCAGCTGCAATATGTCCAAAGCTCAACAATTTTGGAATTTCCTAAAAAAAAAAAAGCCCCTGTCCTGGTTTTTACTTTTTGGAATATGGCAACCCTACCATGTGCAGAACTGCAATATCATTTGCATTTACAGTGATACCTCGGGTTATAGACACTTCAGGTTACAGACGCTTCAGGTTACAGACTCCGCTTACCCAGAAATAGTACCTCGGGTTAAGAACTTTGCTTCAGGATGAGAACAGAAATTGTGCTCCGGTGGCGTGGCGGAAGCAGGAGGCCCCATTAGCTAAAGTGGTGCTTCAGGTTAAGAACAGTTTCAGGTTAAGAACGGACCTCCAGAATGAATTAAGTTCTTAACCCGAGGTACCACCGTATTTAATTTTTAAAGAGCTAATAGCTCATGCTGCGGTACTTAAATAAGTTTTGCTGAGAGAGCAATCTACAACCTCCCTGTGGAAATGGCACCTTGTTTGTCATGGAACCATATGGACTTTATGTAAGTAGCCCTATATTAATGGTGAAAATGCATGTCATATTCAAAGGATGGTTCACACAAGCCAGATGCCTTGTTGCAGGTTCAGTCCCTTTATGGGACAGCTGCATATTCTTGCATTGCAGGGGTTTGGACTAGATGATCCCTTCCAATTCTGCAATTCTATAAGTATATAAGCCTCAATGGTGTTGCCTTAGGAATGTACAAGAGATGACCTAGAAGCCTTTAGGAGGTTGGAAGTAGACAAAGGCATGAAGGACCAGTGGCTATGAGCTGTGATAGCAATCTTAAACCTCCAGAAGCAGTATGTTTGTGAATGCTGGTTAGCAGGAGGCAGCAGATGTAGAGAGCTATTGTCTTTGTGCCCTGCTCTGAGCTTCTTGAAGGCATCTACGTGGCCATTGTGACAAACACTGCAGGATTATGATCAGTCTTTCCTATGGACCTTTGAGGTTGCCACTGAACTTGGAGCTGGGAGGCAATATGATCAGCATGCCCTTTGTGTGAACTGGCGCCACTAGATTTGGGCTGAACATGCACCCAACTTGATTTGCAACCATAAGAAGAAACTAGGACCATTTTATGTAATTTGCAACACATCTGCAATGGAAAATCAAACAGTGCAAGAGCTAAATCACCTTTACTTGCCAAGTCTGGCTTTCAATACCTTAGAATGAGCACACCCTATCTAAAAGGAAAAGGCTGTTTTCAGCTTTATGCAATGTACGTCTTATGTGCAGTAGCAGGTGGCGATGTGGGGCAGCACCACTTTCCTGGCCTCCCTCTGGCCGAGTCACTGATGCATATACATAGTGATGGAGAGAAGACAGGTTTCAGCAGGCCAGTGCAAATGCACTGGTGGAGCTAGTTCAGTGCTCCTGCTGGTACATTTGTGCTGTGCTGTTGCCTCACCCATTCCATCCCACACTCTCCATCTCTTTATGCAGCAGCAGCAGCCTGACCAGAGTAACTCCAGGTAAGCAGAGCAGTCCTTCTGCATCAAGCACTGCTGCTTATAGGAGTTCAGTCTTTCTTTGCCTGCTCTAAGTGGCTATATAGAGCTTCCACTAGATCAAATGTGAAATGCTATTGCTCTTTTTAGTTCCTGTTCCTAACGCTAGGTCCTGCTCATGCCTGTTGCATCATATAGCACTCTCTTTTTTATGTTTATGTAAACCCTGACCTTCCTCCCATTTTTTTCTCCCAGCACTGAGAAAATATGTTATACTAGAACCATCTAATACCGGCATGCATGCTGTGGTCAGAATGTGTGGATATGGCAGGAATTTGGCTGATACCTTGCATCTATTTTTCCTCTCTTCTGCAAAATTCTAGTGAAATCTGGCATTCTTCTACCATCATTCGTGATCATTTGCCAGTCTAGCTGGGGCTGATAGGAGCTGTGGCATGACAACATCTGGAGGCCCCAAGGCCGCCTAGCCTTGATATATTCTAATTGCAGAATCTGAGTTTTCTGTTTATAGAATATGGAGAATACAGAATTGAGAAACAACTCTTTTTTGTTGTTGTTAACTTTGCAGTGCTCTGGCTCGCTTATTTAGCCCAAGGCGTGTGCTCTCTCTCTCTCTCTCTCTTTTAAAGAAGGTAATAAAGAAGAACATTAGGTGTTGAAACACAAAATTAAATGAGTACACTTGAATTGGTAGCATATGGCCCAAACACTGAATATAGCTGCCAGTGCATGAGGCTGAATAAATGCTAAGATAGCTCTCTCTCTAAAAAAACATGCACACACACAACTAATACAGAGCTTAATCAGAACTCCTGGGATCTGACAATGCTGCATAAATGGTGGCTTCTGCCACTACCATTTAGATTCTTAACCCCCTGAATAGACTGACAAATTGCAGATAGGTTTTTTTTTTATAATAAAAAAAGCCTGATGGAATTATCCTGCCTATTTCCCTTAATGCTCCTTTAGGTAATCATTGCATTTTAAACTGAATTAATATAAAATCTCTTCTGTACAAAATATGGCTTTAGTTAGAGAAATGAGGGAGGGAGCTTATAAGATACTATTATAGTGGGTAAGCTAACTCCCTCACTCCCCACCCTGCTTTTTGATTAAAGTTGCACACCAAAGTATGTTTTCAGAAATTTTCAGGTGGATCCTTCATTTCACCAAGGCTTCTTGGTCGTTTAAAAATAGAGTATGAAACTTTCCTCATACAACTAACAGCATCCATAAAATATGGCACAAAAGCAAAATTAAAGCCACACACAAATTAATATAATAGCAGTAGAATGCATTGAAGTCACTGGAAGGGAAAACATTTAAGGCAAATTAGCCATATAAATGGGGCCACGCCTGCCATGGTAAGAAGGCCTGCAAAAATAAATGGGTCTTAAGCTGATGCTTTGGTGGAGGGCAGTTTGAGCTGTATTGGGTAGGAGAAGCTGTATTGCACACTGAGTGCCATCACCCAGAAGAACCAGGGTGGCTGGTACTGAAGAAGCTGCTCCTTTCCGTATTTGTAGTCCTTCAATTGAACATGCTTCAAGGTTTTTTTCCTTGTATTTTTTTTTTTAAGAAGGCAAGGCAGTTGAAGTTTAGGACCAGAGTTTTTGTTCTCTTAAATGAGCTGCCTTCCCAGGTGGATGAGCCCCATCTGCCCTCCATTTCCCTCTTCAGTACATGTAGAAACCACGTTCTCACGGACGTCTTAAGCATATCCAGCACCGTGGTGCAAAGCTCCCTCCAGCGCCTCCCCCCTGTTTCCCAGAGTTTTTAAGGGAGGACAGCACTGCCAGCGGGGCTGCAGGAGGCAGGCAGCGGCTGGAGAGCAGCTCCTCCAGCGAGGAAGAGGTGGAGGCTGGATGTGGCGCCTCCTGGCTCAGCTGGCCACTTTGTGCCATGATGGCCACGGCAGACAGAGGCTCCAGGCGCGGCAGTGCTTTGGTGCGGCATGGTGGAGGCAAGCGAGGGCAGCGAGCTGATGCCAGGAGGCGCCGCGTCCTGCCTCTGCCTCTTCCCTGGTGCCCTCCAGAACATGGCGCCCCAGCACCCCGCACCACTAGCCTATATGGGTAAGACGCCCCTGCACCTTCTTGATCACTGGATCCACTATTAGCCTTCACGTGCAAGAAAGTCCCCAACACACTGAGGATTTGAGATCCATTGGCTACCCTCGCCTGCTTTAGCCAACCAGTCAAAGCCATTTCCCGGGGTGTGGCCACTGTTGCAGGCTGACAGCATCTAGGAGCCACAGGTGAGAGCTGAGTGCAGGGTGGGGACCAAAGGTGGACAAATTACCTCAGAAGGAACACAACATGTCCCCCACCAGAGGTAATACCCCTCTCCTAATACCACATACTCCTCATCAATATGAGATAATGATCATATGTGTGAGAGCAAGAGAGAAGGATTGTGTGTGTGTGTGTGTGTGTGTGTGTGTTTGTGTGTGTGAGAGAGAGAGAGCAGTCAAGCAGTGCAACTTGCTGTAAGAAAGGGTGTTATAAGTACAGAAGTGTATCACTGTTTTCATCTGGGAAATCTTAAGAATGTATGTTCATTTAAACTTTTTCACTGTTTACTATTAGTCCACAAATTTATGCCTTTACAGATGTTTGACTTTTACTCATAGATTTAAAGGCCATGTTGCTGTTTTGCATGCTTCCCTTCTTACTCCTCTCACATGGACTTGCTTTTTGAAAAGGTCCATTCTGAAGCCTAGTTTTAGAGGTCAGTTGCTGTCTGTCAGCTGTGATGCTCAAAGTCCATTTGCATGCCACAGCTAGCTTATTTGCGGTGATGGGACCACACATTTTAAATACTTGGCTCAAAGTCCGACTTCCCGAGGCATCGAATGAAGCCTGCACTGGAAATCAGGCCTACTGAGCTTTTGCCAGAGCACTCCAAGGCTTAGCATGAGATATTACTAAACAGTGTGGAGTCTAGTCCATCTGTTATACATTTAGGCCCCAAGTAAAATGACACTCAGGCAGAAGTCATTTGACAATCTTTACAGATAGCACACAAGTGTGTGTGTGTGTGTGTGTGTGTGCGCACGCGCGCGCATATATATATATATATATATGCTATTATTTAACCTATTATTTAACCTATTATCTAACCTTTTTACAGCTGAAACAATGACTCCTTATTTATTACTTCTTTGAGCAGTGGCGTAGCGTGGGGGGTGCAGGGGGGGCCGGCCGCACCGGGCGCAACATCTGGGGTTAGGGCAAATCCACAGGTTAGGGGGTGCAAATCCACGGGTTAGGGGGCGCAAATTACTTGCCTTGCCCCAGGGGCTGACAACCCACGCTACGCCACTGTCTTTGAGAACCCACAACCATTAATCCATTTATGCAACAAATTAATCAACTAAAGCATAAATTGATTAATTTGGAGGTAGCCATTGTTGCGCCCTTCAGATGTTATTGGGCCACAACTCCTATCATCCCAGACTCCCAGCCATTTCAGCTGAAGCTGGTGTGTTTTGGAGTACAACCATAGCCGGAGGGCATCACAATGATTATCCTTGGAATAAAGCCAGTCTTAATCTGGCAGGTTTTATTCGGAGGGACTGAGAATTTAAGGTGTGGCTGCTATTTTTGAGGATGCTCTGGTTCCTTATGTGTTTTATTATGTGATGAAGCAGAAGCAAATAAAATATTCAATTAGGCATCAATGGTGGTGGTTTTCTGGAGCAGGGAGACACTATTGTCTTGATACCCTATTACTTTTCTTCCAGGAAATATTTGGAAATACTCTGGGAAACAAGATCCTGGATTATATGGATATTCAACCTGATTTAGCAAGGTTATTCATATGTATGTATGGGTTATATACAACTAAATCCTACAAGGAGCATACCCATGGAAATTAATGGTCCCAGTTTAGTTGTGCCAATTAATTTCAATGTGTCTACTCTGAGTAGGACTAATGCTGGTTGCAACTCTATGTTTTGTGTTGTTACCTATATTTCTCAGAACCTCACCTTCTGCCTTGATGCCAAATGGAATAAAGAAGGAGGAATCACTTTTGGAATCTAGGCGCCCAGTTGAAAAGATGGTGTGTGTGTGTGGAGGTGGTTGAAGGAATATTCTGGAACATGGGTAGGCAACCTAAGGTCCAGGAGCCGGATCTGGCCCAATCACGTTCTAAATCTGGCCCACAGACGGTCCGGGAATCAGCGTGTTTTTACATGAGTAGAATGTGTCCTTTTATTTAAAATGCATTTCTGGGTTATTTGTGGGGCAGAGGAATTCGTTCATTTTTTTCTTTCCAAAATACAGTCCGGCCCCCCAAAAGGTCTGAGGGACAGTGGACCGGCCCCCTGCTGAAAATGTTTGTTGACCCCCGTGAATCTGGAAGGAAACCACTCGGCTTTATTAAGCGCAGTGGTGACTGGTCTATTGGGCAAATGTGGCATTGCCCCACCAACTCAGTCTGCCCTCCGCCAGGCACCACCTGCTTTCCTTCTTACTTACCGTATTTTCCGTCTATAAAACGACCCCATGTATAAGATGACCTCTATTTTTGGGAGCCCGAAATTAATAAATCAGTATTTTATCATTGTTCACCTCTAAGTCATTGAGTGTCAGGCTTCTGGGAATTCTATCCTTCTCCCGGTAGTAGCAAGAAGCAGAAGAAAAACAAGGTAGAATCCTTTCTAATGAGTTTATTCATTCATAATAGCGATAGACAAAAGAATGCAGTCTGCCTCCAGGTAATGGAGTTGCTCCAACTGAGCTCCTCATCCCTTCCTTCCTAGCAACGGCATTTCCCCTCACGGTGTCCATTCGTGGCAAACTGTCTCTGAGTCCTTTGCTCTTGCACTCTTAATGAACACCGAGTTCTGGGAGAAGGGGGGTCAGAAATACGCTCCAGTGACAACGTGTCAGCTGGCTCTGCCTCCCCTTCTCCTAACACCTCCCAACTCTTCTCTTCATGGGTCTCTGCACTGTGATCTTCCTCAAACCCCTGCTGTAATTCAATACTGCCTTCTGCTTCTCCAGAAACTACAGGACAAAGGGGGGCGATCTCCACCATTCCTCCTCCATCTTGTCCCCTTCTGTCCGGTCCTTGACGTTGAGATTTTTTGGGTGATTCCCCATGCCTTGGCAGGCACAGCCTCACCTTGCCTCTCCAGCCTGTGCCTGGCTTCACCTCACCTCAGCTGAAGCTGCCAAATCACTCAAGACCTACTGTATAAATCCTTTTATAAGATGATCGTCTTGTACACAGAAAAATATGGTACATCCAGGCTGAGCAGTGGCACTGACTGCCATCTTCCTCCTCCTTAATTTCAGTTGACCTTATACAACTCAGCAGGGAGGATGACACAGAAAAACATAGAGTTACAGTAGTTGGCTCTACCTCCCATTGGCAGAGTCTGGTCCCCTGGTGTCTTGTTTGCTCTCCCTGCTCTACTGTTTCCAATGGTCACCAGCCATCACTGATTAAGAGGCCTGGAAATACCAGAGGCAACAACAAAAGAGGGCAATGACACTAGGGGACCAGGACAAATCTCCCCCTGTTCTCACTTTTTCCTTCCTTTGACAACCCTAGTCTCTCATTTTCACCACTACAACATTCCTTATGTCTCCTTTGCAGATGACTTTTGAATTTTCTTCCAGGTCTAACAGGACAGCTAGGCAGACACTATAATCATGGCTGTTGTTTAAAATGTGTGACTTGTTTCTCAAATAGAGACTCGCATGAACCTTCCCTTCTGCTGAAGATGGAGATTTGATTTGGTCTTTACCACTTTTCATGGCTAAAATGTTCAGCGATCTGTTTAAGTACAGTAAAACTGGTGCTTATTAGCTTTGCAATCAGCAGGAGATGTTGTAGGGTGACTTGAATTATACATCAAGAGGGACTGCATATTTTTGCACCTGTGGAGGAATGTTATTAAAATTAATATTGCTCACCATGCAAACGTATCCAGCCATTATTATGGCACTTCATGCTGCAGGATGTATTGTTTTTCATTCTGACTTTACAACACGTTTTGACCTTCAGTACAAGCATTTTT
Source organism: Podarcis muralis (assembly GCF_964188315.1). NCBI lineage: Eukaryota > Metazoa > Chordata > Lepidosauria > Squamata > Lacertidae > Podarcis > Podarcis muralis. The sequence continues at coordinate 36,458,674 of NC_135673.1, read as the reverse complement.
CTGCCTGAACAGGAGGAAAAACTATTCTGAGGGTTAGTTCATAATAAATGAGTCTGGAATTTAAGAAACATAAATTCAAGGCTCATTGGCAAAGAATAGCACATGGGACATTTTCTGTAAGAGAGACTAGAGTCTCTGAACAATACATATTCATAAACACGTCGACTTCATTCAGTGATGAAATTATAACCTCTGTAAGTAGGCTTTGACCAGACAATTCTTCTAACCTAATGCTTTCCTTCAGTGTGAGTTACCCTGTTTTTTTGTTCTGGTTTTTTTTTTTTTTTTTTAAGAAATGGGTGATAACACTGAAGTTGGATATCCATTTCGAATTTTCTAGAAGATTCCAGGAGCAGGATTAGTAGACTAGGGCTGACCTCTGCTCACGATTCGTAATGAAAAATCCACATGCAATTTATTCTCTACATATTCTGCTCTAACAGAAGGCTCTGGGTGGCCTTTGAGGAAATTATTCATTGTACTTTCTCTTATGTATTTTTATTACAGTGGTACCTCGGGTTATGAACTTAATTCATTCCGGAGGTCTGTTCTTAACCTGAAACCATTCTTAACCTGAGGTACCACTTTAGCTAATGGGGCCTCTCGCTGCCACCGTGCCACTGGCGCGCAATTTCTGTTCTCACCCTGGGGCAAAGTTCTCAACCCAAGATACTACTTCCGAGTTAGTGGAGTTCGTAACCCGAAGCATTTGTAACCCGAAGTGTTTGTAGCCCGAGGTACCACTGTATTACTAATGTTATTAATTCGATTTATTACTTGTACTTCCTCCTATGGTACCAGGGCAAGGTGACAACTATTTAAAATACAACATTAAAAACTGTTTAAAACTAATCACAAGAATAGGGTGGATCCTAAAAAATAAAAATGTTCCTTAGCACATGCCCCTCAACTGCCCTGATTAAATCGGTACATCCCATTCTTATGTGCCAATGACATTTGGGGCATGATCTCGAATGGGTCGTGTGACTCATGAGGAATTGTGTCCTGGAAGACGTGTGCTCCGGTTTTCTGTGGCAACACGTTAAAAGGTACGACATCATTTGCAGAAACTGTATACTGGAGGTGCAAGATACAACTCCATGGGCAGGGAATTTCACAATTTAGGGGCTGCCTCAGAGAATGATTTCTCCCAGGCTGCTGCTACCCTGAGCTTCTGAAGGTGGTGGAATTACCAGCCTCTGCTGATCTCAACACTCAAGGGGGTCTGTGGAGAAGGGGGTGGAAGGAGGTGGGACAGGAGAATGATTTGGGAGTCAAATCATGTAACACTTCAAACACTAATGTGAGCATCTAGAATTGGGCCCAGAACAAACTGGCAACCAATGTAGCTTTTCTGAAACAAGGATTATATGATTTCTAAATGGAACCCCAGCCACTAATCTGGCCACCAGTGGTGGAGCTTCATGCTCCGGCACCGGGGGGTGGAGAGCAGGCAAGGGAGGGGCTGGCACAAGTCCTGGGGGCCTGGTACGCTGCCCATGCAGGGGAATGGCGTGCCACCTGCGGGGGCATAGCACCTAGCGTGGGCAGGGGGGCAGCTGTGATGGCACCCCACCAGGATTGTGCTGCCGGGGGCGGTGCGCTCCCCCTGCACTCCTCTTCCTCCACCACTGCCATCCATTGCATTTCAGACCAGTTGAAGTTTAAGCTTAGTCACTTTCAAGAGCAATCCCATGAAGAGCAAATTGAAATAATCTAGTCTGGAAGTTACCAAAGAATGGAGTCCTGGGGTCATTTCTCTCCAAAAGGGACTCTAGTTGGCAAACCATATAGAACTGGAAAAGCACTCCTAGCCATTGAGGCTACCTGAGCCTCCTGTGACAGTGATAGATCCCAGAAGTATTGAATGAAAGTGACCATCCACCAATCCATCTCTTCTCAGGTCTCCTTCTGCAGGCTTTCTGGTGACAATGGGGCAAGTCTGTATGTTTTTCCAGCATGTGTTTATAAAATATGTGTTTTCTGCCCTCTACGTCAGGCATAGAGTCTCAGTCTTTGACAACTGGATTAATTTATTGCTGTGTGCACAGTTCATCTTCCATAAAAAGATCCTCCTCCATCCTTTCATTTATTTGGGTGACCTTTTCAACTGTCAAGCCAAAAATATTTTTGTGTGTGTGCAGAAACACTGAGTCCTGGCCTAGATCGAAATTGCAGTAGAAGTGATAAAGATCATCTACTGTCAATGCTGCCAATGGTACAGACTGAGACAGTCTTTTATGCCTTTGCCATAGAAATGTGCATAAAATATCAAATAATTGATGCAGCAATAAATTCCTAATTCTTTATAGAAACAAACTGGGGCAATAAGTATTAATAAAAAAAATAAAAAGTACTCTTTTTTTGCTTGTCCTAAAATGAAATTAAATCATACTTATTTTTTGGATATTTGTTTTGCATAGTAAATCCAGCATATTATCAAATAAAAGCAAAGCCTGTTATTTAGTTTAGCCTGTCATGTTCTTATATGCTTGGCATCCATATAAAATCACATTATTCATAAGCTGAGCATTTATGCAGTAAGGGAAGCAGGTGCGATGCCTTTTGCTGACATTTCTATAACGCGCTGCGTGCGCCTCGCTTATGCCATCATTAATCCTGCTGTAGTTTAGGATTATGATATAGAATTAGCATACTGTCTTGAGAGTTATCTGCCTCAAGTGTTAGATGGCATTTAAAGTAGGTGACAGGAGGACATATATTGTGCAGTCTGCATTTATTATCTTATCCCCACCACCACTGCGGCTGTAAGGCAATTCTCTTTCAGCCACCACATCTTGTGAACTGCAGCCTATTAACTTTCTTACCACACCTTGTGAACTTCCATGTAAAGATCCTGGCCTTAGGTCTGTTGACAAAGCTTCCGTTTTCTCTCCTTGTCCGTCACACCACAACCGGGGTGCGTCTGTTAAGAGATTCCAACTTGCGAGTTGGAGAAATATTTCAGATTACTGGAGGCTTAGGGTTGTAGCCAAGTAAGTTCCATTCAACAATCTCCTTCATCCATTAATTCTTCCATGACTCCCAGGCCTTGTTTAATTAAATACTAGGAGTTGTATCCAATGTGGGTTCCAGTCGGAGCTGTTGTTGTTGCTTAGTCATTTAGTCATGTCCGACTCTTCATCACCCCATGGACCAGAGCACGCCGGGCACTCCTGTCTTCCACTGCCTCCCACAGTTTGGTTAAACTCATGTTGAACATAGTCAAACTCATGTTGAACATGGTCAAACTCATGTTGGTTCCAGTCGGAGTAGACCCATTTAAATTAATGGACCTGACTATCTTAGATCCATTAATTTCAATGGGTCTACTCTGAGCAGAACTTAGTTTGCTACATCCCCAGTTGGGGTGGATGGTGTGAATGAAGACAAGTCCCCCTCCTTTTATTGGAGGTTAATGCATTTCTCTTTCTTACAAGAGATGGCATATTGAAATGAAGGGGTAGTTTTTCTGTTTAGGAATGCAGAACTAAGATATGCTAGGAATAACACTGTTTGTATATACTGCTTCACACCTTAGACTTTAAGCCGTGAAATATTCAGAAGAACATCATTATCATCATTACTACTACTGTTATTCTAGTCACTCATTTGTCTAAACCACTTGTACAGACCAAAACTGGTTGCTATAATTTTCTTCATTTTATTTTATTTCCCCCCCTTCATTTTCATTTTATTTTTTGAGTTTCATTATAGTTTTGGTTCTTATTAGAAATAACAGTTCAAGCCTCTGCAAAAAAATTCACCAGTGGGAAGGGAGAAATGAGCTAGGGGTCATATTATTTCCCATAATGCTTTTCACTTCTTCTTAACACTCCAGTAGGAGATCAACAATGCTGCATGGAATTAATTAAGAAGATGGCTGGAACATTCTTATTTTAGAAATGGAGCAAAACCACTGATAATTCTGCTTGGAAATAATAATTAGGGGAAGGTTTCATTCTCTCCTCATCACTGGCAATACAATTCAGCATCTCTCCAGATATTGCTGGAATACAGTACCCATAGTCCGTGGCTAGTCTAGCTATGGCTGATGGGAGTTGAAGTCCAACAATTTCTGCAGAGCTACATGTTCCCCATCCCTGTGTGCTCAGAAAGTGCAGTGAGTTTAACAGAGCTTACCTCCAGGTAAGTGAGTATAGGACCCCAAAATGCACTTCCTTTTATGTACTAACACTGTGAAAAAGTGAGTCATTCTCACCTCTTGCGTCTGGTTTGGGTATAAGTGATCCCCTACCCTCAATGTGAATAAGTTGGCAAGGAGGGTGAGAGAAATGGTTTGAAATGTTTCCACCACCATTAGTAGCCAAGGTAAGACGCCCTGAAGCGTTTCCTTCTAAGGGAGCAGCGTATCACTCTGGCACTGCTATAAGGCAGACAGTATAATTTCTAGCTATATCAGATATTTTTCTCCTCTTTTTCAACTCCAGCTGAGAGGTTTTACACTGTGATCCTGGCAGCTTTCAGGTCAGGCAAGGTCAGTGCATTGGGCCCTAAGGAGAACCCCACTGGCACATGGAGTAAGGTTGCCTTCCTGTGGATGGTGTTCTGCCTTGATTCAGATCATTACTTTAGAAGGCAGCAATGCACAGATGGTTGTAAAACAAGGTCCTGGATGAATGAACCTTTTTCATGCTTGGTCTCAAGCCCAGGGTGACTTTTACTAGCAAAGGTAGCCCTTTCTTCCCCCCAAAATAATCTCAGCATGGATCAAGTATATGAATATGTGTCTTTGGCTGGGCAACACAGCCAAATGGGTGGGGTATAAATAAATTAATAACAACAACAACAACAACAACAACAACAACAACAACAACAACAACAACCAAATAGTTGTGGTCCACCCTTAGTTCCCAGTTCGCTTCTCTTGGAACCTTGGAAAAAGTGTGATTTCAAAATGATCTAATAACTAACTAGTCCACAGGATTTCAGACCAAATTGGGAGCTCAAAGCACATACAGTCAACTCTTTTCACACCATGGCAATAAGAACCTACCCAGCACTAATGATAAGAGAATCTATTGCATTTTCCAAGGCTTGCAGTTTTCAGATGGTCAGTATTTTGAAAATACATTGATATAGATTTGGTACACTCCATGTTGGTAATTGGGCGTGGGCGGGGGGCGGACCTTGGACTCAGTGGCCTATTAAATGACAAATATAATTTGGTCCTTAGGCAACATACCTATATGGAATCTCCATGTTCACAGCTGTGCATTCTCTGGTTGTCAAGGTTAAGCCTGGCCACTGCATACTGGTTGTGGATAAAGCAGTGGATGTCCATACATGGATCAAAAACTAGTTTATATATTAGTCAGGACCTATGGCTGCTGGTGAAAAGCTGTTCCCCAGGTGGATGATCTACATGGTAAAAAGTAGAATGTGGTGTGTTGGTCTACATCTGAATAATATGCACATATCAGAGCCCTGATATGTGTGCAATCCATGAATTTTAACATTGCACTGTCATGTGGATCACACACATAGGGAAGGAGTTTTCAATAGCAGTTAAAGGAAGGGAGTAAATATTATGTAAACCTATTTATCTGTCTCTCGCCCCCCCCCCCCCAGCACATGGGGATAGACACTGGCACTTACATTCTTGCATTACGAAACATGCATCTATTTTTATGATATTGCAATTTTGCAAGGTGATTGCATTTTTAGGTAATGCCTATTCACCAAAAGCATTGAAATGCCAAACATTGTTGTAAGTTCCTTTAGTTGAGTTGATAGATAAGTGGAGAATGACCTTCCTGTATCCAGGGTGACAGCTGCAGCAGTATCAAAATGCCCTGACTTGAAGTCAGCACTTGAGATTTCCAAGAGATGGCAGAAAAATTACTCGGTATTCTTACAAGACATATGCCAGATTACAGTTAGAACATGGCTAGGTAGCTATTTTAACACACACTGGTTGACTTCACCAGCTCAACTGTCCCTCTTGTCATATCCAAGCACATCAGTTTCAGTGCTCCGTGTAACAGATTTCTAGTTCAGTAACAGGCCTTGAAGTCAGTCGTTTTGCCAGGGCTTGTGTTTACGCTAGATTTGGCCTGTCCTAGAGAGATATCATTACAATGAACTTTTGACATGATCTGAATATCTTGGACTCTACTAGAATATCTGCTGTCATCTTGTTTAACATCACTGGAGGGGGGTGGAATTCAAAGAAAACTTGTTCAGAGGCACTGCTCTTGATGGCTAACCCCTGTCATTAGCGTGTCCTTGAATCTGCAGATTCTCGCTGCTTTCCTCTCTCCAACAGCTCTATAGAGGATCTGTACAATGCCTCCTTTACCTTCTCCAAGATCCTGTCATGTTAGCTGGAGGCTTTTTGTTTCTTTCTAATGTATGTCTGCATTCTTTTTTTCCTAAAGAAAGAAATAGAATCTTTGACATGACCTGTCTTTGCAACCATGGTTTATAGAGGCTTGATATTTCCTTATGCAGAAGTAATGAGGCAATTCATCCATATCTCTTGAATACACCTTCAGTTCTTAGAAATAATCACTCTTGTATGCTGCTGTTGCATGCACAGCCCAAACAGTACACATGTCAAATTTAGCAATAATCCTAAATGATACAGCGTTCTGGAGACAAAAGGTTGAAAATATTTAAAGAGTGTTGCTCATTACCTGATGAATATTCATTATAGGACAATCGGCAGCCGTTTTGCTTTATGTGGCAATAGAGGTGATATTTCACTCACAATGTCAAAGCGTGTTGTGGAAATGCAGGTTTCCATAACATGCTTGTGTTGTTGCAAATGGCCTAATCATTTCCTTTTCCTTTTGGAGCTTACCTGCAGGCAAAGAGCCTCAGTGAGGAAGCTGAGTATACAACACTCCTGTTTCACTTGATAACTACCATTCCTACATGGAAACTTGAGGCTTACTTGATCCAGCTACAGCAGGCTTTGGATCTGCTCCCAACCTGCACATGGACAGTAGAGCTGAAGTTTACATTCCTTTGCCAATGCTCAATCAGGAGAGCACTTTAAGAGGCAGTTGTGCCTCTACCTGCCACATGCCTGATGTTATAAAACAGGCCTGTCTAACCAGTCGATCTCGATCTACCGGTCGATCGTGGGCTTCCGCTGGTTGATCCTGGTCGATTGCATGACCTTAAGTGATTCCCCCCCCCAGGCCCCCCAAAAAAGAAGCCCCCCCCCAAAAGCTGAACAACTCTGGTCAATCCAATGGGTTCACAGATCACTGCCAGTTTATTTACAGCAGGAGTAGATCACAGTCTCTTGGAAGTTGGACACCCCTGTTATAAAATATGCCAAGTATGGAGGCATAGTTCAGGAGGCTGTTGTTTGGCAAAGCAGCAGTGCATCTACATTTGAATCCCTGAAGGGGGATGCCCATCCTACAGACCAGAGGATCTTCTACTATGGGGTACCTTTCTGAAATACCATATTATATTCTGCACCTCAAAATTCTGCTTCATCATGCACAAGCACACATATCCCAAATCATTTCTAGAAAGCCCCACAGTATTGTAGCACCTGAATACAGTTATCTCTTTTTGTCAGTGGTTGTGCATATATTGGGTTAATCGAATATGTGGCTTTGCTTTTATTCAATTATGACTAGAAGAGCTTCACTTTATTCTGTTGACTTCAAATTTGATATTGATAGTTACCCTAATTGGTATTTGATTCTTAGACTGGTACAGGGGGATTGTGGTTATCCTGAGTGCAGTGAGTATTTGGCCTATATTAACAGTGAGGGGTTTGGCTGAGCATCTACGTATCTTATCTTAATGTTAGGAACAGACATTGTCCATGTTACTTTGGCTTGTGATTAGTGTGGATAGGCATTCCATTTACAGTCACTGCAATTTGTTTGTTACTGTACCACCGTCTGCAGACGTCCAGTGGTGCAGAGAAGAGCTTTCCCCATGGTGGTGCCTAACTGGAAGGCATCAGTTGTTGGGGGCTTGCACCAACAACCTTTCCTGACTCCTAATACCAGCCCCTGGCATCTCTAGCTATTGTGTTTACTGGTGTATTTTATTAAAGGTGCCATACCCTGATTTTCTCAACCATCTTTACAAATTGATTTTGGGATTCTCCCACTTAGCTTTGCCATTGTGTGAGGGCATAGCCTTTTTCCTTCTTCAAAGACAATGTTCTTGGGTTCTCTTTTTACAGAGCTGCTTCTGTATTTCCTTCCCAGCCTTTCTCTTGGCACCTCTGCAATTCCTCTTCTTTCTGTGTAGTGCTTGTGTCATGCCCTAGGTGTTGCTGAAGTTATACATTGTCCATTCCTTAGTTCTCTTTTCCTTGGTAGTCCTGCTGCTCTGTTTGGCAGCATGGGTGAAACCAATCATGTTTCAGGGCTTGGGAAAGCCACCGACCTGCCTCCTGCCTGCTTTCTTGGGGGAAAGACCCATAGCATACACCTTGAATGGGACCAGTTGTTGCTGTTCTTAGCCTCCTCCTCCTCTGACGTTTTCAGTTTAAGTAGCAATCTACACCATGGAGATATACAGCAGTGATCGTGTTTACTATTCTAATCTATATAGGGAAAAGCTAGATGCAAATATAGATGTTTAATTCAGCCAGCACAGAAGAAAAATGTCCAGCCAAATACTTCTGGTGCTTCAAATGAATATAATACATTGACTTCCTAGGGTTATAGATTGTTGTGGCGCCCCTGTACAACCCACTGTCCACCTCTGAACATCTGCTAATTTGACTAGCACGGCCGGATACAAAATAAATTTGATGATGATGGTGATTGGGTCTCTTTTTTTAACCTTTTCAAAGGAATGCACTTAAATTTCTATTAGCGCATTGAAACAGACAGCATTACTAGGATTTTGACTTTGAAAAGTTCATTTTCTTGGCAGCAAGAAGCTATAATTAAAACTATGCTCTAAACAGTAATCTATCATTTAATACACAAGGGCTTCCTCCACTCTTCTGGAAGATGTAGCACCAAACCCCAGCAGTAGTACTTAACATGGCAAGGCTCTATTAGTAATTCTATTTTAATTTAGACCTTTTTTGGAAGTGGGGGAAAATGCTAAAGGCTGAGTCTGCAAAAAGTCTCCAAAGGAAAAGAGAACCCTGTTGGTGAAAACTCTGCATGCAACTTCTCAAGTCAGGATGAGATTATTATTTTTATTGTAGCTAAATTTTTAACATTTCTTCTGCAAGTGCACTCCAGTGAGGTTCCCTGTGTATGTATGGAAGCATACAAAGGAAGTTGCATAGAGTTCCCAATCACAAATGGGCAAAAGTGAGATCGTAGCAGAACTGCATTTTGTGGAGGAAGATTCTTGCTCTCTCATGACCTTGCTGCCAGCGGATGCATTGTTCATGCCTGGATGGAGTTTCTGACAAAATCAGCATACAATCACGAACCATTTATCAGAAGTTCAGCTGAAGAAGATACAGTCACAATGAGCCTTGACGGGGTCACTTTGAAAATGCACTCTGGCAGCCTGGGAATATTGCACATAGGAATATTGTTCCCGCTTCGAAGGTATCCCCCAACTGGGGCCCTCAGCTCAATCTCTAAGTGTTTAAAGCTCATGTTTAGACCAGTTTAGTTCCACTGGTGTCACTGGGTTCAAAAGGGCTTAAAGCAGAATTTTTAAACAATTATTTGGATCAGGCTAAAAAAATGGCTAATGAGTAGCTGTAACTTTGACCTAGATTTATAATCTTTCTCATTCAGTGACCAATGCTCCAATCCTGGTCAACTCATTTCTTTTCAATACAATATACTGCCCAATTTCACCAGGTCACAGTTGGTTTCTTATGTCACAACTCTCACCGCTTTTGGGCTGGCAATATCAAGGAAGCCTAGCCCTGAGTTGAGTTGGACAGAGTCCTCTCTAGCAAGTTGTTGGTGCATTTTTTTTTTTTAAAAAAAAGGATGGCTTTCCTTTTAAACTGGGCTGACCAAACTCTGCAATCCTGGACTTGTATGTGGATCATAACATTCTGCCAGTTGGATCATGTACTTCTCTGAATACTGTGGTGCAATTTAGGTCCAAAAGATGTGCACAGAAATGCATATGTTGCCCAGAAAATGCATAGAAAAATGTACATTTCTGGGGGGGGGGGGAGCATACAAAAATGCACCTAGGGAAATGATGTGTATAAAATGTGTACAAAGAAGTAAAACAGAACAAAACAGACCTATGACTGACCTTACGTGAAACTGACACAAAATATGAATAAGTGGCTCCATATGTGATTCCTACTGGATTCATGACATTCTTTTGTGAAGTTTTAGTAGCCTCATTGAAACTATTTGGGCTTTGAAGTAGGAATCTTTAAAGTCATCTCAAATGTTAAATTAGGCTAAGTTCATCACCAACAATAGAGATTTCCTCACCTTGTGAACTGCATATTGATGTAGAATAAGAAACCCACCATTCCTGTCAGTGTTGCATAAGCAAGCCTTAGGGAAATGAATGCATGAAGTAGCTGGTGAGAGATATGCCCTTACATGTCAGTTTCACTTTTAAGAAAAGCCTTTGGTCAACCCCTTTTAGGGATTTTTGAGCATCTTGAGAATAATACCGGCAAGGAATTGACAGATACATAGCCACCCAAAAGTGACATTGACACTACTTGAGTTGATGAGAAATAACACTGAGAGCAGCCGTTAGCATATGTACATTATTTTCTACAGCTAAGAATTGGTAACAGAAGCTTTGATATGAGAAATGGCATTTTCAATTGCCTTTAAGAAATAAAAGATTGCATTCAGCTCCCTAATCATAGCAGACCTGCTCAGTTTCATTTATGTTTGCTGTCTAATAAGCAATTAACACTGTGTTAAGCTTCACTTTTTGTATAGCTTTAGCTTCTGCTGACTGCACTGCAAACTTAACTCTTGTGATATGGCTACAATGCCACCTTGGTTCCTTTGGCATTTAAATCAGCGGTTCATATCAGAGCTTAAGGAAGCTGCCGTTTACAGACTTTAAACTAAATCTACCTCTTGGTAAAATTGATCACTTTCCTTCCATGTTGCAGCAGCATGCTGAATAGTTATTTAGAATATATATTATATAATATATATATATAACGTGCAACAATTTAGTTGTGCATTTAAACCTATAATTAGTTCTCTGCTGCTGATATTTTTAGAAAATAATTTGATTGACATACATTGGTAACTTTTTAATGGTAAAAATGGAGACACTTTGCTTTAAGGCTGGCTGTTCTGCAGTAGCAGATGGCACAGAGAGGCAGAGGGCACTAGCTGACAGGTGAGCTGCTGCTGCTGCTTACCAGAAGGGAGAGAGGGAGCAGTGAGACAGGAGAGAAGTCAGTGCAGTGCAAATACACTAGCAGACCCAACTGGCCACCATTATCATTGCATTTGCACCTACACACCACCTCACCACTTCCTTATCCCTCAAAGGTGACAGATTTTTCCACCCATACTTGAAGGCACAAACTTCCTGTCTTTGATACTTTGCAACTCCCTTATTCAATCTCTATTCTTCTTTCTAATCTTAACTCTTCTGCTATCTCAGAGCCCAGCCAAGATAAAAGCAGCTGGGAATAGGGGTAGGTGGTGGTGTGCTAAACCACTGCGGAGTGGCACAGGGACTTGCTTCCACAGCACCAGAAATCGTGTCTGTGCAGACGCAGATGCCAGAAACCACAGGTGTGTCGCGCGTGCAGGTGCGCGATCCAGCCCACAGAGGGATCTCCACTGGAGTGAACCAGCCCAGGCGAGGTAGACCTTGCCGACCTCTGATGGACTCTCTTCCTCATTTTTTCTTTCTTTCAGTAAAATGGGAATAATATAATGCTTCCCTCCCTCAGAAGCTCTTGAGAATTGTAAAGCCTTCTGCATGTTTAAAATGCAACATTCCTAATGGTAATACATTGCCAAGCAATTCATTTCTAACGCAAACTGTTTATGGCTTAGTGTTAATTGTGTCAGCCATGCTACATGCACTTATTCTGCTTCTTTTAAGTTTTAATTAATCAGAACAATCCCACTAATTAATGTTAGCTATACTTGCATGGAGGGAGATCGCAAGTGGATGTCTCAAAGGTTTTCTAGTATTTAATTAGCAACCCCCATTTCAATCTTACCTTTTTTCATGTTAGTGACAAAAAATGGCATTATTCTTTCACCTTTATGTCTTTTTTTTTACCCAGAAAACAACAACAAATGAAGCAGACACATAGAGGGAGATACTGTAGTTCAGTGGTAGATCATATGCTTTGTAGGTAGAAGTTCTCATGTTTAATTCTTGGCATCTGCAGATAGGATTGGGAAAACTTGCAGAGTCACAACCAGATAGTGTAGTCTTGGAATCATGAATCTGCAATGTTTATGGACTACAACTGCCATCATACTTGACCATTGGTCACTCTGGTTGGGACTGATGGAAGGTCCAAGAATATTCAGGGGGACATAGGCTTCCCATCCCATGTGTAAACAATTCTGAACTAGATGGACCAATGATCTGAATCGATATAATGCAGTTCCCTTCACCCGTGTTCAAATTGGTGCATAATTGCAGTGGAGAATCTATTCAGCCACCACAAGGCTCTGTTTTCCTCTTGCCAGCCTACTAATTTCCCCCTAGACTATATTCTTAAATGCCTTCTACAAAAAGAAGACTCTTTCGTCTTCAGACAGGAAAGGGAAATCGATTGAGATGTGAAATGTTTGTGTTTCTTCAGGTTAATGAAACTTTTTGCAGACCTTGCTTAACGGATTATTTCCCCAAAGTTCACATCCTGACAGATAACATCAAAATCATTCATTAATGGGAATTTGATTCGAAGGGAGACTTTTCTTAAGTGTTCGTCACCATGTGGTAGTCCATCATGCTTTGAGTAGAACAAGACACAATGACATTTCAACCTTGTTTGCACAATGAAGAATTAAGAAGGGGATCTAAAAGCCAATTTTGTAAGCAGGTGTACGATCTTTCAAGACTAAGAATAAATAAAAGAGATGTGTGTAAAAATCAATGCATACATCACAGAATAATGCGCCTCCACAAGATGTTAGGAAGTTTGCTTATACCAGGTCAGGCTCTTGGTGCATCTATTCCAAAATTGTCTTCTCTGGCAGTGTACTTTTATATTGTATACTCCAATATATCGTTGGGCAGAGGTCTTTCACATCATCTTTAGTTGGAGATCTTAGGAACATCGGGAATTGAGTCAGAGCATTGACCAATCTAGCTCAGTGTCATCTGTAGTGAACTGGCAGTGTCTCTCAGGGTTTTAGATGGTCTCTCTCCTAGCCCTACCTGGAGATTCTAGAGACTGAACCTGAGGCCTTCCACATGCAAGGCAGAGGCTGCAACGCTGAACTATGGACCAACCCCCTGTTTGCCTTAGTTTCATTTGGGGCAGATGTGCTACTCATATTGAAATGTTTTAAACTTTGCCTGAAGAGGAACCTCCAAACTTCATGTGAAGCACAATCCTTTGCTATTTTTATCAAAACTTTTAAATGGCCACCTACTTGTAGAGTAGGAGGGTGAATTGTTCCAGACTTCTGCTTGATCATGTAAGTCCAGAGCTGGAGCTGCCCAATCAGATGGCAATTCAGCCTGGGTGGCAAACACTGAGGGGTGTGTGAGTGTTTGTAGAAACTAACCTACTGTACTTAAGTAAAAAACTGAATTCAATGCTCTGTCCAAGTTTGACTCTGGCCCCACGCACCACTGGCATCTAGCCCCCAGAATATAGCTCAGAAGGAAATGTGGTCCTTGGGCTCAAAATGTTTCTGCACAAAATCCAGGAAAATGCATTTCCCTCATCCCCACCCCCCCACCCCAATCGGCACACCAGGAATAGGATGGAGAGTTTCAGCAGGCCATCAATAGAAATGATAAACATTCTCAATAAAATAACGGCACAAGCAGCAGTAAAACAATTAAGATAAAACCAGAAGCTCCAAAAATAAGACGACCCATTAAAAACCTTAAAAAAAAAATGTCACCAGCTGCTGATGACAGGAAAATTAACTGGGCCCCAGCTAAGGATATGGATGCTTTAGGAATTCAGACTTGCAAATTCCAAAATGAACTGACCTTATGTGTACATTCTCAAGTAATATGCAGTTCATAACTGCATTAGACAATGTCTTTTTCATTCCCTGAAAGTTATTATGCTGTTCCTGGCTCAAAAGAGTCTCAAAATAAGTTTTAAAATGTGTATTTTGTGAACACACATGTTAAGCATTGTGGATTTAAACATGACATTTCCTACAGGTATTTTTAAAAGAAAAAATGCAGTCAATAAAGAAACATAATGGTAAACAGGTAAACCCTTGTAAAAATGACACACTTCAGCTAAGCAAAGACAAGTGTGTGAAACAGGGGCAATGAAGAACATAATATCGGGAAAAGAGATATGTGAGTTCTGGTGGTCAGATAAAGGCCCCACAGGGGCACATTTAACCCCTAAATAACAGGGGTCAAATGCATTGCTTCCTTCAATAATATTAAAATCAACTGTGTTGGATGGACAGTTTCACCAGAAATTTTCTAGCCTATCTGTGGGTGGGAAAGTGGGGTGGGGACATCTTCAATAAATACTGTATGGGGAGATGAAATCCTCTTCAGAAACCTCTCAGATTTTTTTCCTCTGAAAAAAACTCAGCACAGTTCTACTGAAAGGAAGTCAGGAAGCAAACAAGAAGGCTTAAACATAACAGTTGTGTTTCTATTTGAAAGCATTTGAAGGCACAGGCCAAGGAGGAACCACAACAGTGGGTTCAAAACTGCCCTCAGACAAAGTTTCGACTTCAAGTTCTAGTCTCTGTTAAACAAAGAAGGGAGGGCCACATCTATTCCTTACCCGTGTGACCCTAATCCATGACTCTGGTGTGTTTGGGGAAGCTCAATAGCTCACTAGTAAAGGGTCTGCTTTGAATGGAGAAGGTCCCAAATTCAATCCCCAGCATCTCCAGGCAGGGCTGGGAGAAAACCAGTGGAGCTGGTCAACAAGGGCAGTTATAAAAGTGTCCTACCAATTTCAGTCTGCCTTCACCTTTACCTAGCTTCCACCTGCCTGCCTTCTTCCTTACAACAAGCCAGGTGGTGGTCCACCTGGTCCTGGCTCCACTTGCCATTTGTCTTCTTGTTTTCTGCCCTCCCAGTCCCAATAGGCACCAAGTACCACTGGATAAAAATCCTGAAGAACCACTCTGCCTTTCAGTGTGCTGACCTAGATGGTCTGATTCAGTACAAAGCAGATTCCTGTGTTATTATGCTTAGCAATTATCTGAATGTTTTTTCAAGAGATCAGTGGAAGAGGCTGGTCAGCCAAATATTGCTGGGTTAGCCGATAAGTGTTTCCCAGCTTTTCACACATTCAGGCGTTTTTTTCAGAACATTTTGAATGATTAATAATAATAAACAATATTGTTTTAAATTCATCTGGGGACGACAGTACGAATATCTATCTTAAGTTCAGCAAAGAAAGGAGAAATTGCATTTTAATTGCATCAGGATAAGTTAATCGGTTTCATGGTGAATCAAAGCATGCATCTGGCACTGAGCAAACATTCTCTTTTCCTTTTTAATAAATTTGTTCAGAATACTCCGTGTCTTCCCATAGAGTCATTGACTTTATGCTTCTCTCCCCCCCACCCCCTTTTCTACTTCATTTATCTTTGACATTTAATTTCCAGATGGGTCCATAATGTGGCGGATACTTTATTTCTTAAGGTATCCCAGAAGTGAAATCATTTCTGAGAACCCAGGAAGCTGATGGCTGCCAAATAGATAACAGACTTTTTGCATTTTGATCTATATTATTAACTGATCTGCACAGGGTTCGTTCAGCACAATGTCGATAATGCCAACTTAAAATCAAGGAGGGGGATTCATTTTGCTCCATACTGCTGCACAGGAATGAATGTAAAAAGGTTTTCCCCTCCACAATTAAAACATTTATATTAAATATAACTGAAAATGGCTCCAGGATTCTTGAAGACTGTTTGCCGTCAATAGCTTAGCCTTCTTTAATGGGTTAGGGTGTCCTGTTGTAAACATAAAATCAAAAGGCACAGAATCCGTAGGGTTGTATCCAAAACTAGTCCTATTCAAGTTAGACATGCTGAAGTTAATGAACATTAGTAACTTAAACCCATTAATGTCAAAGGGTCTACTCAGAATGGAACTTATTGGGAAACATAACCCATAGTGATGGACAGGACCTTGCTCAGTATAGGATTTGGAATGCAGGATTGAATAACAGCCTCTGCTTAATATATCCAGTGAAGAAGTACCCACTAGCTCCAATACAGTGTTGGTCCACTGTCTTTCCATTAAATAATTTATTTGAAAGAGATTTGTCGTCTGTTCTTTGAGGAAATCCTCCACACAGTGGCTTAACAAAACCTTAACAATACAAATCCATTTCGTAAAGCCTTTGAAAATACATAGATCCAGCATGTAACACCAAGCCTAACCATGCTTCACCAAAAGCCCTAACTCCCAGAGCAGAGATACTTTGCTCCTCCTCTACTCCAGCTGTGACAGCAGCCACCACTACCATATGTAGCAGGGCAAATGTGCCACATGTTTTACATGCTAAACAGATATACAAGGGTACAAAAATGAAAGAGTGATATAACAGGCAAGGTTAATACTTGTTGAGCACTTGTAGGCACTTAAGAGTGATACACTCGAGTGATATATAGCAATAAAAAGAATGTAATGCTCTGATTGTCCAGCAACTGTCTTAATGGCCTGGTCTTTTCCTTGGCGTAAACATATACAGTGGTACCTCTAGTTACGAACTTAATTCGTTCCGGAGGTCCGTTCTTAATCTGAAACTGTTCTGAACTAGAGGTGTGCTTTCGCTAACGGGGCCTTTTGCTGCCGTTCCGCCGCCGGCACCCGATTTCCGTTCTCATCCTGGGGCAGAGTTCTCAACTCGAGGTAACTCTTCCAGGTTAGCGGAGTTTGTAACCTGAAGCGTTTGTAACCTGAGGCATTTGTAACTCAAGGTACCACTGTATAACCTGCTGTTACATTCATGGTACTATTTAAGATATTGAAATGTCGCAAAGTATTGCAGTCTAGAACCACAAGCTTTGTCTCATTATCTACTTCTATGTCTCTTTTCCTTCTTATGGGAAACTTTTGTCTCAGTTTTGGCCCAGACATATAATCACTAAGCACTATGAACTGGCTGAGATATATTTCTAAATCTTCAACTAATTATTTGATATAAGAGCATATATAGATTTATTGGACACTGATTTGTAGGCATAGCTGAAACCCTAACAATCAGAGCTCAGGCTTGTGGTTTGGTTTTGCTCCAGACTGCTCTTCATACAAGAATATTTACTCAGCTTTTGGTAGATCAGAATGGTCAGTATATTCAGTATATTCCAGTTTCCAAGCCATTAAGAAATAAGGTTGCAAATCATTAAGAAATAAGGTTGTAATGGGGCCTAATTCTCAATGGACATGGTTAGGACATAACTTAGCCAAGAATGGTTTCTCCAATTTTATTTGGTGGTATTAAGTCTTTTATCACCAATATATATCCAACATCATTAGCCCAATTATTCTTGAATATGCTTCTTTTAACCTAAAAAAATAAATTAAATAAATGTGACTGCTTGTTGGTTTCTCCTGATTATTTTGATTTTGATAAGCATCAACTATTGAAAGCTCCGGAGCTGTCAAATTCTTAATGCTGTTGCATGCCATCTATCAGATACAGTGGTACCTCGGGTTAAGTACTTAATTCGTTCCGGAGGTCCGTACTTAACCTGAAACTGTTCTTAACCTGAAGCACCACTTTAGCTAATGAGGCCTCCTGCTTCTGCCGCGCCGCCGGAGCACAAATTCTGTTCTCATCTTGAAGCAAAGTTCTTAACCTGAAGCACTATTTCTGCACTATTTCTACCGCAGGTCAAATATGAAGAAAAGATGTTTCACAGATAATTGGCTATTTGGGATGCTATGAATACATCTGGGGAATCAGGATCACAAACATCTATTTAGAGGGAGTTTGAGGATAAAATTTTGAGGAGAAAATTTCAGGTTTAGTCCTTCCAATCATTAGTAGGAATATGATTGTTTAACCTTTACCCTTCTGCTAAATGCTCTGTTAATTAATGTTTAGCACTGCAGACCATAGACAAGAAATGTTGCTCTTATTATGTTCTCTTAGCCAAGAATTTGTGTGCCCAGGAGACAGTATGCAAATGCATGCATATTTCATGCTCTCTCCTTCTCATATCTGCTTTTTTTCTTTCCTTCTTACCTTTTTCCTTTCGGAGTGAGTATTACATTATTATTTTTTAGTTCTGTTATGTGTTTTCCTGCTTCCCCCCACATTAGGCATGTGAACCTGATAACCAGTCTCCATCTGGTACCCCATCTTAGAAATGTTGTTGCAAAGAAGATGGAGAAATCTGAAGGAAATAGGTCACATTTTTACAAGAGGGAAAAAAGAGCAAGGATGAAATGAATAATGGAGTCATAGATGAAGAAAGTAGATTTCCTTCTAGTTCTGCTTTAAAGCAGTCCTCTCTCTCTCACACACACACAATAATAACAATAATTAGCTGTTAAAAATTACCCACTGCACGGTTTTGTTTTTTTTCATAGTGCATGCACACACACAATTTCTTGATTTTTTGGGTACATTGCTGGGTCAAAAAAATATGAAAACAGTATCATGATATGGACTTCAAACCGGTTTTGGGTGATATATCTCCCAGCCTTAACACTCATCATGATTTGGTGATCAAAGACTGTGAAATCAGTTTTAGTTGATATATGGATATATCACCCAGCCCTAGTACAGACTTGGCAGCAGATGCAGTGCTCGTGAGTCGTGATTCAGGGGTTCATCAGCAGTGGAAGGTGTTCAGAACTGAATGGAAGCAACAAAAAAGGTTCCAACAAAGATGTTTCCCTGCCCTTCCCACTGAGCTTTTAAAGATGAGGTGTGAAACCCTCACTCATGCCAAGATTGCAAGCACACATTGGGGCTGCTCCCTTCTGCAATTTAGTGACCTCTCTTGTTCACTCAGGGCACCAGTAAAAACTTTTAGTGAACATAGTGAACATGTATGAACATAAGATTGCAATATGTATATACGTTGATGTATTTAGAAATGGGTGCTTTATGGTAGCTACTCCATCTGTTTTTGTTCATTAGCATTTGATGCTGAATACACTACTTATTCACATAAACTGGATTTTCAAATCGGCCTTTTCGTGCACTCTTTTCTTCTTCTTTTTTGCTTCCTTCAAATGTGACTGAAGTTGAGGGGTGGGTGGAAAGGGGAGGTCTCTCCTCCTCCAACCCAATTTCCCACCATTCAGCCCCCGCCCCCATTACTTCCTCCTCCATCAGAGCCTGCCAACCCAAGTCAGATCCCAGCACCACTGCAAGGCTCATGGAAGCTTCTGTGTAGCAAAGCCAGGTAAGCCTCACCCTCCTACCAATCCACTCTGCACCTCTGGCCACTACTGGATCTTAACAAATCCTGAGCACTTGATGCTACCTTCACAGAGAGACAATAACTGGAATGACTGGGTTGTTTTATCAAAGCTTGGGCATTGGGCAAGGCTGAATTTACTAATTTGCACAGTCTTCATTGCCCTAGGGAAAGGGAGAGATATCCTAATTATATCTTGACACTCATGTGTGTTTTCAAAACCTTGTTTGTTTACTGATGAATTTCCCCAAATGTTCTCATTCCAGAAAGACAATGAGTAAGAAAGGAGCTAATGAGTATTTCCTTGGTTGTGTATAATACTTGTTTTTAAAAAGTTTAATCCTCCGCCTCAAAAAAAAAAAAAAAAAAAAAAAAGCACAACCCTCAGTAGCTCTGTTTGCTGTTTTGTCTAGTGAACTGTCACACCACTGTTCTTTGCTAATATTAGCACAGTAATGAAGTGCATAGAACAACATGGACATTTTAACCTTTCATAAATACACACAAATTATTGCACAATTAACTTGAGAGCAAAACAGTATTTAAAAACAAACTTGATGTGTCTGCATTTATGGCACACAGAAGATTCAGAAACGTCCAGTCTAAGTGTGGAAGTATAGGAGCAGTATTTCCTGCTGCTTCTTTTAAGGTATATAGCTAATAAAAGATTTGGCATTATTATAGGGTGTGTGTTGGTAACACAGATAGAAGCTATCACTACACATGTACAAGTGTTTGTGTGAAATACTATACACTTGCCAATTTGTACAGCTGAACAGTTGGGAACACAGACTGCATACATGTTGAATGTTACACATGAATAACTAAAATTGTACAGCTCAGCAATTGTATGCTTGTTGAATATAACATGAATATGTGTGGTGTGTGTGTAGTGAGAGAAAGGAGTGTGGTTGGGAAGGCAATGGGATATTTTACTCCCTGTTATTAAGGTAGTAAGGGTTCACTTTCAGCACTGGGCATCTTATGAATTAACAGGTTAAAAAAGAGTGGTGGATTAATCAATACAAATAAAGTTGTAAAATGTCAGAATAATGATGTCAGTTTATTATCATTATTGTTTATCAATATTACTGTGAAAACCAAACATGATTGTCCTGGCCTGATATCTAAATGACAGTAAAAATGTAAAAAGTGAAAAATTTCGGGCAAATCTCATTCTTGAAACAGTTGAGGCACACTTACATAAAATGTCCTATCTCTGGTAGGTTCATGATTATTCTCCAAAGTTGAAGCATTCTAAGTGTCAGGGGCTGGGCAGAAGAGGAGGAATGGTGGAGACCACCTCCCCACCCTGACCCTTCAAGGGAAAAGGAAGAGGAAGACAGTACAGAGTTACAACAGTTGTTTGCAAGAGGTCACAGCTCAGAGCCAAATGAGGAGGAAAGTTGGGAAACAATGGGAGAGAAGGAGCAGGCAGAGCCAGAGCAGCATCTGGCTGACATGTTGTCATTAGAAAGCATTCCAGACCCACCATCTCCCAGAACCCGGCGAGCCTTAAAAGTAGGAGAGCAAAGAGCTTAAAGACAGGGCACTTTGTGACACCCATAGAGGAGGTGATGATGATGAGGAAGGGGGAGAGATGGGGGTAGAGATTCATTTGGGAGAACGCCATTATCCAAGAGGCTGGGTTCTATAGCCTCTCTCTGTAAAGTTTGAAATAAAAAAGGACTGTAAGAATTTTTTCCTTGTCTTTTTACTTTTCTGGGCAACCACCTGGGAGAAGCTGACAGCATCCTGACACTAGGGTGGGAACATTTTTTTGTTGGCAGGATCATACTGGAAAAGTTCCATCAGAAATACCTTGGTCTCAGGGTACTTAGAGCCCCATAGGTCAAAAACACCACTTTTAATTTTGTCCGGAAAGAAACTGAAATCCTCTGGAGAAAGATAACTAGTGGGGAAGTATGTTTACCTTGATGAATTTCAGCAAGCAACCTGGCCATCATGTTTTGAACCAGCTGAAATTTCCAAACATTTCTCTCCCGCTCCCACACACAAAGCCAGCCCCATATAACACATTGCAGTAGTCAAACCCATAGCTACCAAATCTTAGATAATTGTGCTAAGATAATCCATAGATACTAGAAGTGTTATGGTCCCAACTCTACTCTTCCCATAGTTCTATCGACCATCATCTCTTCCTTCCTCCTATGAGGTAAAACCAGAGTTTTGCTTGATCAAGCATACAGTTGGAAGGAATAGGCACTTCTAAATAACCAGTATCACTAGTGCTTTGTGATAATGCTGCCAAAAAAATGGCATTAGGTAACCCCCTTTTTTGTAAACAAGCCACCCCCCCCCAAAAAAAGAAACCCCCAACAACAACAACAACCCAGCATTCAGGTAAATGTGTTAATTACACTTTAGCATGGAGAAATGAGCTACATGATTATGTGTGCTTGTTGCAAAGTTCACATAAACGACAACAACACCAATCTGCTTTCTTGCACATTTTCAAACATCTGGAAGAAATTAATGGAATTTATTCTTAATTATCATTTTAGATTCCCCAACCTATGCTAAATGCATCTAAGCTCCTAAGTGTTGTCATCGAGGATTAGGAGTTGCTTACATTCTGCAGTGATTCATTATACATACCAGGCATTAAATCCCACCTTCCTTCCATCATGGAAGTAAAGGTACTATACATGGTTGGCCTCCCCCTTGCCAAACCTGCTTAGCTTCAGCAAGCTGGTTGTGTCACATGCCCTGAGATCATGCCTTGATGTAGGAAGAGTGACAGACGTAGATAATCTCATACTTTGAAGATATATCGCAACGGCCTGAGTGTGACTGTAGGTACATCATCCCCTTTGAGGGTTTAGGGAGCGCATAAGGGATTTGCAGTCATGTGTTACAGTACAGTACCACTACAGTAGCATGGGATGAATGGATTTAGCCATACACTATTATGATTCTGCATTGAATGATGTGCTTTTGAAAACAGCTGCAATGATGAGTGAGTGGAGTTTGAACTTTAAAGGAACAACAATGTACTTCCATGGCATGCATTGTGGTTCAGGACTTTTTCCTCAAAGCATCAACTGAGTACAGTCATCCACACACAAATCTTGTGAAGCTGCTGCACATTATCACACTATTTCACTTGGCGAGACTGGGAGGGAAATAAACTTGGGGATATAGGTGCCCTGTTTTGCCTCCCCAACCCCCTCCCTCAGTGGATTGTGCTATTTCTGTGACTATTCAAATGTCTATCGGATGCTCCTGAACATTTTGCAGATCCCTCAAGCACAACATAGTCCTTTAATTCAGTAGCATCAAACAGCTTATCAAGGACCAATTGCGAAATATCTTCTGATTGTGCCAAAACTGGGAGTTATGCCCTCTGCCTTGGCGATTATAAAAGTTTGCATACGTTTGCTTATGTTTTTGTGGTTTTGCTCTGCTACTTACAGAAAGGGCCATTATGTTAGACAATTGAAATGCCATCTGTATCTTCTAGGGGTTTGGATTAGCTTTGTGAGTCAAACTGTGAGATCAGTACCCACTACCACCCCAACTCAGATTGGACTCCCCAGTAAAGCCTCATGTTGCCTACTGCTCTGTTTCTACGCTGTGGTCCACTATATTTGCTTCCCCAGATCCATGGACTTTTCAAGAAATGAGACTGCCCCAAATGTTGCCTGCGTATCATTGAAGATCTCTGCTCTTGGAGAAAACTGATTCCCTAGATCCTTTTCAATCAGAGTTGGTCCCAGTTTTGGCACAGAAACTGCTTTGGTCGCCCTGTATGATGACCTCTGTTGGGAGAGAGACAGGGGAAATGTGTTCCTGTTAATTCTCCTTGATCTCTTAGCAGCTTTTAATACTATTGGCCATGATATCATTCTGAAGTGGCTGTCCATGTTGAGAGTGGGTGGCACCGTTTCAGTCGTATTTGTATGAATGTTTCCAGAAGGTGATGCTTGGGCAGTGCTCTTTCATCCTGTGGAGCCTTCAATGTGGGGTTCCTCAGGGTTCAATTTTATTCCCCATGCTGTTTAACATATACATGAAACTGCTGAGTGGGGTCATCTGGAATTTTGGAGTACATTTTCAGCAATATGCTGAGGACACACAGCTCTACTTCTCCTTTACATCTCCAGTGTGACAGTGGATGTACTGGACTGTTGCCTTGTCCTTATAATAAACTGGATGAGAGCCAATAAACTGAAGCTCAACCCATATAAAACTGAGGTACTGTTAGTGGGTGATTCCCTAGACTGGATGGCTGGAAAGTTGCCTGCTCTTTATGGGGCTACATTCCCTCTAAAGGAGCAGGTACACAGCTTGGGGGTACTTTTGGAGCCATTGATGCCAGTTGAAACACAGGTACCCAAGGTGGCACAGAATGCCTTCCATCAGCTTTGACTGATGGCTCAGCTGCACCTCTGTCCGGACATGGATAGCTTAACTTCTGTTTTCTGTGCTCTGGTAACCTGTAGGTGAGATTACTACAACATGTTACATGTAAGACTGACTCTGAAGACAGTTTGGAAACTTCAGCTGGTGGAGAATTCAGTGCCCAAGCTGCTCACGGCAGAAGATAATTTGAGCATATTACAGCAATCCTGGCCCAACTGCACTGGCTGCCGATTAGTGTTGGGACCCAATTAAAGCCTTAAGGACCACATTCCCCTTATTAACTGACTGGGGCCCTTCTTTGTTGGCTTCCTCCATGAGAGGTCTGGAGGCTTTTTCTGTGGTGGTTCCCAAGTTGTGGGATGCTCCCCCCTCCCTCCCTTACTGTAACTTGAAGGAAAGAGATTCTGCTGAGGTAGCCAAGTAGTGCCCTAAATATATTGTGGACTATAGTATGGGTAACAGTTAGGGATGATGGGAATTTTACTCCACAATATACTGAGAGCATATTGACTACCTTCGTGCTACAGATTGAGAAACTGGCTCAAATTAATTTGATCTGAAAGTTCATATACTGGGTGACTTCGCTGTTCTGATTCCCCCCACCTTCTCAGAACCTAAAGACCAGCTCTTTAATAAGAATTTATTGGATTTTATGAGCTTGTCACCTGATATAGTTTATATTGAATATAATTTCAGCTCCAATGCCTTGAAACTACTTCATGACATCCTTTACACAAAGCTCTAATTGTGATTTGGCAAATGAATAGACACCCCCCAACCCAGATAATTTTTCCTCAAAAACTCTTACACTGACATTATTTGTAAATTTGTTGAGTGTTGAAGTAAAAATGCTTACAAGCCCCATAACGGAAGGATTTAACATTTTAAGTGTTTTCATAACCATCTGATAAAACTTTGAAATGATAGCTCTGCTTTGCTTCAGATGTTTAATAATTACTTCACCAAATGTCTTTGTTTACATTAAGAACGACTGGACTATCTGGAGTTATTCCTCAAATATATACATAATTGCAATTTACCAAATAAATAAATAGGCATGGCATGTACACCTTTTCTATTTAAAACCAGCAAGATGGTCATTCAATTCCACATTTCCAAATAAAAATAGCATGGCTTACATACATCCTGTAAATATTTTAACCCTTTCTTTTGACCCCCCCCTCCCCAGTGTGGATTTGCTGTGGCATACAAGCAAGAAGAAATTGCACCCTGTGTGGAGAACCTTTGCTCCTCCAAATGTTGCTAGACTACAACTCCCATCATCCTTGGGCATCACCATGTTTGCTATGGCATATGGGAATTATAGTCCAGCAACATCTATTGTGTCAAAGGTTCCTCACACCTATGGTCCTACCCTATGGTGCCAGATAAGGCCAGAAAGGTAAAATTAAAGCTAAGCCCACAATGCCAGGATTAGTGTGCTTCCCTTGCTAGATTCAAGTACCCATTCTGTCCAGAATTCTGGAGATTAAACGTGATTTCCACAAATGTTGGAACACTTGTTTCATCACAGGCTGATGAATGGAACAAGGTTGGTCTTCCTGGAAGGAGGGAAGTAGACCAGGGCTGGTACAAGAGATTATGCCACTTAACCAGGGCCAGCCCAATCATGAGGCAAGGTAAGGCGGCTGCCTTAGGTGGCAGAATCCATAGGAGCAGCAGAGCCTGATTTTGATTTTTATTCTCCCCTCCCTTGCTACTGATGTTGCTCTTCACTCATTCCTTCTTCCCTGGTGGGGAGCAACACCCTAATCTCTTATCCAATTTACACAATGCTGCAGAACTGGTTACCGGTATTTTCTATATTGCTTCCTTTCTTGCCTGACTCATTCTAGGAAAGACCTGAGGGAGAGCGTCCTTCCCAAAGAGCAAGGTATTCTGAGCTAGGTGGCCATGAAAGTGGCTGCGGCATCACCAAGGCTTGTTGTTGCAGCTAATGATGCCTGCAATTAGAAGTTTAAAGTTACATTAACTTTAAACTCTCCCCTCTATGTTAGGCATTAATCAGCCATTGCAGGTATCTGTAGCAGGAAATTGGATGTCTCAGTCTGAGCGAAGGGTCCTTTCTTGAGTGAGATATAAAAAGGTGCCAAATTCCAAAAGTGTCAATTTGTAGCCAGAAAATTCTCAGTTCCAATTGAACAATCTTCCTGGAACAAGATGCAACAGCAAAGGAAAAATTTGGAGTGCACTCCTAAGGCTTTTAAGGTAGGCAGCCCTTTGGGTGTGAGGGGATTTTGGATCCTTCCACCACCTGGATCCAGTTCATTACCCCTTACCCCAGTTATTTCACTGAGGTAGTTCACTGAGAAGTTGCCACCTGCAGTTCACCACATGAGGAGACAGCACATACTGTAGCTCCAGTGTTTCCCCAGGGTGCCCTATCAGGCATTAAGAAAACACGCCTTTGATTTAGGAAGGTTATTAAATAACAGGTGTTCAAACTGTCCCTATTCCTTACATGTCATGGCCTGGAATTGTATTTTGCCCTGGTGTTGCTGTGCTAAGTGAATTTTTGCATCTTGTCTGCCAGAGATATCCAGAAATTTTAAAAATCTGTCTTTCGTACTCATAATTAAATGCGGCTGTCAGTTTACCTTGTGGGAAGATGAAGTTTATCTGAGTGTGGTTGTCATGCGGTATCTACAAACAGCCCCCCCCCCCCCGCTCTTCTCCCCACATACAGGAGTGTTTGATATACATTTAGACAGATTTCATTTCATCGCTACTGAATTTGATCGGTCATTGTAATACTCAGCCATCCTTTTTCTTCCCTGCCTTGGGTTTTCTTACAGTATGCTGCTCTCTGTTACGAGGTCTTTTGCACTTAAACAGGAATTAACTAAGATTTGGCATGAAGGATGGATGCAAATATATTTCCAGGGTTGTCCTACCCTGTTTCCATAGAGGGAAAGTCTAAAATACATCCTGTTCCAATTCCTGAAAATTCTGCATGGGAAAACATGTATATGTAAAAGGGCTTATGAGATGGTCCAGCTACTGCCAGTCTCACCTTTACAATGTTATTCAAAGATAAGATACCAGCTAGAAGGGTGATTGCTTTGTTCCTCCTTTCACAGCCTGTGACAGTGGGAATCAGAACTTATGATTTCCCTTATTCTAGGCCAGCATTCAGTCGGCCATGCTTCACTGTATTCATGTGCCTGTTATGTGCACATGTATTAAAATTCTGCTC
Source organism: Podarcis muralis (assembly GCF_964188315.1). Classification (NCBI taxonomy): domain Eukaryota; kingdom Metazoa; phylum Chordata; class Lepidosauria; order Squamata; family Lacertidae; genus Podarcis; species Podarcis muralis. Next base: position 36,431,617 of record NC_135673.1, on the reverse strand, counting down.
CACCTTTTGGCACAGTTTGGGTTTTTTGCTATCTGGGGAGGGGTGGAGAGCAGAAAAACCTCTCATTTTCTAAGGATTTTTCAGGAGTGTGTGAGAAACCCTGCAATTTTACAGCAGGGATGGGGAAACTGGATCTGGCCAGTGGGACAGGTTGCTAGCTCTCCTCCACCCCTTGTGAGCCAAGTTTGACCAGTCAGTGACTTCACCTCCCTGCCAATCACATGCCATCGCAGTGACATCAGGTGAGCTTTTTGCCCACAGGGGAATTCCAGAACCCCCTTTCCTTAAAGCACTATCCTGCTCAGTGCTTTGCATAAGGCTGATTTGTGGCTCATGCAACCCCCCCCCCCTTTTTGGCTGAGCCAGGTTTTTACCTGTTCCATACCTGATGTCATAGATGAGATTTTCAGGAAACTGAGGGAATTTTGCCCCAGTTGTAATGTATATACAAGCATATTACATATAAAATAATTTGGTGCTACACAAAATGGCATTCCATCAAGGAATGTATCTGTGGCATACACCCACACACATCAATTTGTTATGCCATGGGTAGCCAATGTAGCATCCTCCAGATGTTATTGGAATCAAACTCCTATCAGCCCTAGCCACCACAGCCAATGGCCAAGGATGATTGACACGGAGAGTTAGACATATGTATTTTCTTGCTATTATGTAATCCATCAAATATTCAAAAGCTGAAATTTTCTATGGTTTCATGAGGCTGCCTACACTGCACTCTGGTTTGGATTGTTCTTTGTCCATTTCATTGAAAATCAATAAAATATATTTACAAGAAAAAGAAGTACTCCAATATTACATTTCTCCAAGTTTTTTTTTTAAACCAACCTCAGACATTGATGCAACTACTCACACCAGTGTTGCCAGCTTTGTCAAGCTGTTAAATGGGTAGTAGAGAGCCCCTCACTGGTGCCCCAGGACCAAAGCTTGGCACACAGAGCAGCTGCTTGAGTCTCCTGTATATCCATCCCTGTAGACATGTAACACAGTTAATCGACATCTACCTTATTCAATAATGCTGTTCTAATATATGTTAGGGCTTGGTCATGGGCACCAGTTGGTGATGAGCCAAGAGCCAGAAGCCATGGCAAAGCTATTAGTCAGGGCTGAAGAGCAAGTCAGGTTTAAAGAACAACCAACAGAGCTCAAAAGCAGCTTGATACTTCAAGCAAGGTTCAACAGATACAGAAAGCCCCTTTATACTCTTTCCTTTCTAGGAGGATGCAAAAGTCAGCCTGGATAGGTAGAGTGAGCCCAGTCCAGTGGCTCACTATGTTCCAACAGTTCCTAGCATTTATTTTTTTAAACTCCTCTTGCTTTACAGAATTCTAAGTGAGGATCACGCCGTTTGGAATTGCTTATTGTCCCCTGAGTTAACTTTTACCATTGTTTTGTAGTCTCACAATATATAATTTAATAGCAGCATTGACAGTCCTTTAATGCTACTGGAGGACCATGCAAACAAATGAACAAAGCAACCACAAGTTGATGCCAGAAAATAATCTACCAAGACTGAGCGATGCTCCACTTCATGTCATTAATGGGTCTTGTAAATATGTCCTTGTTTACAGTAAGCTCAGGTCAGGGACACCAATCGGCAGATGCCCAAATTGATTGCCCGACTAAGTACAAATGTCCTAGAGTGTGAAAGTGAAGCATTAATAGTATTTATCACTTTTCGGAGGGCAAAGTAATGCATTTAATTTGAAACAGGAAGTTTTCTGACTGTGTCATAAATAACATTCAGATGGCATATGCTTTGTGGCTCCTCACTTTCCTGAGCTAGTGACTGTGTTAAGGGGTGTGGGTGTGTACGTTTTACAGGCTGAGTTTCAGAGAGTATAGAATACCCTTTTAGGTGCTTTTTGAAGACTTGTTTGCATATAACAATACAATAAGCAGGGGCAGGAAATGAAGAGTAGCAAGCACTGAGATAAAGAGTGCTGGTTTTTCATGCTGCATCAACTGGCCCAAAGTCAAGTATCTTCCTGACCTTATTTTATTGACTACAAGCTGCAAAACTCAAAAGAGTTCTGAGTCCTTATGTGCCTGCATTCCTGCTGTCAAGCTCTTTTCTTCAGGCCCCTCCCAAACAGGTGGATTCATGGCTGGCTTTTCTTAGTTGCTTAGTCATCAAAAGCCTCTGATTAAATCTTATTAATGATACGAAGGTTAGTTATTTAGTTGGTTGGTTGGTTGGTTAATTAATTGAAATTCTAAATCACTTCTTCCAGCATAGTGTCCCAAAGAAGTTTACAACAAGAAAATATAGTGATGTAGTCAAGAATACACAAACATATTAAAAACATAATAAGAGTAAAAACATCAAATCGTTTGTCCCTTGTCACCACAAAATAGTATTTGCGTGTTCAGATCCAGAAACACCCCCCCCCCAAACAAATTCACACTTGACTCAATTTTTGGTTTTGGTTTTTGGCAGAATTTAGGACACAACTTTCCTGATTACAGAAAGTTATTGGTTGCATAGGCTCTGGTTGAACTAGCTCCCTCCCATGCAGGTAGCGCTGACCCAGGGTTCCAGCATAGGTCAGCCAAGGGTGAACACCTGGATAAGCGGAAAGCTAGGAACGGGCTAACTCCACCACCCAAATGACCCCCTGAACTCAGGCATGGGCACAACTCTCTCTCAGGGGTTGACTAAACCATCGAGTCCCTGGATTCCTTTAACAGAATACCCTTCACCTGAACCAGAGCCTATCTGCAACCTTACAAGTTGTGATGATTTGCTACGCGGCAGGCAAAACCCAAATGGCAACAGCCGATCAGCCAAGTGGGGAAAATTCCTGCCATGCCCCTGTCCCAACAACAGATGACACACGACGGCATAGCCAAGGTCAAGTGTAAAAGGTAAAGGTAAAGGTACCCCTGCCCGTACAGGCCAGTCTTGACAGACTCTGGGGTTGTGCGCCCATCTCACTCTATAGGCCAGGGGCCAGCGCTGTCCGCAGACACTTCCGGGTCACATGGCCAGCGTGACAAGCTGCATCTGGCGAGCCAGCGCAGCACACGGAATGCCGTTTACCTTCCCGCCAGTAAGCGGTCCCTATTTATCTACTTGCACTTTTAAGGGTGCTTTCGAACTGCTAGGTTGGCAGGTGCTGGGACCGAACGATGGGAGCGCACCCCGCCGCGGGGATTCGAACCGCCGACCTTTCGATCGGCAAGCCCTAGGCGCTGAGGCTTTTACCCACAGCGCCACCCGCGTCCCCAAGGTCAAGTGAAAACCCCTAAAAGTAGGGAGAGGTGTGTGTGTGTTCCGAATGCACGCGCCGAAAGAGGAAGCTCTGGCTCACATGCATGGGTATAAATAAGTCCCTCAAACCATTTGGACTGCATCCCATAGGCCAGATTGTACCCAGCTACAAGGGACCTACCAATCGGGTGTTGTGGCTGACGAATCTTACCCACCCACAACACAGGGTGTCGGTTCCCAGCTCTCACCGCAATACATGCCCTCTTTAAGGGAGGACCCGATTTCCATTAACCATGTAAATCTTTTTCTTTCTTTTTTTTTAAGAGCCACATTGCTGTGTCTGTACAGGTTCTCTCTCCCCTCTTTCCACACACCTCTTGAGTTAGTTGAAGTTTATCCTGGATAACTCTGAGTAAAAGGCATGTTATGCCATGCACATATAGCCAAGCTTACACCAGAACCTTTCCAACATCACAGCCCATATGGCATGCAAAGTCAGACACACTTCCCAAACACCTGTGCTGCATAAACAGAACGTGATGGCTCAGCTGAGTGTTAACTGTAAAAAGTCTATCTCCGGACCTTACTGGAGCTCTTTTCAGTTTTCAGTTTTTTGTTTTGCTTTGGAATGTGATCATTCTCATCCTTCTTTAAGTTTTTTTTTATACCTGTTTATTTAAGCAAATAGAACACGATTTTAAAAAAGGTACAGCTACTTTGGTGCCAAAGACAGTGCACAAACTATAGTACCTCCCCCCTCCAAAATCATGCACTGCTCCTATTTGGTTATTGCCCACCCTCACTAAATTTCAGCATACAGATCAGTCTCTGACTCTGAGGTGGATGGAAATGTCATAGAAAATGAGAACATTGGAAGCTGTGTTATGCGATCAGACCATTTGTCCCTCTAACCCTGCATTATCTACTCAGACTGGCAGCAGCTTTTCAGAGGAACTCCTGTGTGTGTACTAGAAATCCTAAACCCTCAAAGGATTGCAGGTTGAGGGGAAGTTGTAGATTAGGAGATCTATAGGAGAAGCCATAGGCACTGAGAAAGATTGCTTCCAAAATGCCTTTCATACAATTTACTCCCCAAATCCCCACAGTTCCTGTCCTTGTTTCTGAAGCAGATCTGATTCATGATGAAACTTATTTATTTAAGTTTGTGCACAGTTTCAGTTTCCTTAACTCATATCTATCACCCTTCCCTCTTCATTACTTATATCACTTCAATAAAACACTGCAAAAAGTGAATTGTGATATGAAATTAGGGATGGACGAGTCTCATCGATCAATTTCAGTTTCTCCTGACTTCTCATTTTGTCCAGGCCTCAGTTTGCCCAAATTTCAACATCAGTGTACTTACTTTCTTACAAAAGAAAAGTCATCCTGAAAATTTGTCAGGCTATGAATTTCTCCTAATAAACACGTCTTGCATGCAATTTCGCCTAATGTATACAGTTTCGCAAATCAATTTCCCCTGAAACAGTGCAATATTGTATGTTATTTTCATTAATATATGCATTTTTATGCACAGTTCAGCCTAGAGCATGCATTTCTGTGCACATTACTTGGTTGGGGCACCCCACTGTAAAATTCAGAGAAGCACAAATTTCAGAGGATGGCTTTGTTTTTGTTCATGCATTGTTTCAGGAAGTGTGGACTTGATAGGTTCGTCTTTAAATATAAACTGAATCAAATTTCTCCCACATCCCTAGCCACTACCTTAGGCTACTTATGCAATCAGGCTGGTTCTGAACCACACATTTCCTTGTTGATTAATGGTTGTAGTGAAGGTAAGCTGTTCACCGTTCATTTATATGTGCCTGGAAAACGTAGTGGGTTTTCCTTTTTACCTTTCTTCTTCTTCTGTGCACTGCTACCCCAGCACTGTGATTATGTTAGACAGAAAATGATGTACCTTTTTAAAAACATACATTTTACACCTACCTATTTTTTATTCACTTTTCTTGGAAATCTCCTGAGGAAGCAAGACACATCGAAATTTAAAACAGCGCCAAGAAAAATCGTTTACTGAGGTGAAGCTGCGGAAAGCAGAAGTGACAGCAGTTATAGGAAGCAGCTTTGGCTCTTGATGTTAAGCTGTTCTGTCACATACCATCAATTGGGCCATTATGTGGCACACGAGAGCTGTAATAAATTGTCAGATTTGCTTCTTAGCTGAAATGACGGGATAGGAATGTGCTGTGCGTTTCAGGATGGGGGGAAAGGGATGGGAAGTGGGATACACCGGCCAACTGATCCTCCCCTTCTGCACAACTTCTCCCTTCCTTTCAATATTGCTGCTACTAGATATGTCACAGAATGGGGGTGAGAGCCCAGAAACCTACCCTGTTCCCTCCTTTCTCTTTTTTTTCCTAGCAAAAGAATGGGGGGCTGATATCTGCATGTTGGAATGAGGTACCATAGATCAAACAGAGAGACCCGTAGCATCATTTCCAAACATGATATTAGGGTTAGGGATAGGAGTAAAGAAATTTGATTCAGTTCACATTTAAAGAACAACCCACCTACTTCACATTTTCCAAAGCATGAACTGAGACATATCAATCATTTGAAATTCCCGGTTCTCTGAATTTTGCAAATCCTGCAAAACTACATTCAAATATGTACACTTCCCAATATATTAATGCAAATTTATCTGGTGCAAAACAGTGTCTGGAGGGGGACAGAATATCTCCAACACATAACTGCAATGCTCAAAATGTTGCATTGGCTGCATATATTCTACAAGGTTCAATGTCGTTGCAGTAATTTAAAGTATCCATAACAATTTGGGTTCAGGATACACTTAATCTGTTACATCCCTGCCCAGTTACTGAGCCTTTGGAGGTGTTAGTCGCTGTTAGTAGTTCCTCAGGGGCTCTGATGCACAGCGCATATCTACTAGGAGCCATGCATGTGGTATTTTTGGCCCAAATTTATGTAAGTCCCTTCCAGCTGAAGTCAGACAGGCCCCTTCACTGCTGACCCTCCAGTCCCTGCTGAAGACTATTTTATCCCAGGAGGCATTTTGACTGAAGATTGATTTTATAGCTTTAACCGATTTTCACTTTTTTATTGTAAACTGCTTAGAGACTATTGGAGTTAAGCAGTATATATAACTGCCTAATCAAAATCTGCGCTAAAATGCTGATGATTTCAATTACAAACTAACATTCTGCCAGTGGTAGTGCTGTGCTTAAAAAAAAAAATCCACCCCATGTCCCAATTTAAATTAATTAATGAAGAAAGAAATTGCATTAAAAACTAATGTGAAGAGAAAATTTCAGTGAAATTTGCATGGGTGGGATGCAAAGTGATTGTTGTGTTTGCATTGCTTTCAAGGTTGTTGTGGGTTTTGTGAATGTCCTTTCTTTAATTCTTTAAATCACCTCTGTTGCATTCTGCATTCTAAAGCCTTCCTGGGTGTCCGCACATCCTTAAAGCCCCATAAAATCCTTGACTGGGTTTTCTGGTAAGTCTGGGAACCTGGACAGGCTGCCAGCTATGTTCTTGACAACTTCCCATTGCTATGATTTTTAAGTCAAGTCTTTTTACTTTCAACTAAATAAGTGTGGGAAAGCTTTCTCTCTCTCTCTCTCTCTCTCTCTCTCTCTCTCTCTCTCTCTTTTAAAGTAAAAGGACAGACTTCACTTAAACATAAAACCTGTGAGTGCTTCAGTCTGAGGCTCTTGGAAGCCATCCCCTCTGGCTTTACATGCTTCATTTAAAGCTCAGGGGAAGAGGGTCACGAGGTAACTCCCCCACCGGCATTTTTCAAGTCAGCAGGAGTCTGTAGAAATGTTTAATGGAAGGAAGCACTGTCAGCCTTCTCCCAGTGATAAGGTCTGCTCAAGATGCACTCACTGATATTCTGAAAAAGTTCTAGATAAATTATTAAGTGCCCAGTGAATGGGGCAGAACAGGGCCAGCCCAAGGCATTTTGGCACCTGAAGCGAACCACAAAATGGCAGCACCCTACCCTCCCTCCAAGGATAAAGAGATGAGTAAAGATCTACATGGGGGACAAGGGGAAATAGCTTTACACATCTGGAACAAGAGGGGAAATGCAATTCTACCTTACCCAGTGGTTGAAATGGAAATAAAAGACATTGGTTGGGAGAAAGGGTCCTGCTCTGAATTACACTGGGCAGATGCAGAGCCAATGAGGACAACCCTTCCCTATGGGTGGAAGGAGACCAGTAGGGCATCGAATTCTCTGAGAGACCATTGTAGAGGTGGCATTGAGACGGAGGGCTGTAAAGGAAGCATCAGATCCATCCTTCAAGAAGTGCACTGCAGCCATGGTTTCTACCACAGCAGCAGTGGCAGCAGGCAACACATACCATGGAGATCAGATCTGCTGCCCCTGTGGACAGTGGTGTTGCAAGGGGGTGGGGGCAGTGCGCCCCGGCTGCCATGTCTGGGGGGGGTGACAAGAAGGCACCCCACGGGGTGCTCGCCCCACTGCCTCCGGATGCAGCAGCGCGAGCAGCCACTGCACCGCTGCAGCTGCATGTGGAGGATCCTCTGTTCCTGGCTGCCATCCATCCATACAGTGCTCAGGCGGCACTGGCGGCAAACTGCTATCTACAATGCATGTGTGGTGTTGCACACATGTGCTGTACGCAGCACATATGCACTGTACATAGCAGTTTGCCACTGTACATAGCGGTTTGCCATATGCACTGTACATAGCGGTTTGCCACTGGCACCGCCCAAGCGGCATACGGATGGCGGTGAGATTCCTCCGTTGCCACTGCAGCTGCGAGCAGAGGATCCCGCCACCGTCTGTACGGCGCTTGGGTGGCAGCCGCGACAAACCACTACGTACAACGCATGTGCTGTATTGCATGCATGCACTGTCTTTTGCAGGGGATGTTAACTTTTGCAAAATGAGAAGACAAGCCTCTTACTCACCTCTTACTAAGGTATGAAGCTGAGAACCTGCTCTGTGTCTCTATATGTGCTTATGCAAGGTTGGTTGGAACACATGAGAAGCCCTTTTCTGTGGCTGCACCACAGTTGCGGAATTTCTCCTGTCATGGGAATGTCACCTGGCCTTTCTCACTTTCAAAATAGGAAATTGTCTTTTACTGAGGCAGATCATTGGTCCATTTCACTTAGTATTGTCTACACTGTCTGACAGTGGCTCTCCAAGATTTTGGAACGCGTTCCCTCTTAGTCCTGCCTAGAGATGTGGGTGATTGAACAGTAGCTCTACCACTGAGAAGCAAAAAGCTGGTGCAGATTTAAAATGTTATGTTGTGGTTTTGAGTGTTATTTCGTGAATTACGTATCACTGTTGTTAGCTGCCTCAAGCATTTATTATTTATCAAATTTATATACCAACCTATGCCCAGAAGTCTCAGTTGTGGTTCTCAAAATAAAATCAAAATATAAAATCACAAAATACATAATCAAAACAACAACCCAATAACCCCCCCCCCAAAAAAACCCCATTTTGCCAATCAAATAAACCAAAAGCCTGGTTAGAAAGGAATGCTTTTGCCTGCTGTTTATCTGGATTATTTGCGTGGGATTGGAAAAAAATGTCCTCCAGACCAAAGTGTGTAATTTCTTATAAAGATCTTTCCCCTCTCATACAGTGGATTCCCATTATCGCACTCCACACAGGGCACACAGTATTTCATAAAAGTTTTTGTTTTTTTAAAAAAAAACCTGAAACCATTTTCATGTGCTGTCAGCTGTGCGAAGGGCACATTAAAAGATCCTCCATATGTCTAAACCGTCAACACATACATGCAAATTCCTCCCCCACTTGTTTGTTTGTTGTTGTTGTTTTGCTTGCCTGTACTTTAGAAGGTGATGTAGTGATACCAGCTGCATAGTTCACTGGGCTGTGCAGTCTCCTTTGCTGGAGGAACAGACAGGTACATCTTCCTGAAGGTTTGTTTGCTTAGCTTACTACAGTGTATCTCATTGCAGTTGTTGGCATCCATCTGTCTTGAGACACAATGGAGTGTGCCTCCAGGGTTGAATTCAAACTGCTGCATTAGCAGCACCAAAGTGACCTCCCTGGGGCACAAGCCTGAGCAGTGTGTATGGAAGTCCTGGGCTGCACAGATGACATGACTCATCTCTCGGCCTCGCAGATGTTGTCCAGAAGAAAGCAGAGCAATACATTTGGCACCAGCTTGGCTGCAGGAGTTGCTAGAAGGAGGCATGTAAGGTGCGATCTAACCATCTTAGCGACTCCACTCCGGATTTGTGTATGGTTTAATCCTTAACCTTTTCTTCTCCTGAAGTTATCCTGCATGGTGGTGGAGGCTTAGGAACAGAGTTTTCCTTCTACTGGATGGGCTATTTTCCCAGGTTGATGAACCTCACTTGCTCCTCACTTCCATCTACAGCATGGGCAGGAACCACCTTCCTGACTATTGGACCCACTATTGGCCTTGCCCACTCAGTCCACTGGAGTCAATCTTCACATGCAGGAGAAGTCCCTAACTCATCGAGGGTTTGAGACTCATTGGCTACCCTCATGTGGTTTAGCCAACCAGTCAAAGCTGTTTCTGGGGTGTGGCTGCTGTCACATACTGACAGCCTCTAGAAGCCACAGGTGAGTGCAAGGTGGGGGCCAAAAGTGGAGAAACTACCTGAGAAGGAGCATGAGGTGCCCCCCACCAGAGGTACTACCCCTCTTTTAACACTCCATACACTCTTGGTTGCAGGCCTTCTTAAACAGCATGATTCATCCACATTGATAGGAAAAACGCAGCTCACCCTACAAAGCCAGGGTTGCAGGAAGCTCCAGAACTGGCCTCTTCACAGAGTATGTTTCCTTATAATGGGAGAAACCACTGCAGACTTTTCTTCATTCATGAGAACAGCATTTTGGAAACAGACGGGCTTCCACTTGCAATACATTCCCAAACTGCAGTAGAATATGTTTGCGCCCTGCATTGCCACTGTAAATTGTAAAATTCCAAAGGTTGGAGAGAGTTATCCAGTCACTAAGTCCATTCAAATGCAGGCCCAGTCTTACCACTGGACAAAGTAAGATGGCCTGCTGAGGTAGTAGATGTGGAGGGCAGAGGATGTAAGATATATGTAAGTGCCTTGCATCTTGTGTTATGTGCTGTAACTTAGCTTGCTGCCCTCAGGTGCTGTGGAAGAAGCTGTCCTATTGCCAATGTCAATATAATAATTAAGCTCCAATCTGGGCAGCTCCTGTGTAGTTTGTTCTTTGCCTTAGGCAGCAAAATGTTGTGGGCCTGTCCTGAATGCATCTATACTATTAATTATATTGAAGCATTCCATTAGTGCTGGTTTATTAACATTAGTATTAGCAGCAACAAACTAGTAATTTGAGAGGATCCTGATGCCTTTGAGAAAAACTCGTCTAGAACTCAGGAATCTTTCTTGTGGGGAGGGAACACTTTGTCTCCGGATATTTGAAAATGAGCAAAAAAGAAAAAAGAATTCCTAGGTTTCGATTGTTGTTTTCTGACAGCTAATATAAGAATATGAAATGCTTCAAAGCAGATTTTAAGATTTCAAGCACAAACTCATGACAATAATTAATGCTCAGAAAATTAACCATGAGCTGCTACAACTAGAGTGGTGAGAGGGAATACCAATGTTGCACAATAACTGTGCCAGCTGTACATGATCAATGATTATAGAAGGCCATTTCCCCCTGGATGATTCACACAAGGATATCCATCACTTGATGCTTGTGTGCAAACAGTGGTTTGCATCTGCAGAGAAGTCAGCACAGATCAAAAGCTGTGTGGGTAAGGGGAACAATTAGACTCAGGAGAAACAGCCAGGTGGCTAACATGACTGCCTCCAAGAGTCATATACCAAGGCAGTCACTTCATGCTACCCAATGGTAGGGCTGCCCCTGCCCCTATACTAACGACCCTATATGTATATGAAAGTGGTGTGCTATTTGGATTTCTAGCCTCAGGCCCTACATTACTTAGACTTTACATTTTTACCAAGTTAAAGATACACAAGGCAGTACCCAACATTCTGTGTCCACTAGTGCAAAGGCTCTTGCTTTTGTGAACAGGTGAGTTTTAATGTTGCTCCGCGAAGGAATCCTATGCCACAGTTGCGCTACTGGAAACCCACTGTGCAGCAGATTATGCAATCTATTGTGCCACAAAGTTACCAGCAACCTACTTATGCATTTTCTTGTCCTGCAATGCTCTGCTGGCACAAAACATTGAACCGGCAGAATAAGTACTGCATCAGTGGTGGACCTTAAGGTTTCTAATTTCGGTGGTGCAACACCAAAACTCAGTGCTCCTTTGCTTTTCAGCTTCCATTCTACATAATAGCTGTGGAGCACTCTGTGGTGCCCTGGGGCTCCATGCCCAGTGCAGCTGAACTGTTCTAACTCCCCTAAATCTGCCTCTGTACTGTATTCTGCTAGGTAATTTTAAGTACCTACTATACTTGATGCAACCAAGATCACTTTGCAGGTAATTGTTGGTAGTTATTTTGCACACAGGTAAGCGAGCTGAAATAATTTAGTGGAGAACAGGTCTTAACAAAGAAAGAACAGTCAAGCTACAAAGTATGTATTTATCTTCCTGAGTCAGTTCCAACAAGTTGAAAAGAAAGAGTATATAGTGTTTTAGTTTGCAAAGCTCTGCTTACCAGTGACAGAAAAGTTAAGTTAAATTATCTGAAGATTTATTTTTTCCAAAAAAAGAAGAAGTTTCCTCTCATACCACCCAGGGGCGTTCCTATCAAACGTTAGAAGAAATGACTTAGGTAACAGGATGTAGCAAACAAGGATACATCTTGAAAAATCTTAGCTGTGGGCTTTTCGTGTCCTTCCACATTGATTTCTGCTAAATGCCATAGGCATATTCCACTTCATTTAAAGAAACTGTTCCCTAAGCAGCAAACCATACTCCATCACAATAAAGGTATTCAGCTTTCCCCAGGAAAAGGCACATTAGGCCAACTGCCTAAGAACAGGAATGGCAAAGAAACGCATTTGTGTTTTAAAGTTGATGGAGATACTTACATGGAAATCAATAATATAGCTACCAATTAGATTGCGCCCTTCTCCAAATTTTGCAATGCAATTACAGTTCAGGAAAATGTGAACAAAAATGGTGCATTTTTTCAGGGAAGAAATGCACATATGCATATGTATGTTAGGGGGAAGTGCAGTGGTAAGCATAGATAACCATTTATCTATGGGAGTAAATGCATATTGAATGTGAGCAAAATGCATGCAGAATGCATGCAAAATTTGTATAGTTCAAATGCAATTTTTCCATTGGAAAAATGGGTGGAAGCAGGGAGCTTAGAAAGTGACCCAGGTAGCAATGTCTGACCAGTAGCAATTTCAGGCAGCTAGTATCTCTAAAAATGTTTCCTGTCTAATTATCCTCTGTCTGGACCAGGGAAGCAGATTGTGGTCTAAGAGAAGGTTTGAGAAGTGGAGGTAGCAGCTGTTGAAGCAGCTGTTGTACTCTATTCAAAATGCAATTCCACAACAGAACCCTATCAAAATAAATAATGGAATCCATAAGTATGTGTAAATGTAAGTAGCTTTTACTTCCCAAATGCTGATCCCCCACTCTGAGGCTTTGGGGAATAAAGCAGGCGGAAGATATAAACTACATATGATCAATGCAATTGAAAACTTCATGGTAACTGCCATCTTCAGTTCCATTAAACATTAAACTGTGGTGATAGTTGGTAGCCTCAAACTGAGAGAAAATAGTGTATGCTCACTGAAGTAAAAGTTTGGCTCGTAGATGCAAGACAGTTTTAAGCCAATGTGCTTATTACAAGTACTGGTTTCCTATACCTCAGGCAATTTCCACCATATAATAACAGGAGCATGGGCTTGTTGTTATGCTTTTGTGATTAGAGGTCTCTAAGCTTTGGAAATGGAGCAAAATGAGAAAAATAGCAGATTAATCTCTTTTTGGCTGTGTAAACATAATTCTGCATATTGAATTGAGGGGGTTGCTTAATCCCTTCCAATCACGTTTCTTCCAATTAACTCACAAGCTTTAAATACTTTGAATCTCAGGCAGCTGAAGAAACATGTGTGTGTGTGCATGAAGAGAGAGGAGGGTGCTAATCCTGAATTAAAGTAATTTGCTTGTGCACAAAGGGAAGGAGCAAACAGAAATCCTGAAGTGGAGGCATTTGGAAAACAAGACAATGAAGTTGGTAGAAGGAAGAAGATAGATAGATATATCCCAAGTGTTTGGAGTTTGGTGAAGGAAGAAGAGCTTTTTTTGGCAAACAGGGGCATAATTGGCATTTTAAAACTTGATTAAAGTTTGGCTTATGTGAACCACTCAGTGTTAATGGGAGTGTGGAACAGAAGGTGCAAAAAACAAAAACCAATCAACAACAACAACAGATGAATTGACTTTCAGGGCAGGAAATTCTGTTGGAAATTAGGTGGTGATTTTATTGCAATTCGTCTTTTTTATTACTTAATTTGTTGCAAACATTTACTGTACCACTCTTCAGTGCAGGCTTCCAGAACAGAATTTGCAAAAGCAACAATAATAAAATCAATATAATTTGTGCTTCTTTAAACAAACAAACATCAGTACAGATAAACTCTCAAGAGAGCAACTGGATAAAGCTTTAAACTAAGAGAACTAAAAGGCCATGACAGATGAAAAGAGTTTAACTTTGCTCTGAAGATGACTAGGTTTGGGACTCAGCTATACAATAGCAAATAAAACATTTTAAGTTTGTTTTATGCGCAATATACAATGTGACACTAGATGGCGATGGCGAGCCATATGGAAAATTCAATGTATTTTTTTTAAAAAATGCTCTAAAAAGCAATTTCACAGCATTTTAAAAATGTGTGTAGACTCCACCTTGGTGACCTTTTGGAAAATTTGAGTCACCATAACAGAGAATATCCTATCCCTAGACATTAGCCACCTACAGTAGCAGACAATCCTTCTGTAGTACTAGCACTGTGCTGACCTGCTAACCCTGGCCTTTCCCCCTCTCTGGAGTAGGGGTGGAGCGTAGTCATCATGGCTAGTAGCCTTTGATAACCTTATCATCCCTGGTTTGTATTAAATGAGAGGTTGTTATAACGCACGTACAGTTCTGTATTGTTAGTAGGGATGCCAGCATCTATCAGTCTTGGTTTCCTTTGTGTTCTCATTTTTCCCAACCTTATGTTCAATTCTCCACATTTCAAGATCAGTTTGCATTTTTTTTATATAGTTCTTGTGAAAATTCACCAACATTTTTGTGCAAATTTCTAATATGCACAGTTTGATATGCACTGTTACCTAATATAGTAATTGTTGCAAAGCAATTCTTGTATGTTATTTTCATAAAATAATGGGTTTTATGCACACTATACTACTACATTAATTTTTGTACACATCGCTTGGCTGGAGAACTTCATTGCAAAATTCAGGGTAGTGAGAACTTCAAAGGATGAATGTGTTTTGATTTGCAGATTGTTTGTCTTTCTCTTGCATGACTCTTAGACATTGCATTTTGTTAATTGTGCCAATAGGCAGTGGGTTGTGTCTAACTCCATTACACTCAGAGTTAGGACCATTGGAATCAATTGTTGTTGTTTAGTCATTTAGTCGTGTCCGACTCTTCGTGACCCCATGGACCAGAGCACGCCAGGCACTCCTGTCTTCCACTGCCTCCCGCAGTTTGGTCAAACTCATGTTGGTAGCTTCGAGAACACTGTCCAACCATTTTGTCCTCTGTCGTCCCCTTCTCCTTGTGCCCTCCATCTTTCCCAACATCAGGGTCTTTTCCAGGGAGTCTTCTCTTCTCATGAGGTGGCCAAAGTATTGGAGCCCCAGCTTCATGATCTGTCCTTACAGTGAGCACTCAGGGCTGATTTCCTTCAGAATGGAGAGGTTTGATCTTCTTGCAGTCCATGGGACTCCCAAGAGTCTCCTCCAGCACCATAATTCAAAAGCACCAATTCTTCGGCGACCAGCCTTCTTTATGGTCCAGCTTTCACTACCATATTGGAATCAATAGACCTAAGTTAATCATGCCTATTAATTTCAATGGTTTTATTCTGAGTAAGGGTAATGTTAGATTCAGTCAAATTATTACAATGCCAATTACAGCTGGTGGGATCATTTAGAATTCTTCATCACTGACTAAGAACAGGGATTTCCTCTGGATGGTATTTTTGACCCTTACATTTGTGATGTCAAATACAAAGACCTGACACAGTCCATTTATCATTATACCCCATGGCTACGCCAAATGACTGCTTGTTTATTTGATTTATTCAACCTTTCACAACAGCAGCTCTGAACAGGCATGAACAAATAAACAAAAAAGGAAGGTGCTACCATTTGCTTGAAATGCTTGATTTGGGTGGTATGCATGTACTGACACTTTCCTTCTCTAACGCTGCAATCCTATCCATGTCTTCTCAAAACTTACTCCAATTAAATTCAATGGGTAAGTGGGATTAGAATTGCAGTGTAAATTCACTACTCTTGGCACTAAATGTATCCTCTATTTTCAGACAACCAGAGCATTGTGCATATATAATGCTCTCATACATCAAGGCTTCCTAAGAGCAGAATGAAGCTCTGTAACCTAGATCTAACAGTACCCTAGAATTGTTTGACTTGCCTCTAACATGGCCAGCTATCACAGCCTGGCTCCTGTGGAACTATTAAAGGCCTCAGGTTTAATCTCTAGCATTGCCAGGAAGAGTTAGGAATGATCCCAGTCCCTGGAGAGCCTCTACTAATCAGTAAAAACAATGCTGAGCTAGATGGACCAGTGGTCTGATTCAATATAAATAAGTTTCCTCTATTGTGATTCACAGAATACTCTTTTAGGTGGAAGAATTAGCAATGAGATAAACATTTTTCCAGGATATTTTGACCATAACATATACTTCTTTCATGGCCTGGTGGAAAGATCACATGCTCCCAGGTCCTTCAAAATGCTTGCATTTCAGCTTTTTCCTTAAGACCCCATCCTCTCTGGTTTTCAAAGCCCCCCCCCCATGCCCTCAGAACATTAACATTAAATCC
The DNA here is from genome assembly GCF_964188315.1 of Podarcis muralis. Taxonomy (NCBI): domain Eukaryota; kingdom Metazoa; phylum Chordata; class Lepidosauria; order Squamata; family Lacertidae; genus Podarcis; species Podarcis muralis. The sequence goes on along the minus strand of NC_135673.1, from coordinate 36,415,360 downwards.
AGCATCGAAAATATGTAAGTCTCTTGGAAATCAGGGACACCTATAACCGAACGAGACATTTCATGATTCTTGTGTGAGCGATTTTTAATTAAGTCGCTTAAGTGATAAAGTTTAATGAACTAAAACTCTGAGCTGCAAGGGTGTCCTTCACGGCACTGTCTGAACAGTTAACCTTGTTATCCTTTTGCTGAACTCTTCTACCATTTAACATTCCTTTCCAAGTTCTGTCACCTGCCTCTTGCGCTTAACCTCATTATTTTTGAGAGATACAGCCTTATTTTCAAAGTGTTAGATAATGTCAACCCCAGTTTTGCCCTGAAGGTATCTTTTATCCTGCAAATGTCGTCTTTATACCCACTCACTGAATTGATCTCTTATTTTGGGGCTGGTAATATTTTTGAGTAATATGCATGCAGGAAACTTTTACGTTAGAATGCAAAATTCCTATGCATTCTGCGGGACAGATGCACTGTGTAAATTTAAGTGCTACTCTACATTCAACTCACAATGTGTCGCTTTCCCCTGTCTGACTGAGTCTTCTATTTGAGTAACTTGGTCTCTGCTAAGCCTCTGCATGATGTCCCTGAACCATCTTCACCAGCTTTGCCTCATTCTGTTTGCTGCATACTCAGTTACGGTGTGCTGCCTGCCTTCTGGACTATGCTTTTTTGCACTCTCAGCCTGCCAGCACTGCTAGTTTGTAAAACAAGGAGGCAATGCCTCCGTTTCGGTGTTGAGAGCCAAGAAAAGTTATTGCAATTAAAGTTAAGAGCTGCAAAGGCTGGTGTGGTTGGATTCTCGTTAAACTGTTTGCTCTGTCCTAGTTGGCAAACAAAAAGAGATAATTAAATTGTGTTTGCAGCAATTAGAGTTTAACAATGTGCCTGGATTGTTTAGACAGAAAGGGAAGTACTTCCCCTGCTGGAGACTTCTAAAACCCACATGTAAGAGCTAAAATATTATTTAGCAGTGAGTACATGTATGTCCACTTAGGATGATAAATGGCTACGGTCAGGGTCTGGCTCAGGCTGTCTGCCAGGATAGTCCCCATGCTGGAATTCCTGCTGAGTAAGTGGGATTTTAGCACGCAGCCAAAAATGTCTTTGGCAACAGACATTTCACTCCTTGTTATTACATTTGGGTTTCTCCTTGCCACTCTCTTCAATTGCTAGATCGGGCCAAATCATGTGTCTTGGATCTAATTAATGCATTTATTTCCAATCTGCTAAAGTTCTCACATATTCATTTAAAGATGGCAAGCAATTCCTGCAGCAGCAGCAGCAACAACAACAACAACAACAACTGATAAAATTGCCACCAAAACGGAGATGCATGGTGTTTAATCTTCTTCTTGCCTCATTTGTTTGAATCGCCTTGTGAATGTCCATCTTATGGGAACATGGGGACCTGCCCTATATTGAGTCAGACCATTGATCCACCTAACTCAGTATTGTCTACACTGACTGGCAGCAACTCTCCAGGGTTTCAGAGAGAGATCTCTTCTGACCCAACCTGGAGTTGCTGGGGATTGAACCAAGGACCTTCTGAATGAAAAATAAATGAGCTTTCACTCCTCTCCTGCAGTCCTGAAATTCTCTTTAGGCACTCTCATGTGCCTCTTTCTCATTTCCTATGCACATTGTCTACAACTTCTGGGGAAGTCAGACTGTCTGTTACTCTTACTGCTGGAAAGCTCTTCCAATTGTTTCAATGGAATCTCCTGTCTCCTAGTTTGAATCTATTGGTTCAGGTCCTACCTTCTGGTGCAGCAGAAATCAAGCTTGGTTCATTTTCCATGTGACAACCCTTCAGATATTTGAAGACCACTATCATATCACTTCTCAGTCTTCTTTCCTTCAGGCTAAGCATTCCCAGTTCCCTCAACTGTTCTTCATAAAGCTTGGCTTCCCTCAGGTTATTTCATTCTGTGTCTTTAAAAACATGCAGGATCTAAATGTAGGTGTTATCTCCAAGTAAGGACCCATAAATGGAATCCACTCACCACCCACATGAAGAGACTTTTATTCATTTAATACATTTATTTATATATCACTTTCTGGGGCATAGCCCACTTGCATGTTTAGAATTTCCCAAGCAGGCTTATTGAGTACCCCAAGTTGGAGAGCAGTCTCGGTAGCAGATCTGTAGAACAGAATAGTGGTAACAGCATTTTTCATTTCCTGGTGGGTTTTTCACTTTCCAGAGAGAAATTTGAGATAACATAATTCACAGGTTTGCAGCAAAAATAGAACATCTCCTGACAGCTGTCACAATCACCTGGCGGGGTGCAGGAAAGTGTGAGGCACATAGCATTTCATGCCAAAATCATGCTTGTTTAACAGAATTTTAGGTGGCTGCAGTGTGTTTCTATGACAGCCATGATGTGATTAGTTATTTATGGGGGCTGACAAGGGGCTGTGACCCCAAGCAGGGTGATATCAAGATACCTTAGCATAGAGGTTATCAAGTTCTGCATGAAGAGCCAAAAAAAATTAATTATTTCTAACCTGGCAATATACTGAACATTGCCACAGTTCTGTGGAAAGGGGTCTAGTGATGCTCACCTCAATCCATGGTTAAAACCCAGGGATAGCAACCACCCCATACAATAAGAGCAGCCATTTCCCCCATAAATTAGGACATAAAAAGTGAAACTTGGGGGACGGGGAAAGAAGACTAGGTTTTTTTATTAGTGCACATGTGAACAATGGGAACATTGGGGGGGGGGCAAAATGAACAGAAGGAACTGAAAGCTGAGATAAACTGCACAGGATCTGATTCTAGGATTGATTTCAATTAACAGGAGAAACAACAAATGAATTGCTTAAATAATAATATAAATAAAATTTATTATTATTATTATTATTATTAATAAAGGATCAGAGCAAGAAAAATGCATCCCATCCCTAGTTTCAGTCCAATGCATAATTGAATTTAATGTTTAGTGATTACCCCAACATTTTAAGTCAAGTCCTAGGATTCAAACAAGATCAGGCCAGTCTTTTTTTATCCCAAAGGGCAAAATGTTCCATCGGTTAGAGCAGGGGTTGTCAACCTGGTCCCTACCGCCCACTAGTGGGCGTTTCAAGATTCTAGGTGGGTGGTAGGGGGTTCTATGGCACAAGCTGAATCCTCCTTCCATCGAGAACTGGTGGGCGGTAAGGAAATTTTACCATCAAGAAAGATGCATTAGTGGGTGGTAGGTATAAAAAGATTGACCACCCCTGGGTTAAGAGTTACCCCTTTACATCGATCCAGGAGCAGTTTCCATTGTTAAACACAGGGACTCCATAAAAAGCGCAAACTTAAAAAAAAAAAAAATTCTATGGTGTGAATTCATTTGTTGTGTCCCTCAAATTAATGCCATGTATCTTCAAATAGCTTAAAATGGAGAGTCTGAAAGATCAGGTCAAATAAGTGACATTTTCTGCCTTGTCATGTTTATACCACAGCTATAATTAGTGCTAATGGTTCAGTATGTCCATCCCAAGCACTTGATCACACAGAATGTTTCCACTAGTGCTGCAAAATTGTAGGAGGCTAAGGCAGTTGCAAAAGGATGGATGCTATGTGGTTCAGGGAATTGGATATTGGATTTTTCAACAACACCAGACCCTCCAAATGTCCCTACTTTCCAGGGGCGTCCCTGATTTAGAGAAGCCATCCTGGTTTCTGATTTGATCCTGGAATGTCCCACTTTTCCTTATGTTGTCCCTATTTTTAATGGAGAAATGTTGGAGATATGGACTTATCTGACCCCAGAGCCATCTGAAGGCAATCCTGTATAGGGATGTTTTTTAAAATGTTTCATGTTTTATTATGTTTTTATATATGTTGGAAGCTGCCCAGAGTGGTTGGGGCAACCCAGTAAGATGTGCGGGGTATAAGTACTAAAAATTATCTTTATGGAATGGGATGTCCCTATTTTCATTGGAGAAATGTTGGAGGGTATGAAATGCAGATGTATTCACCTGTCTGGTCATTATCGATTGATTGATGTATTCAAACATAAACTAAACCCAATAAGACCTAGATGGATCACAAGACCAACACTACCTATTCATTCAAAAAGAATAGGGTCTCCAAATGCACGTTTGGATTAAATGTTAATGACTAGTGATTGGCTAGCTGGCTTGGCTTGGGCAGGCAACTATTTCTGTTAAGTGATAAGCAGTCTACCAATAGCTTTCTGCTGATGTTGGTCCATTCTGAACCTTAATAGGAAACTAGAAACTAGGACTGAGACAAAATAAATGCACTTTTTCTGGTGTAGGGGCAGTGCAGTGGCAAGAAAACAGGCCATTTCAAAAAGTTTCCAGCCCTTTGGTTATTTTATCAGAAAAAGTATGTGGTGAGCATAGGTTTAACAGATGCACAATCGGAGTGAGATCAATTGTTAATCTATTAGCCAACAAGACTGATAGAGAGACATTGTCCTGACTATAAATAAGATGTATTTGCCCATAGTGTGACATCATGTATAAGCATAACATCATCACTTTCACTGATGATCTCCTATTTCAGTGTTTCCCAACCGGTGTTCCGCGGCACACTAGTGTGCCGCGAGACGTTGCCTGGTGTGCCGCGGGAAAAATTGGTGGGGGGGGGGAATAAAGGGAAAAAAATTATTCCCCCACCGCCAGGCGTGGGGCTGGGGCGGGGGAAGCCCGAGCTTCCCCCTCCCCCAGAACGGGACCCAGAGCTTTGGCATCGCTCTGGGAGCTTGCGGGGCTGGGGGAGGAGGAAGCCCTTCGCCAGCCTCCAAACCATGTCGGGAGACAGCGGGATGGCCTCTCCCGCTGTCCCCCGAGTTTGCGGGGCTGGCTTCTCCCCCCGCCAGCCTTCCAGCCAAGTCGGGGGGGAGCGGCAAGGGCGCGCTGCGCCTCTCCCGCTGTCCCCCGAGTTTGCGGGGCTGGCGATGGGGAGGAGCAGGCTTCTCCCCCCGCCAGCCTTCCAGCCAAGTCGGGGGGGGGAGCGGCAAGGGCGCGCTGCGCCTCTCCCGCTGTCCCCCGAGTTTGCGGGGCTGGCGATGGGGAGGAGCAGGCTTCTCCCCCCGCCAGCCTTCCAGCCAAGTCGGGGGACAGAGGCAAGGGCGCGCTGCGCCTCTCCCGCTGTCCCCCGAGTTTGCGGGGCTGGCGATGGGGAGGAGCAGGCTTCTCCCCCCGCCAGCCTTCCAGCCAAGTCGGGGGGGAGCGGCAAGGGCGCGCTGCGCCTCTCCCGCTGTCCCCCGAGTTTGGGGGCTGGCGATGGGGAGGAGCAGGCTTCTCCCCCCGCCAGCCTTCCAGCCAAGTCGGGGGGGGGGAGCGGCAAGGGCGCGCTGCACCTCTCCCGCTGTCCCCCGAGTTTGTGGGGCTGGCGATGGGGAGGAGCAGGCTTCTCCCCCCGCCAGCCTTCCAGCCAAGTCGGGGGACAGCGGCAAGGGCGCGCTGCGCCTCTCCCGCTGTCCCCCGAGTTTGCGGGGCTGGCGATGGGGAGGAGCAGGCTTCTCTCCCCGCCAGCCTTCCAGCCAAGTCGGGGGGGAGCGGCAAGGGCGCGCTGCGCCTCTCCCGCTGTCCCCCGAGTTTGCGGGGCTGGCGATGGGGAGGAGCAGGCTTCTCCCCCCGCCAGCCTTCCAGCCAAGTTGGGGGACAGCGGCAAGGGCGCGCTGCGCCTCTCCCGCTGTCCCCCGAGTTTGCGGGGCTGGCGATGGGGAGGAGCAGGCTTCTCCCCCCGCCAGCCTTCCAGCCAAGTCGGGGGGCAGCGGCAAGGGCGCGCTGCGTTTCTCCGCTGTCCCGGACGGCTTTCAAAAGCCTGCCTTCAAAAGCCGTCCGGGACAGCGGAGAAACGCGCTGCCTTTCTCCGCTCTCCCGGGAAGGCAGGCAGGGGGGGAGCAAAGGCTTTCGCCCCCGCCCGCCTTCAGAAGAGGTCAAGGACCTTCAAAAGCCATCCGGGACAGCGGAGAAACGCGCTGCCTTTCTCCGCTCTCCCGGGAAGGCAGGCAGGGGGGAGCAAAGACTTTCGCCCCCGCCCACCTTCAGAAGAGGTCCAGGACCTCTTCTGAAGGCGGGCGGGGGGCGAAAATCTTTGTCCCCCCTGCCTGCCTTCCCAGGGGCTTTTAAATCGCCCCGGACAGCGGAGAAGTCCTCCGCTGTCCCGGGCGATTTTAAAATGCCGCCCGCCAGCATTTTAAGATTGCCCCGGACAGCGGAGAAGTCCTCTGCTGTCCCGGGGTTTTTTAAAATGCTGGGGGTGGGAAGAAAAGCCCTTGTCCCCCCCCCCCCCAGCCTTCAGAAGAGGTCGGGGGACAGACTGTCCCCGGACCTGGTCTGAAGGCGGTTTCCCTAGGAACGCATTAATTGATTTTCAATGCATTCCTATGGGAAACCGTGCATCGCAAGACGAAAAACTCGCAAGATGAAGAGACTTGCGAAACAAATTAATTTCGTCTTGCGAGGCACCACTGTATCCGGAGAGGCGGCCTTCAGGCGAGTTTTAATTTTAATTTTCCTTCTCCCACTTAATGCCCCACGCTCGCCCGAGCAGCTTGCATTCCTCGGTAACCACGGCGACCCGAGGGAGGGGAGGGAACAGGGAAGTCGAGGGCGGCGGCGAGCCGCGATGACATCAGTGGGCCGTGCCGCCTCGCCCTGGCACGGTGTGAGAGCCCCGGCTAGTGGTGCGAGCTTCAGAATAAGTGGGATCCGCGTGCGCGAGACCGAGATCGCGGGTAAGGAGCTCAGCCCTGGGCAGGAGGAAGCGGGGCCGCGCGTGCGGGCCACATACCCACAGAGAGCGAGCCTCCCCCGGCCCACCACTCCGGGCAGGTCCACTCGCATGAGGGGGCGGCGATGGCGACGGCCAGCAGCTTGCCTGCAATGCCATCCCTCGAGCAGGCGAGGAGCCCGGAGGCTACCAGATGCGAGTCCTCTTTCCCACCCTGCTCGGGAGTCCAGAGCACTTGGTCGCATTCAGGATCTAGAGTGGGGAAGCGGGGCTTGTGTCTGGGCTGGACACATTGGGCTGCCTGTGCCGCTCGACCTGCGGGGAGAAATCAGGGTGGGAGTCACGACCGTGAGGCAGGGCTGCCAAGTGTGGCAGAAGAGGACACGGCCGTCGCACCTGTCCTTAGGTAGGAGCTTCTTCCGTGTCGACCTGCTGCCCTAAAGTCTTGGCTTTTTTCTTGGCTTTTTGGCGGTTGGCACAGAAGGAAGGCAAGGGGGAGGGGAAAAAATTGAAACTTACACTTTCGTGCGTCCCTCCCGGCGTGACGCTGCGCGCTGACGTCACGGGGCTGTAATGGTGGTGTGCCTCGATATTTTTTTCATGAAACAAGTGTGCCTTTGCCCAAAAAAGGTTGGGAAACACTGTCCTATTTGCTGGGAAAGCATTAGGGAGGATATAGAAATGGTTCTAAAGCAGTAGCCGAAAGTGGGGGCAATGGCAGCAAACAAACAAACAAACAAACAAACAAGAAAGACATTAAAGTATTTCCCATCCCCAAAAGCTCCATTCATTGCTGAAATATTGAAATGGGTGAACATCCCTACAATTAATATTGTGCAAGTGGAAGTCTTTGAGCTGATGGCATGTGCTAGTTCACACAGGAATATTTATAGAACAAAGCTCCACAATCATCCTGTTCTTTCTGACAAATCATACTTGATACACCTGTTGTTCTAGCCTGGGGATTAACAGATGAATGAACATCAACTGACTTCATATCAGTTTATTATTAATGGTTAAATGTGTTATCCCATTAGAAAACCCATATGTTGTAGGCTTTCCACATAGGAAAGGTAGTTCCCATGCCCTACAACAGGGGTAGGAAACTTACAGCCTGTGGGTCTGATTAGGCCTCCTCATTTGCCCTGCAGGCCATTTTAGACAAGCCATGCCCACATATATGATGACAGGTGTGCAGCAGGTAACAACCTTCAGAAGCCCCTTTTAAACTAACAATTTGCTAGTTCAGATTACTTCAGAACTCAGCTGTAGAGAAAGATTCTAGTAGCTAAATGGTAATCACAGCTTTTTATAACAGTGTGTGTGTGTGTGTGTGTGTGTGCACGTGCGTGAAGGGGGTTGCTTTAAAATTCCTAGCAAAATAAGGACAGAGTCGATATAGCCTTATTTTGAAATGAAAGGCAATAGACAGATTTTCAAGATGATGAGCACAGATGGGGTTTCCTAGTTTTCTCTCTTTGCTCATGGGTAGTTAGTTCATGCCAAGATGCCTTTGAGTCATGGGTCTCCAACAATGAATTCCCATTTCCTTCATGGCTTAGAGTGATATCTGAAGAGCTGATCACAGCTGTGGCTCTCTGCATTCAAGTGATAATCACTGTCCATTGCTATCCTTATTCAGTGCTGAAGCCACCGCAGGTTAATTTTATTGCCCTGTTATTTATTGGCATTCGTACATTTTGATGAAGGGCAATAGTCATAGCATGCCAGCAATAAATTTGTAACTGGTCAATGGAATGAATCAATCTCATTTGGCATAGCCTAAGCACTATAATCCAATGGGGCAGAACCAAGAGGAATTAATTGCAGTTGGGCAGGACCAAGAGAAATAAAAATGAATTTAAAAGATTTTATGGTTGCTAAGCCTAAAATTGCACATCTTTCCGGTGATTTCTCCAGTTCTCATTATTTACAGCTAAGCAGATATATTTCATGTCACTGTTTTACATCTAAAAAGAAATGTCAAGTCGTGGATTGCCATCCCCTTGCATCTTTTTAAACAGCTGACATCCTTTTCTCGTTATTCTCTTCTTTGAGGAGTTGAAAAGCAGCTTAAAAACAAAACAATTATACTAAACCCTGAGCAAAATAATGCATTTTCTTTCAGAAAAGTAAGCAGGCACAATTTCCCATTCTACCCTATATTATTCACATGTAGTCCTGTTTCCATTCAGCTACAGTTTGTCTTCTGTGGCCAAAGCTATGTTTTATTCATCTCACTGTTCCCTGTGGTTAAATTATGTACTTGCATAATTTATGTAATTTATTTATTTGTTTATTTATTTAATTGTGTCGATTACTCCTCTCATTTCAGTGCAAAGGAAACAATGAAAATCAGGGGCAGAAACATAATCAAGTTACATATCATTTGCAGACTGAAAGCAACAACAAAAGCAAATACCAAATGTATCCATTGCATTGATTTCTCTCATGCTCTCAACGTGGGGCTGCCTTTGAAAAGTTCTCAGAAACTTCAACTGGCTCAAAGAGGGAGCATATGACTTCCTTGCTACAACAGCTTCACTGTCTCCTGGTCTTTTTCCGGTCACAATTCAAAATGCTAGTTGTGATCTCTCTCTCTCTCTCTCTCTCTCTCTGTGTGTGTGTGTGTGTGTGTGTGTGTGTGTGTGTGAGAGAGAGAGAGAGAGAGAGAGAGAGAGAGAGAGAGACAGAGAGAGAGAGATATTGTTTTTTAATGATAATTTTCCCCTATGTTTTTAGCTGTTCTTATTTTATCTGTAAGCTGCCTTGATTCCATGTCAGGGGAAAAGGCAAGGTATAGATAAATAAATAATACTAATACTAATAGTTAATTTCCATACTGAACATGAGATGAATGAGCAAGCACTTGCAATATCTGTTCACATTTCCATTTTCATAGGAATTCTGACATCCCTGCTTTTCATATTTTGGTTAAACTATGTTGAACTTCTGCCAGTCAAGTGAACCAGGAGATCTGTGGTTAGGATCGCCTGTAATAATTTTTTAATTATTATTATTATGGTAATAAGTGGCTGACAATCAAAGGAGGATGAGTCAGTGGCCTTTTGTTCTCCCCGATTTCTACATTGTGTCTGGTCTGGTGAAATGTTTAAAAAGAAAAGTGGGTTAAAGAGGCCAGTTGACAGTGATGGGAAGCAAGAAGAGGAGCAGCAGTTCACCTTGGGCTGTGTCATGTTTTATGCCAGCTCTGGAAATGGGAAATGTGCAGGGTGTGTAAACCAGTCATACATTTCTAAAGTGAGAGACACTGATACTCTTTATCACTATTGTGCAAACCCTCTGTCTGGATAGCCTCTCAAACCAGATGGGCTGGGGTATATATAGGATTATTCCAGGTTGGGTCTACACACAGGGGGGGAAACGCTATAAATCAGAAATTAGATTGTTATAACAATTTTTTTTAAAAAAAACCCTATGGAAAAACATGTATAAAAATTTCCTGCTCTCTGGAACCATCTGGTGTTGCATTTTTATAGCACATTCAAATCATTGTTTCTTTACTAATGTAGCTGAGTCCTCAAGAATAAGGCACTCTCAATATTCTCTCTCTCTCTCTCTCTCTCTCTCACACACACACACACACACACACTCAGAAGTTCTCAGTGTAGAGGCCAGACTAGGCCTCTGCAACCCGGCAAAACCAGCTCAACAACCAAACCCTTTCTCCTCAAGACGCACCCGTAACCAGGTCCACCCACAAGGCTAAGTGAGGTAGCTGCCTCGGGCAGTGGAAGCCCAAGGGGTGGCACCCCATCTGCCCTGCCACCTCCATTGCTGGCAAAGATACAGCACTGGCACCAGTGCTGGCTTCTGCAAAGATCTCGCCAGAATCCATGGTGTGGTGACATGTCGGCAAACCACATTTCTGTTTTTCCTCAGGCAGTGAAACAGGATGTGTCTGTCCCTAATTAGCAATGCTTAGTATTTTTACCTGCTGGAATCTGTCCTTCAACTTTGATAATATGTTTCTGGTTGCCTGGATAGAAGATAAGAGAGTGTGATTATGTAGAAACTAGCCTACTGAAGATAGGTAAAATACAGATTTGTTGCTCTGACCACTTGGGCTCCGGCTCTGCCTGCTACTAGCAAGTGACCCCAAAAGGTTGCCCAGAAAAAGATGCAGTCTTTGAGCTGGAATTTCCCCCCATGCAGTTACGCACAGGAATCTTAACAACAATGACACTTTGCTCATTCCAACAGAGAAAGGTAAAATGGTGTTGTTTTCTGTCCCATTCATCACCATTATTTATTATGCTGCAATTTGCAGGCTGCATAAAAAAAGGCATTCCCAAAGCAGCACACAATCAAAAGGTTGTAAACAAGAAATACAACAAAACCACATCATGAAAAAGTCACACAAAATGAGAGATTTTAAAAAAGCCAAAGCTAACGGAACAGCATTAAAAACTTACTTAAAAAATCATAACTGCCAGCATAATAGAGGTTTATTTTCCCCTAATACATTTCAAGACTCCAAGTCTCCTAACAGTGTTCTGTGGCTTCAGCTCATAGCAGCAATGTGGAACAGTGGTAGCCAACATGGAGCCCACAGATGTTGCTGGACTCCCATTTATGGATGGGTAAATCTGTCAATGGTCAATTTTCCATATTTCTACATCAGTTTACTTAAAAAAAAACATTCTAATAAATTAATCAGCATTTTAGGGTGAATTTCTCCTAATATATGTACATCTTGTATGCAATTTTGCCTAATTTACACATTTTTGCAAAGCAAATTTGCCTCATTTATATGCTATTTTCATTAATATGCACATTTTTATTGCATACTTTGTCCTTGTATATGTATTTCTGTGTATATTACTTGGCTGGAGATGTGTACTGCCAAATTTGGAAATGTGTGAATCTTGAAGGATGACTGTGCCTTAGTCCTTTTGTTTTAGAAAGTGTGAATTAGTTTGATACCTTTAAATGTGAACTGAATAAAATTGCTCCCCCATCCCGACTCACATCAGTCCCAGCCAGAGCAGCCTATGGTCAATATAAGATGGGATCTGTTGTCTAACAACATACAGAGATCACCGTGTTAGCTCTCCCTAATGTAAGGGCACTGGGTGTTGAATATCTTTTTGTAGTTCTTTTGTAGTTGATTTTCTAGTTCCAGTGCTCACTCCAGGTGTCCCCATTAACCAAACAATAACGGGTGAGGTCAAAAATAGTAAGAGTATTGGCCTACCCTCAGCTCTACCCAGTGTCCTCTGCTCACAAGCTACAAGCCACAGACAAGGCCTAAAAGAGGGAAGGAGAAAGGATAGGAGACATGCACACTCTCAGAAACTAGCCAGCTACATTCAGTTTCCTCGATGCACCTGCCCTCCCTTTGATGTCTTGTCATGCCAATAATAATAATAATAATAATAATAATAATAATAATAATAATAATAATTTATACCCTGCCCATTTGGCTGAGTTTCCCCAGCCTCTCTGAGCGGTTCCCAATCGAGCGTTAAATATTAAAAACTTCCCTATACAGCCCTATGCTGTCACTGAATGTTCACATAAGGAGTCTTCACACATTACACCAAACACAGGTGCAGGCTGTTTCTATGCATATAGAAGTGTTTCTGCAAAGGAATGTAAACTTGTTGATTTGTGAATTTCAGCTATCACTTACACGAGTTGAACATTGCATAGTGTGCAGCTCAATTATTTGTGCATGTGGGTATGCAGGTTGTATGCTCACTGGAGGTAACATGTGGACACCCCCAATGTGAAGGGCATACTGCAGACAAAAAGGCCTTTAGGCATCTGCAGTGCACCTTCCAGTAATAATAACGGCCTAGAAACAAAAGGCTTTCAAGTTGAAGAATACTATATCTGGGTGTCCCCTTCATGGATCACTGCCTTGCCGTGGCGAAGGGGCTTGAAGAACTCAGAGAAGCTATGAACTATGCCGAGCAGGGCACACAAGATGAACAGGTCATAGTGGAGAGTTTGGACCAAACGTGATCCACCTGGAGGAGGAACCGGCAAGCCACTCCAGTATCCTTGCCAAGAAAACTCCATGGACAAAGACAACAGGCATATAAAAGTTATGACGCTGGAAGATGAGCCCCTCAGGTCGGAAGGCGTCCAACATGCTACTGGGGAAGAGCGGAGGGCAAGTACAAGTAGATCCAGAGCTGATGAAGCGGCTGGGCCAAAGCCGAAAGGACGCTCAGTTGCGGATATGCCTGGAAGCGAAAGGAAAGTCCAATGCTGTAAAGAAAAATATTGCATAGGAACTTGGAATGTAAGAACCATGAACCTGGGTAAGTTGGAGGTGGTCAAAAATGAGATGGCAAGAATAAATATTGACATCCTGGGCATCAGTGAACTAAAATGGACGGGAATGGGCGAATTCAGTTCGGATGACTATCATATCTACTACTGTGGGCAAGAAACCCGTAAAAGAAATGGAGTGGCCCTCATAGTCAACAAAAGAGTGGCGAAAGCTGTACTGGGATGCAATCTCAAAAATGATAGAATGATCTCGATACGAATCCAAGGCAGACCTTTCAACATCACAGTAATCCAAGTTTATGCACCAACTACTGGTGCTGAAGAAACTGAAATTGACCAATTCTATGAAGACTTACAACACCTTATAGAAGTGACACCAAAGAAGGATGTTCTTCTCATTATAGGGGATTGGAATGCTAAAGTAGGGAGGCAAGAGATAAAAGGAACAACTGGCAAGTTTGGCCTTGGAGATCAAAACGAAGCAGGGCAAAGGCTAATAGAGTTCTGTCAAGAGAACAAGCTGGTCATCACAAACACGCTTTTCCAACAACACAAGAGACGACTCTACACATGGACATCACCAGATGGGCAGCATCGAAATCAGATTGATTATATTCTCTGCAGCCAAAGATGGAGAAGCTCTATACAGTCAGCAAAAACAAGACCTGGAGCTGACTGTGGCTCAGATCATCAGCTTCTTATAGCAAAATTCAAGCTTAAACTGAAGAAAGTAGGAAAAACCACTGGGCCGGTAAGATACAATCTAAGTCAAATCCCTTATGAATACACAGTGGAAGTGAGGAACAGGTTTAAGGATTTAGATTTGGTGGACAGAGTGCCTGAAGAACTATGGATGGAGGCTCGTAACATTGTACAGGAGGCAGCAACGAAAACCATCCCAATGAAAAGGAAATGCAAGAAAGCAAAGTGGCTGTCCAACGAGGCCTTACAAATAGCGGAGGAGAGAAGGCAAGCAAAATGCGAGGGAGATAGTGAAAGATACAGGAAATTGAATGCAGATTTCCAAAGAATAGCAAGGAGAGACAAGAAGGCCTTCTTAAACGAGCAATGCAAACAAATAGAAGAAAACAACAGAATGGGAAAAACCAGAGATCTGTTCAAGAAAATTGGAGATATGAAAGGAACATTTCGTACAAAGATTTCCATAATAAAAGACAAAAGTGGAAAGGACCTAACAGAAGCAGAAGACATCAAGAAGAGGTGGCAAGAATACACAGAGGAACTATACCAGAAAGAAATGGATGTCTCGTATACCCAAGGTAGTGTGGTTGCTGACCTTGAGCCAGACATCCTGGAGAGTGAAGTCAAAGGGGCCTTAGAAAGCACTGCAAATAACAAGGCCAGTGGAAGTGATGGTATTCCAGCTGAACTATTTAAAATTTTAAAAGATGATGCTGTTAAGGTGCTACACTCAATATGCCAGCAAATTTGGAAAACTCATCAGTGGTCAGAAGATTGGAGAAGATCAGTCTACATCCCAATCCCAAAGAAGGGCAGTGCCAAAGAATGCTCCAACTACCGCACAATTGCACTCATCTCACACGCTAGCAAGGTTATGCTTAAAATTCTACAAGGAAGGCTCAAGCAGTATGTGGATCGAGAACTCCCAGAAGTGCAAGCTGGATTTAGAAGAGGCAGAGGAACCAGAGACCAAATTGCAAACATGCGCTGGATTATGGAGAAAGCTAGAGAGTTCCAGAAAGACATCTACTTCTGCTTCATTGACTATGCAAAAGCCTTTGACTGTGTCGACCACAGCAAACTATGGCAAGTTCTTAAAGAAATGGGAGTGCCTGATCACCTCATCTGTCTCCTGAGAAATCTCTATGTGGGACAAGAAGCTGCAGTTAGAACTGGATATGGAACAACTGATTGGTTCAAAATTGGGAAAGGAGTACGACAAGGCTGTATTTTGTCTCCCTGCTTATTTAATTTATATGCAGAATACATCATGCGAAACGCTGGGCTGGATGAATCCCAAGCTGGAATTAAGATTGCCGGAAGAAATATCAACAACCTCAGATATGCAGATGACACAACCTTGATGGCAGAAAGTGAGGAGGAATTAAAGAACCTTTTAATGAGGGTGAAAGAGGAGAGCGCAAAATATGGTCTGAAGCTCAACATCAAAAAAACGAAGATCATGGCCACTGGTCCCATCACCTCCTGGCAAATAGAAGGGGAAGAAATGGAGGCAGTGAGAGATTTTACTTTCTTGGGCTCCATGATCACTGCAGATGGTGACAGCAGCCACGAAATTAAAAGACGCCTCCTTCTTGGGAGAAGGGCAATGACAGGCCTAGACAGCATCTTGAGAAGTAGAGATGTCACCTTGCCAACAAAGGTCCGTATAGTTAAAGCCATGGTTTTCCCAGTAGTGATGTATGGAAGTGAGAGCTGGACCATAAAGAAGGCTGATCGCCGAAGAATTGATGCTTTTGAATTATGGTGCTGGAGAAGACTCTTGAGAGTCCCATGGACTGCAAGAAGATCAAACGCATCCATTCTTAAGGAAATCAGCCCTGAGTGCTCACTGGAAGGACAGATCGTGAAGCTGAGGCTCCAGTACTTTGGCCACCTCATGAGAAGAGAAGACTCCCTGGAGAAGACACTGATGCTGGGAAAGATGGAGGGCACAAGGAGAAGGGGGCGACAGAGGACGAGATGGTTGGATAGTGTTTTCGAGGTTACCAGCATGAGTCTGACCAAACTGCGGGAAGTAGTGGAGGACAGAGGTGCCTGGCGTGCTCTGGTCCATGGGGTCACGAAGAGTCGGACACGACTAAACGACTAAACAACAACAACAATATCTGGGTGTGCTTGAGCTAAGCCACAGTTCATTTTTAAAATAAGAATTGTTCAGTCTTAAATACCGGTATCCACTTTTTAATCAAATATAGGCACGTTGAGTTGCTCCCAGACATTTCTGAGTTCTTGTGACAGATCCATACAGGCAGGGAACCTGTGGTCCTCTTTAGAATTGTAGAGTTGCTTGACTCCAACTCCTGAGAGCCCCTACCAGCATGATCAATGTCCTCAGATAATGAGATATGTGATGCTAAATCTTCTAGATGGCCACAGGTTTCCCATCCAAGCATTACTATATGCTAGGATTTTTGTTCTCCGTATTACAATTTTTCACTACGGGAATGATCACCGGTGGTACCATCTCTTTTATCCCGTGAAAAAGCCTGATAAATGGCCATTGGGATTGCCCACATTTTGTCAAAGAACCTTTTGAGATGCAAACAGACGACCTTTGCCTCTCTACTGTTTGTGATTTCCTCTAGGCTTTGTAGGCAAAAGCCACTGTTCAATGCAATGTTGTAAAGTACTTCCTATAGGGATTTAGGAGGATTATAAGGCTTAAGGATTCTTCTCCAGGGCTCCCACCATTCAGAAAACACAGGTATCATCAGGAACACAGGCAGCCAGGAAAGCGAAATATGTAAAACTATTAGCAGCAATAACATGAGCAGGGAGGGGGTAAAATAGTAGGTACAAGTTGCAATCAATGACCCCCCCCCCAAAAGGCTATATAACTTTTTAGCTCTAGGAACAATGATAAAATGGATACTACTGTATAAGTGACAAAAATATATTTATTTCTCTCTGGCCTTGTTGAAATGAGCTCAATTGCACTTCTCTTGTGTACTGATGTTCTGTCTTATATGAGTGGGCAGGAGTAATGGCAAACTGGACCCCTATGTTTCCCTGAAGGATTCTGGAAGTTCTGATACCAGCTGAAGTCACATTCACAGCAGTTGCATTGCCACAATGCTTGCTGGAATGTGCTTGTTATAATTAAGAGGGTGCCCACTTAATTCACTTAATTAGAGATCGTAGATCCATTCTCCATTAGTGATATTGTACATGCAAGATCAGCATACCACCTTTTGTCATGAACTCTAATGGATTAATCCTTTTATATTACTTGGTTTAATAGCCACAGCTCCACTCTTATTTACTTTTGACTTCTGAGTGACTTTATGAGCACCATTATTTGCCTTGCAGGAGTCTCTGAGGAAGAGCAATTGCTGTGATATACCACTGAAGGGAAGCAGGTGGCGCTGTGGTCTAAACCACAGAGCCTAGGGCTTTCCTATCAGAAGGTCAGTGGTTTGAATCCCCATGACGGGGTGAGCTCCCGCTGCTCGGTCCCTGCTCCTGCCAATCTAGCAGTTCAAAAGCAAGCCAAAGTGTAAGCAGATAAATAGGAACCGCTCCGGCGGGAAGGTAAACGGCATTTCTGTGCACTGCTCTGGTTCACCAGAAGCGGCTTAGTCATGCTGGCCACATGACCTGGAAGCTGTATGCCAGCTCCCTCAGCTAGTAAAGCGAGATGAGTGTCGCAACCCCAGAGTCGTCCACGACTGGACCTTTACCTTTACCTTTTACCACTGAAGCAACAGTGAAAGCTTTTAAAAAAAAAGCCAAAACAGCTAAATGAGAAATGACTATAGCTCTTATTTAACTCTGGGTTCAGCAGCAGAATCAGGCTAGATGTCTCTTCATCACAAGCTAGGTAAAGTCCAACTGTATGCACTAACATTCCACAGTGCAGTTGTTGCTGGACTCAGCTGACTCCCAGTGTCAGTGTGCTTAAGGAGTTTGTGTGTGTGAATTCTGATATGAAATGCCCTGATTTGAAACTCTCAAATAGATCAGATCTTAAAGGTAAAGGTAAAGGTACCCCTGACTGTTAGGTCCAGTTGCAGACGACTCTGGGATTGTGGCGCTCATCTCGCTTTACTAGCCGAGGGAGCCGACGTTTGTCCGCAGACAGTTTCTAGGTCATGTGGCTAACATGACTAAGCTGCTTCTGGTGAACCAGAGCAGTGCACAGAAACGCCGTTTACCTTCCCGCCGGAGTGGTACCTCTTTATCTAATTGCACTTTGATGTGCTTTGAACTGCTAGGTTGGCAGAAGCTGGGACCGAGCAACGGGAGCTCACCCCGTCGCGGGGATTCGAACTGCTGACCTTCAGATCGGCAAGCCCTAGGCTTAGTGGTTTAACCCACAGCGTCACCCACGTCCCATAGATCAGATCTTAGCTAACCACAAATGTTTTGAGGCCTTGGCATTCGATTTGTTTTCAAATTTGAATTGGGAAAAAGCCCAACTCTCTGTCATGGAGCTCGATGCAGGATGTGAGCCACTGTTTTTATCTGGAAAAAGTGAACTTAGGCATTCAATAGCTCAGATGTTGCACTGCAGTTCTAAGCAGTTTACAAGTATCAAACTATGGACTTGTATACACTTCTTATAAGAAGATACATGATTAAGTATAAATTATCATTATTACCATCCTTTTAAAACCCCTCATTGCAATTTATTAATTTATGAATCACATTCTACATATATGTCAAAGTGACTGGACATGTCATAAAATCAGCTAAAAATAGTTTTTAGCAACAATAACAACTCCCCCAACAACCTGAAGGTAAGCTTAAAAACAATAAAGAGAGGAACACCTTGGCAGATTTCTTCATAGAGCTGGAAAAGCTTCTCAAAAAATATATGCCTCCAAATGCTTTCCCACAGAACAGGGGCAGCCACATTGAAAGCCCTGCTCTAAGTTTTTGAGATGCACTTTTAGGCTACCAGCCTATACTCATCTTATACCTGGGAGTAAGTCCCATTGAACCTGAATGTCCCTTACTTCCAAGTAAAGCATGCCTAATACTGAGATTTTGGGGACCAAAATTACCTGCCCCAGCCTCACAACTGCATCCTTGCATCTACAGATGTTCTCCATGCTTGTTTTATCTTGTTCCCATCTCTTGTCCCACCACGGCTCCTACTTCTCCATTGGTGGTCACAAGTCCCTGGTGCCCTCTCTTGAGTATCCCACAGGCTAGAACTTTGATACTTATGCATAGGCTGGCAGGGAGCCTGGCAAGGTGAGCTCACTTCACCTTTCCTCGTCTTTAGTCTCCTCCCACAATATCCTACCTAGCTCTTTCAAGCCAGGAATGGATGTAATTTTTGTTTTATGCCAAAGCTTCAGTGAATTCTGAGATAAGGTAGAGGATACAAAATTCTTCCAGAAGTTTCCTTTGAAGAATTGACATGACGAAGCTAAGTGAATCGCTAGATAAGATGAAAGTCAAAATAGCAGAGGAATAAAATATGGAGGCAGCATTGCAATATATGTGATAGCTCTCTCTGATCTTGAAGCCCTGTTTCATCTACAAGCCAGAGCATTGATTTCAGAAATTTTGAACACTGCACTTACTTCACTTCACTGAGACGCTTCGTGTTCTTTAAGAAAGGCCTCCAGTAATGAGACTTTTGACCATCACCCATACATCTATCCTTTTGCAGATTGGGTACCATACCTAAAAAGATGAATAATTTGACAAACTCCCATTTATAGATACAGCGAGAGGGAGAGAGATGACCCATTTTAACTAGCCGCTGTTAACGTGATTAGAGAGCTCAATGATTTGAACAGATCTGGCATGCAATTTTATTTGAATAATGTATACATTTAAGTACGTTGTGAAACTTTAAATTTCAGAGATTTGTGAAACCTGTCCCTCAAGTTTTGCTAGTCATATTTAGTTGCTACCAACAAGACTATATTAGCTTCACAAAGTTCCCATTGAAATATGTAAGATTTAAATAAGCCACTGTGCACACTGATTCTGATGGATCTTAACTGCAACTATCTTAGGGCTAGTTCCAGACTAACAGCACAATGTTATGTGTCTACTCAGAAGTAAACCCCATTAAGTTCAATAAAACTTACTGGCAGGTAACTGGGTTTAGGGTTGTCAATATAGGATCCAGTCCATTGAATTTTTACCTCTTAGCCCTCTGAGGTCTGCATTATATATATATATATATATATATAATGTTATTTTGCTTTCGTAGATTTTCACGGGTACAGGAATGCAGGTTTTGGTGTCCTCGGGTGTCTTCCCGTGTAGACACCCCAACTTTTACACGGGAAGACACCCGAGGACACCAAAACCTGCATAATGTTATTTTATACATATATCCATATATGTTGTACACTGAACCTGGAATCTGATGAATAGCAATATACAGATGATTTATATAAATTAGCTTCCAAATTCACCTCAGGACAAATTTTAGGCAAAATATTCCCTTGTAATTCTGGAAATATTGAACCTCAACTTGACAAAAATCTGCTTGTCAGCAGGTTGCCACAGTCCTGCAAATGTAACTGTGGTTCAAGTCATGCAGATGTCAAAATTCTTCTACATGCGCATTCTGTATCAGGATGCAGATCCGGTCTTTTTCCATGGGCTGGGTGCTTGCTTTTAAAAAGGTAAAGGTAAAGGTACCCCTGCCCGTACGGGCCAGTCTTGACAGACCCTGGGGTTGTGCGCCCATCTCACTCAAGAGGCCGGGGGCCAGCGCTGTCCGGAGACACTTCCGGGTCACGTGGCCAGCATGACAAGCTGCATCTGGCGAGCCAGCGCAGCACACGGAACGCCGTTTACCTTCCCGCTGGTAAGCGGTCCCTATTTATCTACTTGCACCCGGGGGTGCTTTCGAACTGCTAGGTTGGCAGGCGCTGGGACCGAGCAGCGGGAGCGCACCCCGCCGCGGGGATTCGAACCGCCGACCTTTCGATCGGCAAGCCCTAGGCACTGAGGCTTTCACCCACAGCGCCACCCGCGTCTTTTTGGTGCTTTTAAGCCAAATTGCTTAAACCTGATAAAAACCTAGAACTTGGCTGAAATATCTTAGAATGTAAGAACCCTGTACAGTGGTACCTCAGGTTAAGTACAGTGGTGCCCCGCAAGACGAACGCCTCGCAAGACGGAAAACCCGCTAGACGAAAGGGTTTTCCGTTTTGGAGGCGCTTCGCAAAACGAATTTCCCTATGGGGTTGCTTCGCAAGACGAAAAAATCTTGCGCGTCCCCGCGGGGTTTTTCCGCTCCCCCCCTTTTCCTAAGCCGCTAAGCCGCATATCAGCTGTTCTGCTGATAACCCGCTTAACAGCTGATCGCGAAAAGCCGCTAGACCGCTGTAGCGCTAATCCGCTAAGCTGTCAATGGGCTTGCTTCGCAAGACGAAAAAACCACGACGAAGAGAATCACGGAACGGATTCTTTTCGTCTTGCGAGGCACCACTGTACTTAACTTGTTCTGGAGGTCCGTTCTTAACCTGAAACTATTCTTAACCTGAAGCACCACTTTAGCTAATGGGGCCTCCCGCTGCCGCTGCACCACCGGAGCACGATTTCTGTTCTCATCCTGAAGCAAAGTTCTTAACCTGAAGCACTATTTCTGGGTTAGCAGAGTCTGTAACCTGAAGCGTATGTAACCTGAAGCATATGTAACCCGAGGTACCACTGTATTCCGGTCTAAAATGGAGAAGGCAGATTGGTGGCATGTGCCATATTGTCTTAGATTCCATCTCTCTCTCCACACACACACACACACACACACACACACACACACACAAACACACACGATGATACCTCCAAATTGGAAAATATATCCAAGTGGTGGACACTGTTAAACATAAAATATCATGCCAATAATCATTTCAGGTGGCTGAGTGACTACTCAAAAAGTAAGCAACTGTAAAGACCTGTTGGTGCGCACGCATGCACACGACTTTAAAAGACCTCTGAAAGTCAAAAGCAAGAGTGTTCCAAAACATTGGACCAGTCACACAGAACACCCAAGTGCAGGGGGCAATTAACATTGCTCCTCCTGCTGGAGAAATTTGGGGAAATGGTCCTCCACAATTTATCTACAGTACTCACAAATTGTGATGGAGAATTTTGAGAGGCCATTTGTGCATATCATCATTTTTTGCTCTCCAGCTCTGGAAAAAAATCATAGCAGTTGTTTTATATATGAGAATGCAAAAGCAGTAAATAGGATTTCTCCAAGAAAAAGAAAAGAAATCAGTCACAAACAAATGTAGCTGTAGGCAGGGTGGAATCGATTTGTATGATTGTGAAGGAAATAGCCACACTTACAAGCTAAAACTCTCTCTCTCTCTCTCTCTCTCTCTCTCTCTCTCTCACACACACACACACACACACACACACACACACACATTTCTGAACCACAGTGTTGTTGCATGTATCTGAACAGCATACTGAGTGTGTGTGGGGGGCGGGGCGGGTGCACATGCAATGTAACTGGAATGGGTCTTTAAGAACACTTTTTTCTAAGATTGTGTTAGATTGTGCTAGAGTGCGTGCAATGCACAGTACAATGGATTTACCATAATCTCAGTTAGATATTTTTTTTATAAAAAAAAATATTGGCCTTGACTCGTCAGATGATTGTCTGATTTCACCTTCCACCATATGAATTGCCCTTTGTCCATAATTGTCCCTGCAACATTGTTAACCAGGCTGTGGAGTGGTGTCCTTTCATAAGAGACTTTTCTCTAATGGTTCAGTAATTGGAAAGGCTACTCCATTATTTTTTCATTCTGCTTGAATTGTGGGGAAGAAACCCTCCTCTTTCAGAAAATCTCCTGCAGATAGCAAGTGGGTCAACTCATTGCTCTCTGCGGGTCACGAACTCAGGACTCTTTAAACATTCTTTGGCTGGGGTTGTCACCAAGATAGTGGTATAAGATGCAGCATGATGTAGTATACAGGATAGATATATTAGGAGGTGTATTAGGCTGGATGCTTCTTTGAATAACCTGTTGCATTGCTTTTATTGGCCGTTAATTTTTTGACCAAGCCTGGGGTACTTGTCTTTATCTCCCAAATATATTACACTGTCACTCGGTGCCAATATTGGCATGTTGGCATCCATCTGTCTCAGGAGACAATGGAGGAGTCTCCTCCTTTGCACGTGAAGTCAAATTGCTGGAAGGTTGCAGTGTCTGCCATGGCTGTAGGGACAAATATAGAAGAGACATGTTTTGTTGCAACTGGGGCACTCAGTGCCAACATAAGCGCTAGTTAAATAACATTTTGAAATTTGCAGTATGGCCCAGCTTTCTCTGAGCTGCTTGCAATGTTCAAACATGCAAATGAGAGAAAGCAGACCCTCCAAGTCTCCCTATTTTCCAGGAACACCCCTGATTTAGAGAAGCTGTCCCAGTTTCTGATTTGATCCTGGAATGTCCTGCTTTTCCTTAGGATTTCCCCATTTTCATTGGAGAAATGCTGGAGAGTATGGAGTTGTCCAAAACCCAAGTCATCTGAAGACAATCCTGTATAAGGAAGATTTTTTTTAAAAAAAGGTTAATGTTTTATTATGTTTTTATATATGCCCAGAATAGCTGGGGCAACCCAGTAAGATGTGTGGGGTGTAAATAGTAAAATTATCATTAAGGAGTGGGATGTCCCTATTTTGATCAGAGAAATGTTGGAGGGTATGCAGAAAGGGGGAAAGAAGAGGATTGGATTGCTGGCTGCTGATACCGTAATCACAATGGGCTTTAATATGGCACTGAGGAGCCACTTCCTTACTGCTGTTTCCTGGGTGCGTGAGGGGAGCAGTTGGTTGCTATCTTGAAAGTAAAATCACATAGTCCCCAGGCACACTCTTCCAATCTCTCCTGGCTTCGCAAATGCATCTGTGTAGGTGAACCTGTTCAGGAGGAGGATATCTTAGATAAACTTACTTACAGACTCACAAACATTATTATACAGATGGTGGCTACACTTCACCTGGGAACAAGTCCCATTAAACCCACTGGGACATGCTGCTGAAAGGCTGCAATCTTATAAACACCTGAGCACTCATTGTTCTCAGTAGGGATTACTTTTGAGTAGATAGGCATAGTGATGTGCAATTCTATCACATTCTGACCTATTGTATGCATTTCGTGTGCACTGTCTACATGAAACTCACTCTTTTATGGAAGATAAGTACATCTGAATGCTTTTGAATGCATTCATCTGTAAAATACACTTTTTGTAAAAGGCACATTTAAATAGTGATCAGTACAGTAATCTTTTATTTAAATATGTATTGTGTGTGCGCTTCTCGTGCATAAAAATGCATTGCAAAATCTGGAGAGGTACATAATCTGACTGGACCTGCATTCCAATCAACAAGCAAATCTGGGAGCCTCAAACTGAGTTGATTTGCTATGAAAAAGAGACCAAATGAATTCCTCAGCCACCACAATACAGTGGTACCTCGGGTTAAGTACTTAATTCATTCCGGAGGTCCGTTCTTAACCTGAAACTGTTCTTAACCTGAAGGACCACTTTAGCTAATGGGGCCTCCTGCTGCCGCTGTGCAGCCAGAGCCCAATTTCTGTTCTTATCCT
The DNA here is from genome assembly GCF_964188315.1 of Podarcis muralis. Taxonomy (NCBI): domain Eukaryota; kingdom Metazoa; phylum Chordata; class Lepidosauria; order Squamata; family Lacertidae; genus Podarcis; species Podarcis muralis. The sequence continues at coordinate 36,391,130 of NC_135673.1, read as the reverse complement.
GAAGCAAAGTTCTTAACCTGAAGCACTATGTCTGGGTTAACGGAGTATGTAACCTGAAGCATATGTAACCTGAAGCATATGTAACCTGAGGTACCACAGCACTATGATCTGATCTGATCTATGTAAATACAGCGTCACATGTCTTGGATATATGTACAGTGGTATCCCGGGATGTGAACAGGATCCATTCCGAAGCCCCATTCGCATCCCGAACAGAACGCAAGACGTGACGGTGCGTCTGCGCATGCGCAGGCCACATTTTGCTGCTTCCGTGCATGCGCTTGACATAATTTTGAGCATCTGCGCATGCGCGAGCGGCGAAACCCGGAAGTAACGTGCTTCATTACTTCCGGGTTGCCATGGAGCGCGACTCGAACGCGCTCAACCCGAAGCGCATTCAACTTGAGATATAACTGTACTGTAAATACAGCCTTACATGTCTGACCTCAATCACAAAATTTAATGCCCAAACAACAATCAGTTACATGAGATCCTTAAGGCTTCTTGAAATGTTACAGAATTCCAAGAGCTTTCAGTGTTTTAAATTTTGCAATAACTGAACCTGCCTGCACGTTTTGCCCCCTCAGAAGTCAAGGAGTCCCACAGGAGAGATCAGACACTTTTAGGATGGGGTATGAATAGCCATCACAGTTAACAGCTGGTGGAAATATTATTAAAATAAGAAAGCGCTACTAGCAATAATAGCAATAATGAAGCCTACAGGAATGGCAACATAAAATAATCTTGTTTAACAATATGTGGCTAGCTTCACAGCATATGCCCCAAAGTAATATCTTTTAAATGGACAAAAAAGAGGAAATACCCCACTGTCCTTAGCATTCCAGCTGCTCTGAGAAAATGCAACTATTTAATGAGAGCCATTTGAATGAAATCTATTATTGTCAAGCAGTTCAAATTAAATCAATTATTTTCTGACTAGCACTAATCTTTTTTCCCATGACAGAAGCATGGGAGCTGGTGACTCTTGTTCCGAATTGTTTCATTCTCTGTTTTCCCCCTTTCAAAGTATGCAAGATTACACAGAAATTAACAGTTAGGGAAACATCAGGAAAATGGTGTATAGTGTCCTATGAATGTGGCTGGGGAAAAAGATTACTGTGTAGGTGCCAGTTTGGTATTTTGGTGCCAGTGCCAGATTTGTATGGTTCAGGCAGATAGCCATGTTGGTCTGACACATTCAAAATAAACTAATAAATTAAAAAAATTGTTCAGTAGCACCTTAGAGGTCAACTAAGTTTGTTCTGGGTATAAGCTTTCATGTGCATGCACTCTTCCCCATAACAAACTTAGTTGGTCTCTAAGGCGCTACTTTCATCATCATCATCATCATCATCATCATTATTAGATTTGTATGGCACAGCTTCAAATCCCACCATCTATAGTCACTGGCTAACCAACCAACCAGTTACTAACTCTCAGCCAAACCTGCCCCAGACAATTGCTGTGAAGATAAAATCAGGGGCAGATAGTACTATATACACACCCCTGAGCTGCTTGGAGATGCAATAAATAAAATAAATAAATGTAATGAAAAACTACAAAAAGAATTATCACAACATTCTCTCTCTCTCTCTCTCTCTCTCTCTCTCTCTCTCTCACACACACACACACACACACACACGCAGCACAGAAGCATCTGTGACAGCCCCTTTTCTTGTTAAATCTGTTCTCAGTGCATATTGTACAGTCAACCATACATAACTGGACCTATGGCTCAGTGTAGTTGCAGCAGCACAGTTGGCCTCATGTACTGAAGCTTGGAGTAATAGCTGAAGGAATCTTAGCAATAATGGATAACAGTGATGGCCCTCACCTTGGACTCAATCGATGAGGTTTTCCAGGTGCCCTCATTACAACCATAGAAGAGTACATTCATTTTCAATCTACGGGAACGAAAAGCCATCACACTAATCTTTCTTCATTTTCTATCGTCTATTGGTCTCCTCTACTGACAACTTGTGGTGTCTGGGGGAGGGGGAGAAGAAAAGGAGGAGGCTTCCAGTAAACTGATGAAATTATACCATAGGTTCAAGACCCTTTGAAGGAGGTATGCCAAAAAAAAGTGTAAAATAAAATAGAGTGGCAAAAACAAGACATGGAGCAATAAAATAATTAATTCACATTTTAGCTGGAGAACACAACATTGCAATCATTCTGCAGATAGTTGGCCAGTAATGAGATACAGCTTACCAGCCCAGGAAAAATCACAGTTTGAATTTCTCAGAAAACTATTTTGCTGTAAAAATCTGCAGAGCTGTTGCACTGCAATGCACTCTATTTCAGTCTGAGGGCCTCATTTCCTTCTGGGCAATGTTCCAGGGGCCACATGCTAGTGGAGGGTGTGGCCAGAGGCAAATGTAGGTGGTGCAAAGAATGTAAATTTTACTTTTGTACAGTAGACAAATTTACACAGGCTTACCAAGGAATCCTTCCTCAATGCTATCTTTGCTGTGTTAAACCTGCATCCTTTAGCATGCCAGTCATGTGCTCTCATTTTATCTAAACTAATCTTGGTTGTTATTGCTTGTAAACTCCTTTCCTGCTTCAACTTTCTAATGAAATTGGTTCAGCATTTGCTTTAGAGCATGTGCCATTGGCTATTGTAGTTGGTTGACTGGGCTATGATTGGGAAGTCAAACATGTTTGTTTGTTTGTTTGTTTGTTTGTTTGTTTGTTTGTTTGTTTTTAATAACACTGTCCATGGTGTGATAGCTTTCAGTCTTATCCTACGCTGGGGGGGTCAAGATACTGGAGAATTCCAATGAAAACGGAAACAGAAGCAGAATGTTCACTATTCTGATGTTCACTGTTCATCTCATGGCTGTGGGTTAGTTGTGCAAATATGATTGCATACCTCCCAACATTTTGTTCCCCAAATCCAGGTGTCAGGTAGGAGATGTGTTCCAGTCTGGTGTTCTGGCAATTGTCTGCAGGGCCGTCCCAGAGCACTGGAAGGAAGGCACTTTCCCACAACCCTGCAACAAGTTGCCCACCCGACTGGCAGCCACTGTGGCAATCATTTGGAGGAAGTTTCAGAGTATTGGAAGGAAAGCACTCTGTTGCGACCCTGCTGATGAGTGCCAGAGAGCCAGGCCGGAAAGGCTCTGGTGCTTGTCAGCAGGGTCATGCCAGAGTGAACATATTTTGGTCCAAAAAATGGGACATTCCAGGATCCAAACAGAAGTCAGGATTGGCTTCTGTAATTCAGGATGTCCCACTTGAAAGGGGACACTTGCAGAGTATGAGATTGATTCACTGTTTTTGGTTCCTTTCGGTCCACAAATAATACACAATTGATTACCACCGCCCGCCCCACTGCCATTTGCATTGCATTTACTTTGCACTGGAATGAATCAGTTGGATTAATATCATTTACCGTATTTTTCGCTCCATAAGGCACACCGGACCATAAGGCGCACCTAGTTTTTAGAGGGGGAAATTAAGGGAAAAAACCTATCCCCCCCCCAGCTCCAAAGAGCAGCGGACAGGCTGCCTGCTCTCCCAGAGCTTCTGGGTCTGCCGGGGGAAGCCCGGGTCCCCCCCCCCACCCCAAAGAGCAAATAAGCCAAGACAGTGAGCGGGATCCATCCTGCTCCATGTCTGGGCTTCTTCTTTAGCCACACGCAACCTCTCCAGCCAGGAGAGGCTGCGCGCAGCTAAAGAAGCCATAGCCACACACAGCCTCTCCTGGCCGGAGGGGCTGCGCATGGCTATGGCAATACCCCCACCTCCCGCAAAAGCCCACAGGAGCCACACACCCTTTAAGGAGCGCGCAGCTCCTGCGGGCTTTTCTACGAGGAGGGAGAAGGGACTGACTGGCGCGGTGCTTGTGTGCAGCTCTTGGGGGCTTTTCCTGCCTGGCTCCCGCCTGCATTCGCTCCATAAGACGCAGACACATTTCCCCTTACTTTTTAGGAGGGAAAAAGTGTGTCTTATGGAGCGAAAAATACGGTACTTAATTACGTAATATACATAAGTTATGTAATTTTGCCATAGTGGACAGTGAGATGAATAACAGCAGCAGAATGGAAATAGTGCCTAATGCAATGAATAGGGGAAGAAAGGGAAATGATGCTTTCTTACATTCCTAGGTGTAGACATATTCTGAAGAATCTCTTAATGGGGGAAAATGTGTTTACTTCTCTTTGACTGCAATCCGTGAAAAACCTCTGAGAAAAGGCTAAATGCCATTAAAACCCTGTGTATTAGCTTAACTCCCTTGCAAATGATTCAAATTGAATCAGATTCTGCTAATGTTTTGTTAAATATTTTTTCTCTAACGTAAGCATTTTAAAAGCAACCCTGGCCAAAGGACCTTGTTATATTTAATTTAAGATATTGGGTTTAATTTTGCTGCTAAGCATTGCTGACAGCATCTGGGAAGTTACGAGCAATTTCTAAATTGTGTTTCTCTTTTAGATAATGTGGAATTAAGTGTATCGCTCTACCACCAAAGCTGACCCTTTTCTTTTCTTTTTTAACTTTTTATTTTATTGGCACAGCATCTTTTATATAATGAAATTAGTATGTAATTGATCTTGTTTTCACCTTGCTATGTTTTCATTTTCTGCTAGCTTTCAGGAGTGGTTTGGTTTTTGCAAGGGAAGTGGTGAAGACTACCAAGAAACCTAGCTTGGTTGTGGGTGGGAGGAAAAATGCTTAACTTTAGGACTTTAGAAGTACGCTGTTGGATCAGGCTGAAATACGTTTACAGTGCAGATTTATGCAATTTTCCCCAGTAGGGTTGGGAGAGGATTTTGTTTCAGTTGGCATTTATACTTCCCTAAACAGTATGTGAAATGCCTGGCATGCTCTGGTCCATGGAGTCATGAAGAGTCGGACACAACTAAACAACAACAACATGTGAAATGGAACACAACAAACCCTCAACACTCACAGTTCTCTACACAAGCAATGCCAGAGTGTGCATAAATGCATACTCCCTTATGCAAATTAATTGAAACAAAGCATTTTTTCCATCTTACTCATAATCCTGTACTCAAAACAAACACGAAAAGTCAGTTGATCATTAGGGTGTCAGAAGCCTGCAGCAAATAGAAGGAATGATGTGCTCGCCACAATATATTGAGGTTCTATGGAAGAGAGTTATTCCAGAACCGGGAAAGAGGTATCCTGACGGTGCTGGGATATTACCTAGCCCCCTGCCACACATCGAAAGTGGTGAAGAAATTCATGGCAGAGCAGGAAATACAGGTACTTGATTGGCCAGGGAATTCCCTGGATGTAAATCCCATTGAGAATTTGTGGGCTTTATGCAAAAGTTGCCTCCATGCTGTAGAAGGTATGATTATGGAGAAGTTCATTCAGGCGCTGATTCAGATGTGGTACAGGGACTGTTTGAAACTAGTCGACTCCATGACAAACAGTGTTCAAATGCTGCTTAAAAATAGCAGAGGTCATATCCATTACTAATGTACGTATATGTGAGTTTTGTACAATAAACTACTAAATTCATTGTTTGTTTCAATTAATTTGCACAAAGGTGTATATTAAAAAGGTAAAGGTAAAGGTACCCCTGCCCATACGGGCCAGTCTTGCCAGACTCTAGGGTTGTGCGCTCATCTCACTCTATAGGCCGGGAGCCAGCGCTGTCTGCAGACACTTCCGGGTCACGTGGCCAGCATGACAAGCTGCACCTGGCGAGCCAGCGCAGCACACGGAATGCCGTTTACCTTCCCGCTAGTAAGCGGTCCCTATTTATCTACTTGCACCCGGGGGTGCTTTCGAACTGCTAGGTTGGCAGGCGCTGGACCGAGCAGCGGGAGCGCACCCCGCCGCGGGGATTCGAACCGCCGACCTGACGATCAGCAAGTCCTAGGTGCTGAGGTTTTACTCACAGCGCCACCCGCGTCCCAGGGTGTATATTAGTGGAAATAAAATATTAAAAATGCATTAAATTAGAGAACATTGCTTTACAAAAATATGCTTATTAGGGAAATAGCATACATTATGTACATGTAAGAAGAAATTTTCACTAAATGTTGAGGAATTTTTATTTCAACTTTTTTAAAAAATGAGCAACTGATGTTAAAATGCAGGGAACCAGGCATAAGAACAGAAGAACATAAGAAAAGCCTACTGGATCAGGCCAATGGCCTATGTTGTTCTGTTGTCTCATATGCCAAATGGATGTGACAATCCACTAAGACCCCAAGGTCTCATTCCTAGACAATTACAGCTAGTTCAGACCCCATGAGTGTCTACATGAAATTAATATTGTTTTGCTCCGACAAGCATCATCCAGTTCAGAGAGAGGCTCTTTTGGAGCTCTTCACAATCCCATTTTTAAACGATCATAAACGATCAGCAAACATTGCCACCTCACTGCTCGCTCCTAACTGTACATTGTTTATGAACGAGTTAAGGTGCACAGGTCTTCGTAATAATCCTTGGGAAACTCAAATTTATGATTGGAAAAATGGGGTTGGATGAATTATATTGGAAAGAAATGATTGAAAAAAAAGTTATACTGAGAGAAAACAAAATTGACATATTTGCTTGTCCCTATTCATCAGGCACACACCTCACTGAGTTCAGTAGGCCTTACTCCCAGGAATATGAATCTATATCTATCTATATCTATATCTATATCTATATCTATATCTATATCTATATCTATATCTATATCTATATCTATATCTATATCTATCTATATCTATATCTATATCTATATCTATATCTATCTATATATCTATGTTGTTGTTGTTTAGTCGTGTCCGACTCTTCGTGACCCCATGGACCAGAGCACGCCAGGCACTCCTGTCTTCCACTGCCTCCCGCAGTTTGATCAAACTCATGCTGGTAGCTTCGAGGACACTGTCCAACCATCTCGTCCTCTGTCGTCCTCTTCTCCTTGTGCCCTCAATCTTTCCCAGCATCAGGGTCTTTTCCAGGGAGCCTTCTCTTCTCATGAGGTGGCCAAAGTATTGGAGCCTCAGCTTCACGATCTGTCCTTCCAGTGAGCACTCAGGGCTGATTTCCTTAATAATGGAGAGGTTTGATCTTCTTGCAGTCCATGGGACTCTCAAGAGTCTCCTCCAGCACCATAATTCAAAAGCATCCATTCTTTGGTGATCAGCCTTCTTTATGGTCCAGCTCTCACTTCCATACATCACTACTGGGAAAACCATAGCTTTAACTATACGGACCTTTGTTGGCAAGGTGATGTCTCTGCTTTTTAATATGCTGTCTAGGTTTGTCTATATCATCTATATCTATATCTATATCTATATCATCTATATCTATATCTATATCATCTATATCTATATCTATATCTATATCTATATCATCTATATCTATATCTATATCTATATCTATATCTATATCTATATCTATATCTATATCTATATCTATATCTATATCTATATCTATATCTATAGGATTGGAGCTTTAGAAAGGGCTCCAGATCAAAGGCAGAGCATATCACTTGCATGCAAATCATTCCGGTTCCAAATCCTGGCATTTCCAAGTAAGGCTGGGAAAGAACTCTGCATCAAACCCTGGAGAGCAGCTACCGGTTGGCATACACAAAACTGTATGAGATGGGTCAATGATCTGACTCAGTATAAGGCAACTGCTTATGTTTTTATTCTTATAGATACTTCCCAAATGAAAAGGTGCTCACATTGAAGACCAAGCTATTAGTATAGGGTTTGATCCAGCAGGGGTCTTCTTATGTTCCCATGAAGTCTTGATTCAAATTCAGCACTAGTCTGGTGCTGTTTAAGATGCTTGTTTTCAAAAAGCAGGAAGCCATTGATTTGAAATTGCTTCAGCGTGATATTACACACATACACAATCAAGTATTAAACAGAACTAGCAATGACGTCTGCTGTTGCTCTTCACCAAGATGACTTGATAAACTGGTTGCAAAGCGAATATGCAAGCCATGAGGGGATTAGGGACAGCCAGATTAAGATCTATAATAAAACACAGTGTAGCAGCAAGTGTCTCCTGTAAAAAATGTTGCTTGAGGCACTTGTTTGATATTTGAGGGTGTTGGAAAAAAGGGAATTCTATTTAAATGCAGATTAGAGCTTCCACCTAGGAGTACAACTTTTTGTTCGCTTGTTTAGAAACCCTCAGAAGAAAAGCGAATGCAATTCCTTTTTCCTTGCCTTCTTCATTTCTGTTCATTCATGAATATTGCCTCTTATTCTGTTGCCTGGAATAAACATACAAGTCACAGGTGCATGGATTTAGACCATTGTTTCACTTTCAGGAGTGCATTTTAGGTAACCAGAGGCAGGCGGTTTAATTAATTTGCCCCTGTAAGTGGAAAGGCTCAGATCGATCTCTCTGACTTGCGGTTGGCCACTAGCAATATGGATGGCAGCAAGGCCTTCACTTTGTCTAGATTATTGCTAAAAGAGAGTTGATGGGGCTCAGCATACCTGCAATCGGAGGTGGCAGTCTGGATAAGGAGACAGGTGAGATGGAAGGTATTGCTGTTGAATAAGAAAGCCGGGAGTTGCTGAACTTTGGCCACTCCAGGGGTAAAATACAGCTTTTGATGTTCAGCAAGAGTTTGACGCTTTGCAGGTCTAAGTGGAAGCACACTGGTCTCTTGGCTCACATGAGATCTACTGCAGTAACTCCTCCCGGCCATCTGCAGTGGTGTCAACTTGCATCAAATAACTAGTGCCTGAGTTTGTTTTCCCCCATCCTCACTGGCAGCCCATTTCCCTTTTGTGTCATGTTTGATCTTTGTAAGCCACTATAGAACCTTTTTTTTAAGCTGGTGTGTGTGATAAAAGAATATTTAAATATAAACAACCCCCTTCCAAGGTGCACAGACAGTTTGTGGCTGGCTGCACTGTAAACCTGAGGGTCAGATTCCCTGAACAAGTCAGCTTTGTAAACTAAGCCTTTCATATCTGTGGGCTCTACTCAGAGTAGACCTATTGGAATGAATGGGCCTAAGTTAGTCAGGTGGTGATCTTTTAAAAACCACAACAATCATGCCTTGGATTAACTTCATTGTCATGTTTGCACAATTTAAGACTTTGACCGGTATGATTTAAAACACCCATGGTTGTTCACCAGATTGGGTTATTTTTATTATTTCAACAGTTTGTTTGTTTGTTTGAACGAGCACGTCTGTCTCAACATGGTGTACAAAATACAATTAAACAACCTAAGAAAAACAGTTTTAAAACAACACAGCATCCATAGTAGAGACCTATTCATCCAGCTGAGAGAAGCTTGTTGGATCAAAAATGTCTTTACAATGGTACCTCGGGTAAAGAACTTAATTCGTTCTTAACATGAAACTGTTCTTAACCTGAGGTACTACTTTAGCGAATGGGGCCTCCCTCTGCCCCTGCATCACTGCCGGCGATTTCTGTTCTCACCCTGAAGCAAAGTTCTTAACCGGAGAACTATTTCTGGGTTAGCAGAGTCTGTAACCTGAAGCATCAGTAACCAGAGGTATCACTGTAGTTGTTTCGGAAGGTGCAGCTAGTGGGTGCCTGTTGTATCTTGATAGGGTTGTCATTTCTAACTGGTATGCAGTGAGGTTACAAAAGAGTTACCATAGAGATAAAAGTAAGTTCCAATTTATACAGGATAGACCCACTGAAGTTAACAAACATGAAAAATGCAGGTCCATCTCAACAGGCCTGCTCTGAGTAAAACTTAGTTGAATAATGCCCAATATGCCCGTACAATCAGAACAGCTTACTTAAAATACTTGCTTCTCCTAGCATTGGAGGTTAAACAGGAGTGAGGCCTCTCTGATCTCAATCATGAGGAGTTCCACAGAATTGGGCTTGCAGCCGGGCTCCTGGTTGGATGTGCTGTCCTGAGGCAGTTTTTCCTCTGTAAATTTGGTTGAATGCTCTCCCTGCCCTGTAAAAAGTCAGAAAAACAGATGTTCTTTCTTACTTTCTCTTCAAACTATACATTGTGTTTTGCTCAGTTTCTTCAGTAAAGTATTAGCAGGATTTATTTTCTCTCTGTCCTGCATGTGCATTATTTAAATGACTTTGCTAACAACAAGTCTGAGGGGGAGTGTGTGTGTGTGTGTGTGTGTGTGTGCGCATGTGTGTGTGTGTGTATACTTCTCCTCCCACAAAGTGGAGAGAGAGAGGATTTATGTCCTGCTTGGGATGTTAATCCCAAGAAGACTGTTGCTCTTGAGTTCTGTCCCACCTCCCTAAAAAAAAGTGTCACATCATCGTCCCTCTGGAGACAAAAAGGAAATTAAAGCAGCCACTGGAGTTGATTGTACTAGATCTGTGAAAAGTGATTTAAAATGATCTGAAGTCTTTTAACTTAAAATAGACTCTGTAATGCCCAAGAGCTCAGTGCAGTGAATCCATGTCAGGAACAGTATTATCCCCATACTCTGTGGGGTTTATGTATGCCGTACATTATATCAGTAGGACACTGTTACGGAAAACAGCCAGATCCCATCTCAGGAGGCTTGGGTTTGGAGGGTGGGGTGCTCATATTCTTTTATCTGTCATCCTAGTATTTTATCACAGTTATCTCCGGTGACACTCGCTGATCTTGTCAAAACGATGATAACGTGATGTGCATTCCCTACAATTGAAATCCCGTTAATCTCAACCTCCCCTGTTGAAAGGAAGGCTGGCAATGTCAGTCTTGTGCCCTTATTTAATTCTTTTTTCCCCTTCTTGCTTGCTTGCTATTCTTTCCCTGTGAATTATTGACATAAGTGATGATACCAATCCAACTCAGTGAATGTCATACAATGTCATTGTTGCATGAGAGGCTGTGCAGCCCAAGAGAAAGATGGGGGTGGGGGGAGATAATGAATTGTATTTGGTTCTGGTAAGGTCTTGGTTCAAGACTCCCCCTCCATCAGGGACTCTTTTTGTCTCCTGGGCAAGGCAATTATCTCTCCAGCTCTGTTTCACAGACTTGGAATAGTTGTGGCTCAATACCCCTGAGCAGAGACAGCCATTTTTACCATGTAGTAGTGCAACCACAGTGTGCATCATGCAGCCACTTGAGGATTAGATTGTCATGTGAAGCCAGGCATGTATTTCTTTTCCATCCATTAGCTACAGGATTGCTTTTGTATGCTTAGAACCTACCATGTCCGTTTTGTTCATTGACCATAGCTCATCTTTTTATTTTAAATAGCAGGGGGTAAAACATGTGGTTTTCACACCAAAAGGCTCCTTTGGCATTACCAGTCTCAGTCAACAGGGCTTGGATAGCCATTTGCCTAAACTGTAAGATAACCACTGCAAGTGGGAGCACACAACTCTAGATGGAATGTGCCAGTATTCTAATTTGGGAGTGGAAAAGCTGTAGCAGGACTACAAATCCCCTCATCCTTGATCATGGAGCATGCTGGCTGGGGATGATGGGAGTTGGGACTAAGGATATAAGAAGGCAGTGATTTCTGTTCCAAACTATCATCATCACAATCAACACTGTTTCCATTCTGCTGCAAATTGGTTTCCTCCAAATACTAACATTATTCATCTTGCTGTCTGTTATTTAACATAATTTACTTAATTATGTAAGTTACAATTTTCATGTAATTAATGACCCAATTATTTCCACACCATTCATTTCAATGTAAAGAAGCATCAAAAATAATGCCATTAATTATGTATCTTTTGTGGACTTTTAAAAACAACTTAAACAAGAACAACACTGTGAGTGAATACCACTTTGCTAGATTGATTTCTGTTCCAGACCTGCGACAAAAACCTGGAACAGCAGCAATGTCCACTTTTGGCTTTACATGCACCATGCATTTAATGCACATTTAAAACACACAGACACACACCCCACAAAAAAAGAAGAAGCCTGGGAAAAGTAGCTCTGTGAGAGGTAAACTAGAGTTCTCAGAATTCTTCAGGGGAAGTCATGTCTTTTAAATGTATGGTGTATATGGAGCCTTCATTTATACTTTTGATGGAATTTCCCAATGTCTTTATAGGAATCCAACATCTGGACCTATGTCCTGACCTATGTTCAAATCTATTATTATTATTATTATTATTATTATTATTATTATTATTATTACTACTACTACTACTACTACTACTACTACTATTACTATTACTATTTATTCCATTTTCCACTTTTTCTTCTGAGGAGCTCAAGGTGGTGTACTTGGTTCTCCTCCTTCCCAATTTATACTGTGACCCAGCATGGGAATCTCAAAAACAAGCAGTGCCAGACAAATCTCATTTCTTTTTTTGATAGAGTTAAAAGCTTGGTTGATCAGGGGGATCCTGCGAACGCTGTGTATGTTGATTTCATTAAGGCTTTTGATAAAGTCCCCCCTGATAAATCTGGTAAAATGTGGACTGGACGAGGTATCTGGATTTGTAGCTGGTTGACTGACCAAACCAAAAGAGTGCTCACTAAGAGTGGTTCTTCATCATCCTGGAAAAAAGTGACATGGGGTGTCACATGGTTCTGTTCTTGGCCCATTGTTGTCGAATGTCTATATAAATAACTTGGATGAAGGCATTGAGGGGATCCTTATCAAATTTGCAGATTGCACCAAACTGGGAGGGGTAGCTAATGCTGCAGAAGACAGTATCAGGATTCAAGATGACTTTAACAGATGGGAGAACTGGGCCCAAACTAACAAAATGAATTTCAGTAAGGACAAATGTCAGGTTCTGAACTTAGGCAAGAAGAAGCAGCAGCTGTATAAATATAAGATGGGGAACACCTGGATTGTCAGTAGCATGTGAAAAAAGATCTAAAGGGCTTTCACATGGAAGATGGAGCAGGCTTGTTTTCTCCTGCTCCAGAGGATAGGACCAGAACCGATGGTTTCAAGTTACAAGAAAGGAGATAAACATCAAAAAGAACTTGCTGGTGGTAATAGCTTCTCAACAAACTCCCTTGTAAGGTGTTGGACTCTCCTTCCTTGGAGATTTTTAAGCAGAGGTTGGATGGCCATCTGTCATGGATGCTTTAGATGAGATTTCTGATTTATGGCATTTTATATTTTACTTAGAGCCAAAGCTGCCAGCAAGCAAATTGTATCATGGTTTTTAAACAAACTACAGAGCAATAACAACAGCAACAAACATGGTGGGTGAAAAATAAAAGGCACGGACCAGGAACGAAGCTGCAGGAGTTTTCAAGCATGACTATATGTAAAATTATAAAGAAAGGATGCACCTAGTCTTCCTTATAACTAACTTTGGGGTAATGCATCTCTTCTCGCTTTGGAGCAGGCATGGAATTACTCACCATGTGGGGACTCTACCTTCATGCTGGGACCCAAACATGTACATTTCATCACAGTAATGTGAGTGTAGTGAATAGGGTGGATAATCAGTCAGGGTTTAGCTGTAAGAATAACCAACCCTATGGGGTCCATTTGCAAAGGCTGGTTAATGGAAAAACACCTACAAATGGGAAACCTTCTTTGGAAACCTTCTTTCTCTTCAATTTCTCTCCATCCTTCATTAGAGAGCAAATTTATGGTCAGTTATTCCACAGAATGTTCCTATCTTTCTCACCCTGCTGTTATCACACAAAGCTTTGTATAGATATTTTCACTTGTTAGGCTTAACCGCATGATAAGCCCCAGGTCTGAAATGCAAAGTGCAAAGTAATTTGGAAGATTCTAAGTATCCTTGGAGTGGTACAAAGTACCAACTGACCCCCTACCACAGTGCTGAAGCCAGTGCCAGCTGTCAGAGGAGTTCACTGGTAGTTACTGCCAACTCTTGTGGAGGGAGAAAGATCAGTCCTGGCCAGAAACCCATGTATCCAGGGCAGCTGTTTACCAGCTCCATCTGGTACGTAGGCTGAGACCCTATCTGCCTGCAGACTGTCTCGCCAGAGTGGTGCATGCTCTGGTTATCTCCCGCTTGGACTACTGCAATGCGCTCTATGTGGGGCTACCTTTGAAGGTGACCCGGAAACTACAACTAATCCAGAATGCGGCAGCTAGACTGGTGACTGGGAGCGGCCACCGAGACCATATAACACCGGTCTTGAAAGACCTACATTGGCTCCCAGTACGTTTCCGAGCACAATTCAAAGTGTTGGTGCTGACCTTTAAAGCCCTAAACGGCCTCGGTCCAGTATATCTGAAGGAGCGTCTCCTCCCCCATCGTTCTGCCCGGACACTGAGGTCCAGTTCCGAGGGCCTTCTGGCGGTTCCCTCACTGCGAGAGGCCAAGTTACAGGGAACCAGGCAGAGGGCCTTCTCGGTAGTGGCGCCCGCCCTGTGGAACGCCCTCCCATCAGATGTCAAAGTGATAAACAACTACCTGACATTCAGAAGACATCTGAAGGCAGCCCTGTTCAGGGAAGTTTTTAATATGTGACATTTTTGTGTATTTTTCATCTTTGTTGGAAGCCGCCCAGAGTGGCTGGGGAAACCCAGCCAGATGGGCGGGGTACAAATAATAAATTATTATTATTATTATTATTATTATTATTATTATTATTATTATTATGAAAGGTGGTAGTGGAAACAAGGGCCACTGCAATCACTTACCTGCCAACATTTTTCTGATGAAAATAGGGATGTCCTAAGGAAAAATGGGACGTTTCAGGGTCAAATCAGAAACCGGGATGGCTTCTGTTAATCAGGGACTGTCCCTGGAAAATAGGGACACTTGGAGGGTCTGCAGTCAGCATTGTGCATTTGTGTGGTTGCTTAATGGCTAGCTGCCCAAGACTGGATAATGTGTAGATAGCTAATTAGTATATTAGTCATTGAATGCTAACAACTGATAATGTTTGCACTAAAACATTATCATGAAGGCACCTACCTAGTGTCAAGACACTGGGAGTTCCAGAGCATAGGTGATGCCACACTAAAGTATTAACTCCTCACAAATGCAGAATGAACACTGTATGGCAGTTGTAAAAGTGCACAAAGTGATTGAGTGGACACCTATGGGGATAAGGCGATCACTTAAGTGAACTGGTCCCAACAATACCACATAATTCATAAATTTATGTGCCCATCTACACCCCCTTCTTTAGTGTTAACACAACTCTCAGGGCACATTACAGTAATTAAAACAAAAGATCAAGGTAAAACAACAATCAAATACACTTCTTCTTTTTTTGAAGTTGCACATTGAAACAGCAGAACCATAAAAAGCCAGCAGCATTTTTCCCCCAAAACAACAACAACACACAATTGAAGCAGTATTTTACAAGGGCCAGGTAAATGAAAAGGTCTTTGCCCGATGTCAGAAACTGCACAAGATTTCCTCCCCAGGGAGAGAATTTCATTACTGGGGCATGACTTCTCTGCTTCTCCATTTTTAAAGTAGTTTTATATATTTTTATTGTGTGACCATAGGTCATAATGACATAAAACAAAATTAGAACGTAAGAGTGGTAGAACTGGTCAATAAAACAATTGGTTCAAACAGGGACCGTTAGCGATAGGGTGATCAAACAAGGTCATTCTACTCGGCACTGGAATGTGAATTTGTCTTATATTATTCAAGGCATACTGGATTGCCCATATTAAAACAACAACCCTCTTTGCATATACATTCTCATATTGGGGAGAAGCCAGATACCCTTTCCCCTGGCATCCTGGTTTTTGTATATACATAGTCTTTTTTCACTAGGGGAATATTCATATATGCATCTATTCACAAATCAACCAATCTCACTCCTTATAGCCAGCATGGTGGGTATGAGCTGATTCCACAGTCAAGGCAATAATGCTTCTGAATAACAATTGCTGGAAGCCACAGAAGGGGTGAGTCCTCTTGTGGTTAGTCTAGCTTGGTGTTTCCTAGTTGACCACTGTGCGGAAAAGATGCTGGACCAGATGGGCCATTGGCCTGATCTAGCAAGGTCTTCTTATGCCCATTTGATTATGTAGTTCAGATTTCAGAGATCTGCACTCTAAATTGTTCTAATTCACACATTGCAATGCACTCATGCATTAGCTTAATTCTATCAGCTGATTTGAATATAGAAAGCAACAACAACAACAACAACTATGCCCTAAATCAGAGATTGCCCGGATAAGGCCTTTTTGGTTGTTTTGTTTTTGCAGCAAATAGAACAATGATTTCACTTGAACAATTGGTGCCTGTTGGTTATTAAAAGAAAGCTTGTCTCATTTGTCTAGACCATCGGCTCTTCCTCTTCTTTTCTCCTACCCGCAACCCCGCCCCCCCCCCCCCGCCCCTTGCACTTGACAATGTAAACTAGGACTTAATATGTTTTGATCTTGTTGGCAGAACAACAGACTGCAAACAAGTTCATTAAAATTAAAGGAGTCATGAGAAATTTGGATATTGGTTTACTAACTAAGAACTTTATTAAGTCATTGACTTTAATTAAGTTGAGGTGGGTAATATCGCTGAGAGTACACTGAGGTCTGCTCCCAATATCTTCTCATCTCAACTCATTTACTTGAGTCTTTTTTTTCCTTAAAATGACCTTTATTAAAGTAATTGATTAACTCTTTACGGTTAAGATGGGTATTTGTTAGGGGGGGTGCAAAGAGAGGATTAGACTTCCAGCTTCATTTATAGGATTATTAATGACTGTGAAAGGCAACTTGGGCTTGTTAGCGTGTCAATTACAAATAGACAAAAGCTTAAAATCAATGAAAGGCATCGATTGTTGCAGTTCAAGGGTCTCTTTAATTTAGCCCAAACCCATTTAGTATGGAGTCTCTACTCTGCATTGTGTTGCTTTCTGAGAGAGATTGGTTGAAAACAAGAGCTGCTGTTCCAAAAGCAAATGAGCTGATGCAAGAATTCAGCAAATAGCACACGAGTCTGGGGCTAAACATTATTTTCTTTATGATTTTTATTTCTAGAATGTTTGCCTCACTTTTCTAAAATGTAATCAAGGCAACAGGAAAATGTTGAAACAGTGATGAAAAGTCAGTGTGGTATGGCAGTTGGTGCTTCAGATTTGTGCCCCATTTGAGCTGCACATTTAAAATAGCATCATATCACTTTAAACAGTGATAGATTCTGCCAAAGAATCATGAGAAGTGTAGTTTGTGAAGGGTGCCGAGCAATGCTTTTTTAAAAAAAGAACACACCATGAATGCTTCCCTTGTTCGCTTATAATGGTAATGGTGCCCACCTGAGAGGTGCCGGAACTGAGTTTCAGGGAGTTCCGGCTGAAAAAAGCTCTTGTGCTGAGAGTCATTAGGAGACACCCTATTGCCCTCACAGAGCGGCAGTTCTCAGGGTAGCTTAACTAATCCCAGTGATTTCTGAGATTTGTGGGCCACCCCCTTTATCTTCTGCTGTGGTTGGTCTTCCACCAAAAACTAGATTTTTCGTCTTATTGTGGTGAAATTATGTAACTTTCATAACATACGTAATTAAAGAAATACATTATATTGTCATTATGTAATTCCATCTCATGCATTTCATTGTAAGGGAAACCCAGTGCAAAAGGGGTGTGAGAAAATAATTAATTATATTATCTTTTGTGCACTGAAAGGAACAACAGTGATTACTATGGTATTTACTGGATTGTCCTGGCCATTGAACAAATAAGTAAACACCAGAAATTTCTGCTCCCATTTCTGTTTTCTCCAACATTCCTAAGCACCAGAAGTTCATTCTGATTGTTCCTGGGGCATTGACAACAAAGAAGGGAAGAGAACAAAGAGGGCTCCAGGGGTCAACCATAGCCCATCAGATGGGTTGCGGGATTTGACCTTTTCCCACAAATACCCACACTTGATGCTGGTCTTGAAGTACAGTCATAGTCATACCTCAGCCTGAAGTAGCTTCGGGATAAGTATTTTCAGGTTGCGCTCTGCGGAGACCTGGAAGTAACGGAGTGCGCTACTTTCGGGTTTTGCCGCTCGCGCATGCGCAGAAGCAGCAAATCACAACCTGCGCACATGCAGACATGCTGACGTGGGTTGCATTCGCTTCTGGATGCGAACGGAGCTCTGGAACAGATCCCGTTTGCATCCAGAGGTACCACTGTATCAGCTAAGATGGCTGAGTAGAGACAGTCACTTTTCCAGGTTGTTGTTGGTGTGTTGTCTTCTGGAGCTGGTGGTATGTGCTTCCTATTCTGATTTTCTAACTCTTTACCCTGCTCACAAACTCTCAGACCTTTGGGAAATGGATGATTGCTCTGTATAACTCTCTGCTTGGGGATTTCAACCCTATTTTCTCCATTTACACTCCATTCAGAACCTCGGGGTCAAATGTCTTTTCACGGATCTGCAGAAGCATACAGCAGAGAAGAAGAAAATACATTTTTTCCTGGAATTGTGTTTCTTTCATTTGAGAAGGCCAAACCTGATAGCAGTCTCCCCTAGATTTCCCTTTTTTTCTCCCTCACCCCCACCCCACTTTGCATAGTCTCTCCTGTTGGTATATTTTCATCTTGCAACTTTCAAATAGCCCAGTTGGTGGGAAACTTCTTTCCTGCCCATGATAAATTATTATCTGTCAGAATCTAAATCTGCCTTTTCAAGTCTCATCATTTGTGATGAATATATTCTGCTAACATGAACCTGAATTGAAGCATTGGAACTAGAATGAATTAACGCTAAGCATATTAATGACATTTTTGAGGTGGAAGATGGATGAATTCAAGGACCACAGTGGTGGGCAGCACCACAGCAGATGGGTGAATTCTTAATGAACATCGAATCTGCAGTTTACTACTTTAACCTTTATATTAGACTTGGGAATAGACAAGTATTTTATTTTTTAAAAAATAAATAAATTTAATTTTGCAGATTTAGTCCGCTATCAGATTCTGGTCTGGGATGTATGAAGTCCAAAGAGAGGGATGAGAGTAGAGCCCTGTCTTCACTAGATATTTAAAGCAGTATAGTATACCACTTTAAACAGTCATTACTTCCTCCAAAGAATTATGGGGACTGTGGTTTGTACAGGGTGCTGAGAGTTGTTAGGAGACCTCTATTCCCATCACGGGACGCGGGTGGCACTGTGGGTAAAACCTTAGTGCCTAGGGCTTGCCGATCGCATGGTCGGTGGTTCGAATCCCCGCGGCGGGGTGAGCTCCCATCTTTCAGTCCCAGCTCCTGCCCACCTAGCAGTTCGAAAGCACCCTTAAGTGCAAGTAGATAAATAGGTACCGCTTTATAGCGGGAAGGTAAACGGCGTTTCCGTGTGCTGCGCTGGTGCTGGCTCGCCAGAGCAGCATCGTCACGCTGGCCACGTGACCCGGAAGTGTCTCCGGACAGCGCTGGCCCCCGGCCTCTTAAGTGAGATGGGTGCACAACCCTAGAGTCGGACACGACTGGCCCGTACGGGCAGGGGTACCTTTACCTTTACCTTTATTCCCATCACAGAGCTTCACTTCTCACAATCGTTTAACAATAAATGCATCTCTTGAGGTAACTCTGAAAAGTGTGGCTCTGTGAGGGGACACCCCTTACAATCTTCAGTTCCCAGGATACTTTGTGGGACACTATGACTGTTTAAAGTTGTGTGATAGCTCTTTGATATGGGCAGATGGGGCCTAGCATGGTTTACTCACTGATGGGGAGCTATATCACTAAGGGGTCCTGGCAGAGCCATCCGCCGTCTGATGGAGTCACCATTTCAATTTGCCACAATGTTGTGAAGAGACATTATGTATGGGCAATGCTGGAAATTAAAATGGTGGCATGTGGCTGCCCAGGACTTATTGGAGAAAGCCACCATTACAAGTGGCATTTTTACATTATTCAACAGGTCTTCAAAAGTGCCTTGTAGAAACACCAAATAACCATCCTCCCCCCCCCCCCTTTTTAAAGTCACTACTAAACAGAAATATATATTACTTACAGGTATACACACAGTCTGCTATATCTCTCTTATGTATGATTGAAACACAATGGAATCTGGATTATCCCTGTTTTAAATTATCACCCATTTGGGGGTAATTTTCTTTATCAAACTGGGTAAAAATGACAGTCATTCAAAACATTTTACCTCATATTGATGTGAAAATTGCAGTGCTCATAAGATTTCTGTTTTGTCAGTTTGACTAGACCTCTTTCCTTAAGAAATTCTAGACTGATGCTTCAACAGAAACAAATCTCCCCAAATTTAGCTTTATTTATTTATTTACCCATTTGGTACCTAATAATGAACATCAACTCATGTACTGAGACTGTCAGTTTGGTTATGAATGTATTAAAGCATATTTATATTTGTAGTTTTTGTTGTTGTTCCCCCCTCCCTTTTATACAGATTTATTCTGGGGGGGGGGGGGATTGGATTATACATTTAGATGCAGTTGTTTGTACTAAATAGCAGTTTAAACCCCCATAATATTGAAGTTCACACTGAGTTCATGTAATACACATGGCAGCAATTTATAAAGAGAAAAATTGCAATGGTATTGCATCCCCCTGTCTCATTTACATTTTATACAAATAGAACTGAAATTCAGATTACTGATTTTTATTTATAGGATAGGGTGAAACGTTACATTTACAGAAAAACACACATATTGTGATTAATCAGGTTTTTTGGTAGAGGTGCTCTCAGCCTTTGAGGCAAGGAGGATGCAGAGATACCAGGATAGGGCTTGATGTTTTGTGTGCATTCAGTTTCACCCATTATAACTTTGACTTCTGTAGTATTTGAAAGAAGCCTTAGCTCAAAAGAAGGTTCCTTTTCTTTCTGTTTTCTTTCTTGCAAACATTTTCAGCAGCACTGAAAGCCCTCCTCTTTTTATGATTTATTTATTATTATTATTTAAAGTGCATCAAAAGAGTACAAAACTGCAACAATCACAAGCATTGCTAGTGGTATGTCCATACAGGGATATTTTTGCAATGGGAATTGTGTACGTTGTTATAAAAAGAGGGAGGGAAAGAAAACTGCTTAGGGAAACATCCCCCCTTAGTACTTGTAGATAAATAAAATGTATGTAGGCAGTTGAGGCTGGTTTATTATGGTGAATGGGGATCTGCCCCACCAACCTCCGTCTGCCCTCAGCCACTGGCTTGCCTTCCTACATAATAATGAGTCCAGGGAATGGCAAAGCCTGTGAACTTCCTTCTTCTTAGCCTCAGTGTTGCCCTTGTATAACTCAGTAGGGAGGAGGATCAGGGCAAAGCTAGAATTAGTTGGCTGCAGCTATCATTGGTTCTGGCCCCATCTTCTGTATGAGCTCATTGTGTTCCACCCTGCGAACATCAATTGGTACTAGCCACCACTGAGTTTGGAAAGTATAAGTGCAGGTTATTGAAATGGAGGAAATATTCTGGATCTGAAGGGTAAAATGAGGATGTGTAACAGATACTTTCTTGATTTTATGAGTATAACTTTCATACACTGGTGGAGTTTAAATATGTCTTTGAAAGGAAAATGTATAATATGTATGTTTGTGTTGAGGCCCTATTATATTAAAATACCTCTAAACCCCCTTATATAAAAACATGTTTTAAAAATTGTTTGGTATGGTGCGTTTGAATGAAATCTTAATGCCATCCAATTTATGATATGTCCGTTGACTCATATTTACTGAATTTGTTTTTAGCTGTCTCTGACAAGCGTTGCCGTACTTGAAACACTTTTGTCGCAACAGCAGAAAATTGGAGTGCTGTTGAAAATAAATTATACTAATGTTTAGCGCCTTCCAGTGAACACCCACCCCCAGCCATTTTGTTTTCACCAAAACAGTTCATGCACACACAGGGAGTATAACTAGTGATACAATTTGCTGGGATCACCCCTATGACCCATCTGGAAGCATTGCTCTCAGTTCAAATTAGCTGTTTTTCCTCTGTGATGGCTATAAATAATCAAATAAAAACATAGAAAGCCATGTTAAACTCAGTCAAGCTGTTGGTCCATCTAGCTCAGTACTGTCTACACCAGGGGTAGTCAACCTTTTTATACCTACCACCCACTAATGCATCTTTCTTGATGGTAAAATTTCCTTACTGCCCACCAGTGCTCGATGGAAGGAGGATTCAGCTTGTGCCATAGTTCAAATAACTGTCTCTGGGAAGTGGCATTTTCCTCCTGGCTGCTGGAATCAAACACACTGTGGAACTAGTCTTCTGGCAGTAGAATCACTGCCACTTATTGGAACACGGCAGATCAGAAGAATGGTGAGGTTAGAACAGGCTCTGTGCACTGGTGGAAGTGCTGAATTGGCTCCACCAGAGCAATCTCACTGCCCTTGACACCACGCTGCCTTGCCCTTGCACTATCCCAGTAACCAGCAGTGCCATTGCTGCTGGAAGTCCAGCTGCAAATCACCATCCCATCCTGTTGGCCTCTCCTGCCTTCTTACTCAATCACTTTCCTATACTACCATATGGTAAGCATCCTAGTTGATTCAGTGGTATCTATGCAAGCAAACATATCTGTTATGGAAGGCATGGGACTGTCACTGAAAACAGTTCTCCCATATCTAGTTATATCCATCCTTTCAGTTATGCCTGCTGAAAACTCACCAGTGAGACGATAACATCATGCTGCTAACTTTTCCTCTTGCTGCCAGAGAAACATGATAAGGAAGCTATGCAGGGAAAATTACAGACCATTAATGTGTGACATCTCGCTATGATTTTGATGTCTAGGTCCAACCTAAGTGGTCTGTAAAACCATTCAAAAGCAGAAAGAAATTGATGATGACAACATGACTGTTCCCAAAACATTAAAGTGAGAAGTGAGTCTCTTCTCTCAAAAATGACATGGGCAGAGAGAGAGGATGAGACTAGGGTGGAGAGAACAGGACAATCCATGATCTCAAATTGTACCATTCATAAATTAAGTCAGTGTGAATTATCAGGAAAGCCTGCATTAACTATATTCTCTAAGCCTATTATAACATCCAATAAGTCTGTTCAGACTGTTAGGCCCTAACTACTTTTAAAGAGTATTAGGGATAATAGATGTTCTTAATTAGGTTAAATGCTGAATAAGTGTAACATTTCTCATTTTACCAAGATAAGTGAATAGACTCTCATGATACTGTAGAAGTGCCGTTATTTAGTCAAGAGACCATTATCGCAGAGAACAATTAACATTACTTTTTTTTAACTATTACATTTATTTTGCCTTTGTAAGGTATCCTGTAAGATATCCATATGAAATACTGGGTGACACAATCATCTTGGCCAGTGTATAATGGTTAAGAGTGTAGCATTGAGGCATAGGGCCCAATGCTAGACCCTGTATAGGAAATGGGGTTTAGCTCCCTAAGATTTCATGAAGGTGTTGCTCTTCAGAGTCCTTGCCTGGTGTCCCTAGCAACTGAATCTGTGGATAGTGATGGATCCTACCAATTCTAAAGGCTCCTGACCTTTAATTTATTATTGTCTAAGGAGGAGTCTTGAAATATTCCATGAAATTTAATTTCAGATGATATTTGCTTCCATCTCTTCTTAAAATGGCCACAGTATAGATTCATAAAGACATAAGAAGAGCCCTATACAATCAAAATAAATAGTCCAGCAACATATTTTTCACAGTGGCCAACAAGATACCACTGAGGAACAAAAAAATAGGACATGAAAATGATATCCTTTTCCCTGCTGTTGCTCCCCAGCAAAAGTGCTACTCATACCCTCTGAATCTGGAAGCTGCAAACAGACAAAATATATACCCAAAGGCACACCAACAGCCAGAGATATAATAATGTGAGTGACCACCTCACCACATATATTCCTGCCTGGCAGCTGCACTACTCAGATGGCGCATGCCCCAGAAGTATGCTTAATTTGGACTAAAAACAGGGGTTTTAGTGTTGCCGTGCCTGCCCTCTGGAATTAATTAGCAGCTGAGATTAGGCAAGGACCCAGTATCATTATGGTATTCAGAGGAATTCTGCCTCCATTAGTGGAGGTGGAATATAACCATCATGGCTAGTAGCCATTGATAGTCATAATGTACAGAGACTTGAGGAGAGGATATCACCAATTCTGTCTGCATTTTGGATTTCTTTTGGATGGATCACTGAGTGCTGTTGAAAGATAGTACAATGAGGCTGGCAGACCATTCTCTTGTCTCAGTATAACAATTTCTGTGATGAGAAGGCATACAAATTCGCAGCTGAATGGAGCTGAAAGAGAATGTCAGTGATTAGAGGATGAAAAGCCAGTGACTTCTTGTAGTTGAAGTAAGAGATAACTAGAATACAGGCAATACTTGTATGGAAAAAGGCCTGAAACTTTGGCTCCACCCATCATATGCAAGTTGGGACAAAGGCTTGTTAACTCCTTTCCCTTCAATTTTAACAGCAGCAAAGACTTTTACAGAATCTTCCCCTTTTATACAATTCAAATACTCAAATAATATTATTATTTGTTGAATTTGTTAGCTACTTTATCTTGCCAAGGGCAACCCAAAGTGACTTATAACCAAACAGACAGACAAGGATATAAGTAAAAGACTCATTTAAACCCCCTTTCTACCACATAGCCGGAGAGAGATAAGCCTTTTTTATGTTCCTTAGCTATTGCTGATTTAATTGTGTCAAGGCTATGGATGGATGAATCTGTCAATTTCAGTTTCAGTTTCTAATTTTTCTAATCTTAAATTCAGACCTCCACATTTCCATATCAGTGTTGTATGAGATTTTGCATAATATGCACATTTTGGGGCAAGCAATGTCCCTGATATAGTACATTGTTGTATGTATTTTCACTAATATATGCATTTTATTCACACATTCCCCTAATATACACATTTAGGTGGAGAACTGCATCACCAAATTCAGAGAAGTGTGTTTCATTGTGATTCAAATATTCAATCTGTGTTTCAGATTGATTTCCCCCCAAGCAAATGTGATTTAGGTAGGTTCACATTAAAATGCAAACCAAATCAAAATTCTCCCCTGTCCTTCGCCAAGGCCCATTGACAAGAATAAACAGTTGTGGTTAGAAATGAAAGAGACATTTGTTTAGTCCACATTTTAAAGTGAACTGAATTAATTTGTCAGTCCTTGTCAGGGACTGGGCAGAGGAGGAGGAATGGTGGAGACTGCTTCCCTATCCTGACCCTTTCAGGGAACAGGAAGAGAAAGACAGGATAGATTTACAACAGGGAGGTCACATCTCAGAGGCAGATGAAGGGAGAAGTTGGGAAATAATGGGAGAACAGGAGCAGCAGCTGGTTAACACATTGTCATTAGAAAGCATTCCAGACCCACCATCTCCAAGAACCTGGCAAGCCTTAAAAGTAGAAGAGCAAAGAGCTTGAAGACAGAGGGCACATAGCAGCACCTATAGAGGTGGTGATGATGATGACGAATGAGGAAGGGGGAGAGACGGGGGGTGGAGATTGACTCGGGACAATGCCGTTATCTGAGAGGCTGCGTTCTATAGCCTCTCTCTGTAAAAATTGTAAATAAAAAAAGACTGGAAGAAACTTTACATTGGCTTTATACTTTATACTTTATGGCTTTATACTTTATACTGGGAGCCGCTGGCAGCATCCTGACAGTCCTAGACTTATATGTGGCTTGGAATGCAGGTGTCATTCAAATTATGCACTTTTCTGAATTTTGCAATGCATTTGATTTTTTTTTTTAATGCACACAAATGTCTGTTGGCAAAAAGCTGTAGAAAATGTGTAGATGATGATGGTCATAATGATTTCTATTCCACCCTTCGTCCAAGGATCACGGGGTGCTTTGCAACATAAAAACACAAGAATAAATGACATGGTGGCAAACATAAACAATAACACCACTATTAAAAGGGCATAGATAGTATAATTAGCCAAAGGTCTGGGAGAAGAATAGTGTTTAGGGGAAGAATACATTCAAAAAGCATACAAAATGTGTACAATTTAAATGTGAATCTTTAATTTTTTAAAAAAAGAAATCCACAAAACAAAAGCTGCATGAATTTCAGTGAGCAGGGTTCGTTCACCCATGGGGGAAAAAAATCCTGTTCAGTTGGAACGTGTGATTTGTCGCTTATCAAGGATTTGCATAGTATGCATGTGATAGTTTCACCAGCAGAAAATACAAACTATTGTGTTCATATAGGGTGGCTGTAAATCAATTACAGAAATGTCACCTCCGGATAATACCCCATTAGCAGTGCCCTGTATGCCATTTGCTGTCCCCTTATGTTTATTGATAATTAAGAAGCAGATTGGGATGTCATGTTAACAATAAGTGCCAAGTGTCCTTTTTATCCTTTGCCATGAATATGAAACAGTGCTCTCTCTCTCTCTCTCTCTCTCTCTCTCTCTCTCTCTCTCTTACACACACACACACACACACACACACACACACACACACACACTCATACACTCACACACACAATGATTGTTCCATTCATGTTGGATGACAAATGGCACCATTCTTTTCCTAATGTGGCTGCAGGGTTAAATGACTTTATTATTATTAATGAGTCATTGCTCCAGCTGCCCAGAAATGGAGGAAATAGAAAACATAAGAGACTGAAGTCTGAATAATTACCAGTCTAATTACTACCTTTCACATTTCATTCATCCGGGGGATCCGAAGGCTGTCAAACATCCTGCTTTCTCTTTCCTCTTTTTTTTAAAAAAAGTCTTTAAAAATTATGACCCTTTTATGCATCTTAATGTTAGAAAAATAGGAATAACACAAAAATAATCAAATATATGAACAAAAGTTGCTAACAACATCCAGATCTACAGCTACATATTATGCAAGTGAAGCCTATGTATTCCATATGATAAGCTCAGTAAGGCCATGAAAGAAATGAGTCTCACCATTTTCTAAGTGATTCAGTTTTGAACGGTTTATTTTTTTACTTTCTTACAATGTATTGCGAAAATTAACTGTGCTGCTAGAGCATAAATCAAGGGTTCGTGTGACCACGTAAAAGTGTCACTTTTTACATAATTCAGTAGACACAAAAATGATCAACAAGTAGATGAATATTTAACATTTCATTAATAGTTTCCATTATCATTTCCCAAAAAGCCCATGATTCCAATGCACCTTAAGACAAGATCACCTTTATTTTCAGCAGAAAACCAGCTTATTGTATTTTTAGCTTGAAATGTCTTTAAAGCATTTATTTGGTTCCAAAATACCATTTAATAACTAGTCATCTTTAAAACAAATTATAGTATATTGCCTATCTAAATAAGAGTACAATATTTTGAGAAAGCATCATTTTATCTACCTCTATAGTCAGTTCTTTTCCCCTTTTGGTAAAAGAAAAGTCTAATTAGATGTATAAAGGAAATTAGGATTCTGCAGTGGGGGTGGAATCCTGACAATAATCTCAGTTGTGTATTTTCCAAAATAACAGAGGCACTGGTCTAATGAAGCAATCCCATGAATGTTTATTTATTGAGAAATAATTCCTACATTTTTAACAGGGCTTATTGCTGAATCAGTAAGCTGGGGAAAGCTTTCTCCATTTGTGGTAAATCTTCTCTTTTGCATACAGGAGTTCCCAGTTTCAATCCCTGGTATCTTCAGTAAGCACTGGGAAAGATCCCTCTCTGGAACCCTGGAAAGCTGCTGCTGGTCAGTGTAGGCTGCACTGAGATACATTGACTAACGGGTTGACTTGGTTCCTAACACTTTAATCCTGTTAAGAATCAAAGTTCATTGTGTTCAGTGGGGCTTGCTTCCAAGTAAGTGGGTATAGGATTTCATTCTAAGTGTAGAAATGTAGGCTAAATCCACGTTGTGGTAGTGGCAACATGTCTGCTGGAAGCTTTTTTTCTATGTTTATTCCATGGCTCTTCCTATAAGACATTTTATATGGAATTGTCAATATCTATATCCCTTAGGCTTTTAAAAAAAGATAATACTGGTAATTTGCTACTACTTCGAATGGGAAAGAATAGCTATCATGGCCCTTTCTATCATATGCAATTTTATTACTTATTCATGGTGTTTTATTTTAAATCCCAGATAAATCAAAAGACAATCTCCTTCCATACAGATTACTTTCCCTCCCCTGATAAGGTCAGTGGTATTTTTGGAATGAGTTTATTTTCAGCAAAAATATTCATCTTTACGACATCTATTTTGCGCATAAAAGATGACACCATGTTGGAAGGGCTAACTCCAGAAAAGCAAACATTAGTTTAAACATATGAATATAAGAAGAGCCCTGCTGGGTCAGTCTAAACACTCATATTCCCCAGCATTCTTTTCCCACAGTGGCCAAGCAGAGACCTATGAGAAACCCACAAGCAGAACCCCACACAGACCCACTAGGTGTCCCTATTTTCCAGAGAAGTCCCTGATTTAGAAAAGCCGTCCTGGTTTCTGCTTTGATCCTGGAATGCCCCACTCTTCCACAGGATGTCCCCATTTGCATCAGAGGAATGTTGGAGGGTTATGCCCACGTGTGATGCCCAGCATCTAGCGTTCAGAGGCATATGGCCTCTGAGAATAGTCAGTAGCCACAGGGGGCAGAATTATGTGACAAATACAGTTATAAAGAGAATAGGATTGTATGATATGCATGAATACATATATAAGGTAAAGGTAAAGGTACCCCTGCCCGTACGGGCCAGTCTTGACAGACTCTAGGGTTGTGCGCCCATCTCACTCAAGAGGCCAGGGGCCAGCGCTGTCCGGAGACACGTGGCCAGCATGACAAGCGACATCTGGTGAGCCAGAGCCGCACATGGAAACGCCGTTTACCTTCCCGCTAGTAAGCGGTCCCTATTTATCTACCTGCACCCGGGGGTGCTTTCGAACTGCTAGGTTGGCAGGCGCTGGGACCGAGCAACGGGAGCGCACCCCGCCACGGGGATTCGAACCACCGACCTTTCGATCGGCAAGCCCTAGGCGCTGAGGCTTTTACCCACAGCGCCACCCGCGTCCAAATACATATATACAATGACTAAATATAAATCCTAGGGGAAATGTTTTCAGGGAGCACCTGCTATTCATTGCCACTTCTTGAGTCACCTCTGGGTAGAACATAAGTGATAAAATCATGATGGATCAGGTCAATGGCCCATCTAGTCCAGCATCCTCTTCTCAAAGTGGCCAACTGGATGCCTGTGTGAAGCCTAAAAGCAAGGCCTCAGTACTATACCAGTGATGAAGGGTAATTGTCCTTGAACAGGATATTATAATTATTATCAACATATATTCCAAAGTATCTTAACAGGTAGCCTAGTTCATGTCCTGATCATTAGCAATCACTATCACCAAGAGAACAGCCCAAACAAGATGACTAGGACTGAGCAAGCTTCTTGCTGGAGTGATGTCAGACAGGGAAGCAGGCTCAAAATGTTTGACTAAGGACCATGGACAGCAATCCTTTAGCTGAGAGCAGGAAGGACTTGTTGCCTCAGCACTCCTTGATGCAACTTTATCCTGAATTTTGACATTTGAGGTGTATTTTTTAGGACCCACCTTATTTAAGCGTTTCTAAATTGTTTTGAACTGTTTTTAATATTACATTTTAATTGTTGTAACTTGTCATAGGACCTTAGGCCATAGCTGTGTAGTCAACCATGGAGAATCAGTACCCTGTTTTCTGGGTGCTACAACATACAAGTTAAAATATGGGTTCTTTGGTTCACTCATTGCCTCCTTGTAGGAAGCAATATTTTGGGTTCCAGGGACTTTGTCAAAGGAGTGATTCTCAAAGGAGACAGTATATTACTCAGATTTGAACTTGGGCAGTTGAATGTAGAATTTGATGTTTGTGGGTTTACTTAGTATGGGTCAGAAATTGGCTCTGCCTGCTGAAGGATTCCAAGGACTCAGGGTCTGAGACAATGACAGTGCATTAGAATTGACTGAGCATAATATATTGCAGAATAGCTTCTAGTTTAGTTTATTGCCACAATTTCAGACATTTTATTTACCAAAAAATATAATAATACACTTTAGTAGATTGCCTTTTGGGCTGCTGAATTTTATACATTCGTCAAATGTAATATTATATCATTACATATACATTTTTGTTTTGCTTTGTCTTCCATCACAAATGGTTCCATAGAACTTTCAAGAAAAGCAGAACAATTGCTGACCATCTCTTATTCTACAAGTTACAGAAAAATAGGAAAGCAGTTTACTCATTGATACTATTGATTTCTTAAAGGAAAATCACCACAATTAAATGCCTAAGCAATTTTGTATTTCCACTCAACCCTATCAAAGGCTTTTTATAGAATTTTGGAGGGATGGAGAGGGACAGCCGCTAGCTTACTTAGTGCTTTATGCAGAGCAAAGTACATTATGCCTAGGTCTCTCTGCTGTCTGATCATGTTGCCTCTTTGTTGTTGTTTATTGATTTATATATATTTCCAAACCACTTAGTCAAAGAGCTAAAAAGTTTTCATAATACAACCGGAGTAAATCACAGCTAAAACCCACAAAAGAATATATACATACATGCATTAAAAAAAACAAACCCAGATAAAATCTGCAAAGCTTTTGAAACAAGTATAGATAACTAAATTATATTTGGGTAGGCTTCATGAAATATTTTAGTATTCAGCAGACATCTAAAACAGTATATTGGGTGTGGCTGCCTAATGTCAATAGGCAAGGAAGTGCCGCCAGACTAAAATAATGACTTTCTGCAAATGCAGAACAAATTTTATCTGGTGCTTGTAAATGAGACAAGGTGATACCATAAGTAAACTGGTCCTAAGGCATTACAGTGGTACCTCTGGTTATGTACTTAATTCGTTCCAGAGGTCTGTTCTTAACCTGAAACTGTTCTTAACCTGAAGCACCACTTTAGCTAATGGGGCCTCCCACTGCTGCTGCGCCGCCGGAGCACAATTTCTGTTCTCATCCTGAAGCAAAGTTCTTTACCCGAGGTACTATTTCTGGGTTAGCGGAGTCTGTAACCTGAAGCGTATGTAACTTGAAGTGTATGTAACCCGAGGTACCACTGTAATGGCTTTATTTACTAATAGTAAAACCTTGAACTTTGCAATAGCAAAATGGCAGCCAATGTATAATATGCACACAGAATCTTACCCATCAGTAATCACACTGAAGCATTCTGCCTCTGATAGTATTATTTTCTTTCATTTTCACCAAAAGTGATGCCAATATAGGATTTAATTTTAGGTCCATAGAGGCTGATTGATGTTATGAAAATGGGGAAAAAAACAGGTCACAGGATATTTTCTACAACCATATTTACCTATGTTTCCTCTCTCCAGAAATCTGTGTTCAAACAAGAGAGTTTTCTTTGTACAGTTGCAAATTTGCATTGCAACCATCCAGGAATCATGGGACTTTGTTGACTGATGGGCCACTTCTACAACAGTGTATTTCTATTTTTCTAGTGCTAGCGCTGGCCCCTACTTCCAATGGATAGCTTTTGTGCAACCATTTCTATGTTGCAGTGTGAGAGAGTTTTGGGGTGTGGGGATGAGAAGTTTCGGGAATGTCTGGGCTCAAAAGTTGGCCTCAGAGGTGTGGGTTGGAACTGGTGAAGTACTTTCTAGACTGATAAGATGCTGAGACATTAATGGAAACATTCTCATGCAAGGAACTGAGAATGTCACATTTGCTTGGGTAAGAATATCCATTAGCAGAGATCTTGGATTTACAGTTGAGATGCCAGTAAACTATGAATCTAGTTGAATGGGAGCACTTTCCATAATGATGTCATCTGGCAGGATCTAGAGCTATGTGCAAAATTATCTCTATTTGGGAAAATAGAAATTGAGAGGACGTTCTTCAGTTTCTCACAGGTGGATCTCACCATTAGCAATAATATTAGCAGAGCTTCTTTTTCACCTTAATGTTTTCCCCTAAAGTTGTTCCCTATGTTCCTTATCTGGTGTATCAGTTCTGTGTAAGCTGAGTGGGTTAGATCACTGAGGTTTGGTGTGTGGAAAGGTAACAGGTTTGCTTGTATGAGGATCTCAAATTATTCAACCCCTGGAACAGTTATATTATCTGAAAAAAGGGGACACAGAGTCTGTGGGAAGAAGTGAATTTTCCTGACAAGGAGTATTCTGTGCGCCAATGTCTTCTCCTGCCAGTTAATCCTCCCTGCTAAGGTTGTACAGTGTGATTAAGCAGCCTAATATGCAAAAGAGAATTGAAACTCCTCCATCCAGTTTATGAGAATTAAAATGTACTTTCCATTAATAAGTTTGATCTGATGACCCCTACTAATTATGCATGAATGCATGAACCTTTTTATGGGATTTTCAAGGTTTTAGCTGGAGGACAGAGTTCTTCCTTCCTATTTTTTCTTTCTTTTTTTCATCAGCAGTAATGAGCAGTCATAGCTTCCTACCCACATAAAAATAAAGCTAAATGACATTAGTTTGGTTATATACTTCTCCTCTTAAGTGCCCTCATTTGGAACTGGCACATTTTAGATATATATATATATATTTATTTATTTTTGTGGGAGAAGACAGTTAAGAGACTTTTTTGTAGCAACATAATAGCATATTTTGAAAGCTTAATTGAAGTCAAGATTTCTTTCCATTGTCATTTGATTTAGAGAAGTGCTTTGATTTTTTTTCTTTTGAGGTTTAAATAAGTGCTAAAGCAAATCAAGGGAGGGGGGAGTAGAATCACATCTGAAATCACAAAGACAGGCCTGAAGCCATAATTTTGTAATACAAAAGCCAAATATTCAGTTTGTTTAAAGATGTGTGTTCCACCTTGTTAAAAGTGTATATGTTACAGTGGAATGTCCAAAAATTTAGAGACCTTCAACCAACATGCAATTCTGAACCCAGCTAGTGAATACGAACCTAGGAAGCTGCTTTGTATTGAGTCAGACCCATTGGTCCATCTTGCTCAGTATTGTCTACACAGACCGTCAGCGACTCTCTAGGATTTCAGTCAGGGTGGAATTTCCCATGCATAAAACAATGGTCCCACTTCAGAAGCAAAGACCATGTGAATTCAGCCAGAGAGAACCAGGGCATGAAGAGCCTGGAGGTGTGGGAGAGAAGAATGTGCATTACTGCCTGCCCATTTTACCACGCTTGCTCTCCAGTAACTCTCCAGGATGTTCTCTTTTTCCAGAAACCTAGTGATCAACCCCCCCCCCCAAATATTAATCCTATATTTGGGCTTATCGGCATAAGCTCAGAGATGAGGATGAACCTCCACTTATCCTGAGCAGTGGCAAAGGGAGCATTCCATTGCCTCTCCATGGCCACTGCTGCCAGCTAGTAGGGGCTGCTGGACAGTGAGTGAGGAGGAGAGCATGCTGCCATCGAGGCCCAGCTCTGCATGACACGCCATTTCTGAGGGGCAGGCAGAGGACAGGGCCACCCTGGGTGGGGAGAAAAGAGAAGCAGAGCAGAGTACAAGTAGGGTATGATATCAATGACCAAGCTGAGATACATCTAGGATTATCAGCATTCCTAAATGATTGTTGACATGTGTTTTAAAAGGTGATACACAACATTGTGGGGAGACAGCTGTTCAAGGAATACCAGTGGATGAAAAAGAACTTCTGTTTCAGTGTGTCTGAAGAAGTGTGCATGCACACGAAAGCTCATACCCAGAAGAAACTTAGTTGGTCTCTAAGGTGCTGCTGGACAATTTTTTATTTATTTTGACTGCGTCAGACTAACACAGCTACCTACCTGAATCTATATTAATTACCGTATTTTTTGCTCACTTTTGACTCACTTTTTTCCTCCTAAAAAGTAAGGGGAAATGTGTGTGCGTCTTATGGAGCGAATGCAGGCTGCGCAGCTATCACAGAAGCCAGAACAGCAAGAGGGATTGCTGCTTTCACTGCACAGCGATCCCTCTTGCTGTTCTGGCTTCTGAGATTCAGAATATTTTTTTTCTTGTTTTCCTCCTCCAAAAACTAGGTGTGTCTTCTGGTCTGGTGCGTCTTATAGAGCGAAAAATACGGGATATATCTTCATTATATTTTGGACACACACAAAACTGAGATTATATGTGTGGTATACTGTACCAGATAGCTATCAAGTTTCAACAGCAGTATTTGAGTGTACCTCACCCAATCTTCTGTTCTTTCCAACCCCTTAATCCCTGAGCAGGTACTACTTCCTCATTCTTAACACATCTTCAGTAAACTTTATAAAACGCCATCACCAATAGCCTTTGCATGCATATAAAGAGGCTTCTCTCATTTAAATGATAGCATATACCATGTTGCCAGTGACTCTTGATTAAATAAATAATTGAACTTAAGTGTATACACATCTGTTTAATTGGTGCTAATTGGCTCTTATATGCCTGGTTAATGAGGGAATGGAATAATTATGCAATTGTTAAAGGGGATATAAATGCCTTTCCACAATGGCCGGAGTTACCTTAATTTGGCTAAGCAGCTTTCAGTTAATTAGCCTTTGTTTCACTTCCAAAGTGCCATCTTTAGATGCTCCCCCCGCCCAATAGCTGGATTGTAGTCCAGTTGCCGAGCCATTGAGAATGTCATTATTTCTGCACCAGGTTTCCTTTAATCTAAACAGCATGCTGCATCCCCATGGAACTTGCAAACACATTTCTTGGTGGCAAGGCTGTGTAATTTGCTGATATTAGGGAATCCAATGCAAATTATGCCTCCCCATGCAACAGCGAAGGCTCTATTTTCAATGTGTTTTAATTTCTGTTTGGCCATATGTATAAACCATCTTTTTTTAATGGTGATTTAACCCTGTTGGGATATCACATGCCTGTTTATGTCAGAAAATATGATACATACACTGCTTCTTCCTAATCTCTGCCTAATCAGGAACCAGTGCATTTCACTTAAGGCTGGTGAGAGATCTGGATAAATACTAGACTTTACGTCCCTTGAAATAGGGGCCAGATATTTATTCTTTCCCCCAGAAACCTAGGAGCAACCTGAGATCTTCAGTACCTGCAGTACCTCTGCCTGGTCTGTAATCTCCATTTTGAGGCCAATGGGAATATCCAGTGTAAAGATATCCTTGTTCTGCTGGTGAAACGTTGTTTTGCAAAGGAAAACACAAGTGCATTACCAAAGATTCTTGTGCAATAGATTACACAACAAGAAGCAGCCACTGCACAACAAGCTTCCATAAGTACAATTGTTGCATTGGATTCCTTTGTTGTGCAACCTTTAAACATGTCCACCAGTATAAGGGCTCTTGTACCAGAGTGGACAGAGAACACTGAGTATAGCTTGAGTAAGTGGAAGCTCTGAAGGGCTTTCTTGATCCTCATTGGTGTTGCCATTCTTCAACAGGGCCTTTTCAACACTGGCTCTGGCCTGATGGAACGCTCTGTCTCATGAGACCAGAGCCCTGTGGGAACTGATTTCTTTCCGCAGGGCCTGTAAGACAGAGTTGTTCCACCTGGCCTTTGGCTTGGAATCAGCCTGATCCCCCTCCCCCTCTTTCCTTTTCCTTCTGTGATGGAACCCCTATTTGGGGACTTCCCTGGCTTTTTTCTGGCCCACGTAGGACCAGTCTGGAATAGCTGGCCTTGGTGAAGATTTGACGTTTTATCCACCCAAACAGTTTTTGATCTGAGCTTCCACTGAAATGAGGCTGCATTTTAAGCTGTACTTTAATCCTGTTTTTAAGTTGTATTTTAATCTATTGTTTTTATACCTGATGTTAGCAGCCCTGAGCCCAGTCTTGTCCGGGGAGGGCGGGTGTCAGATGGCAGAGGTGGTTGCTCAGAAGTAACCAGGCAGGACTCCAACCTGTCTTTTACAGGTTTTATTTAGGTGCAAAAACTATTTACAGTGCAGAACCCCAAAGTTCATGTCTGCCTCAATCGCTAGCAGAATCCAGGAGTGCTTGTTTCCTGGACCTGGATGAAGTGAATGGGTGAGCTCTTATGTATCCACAATGCAGGTTCAATATGTGGCACTAGCAATTAAAATGATACCAAGTAGCAGGGTGTGAAATATCTCTGTAGCTTTAGCTCGCTGCTTCCAGTCAGACTAAACCAACCTTCACTAACCTGGTGCCCTGCAGCCATTTTGGATTACAACTCCCATCCACCACACCCAGCTGGGGATAGCCAGGAGGTGAGCAGTTCAAGGTGGAACTCAATTTGATAAGGAAAATCTTTGTAAGGGCTCCTATCTGAGAATAATATACCTCTGAAAGCATGGTGAGTTGAGGAACAGTTTACTTCAAGGAAAACAGCTGGGGCTGATGGGAGCTGTAATCTAAAACAGTTAGAAGGACACCAGGTTAGCAAGGACTACACTAGACAGTACTATACTATGTAGACAGACAGTTTGATAACAGCTAACTTTCTATATTCTTATTTGGCAGGCACGTAATCATTTCAGTATTGCTGCTGCAATTATTTTTAAAACAAACAAACAAACAAACAAACAAACAAACAACAACAACAACAATTTACATTCCAAAGGGAGTGTATGTTTTAGAACAACCAACTAGACTGTCAGTGTTGGCACATGGGACAACAGCAACTTTTATGCCCACCTAGTTTAATTAAACAACAACAACAACAAAACCAGGTCAGTGATGACAATTCATGGATCTTCAACATATCTACAGCCTAATCAAATATCCTATTAATGTGATGGGGTTTAAGAGGTTTCTGCATGATAAAGTATGTGAAGAAAGCATTTTGTAATAAGGACATTTAGACTACCCTGAATATTCCAAGTATACGATGAACTCCTTTTAAATAGCCCCCTTTAAATACTTGATTGGTTTAATCAGTCATTTGTATCAAAATAGTATTACTTTTCATCCAAAATCATTGTAGTGTTGTCTGATATGCTCTGTTAAATAAAAGAAGCTCCTATCAATGTTTTAAGAAGGAGCAGTTCAAAAGTGAAGTGACTAATGAAATATTAAAACAAAGCCGTTGTTATTTATACCTTAAATCTAGCTCAACGCACCACCTTCATTCCAATACAGATGCTTTAGTGTTGCGAATATGCATCAAAATCTCTGTAAAATAATGCAGAACCATTACAATTCATTAAAATTTCTCTTTTAAATATTTAAGGATTGAAGAGGAAAGAAAGGGGTTTTGTTGTTGTTGTTGTTGTTAATGTTTATCCCCATGGGAAATTATTAGTTGGAAGGAACCTGCTCTCAAGCTCTTTCTAGGATAAATTAACAGGATTGCCCAATATTATGATGAAAATGTATGGAGAATATATTAATTTAACACAAACTTTGGAACCAAGGGTTTGCTTTTCCAATAATATAAGACAGTTCACTTGTCCTTGATTTTTTTTCTTTTTAAAGAATAAGCTCTTTATAACAGACCAAAAAGTTAAAAGAAACCTGTCAATGACTAATGTGCATTCTACTTCAGTCTATGATTAAAGAACTGTAAAGCTTTGGAACTTTTAATCACAGTCTTATTTTTCCCTCAAATTTATTTAAACTTATATGGGAAAACTAAAATATTCATGGCAATCTGTTCCCAAAGGCATTTTATTATTAAACCAAAAAGAAAAGAAAAAAAAAAGAAAAAAAGGTAGAGTATATTATAACAGCAATCATTTTAGGGGTTCTACATTAAAGTGTCTTGGTACTGACCTCATTAAAGCAACCCGACTTATACTAACAGACGACTTCTACTTTGTTCTTCATTTTTACTGTCATTTCGGGTCTCTTACATAGCTAAAGCTGTTAAATTATGGTACCCAAGTGGCTACTTCAGGCCACCAGAGTAATTCCGAGCCATAATTTTCTCACATTAGGCCACACTTCCCGCATAGACGGGAGTACAACCTCTAGCAAGAAACCGGCATATTCCTTATTAGCTATTGGCTGACATGAGCAGTTTAAGCTTGTCATCGGCATCACTTGAGCAACTTCCTGCTGAGCAGATAAGACTGCAATGTGCTGCTGGAGCTGTTTAATAAGAAATGTTCCAGCAATTGAGAGAGCCACTTCTGGGCTGCCGAACGAATGATGCTGGCCCGCCAGCCATGTATTCATATATGTACTGTGTTGGGGAAATATGAAAAGTAGAACAGCATTGGCATAATTATGGCAATTTGCTTAATTGTGTGCTAATTGTTGCTTGCTTTGTGATGAAATAAGAGTGGGTGCGAAGGAAGGTTGGATGGCTCCCATCCAGAAGTGTGTCAAACTCTGTGTTGGCTTTTGTTGAGACTTAGCTAGACTGAACATTTCTCATTACACAACACTAAGGAAAATTCGCTGTGTTTAAGTGATTTTTCTAGTGTTTTCTTTTCTTTCTTTTTTAAGTTGCAAACAGGCAGCTATACTATGATTCAAAATCCCAGCAGCACAGGAGTGGCCCATTTTTCATTAATAGAACAGTTCCATGGGGACACACAGGGATTTTCCAGAATGCATGCAGATAATTCCCTGGCTTGTAAAAGAGGACAGATGTTCCATATTGATAGGCTACACCAGAGCCTCTCTCTCTCTCTCTCTCTCTCTCTCTCTCTCTCTCTCTCTCTCTGTGTGTGTGTGTGTGTGTTTAGTTCTTCAACTGTAATCAATAGGAAAGTTAAGAACATATATAGCTGCCTAGGCTTCATGCACATTTATTGTATATTTGCCCAATTGATTTCAATGTGACTATTAAATCTTGGACAAAATATATGCTGATTGACTAGAGTAGATGTGTTCACATGCTGTGTTTATCAAGTGTACTTTCCGTGTCCCTGTGCGCACAAAAATATCAACTGTGTAATCATACAATTGTTCACATGCAGTGTTCAGTCTGTGTATACAATAGTTGAGCTGAACAAACCAGTTAGTGTACCTTCTTTAACGCCAACACTTATAAACGTGTAGGAACATTGGAAGCCATGAGTCAGATGATTGGTCCATCTAGCAAAGTATTAAATGCACTGCACTGAGTGTTAGTGACTCTCCTGTATTGCAGGCAGGGTTCTCTCTTAGCCATGCTCTACCACTAAGCCATGGCCCAGCTTTTAGAGACAGCTTGAACTAGTCTTCATTGTAATGTGTGAACAAGTCTAGTGTCAGATGAGCTCTGAGGAGTCTAGGCTTCAAATATCACCTCCGCCATCCATCTCACTAAGTGCCTTCTAGCAGCTTCAATTGGTTCACCAGCTATGACTGTTCCTGGACAGGGATAGCCTGACCGTTGTAGTCCATGTGTTGATAACCTCAAGGCTATTTTACGGTAATGTGCTCTACATGGGGCTGACCTTGGGTCTGGTTCAGAAACTTCAGCTGGTGCAGAATGCAACAGTCAGACTGATGGGTGCATCTGGGCAACAGCATGGAACACCATTGTTAAAACACCTGTACCAGAAGTCCATCTACTACTGAGCCAGGTTCAGGGTTCTTGTATTAATTTGCAAAGCCCTAAACAACTTCTCCTTCATGGATCACTGCCTTGCCGTGGCGAAGGGGCTTGAATAACTCAGAGAAGCTATGAGCTATGCCGTGCAGGGCCACCCAAGATGGACAGGTCATAGTGGAGAGTTTTGACCAAACGTGATCCACCTGGAGCAGGAACTGGCAAGCCACTCCAGTATCCCTGCCAAGAAAACTCCATGGACAAAGACAACTGAGAAGAGAAGACTCCCTGGAAAAGACCCTGATGTTGGGAAAGATGGAGGGCACAAGGAGAAGGGGACGACAGAGGATGAGATGGCTGGATAGTGTTCTCGAAGCTACAAACATGAGCCTGACCAAACTGCGGGAGGCAGTGGAAGACAGGAGTGCCTGGCGTGCTCTGGTCCATGGGGTCACGAAGAGTCGGACACGACTAAACGACTAAACAACAACAACAAACAACTTAGGTCCATGGTACCTCAGGGATCACCTGAGCTCTTATATCCCATCTTGATCACTAAGATCATCTGCAGGTGCATCACTGGTCATTCCTTGAGTTGGCAAGGCTCACTTCATAACAATAAGTAGAGACTTTAGTGTCATTGGCCCAGTATTACAGAATACAGTGGTACCTTGGTTCTCGAATTCCGGGAGTCTGTTGGACTCCTGAAACCATTCTAAAATCAAGGTGCTGCTTCTGATTGGCTGCAGGAGCTTCCTGCACTCAAGCGGAAGCCATGTTGGATGTTCAGCTCCCAAAAAACTTTCGCAAACCAGAACACTTATTTCAGGGTTTGAGGCGTTTGGGAGACAATTTGTTCGACAACTAAGCCATTCAAGAACCAAGATCCCACTGTACTCTGCAGGTAGAGAGGTAGCTGAATCTGCTGAAAACCTTTCTATTCTGTCAAGCCTATGCAAGCAACCAGGAACACCTCTTTCCACAATAGTTAATTGATGTTTGATTTTAACATATCTATCTATCTATCATCTATCTATCTATCATCTATCTATCTATCATCTAACTATCTAATGGTTTTCTGTGCTATTATTTCAAACCACGTTGATTTTTTAAATGAAATAGTGGTGTGATATATCAGTGTACTTGGCCAAGGCACTGTTTATCAGTCAAACCTACCTTTGCTGGGTTGTTGTGTGAATAAATGAGTGGATACATTAGAACCAGGTACTGTATACTGCCCTCTTTGGAGAAAGTGCTGGACAATATATATATTGTCCCAGACACTGGGCACCTGTCATAACCAACATTAGTTATACTTGGAGCAGACCCATTGAAAGGAATGGATGTAATGTAGGTCCATTAATTTCCACTGGTTTACTGTAACTTAGATGGATGCACTCCATTTTCTTTGCCAGGCAGATTGCAAGGCTGTTTGAGCTGTTGCTTTGAAGAAACTGGTTCAATTGCCCCTGAGGAACTATGTCCTGACACAAAACACACTAGGTCCAAGTGAAATGATTCATGTGCATCTTTGTGATCTCTATGGCATTTCCAAGGGCAGCAGCTATCAAATCTGCTTAATTTGTGGGGTTTCTGTTCCTTTTACATCACAGGAAAGCAAGAATGCTTTACCAGCCTCTTTGTTCTACTATCTACTATTATTCCTCATGGATAATCATATCTCGATCCCCATTTATGCTTGCTGTATCTGACTTTTGTCTCTGATAAAAGCCTCCCTCGATGGATAAGAAGAAAGATTTAGAGAAGTCAATTGGGTTAAGTGATTTAAAAAAAACAAAAAAAGAACCTCAAGGATAGCTACTGGCAATACTGCAACAACCTTGATTCTTGTCCCACACTCCACTTCTATATATAATTACTGAAAACTCTTTTAACCTACGAGTGATACAGGCTGATGAACAATGAATAAAAGCCTTTAAACTGCTATGCTTGTAAGTCAAACTCAGATCTGTATATTTGAGGAGACAGGAATTCACCTGACAGCCTTAAAGGGGGGAAAAAGTTCTTTTTTCTGGGGCAGACAAATTAAACAAATATGATCCCACTGTTTGCTCCCCAAAGCAATTTGGAGTTCAAATAAGAACAGGATGTGTACTTTTACTGTGTCTGTGTGTGATCGACATAAAAACAAAAAAAGAGAGACAGTAGTACTTAAAACCCAGGAAATTCCGCTTTGCCCTGACTCTGCAAATAATGTGGTAGTTTGATCAGGTATGTGTACTGTAGCTATAAAATAGAGTCACAGCAGGTATATTATCCTGCAGACTTTCTTCTTTTTCTTCTACTTCACAGTGAAAATAGATTCTGGAAAGAGAGAGAGAATGAAAGACTAAGAACAAATGTGGGGTGCCCTGCTCATATGGGTGGTTGCATTATACTCATCAAGATGCATGGAGCACTTCTCCACCAAACCCAGTCTGCCTTTAGCCAGTCCCCACCCATTCCTGTTCAGGGTCTGGCACAGCTTGTCAGCTTCCTCCCCTCTTGTCTCTATGTTGCCGTCATAGACAGGGCCAATTCAAGACATTTTGGCACCTGATGTGAACCACAAAATGTTTCTGGAGTAGGGAAGAATGGGTGAATAAGCAGCTACATCAGGAACAAGGGAGGAAGAAAGATCTACATTGGAAACAAGGTGGGGAGGAGACCACCAGTGACATGCCACTGTAGAGGAGGCATGGGGTTGCTGCCAAGGAGGTGGCAGATCCGGCCTCCAAGGAGTATACCACAGCCTTTGTTGTGGCAGCAGTGGGTGATGTATTCCTTGGAGGCCCAATCTACTGCTCTGTTGCCTCATCTTGCCTATTGGGTAGGCCAGCCCTGCTCCTAGAACTCAGCATGGAGGAAGGTGGAGGAATGAATCAGATCTGAGTCACTGAGCCACATCATTCAGACAATAAGGCTGTTTCGCAAAAAACAAAATCGGGCTTTAAACCAAAGTTTATGCAGGGTTGCCAGGACACGTCCTCTTTTTCATGCGTAGAGTCACCATAGCTATCCATAGTCAAATGTGAATGCACTGGTGAAGCATATCCCAACACTAGTGCACTCTCCACTCACAAACAAAGTCCTGCTGACTGCAGGGGTC
Organism: Podarcis muralis; assembly: GCF_964188315.1. Lineage (NCBI taxonomy): Eukaryota > Metazoa > Chordata > Lepidosauria > Squamata > Lacertidae > Podarcis > Podarcis muralis. Next base: position 36,348,949 of record NC_135673.1, on the reverse strand, counting down.
TACTTAACCAGGGTGTTACCTGTGGGGAACATATTGACACAGCAACACCCAGCAGGATTGAACTCTTTGCTCCCCATCTGGTTAACAGAAGGTTCAATTTAGTTTTCTGTAGTGTGGTTTTTGGGGTGTGCGTGCCCTCCCTACTGTATGTTTAAGAGTGTTAAAAATCCTATTTAAATATAAGTCTGACCCCTGAAGTATCTGGTTCTACTTTGGAATTAGGGAATCATGTAAATTCAATGTGCATTCCTAGTTTCTGTGTATATACAGAGATACAGAGCATGTTGCATTATGTCTGCAGGTTGCTTCTACAACAGTGGACAACCGTGTTATCCATCAAAGCTTAAGACTTTATACTCTGCCTTCAAAAAGATATCTTTATATTTGATGCAAATGAGAACAAAAGCACCTAAATGAAGAGACAATAAAAACATGAAGAGTGAAAACAATTCTCTCTCTTTTGGTGTGCTGAAAGTTATAGGAAGTGTAATTCTGTGGTGGGTGGAGTTCAACTCATCTGATTCAGAATGGGGCTAACTCCCTTCTTCCACCAGCATAGGAAAAAGACCACACATTTGATAACTAAAAAAAAAAAATACTTACAAACTTTCCAAAGGCCAGATTCTTGGGCTTCAGAAAGCTGCACAGGCAGTAAAACTTGGCTTAGTTACAAAGTGATGAAAGTTCCTAAATTACTGGTAGAGGAACTAAAGAATGGCTGGTGAGAGCCAAGAGGGGTGAGCTGGAGCCTCTAGCTCAAAGATCTCCACATGCTGAGCTTCTCAGGTAGACTGGAGAGAACAAAGGCTTGATTACCTACCGGTAGTTCCTCTCTAGTTGAGGGAAGTGACTTAGCTAAGCCTGGCAGGGCAGCATGCTTTATGGTATTGATCCCTTCATGCATTAATTAGACTTAAGAACGTTGTTATATGAGACTGGTTAACCTGAGACTGGTTATCCCACATGAAGCAGGCTTCAGATTCCGTCTCCAGCATTTCCTGGTAGGGCTGGGAGAGCTCCCTATCTGAACACCCAGAGGGTTGGTGCCAGTCAGAGTAGACAGTATTGAACTAGAAAGAGCAATGGATTGATTCAGTATAAAGTGGCTTCCTATGTTGCTATAAATGTCCATAGTTAATGAAATCATACATGTATAATTACAATAAAGCTAAAGAGTTATTCAGTTGACTAGTGTTCTGAAACTTGTTACCCCATAACATCACAAATAGAATTCATCAGGAATGGAGAACTTGTGTTCCTCTCACTGTTGCTGGACTCCTAACTCCCATGAGTCATGGCTGGCATAACCAGTTCTCAAGAACGATGGAAGTTGGAGTCCAGCAACATCTGGAGGGCCCCACCCCTGCTCTACAAGAAATAAATATTCTTAAATGACACCTAATCTTCTTCTCTTTTCTTTTTAAGCTATTGAAGTGAACCTCCAAAAAGCTCTTGCTGAAGCTTCTGAAACCTGCACGCAAGAATGTCTCATCCTTGGCCATTCTGACAATTGCTGGATGCCTCCTTCCCTGACACAGTACCAGCAATCCAACCCTCCTTTGCCAGCATTCGGCTTCCAGCAAGGATGGGGGTGTGGAGCCATGCCAGAGGGAAGGCACACCCTCGGAAGGCCCCTTCCGAAGGATGATACTGACAAAGGCCAAGGTGGACCCAGGCCTCAGTTCTACAACACCTGCGAAAGACACTGCACCAGTGAAGACCCAGTCAAAGTCATTCCTCTTGCAAACTTCATCCCGGCCCAGGCAGCCTCCATATCTGGGAAGAACGCTACTTTGATCCATGAGCACCAACTATAAAGGCATACCTTGACAAATCAAGCTATTTCGGGCTTTAAAGTGTGAGTGTATATAGGCACAGCTTAACACAATTATAATGCATATGCAAACCTATTCAGGTTTGTTAATATTCATGTATATAAGAATTCTGAGTTGAAGCTGAAGACCTCTATCCTAAGTAACAAGTTAAAGGAAATTCAGCTTAATCAGTATATAACAGTATGCAAAAAACAAAAGGGAAAAAGGAAACAAAAAAGTGTGATTCTTTCCCCAATGAGCTGTCATGACACAAAATATCATTTAAAGACAAGGCTGGTATCCCTTTTTTGATAGAAGTGACAGCGAGTTTTGGAAAAGATCTGCTCAGCAACCGTCAAAGAGGAGAACTTTCAGATAAACTCTTTGCTTTCAGGTCATACTTTTAACTTGTACAGAATAATAATAATAATAATGAACACCCAGTATAATTATTAAGTATACTCATGACAGAGCCTTGCAATTCTTCATGAGGGAACTAAAAATGGAAAGTAAAGTATTCCTGTTATGTTGGTGAGTTCCAAAAGGGGAAACATTAGGAAGGGGTGGTATGGTACATGCAACCCACAATATAGCATGTGCCTTCCAGAAAACTAAAATGATGAAGGGTGGTATAAACTGTTTAAAACAAACAAACAAAAGTGATCTGTTCACGTGCACTTGAAGCACCTGAAGAGATCTGAGCCTTTGCAATGTTGCATTAAATGTGCAATAAATTTATTCTCCACCGTAGCCCAGGGAACACACACCTACAATGTCCAGTATCTTCTGGCTTGATCAGGGCATCTTGCTTAGTGCTGGGTTTGTAAGCGAAGAAGGGCTAAGACATTTAGGAGAGGAAGGGCTGGTGTGGTATCACAAAGGGTTGCAATAGATCGGTCTCTTCCAGCCTTGCAAACTGCAGGGAATTTGATGCGTTGTTTCCTCTATCCTACCTGTGCTGCAAAGCTATCACTGAGAAACTGAGGTGTGGAGAGGGAAGATTTTTATATATATATATAAAAGGGGGGGTCCACCTGGGGAGCACATTTTGCATGTGTGTGTGATATCCTGCAGCTCCGCGTGCCATTTAAAAAAGCACAATGGCATGGGCCCCATCTGCACTATGCATGTAAAGCAGTACTGTGCCACTTTAAATGACCATGGTTCTCTCCCCCCCCCAAAAAAAACCCCTCCCTGTAAATGTGGTTTGTTAAAGTGTGCCGAGCATTGTTAAGAGACCTCCCCTATTCCCCTCACAGAGCTTCAATCGCCAGGGTGGTTTAATAGTCAAACCTTCTTCCCTCTGGGAATTATAGTTCTGTAAGAGGAATAGGGGTCTCCTAACAACTCTCAGCATCGTAAATGAACTACCATTCCCAAGATTATTGAGTATTTAAAGCAGTATGATAATGCTTAACATTTATAGTGCAGGTGGGGCCCAAACAAGGTCACAGTGTGAATGTGATGGTGTTACCGCGATAAGCAGCCATTCCAATTTTGTTATGTGAAACATTAAGGAGGGAAATATTTTATTTTGAATGGGTGTGAGGAAGGATTATACCTTCTAGTATCTGATTTGCTTTGCAGCAGCAATCTGGGGGGAAAGCGGGGGCAATATAGAATCAAATGTCCCCTCCCTGGCATTCAAACTGATTATTAGCTTCTTTTGCCCTCCTTGACTTTTTCACATAACTGTTCCTCTGACAGGCTGCAAGGTGCCATGACACCATCAGGTTTACAACATGTGGTGAATAAGCAGAAGTATAAATAGCCCCTGGCAGGGGGATTTCGCCTTTTCACCCCCAAACATTTTCTCAACAAAATTAACAAACCTACAAACCAGGACAGAGCAATAAAGAGCCCAAGCTAGCCAACTTGGAGGAGAGTACCATTAAACCTTTTACAGCACAATCCTAACCATGTCTTCTGAGACATACGTAAGTCTTATTGAACTACGCTAGTTAAGTGGGGTTGGGATTCTAGCTTTAGGCAGGGGAAGCAACAAGACATTTCAGATTATCATACAGGAGACGATATACCTCTTAACTTCCTCTTTTTCACATATTATTTTCACAAGTATAGTTTTGATCAGCAAAACATCCCCAAACCAAGACATAACCTACCTTATTTTGGAGTATGACTGCTTGAAGTCACACACACACACACACACACACACACACACACACACACTCAGGGGTGCAGAACCTCAGACCTGGAAGTTCAAAGAAGCACCATTCCAGCCTTTCTGGCCCTTGTAACTTTCCCCAATGCTGTGTTTCCCCATCAGGCCACACCCATCTCCTCTGGTCATACCCCCCACCACCAGACCAAGGCTACATGCTCATGTGCTTTTTCCTGAGTGGAATATGTCCCTGAACTGTGACAGAGGATAGGTGGAGAGATGTGCATGCAGGGCGTAGAAACCTCTGACATTTGCACAGCTGGAGTGTAGCCTGCTGTATAAATGTAAGAGCCACACTTGTTGCTCTGTACACTTTTGTGTCTGGGTCCACCTACATGTTGCCTTTCACCCTATGCATCACTGGCCAGCCCCCAGCCCCCCCCCCCGCGTTCTTCTTTGAAGTTTGCCCACACAGGAATGCTTCCCTTCAGCTGAAAAAAGAATCCCCCGGCTCTGCTGTATATTATGTCTCTGTGGGTGGCTATAAAGATTCCTAACTATTCTTATGCCCCTCGATTCCCCTATCAAATAGTTAGACCTTTATGAGTTGTGTTGTGCCTGGCCCATGCAGAGCTTATATGAGGCCCAAGTCCCAAGTCTTTTTAGACTTAGATTAAAAACTAAAAAAAAAAAGCAGCTGGTCCCTGGTGGGGGCCCCAACCAGCTTAGCCCTCTGAGGCCTAGGGCAAGTGTACCTGATTGCCCTCCCCCACCCCCCACCCCACTCTCTGCATGGGCCTGTGTTGTGCCTCTTGGTGGCAAGCAAGTATCCTCTAGGACATTGTGGTAGTGAATGTATGTTGTCAGTTCCTGTAGGTTTCACTCTGTAACTTCACACGCTGTATGCAAAAGCCATTAGGCAAAATAATTCTTGGCATTTTTTGCTCAGTCTATGCTGAAGCAAATCACTGGCATTAGCCTAAAGAATGAGAGGACCAGGAAGCAAATGTTTGATGTATGTAATTATGAAGTCCCCCTTGTTAACGTTATTCTGTAGCAGCTCAAGGTGATGTACCAGAGAAGATTAGACATTCATGACTGATCTCTGTGTGCTAGTTTTCATATACAGTATAATGAATAGCGAGTAAAGGCTATACCGGGTACAGAAAATATGTCCTCTTCTTTTTTTTTAATATGAAAGAGTCCTGATCCACTTGCTTTTTCTTTCTCCCTAGCCTTTGATTCCTGCAGTCTTGTACATTCTGCAACCAAATAACCTGTCTGTAACACAATCGAACAGCTTTCCTAGCTCCAATTTTACTTTACCACAGACAATCGAAATTTGATGGAGAGAAGGAAGCAAAGTGTGATTGAAAAAGAAGAAGAATCTTTTCCTGTGAAAAGAACTTCATGTAGGCTCATCAATGTAACTTTAAAATCTGTAACTTATGAGCAAACCTCTGTGTGTATAATTACTGTAATATAAAATGGCTTGTAAATTTATTGAAATTCCTGTTGCTGAGGGTTCCAATGAATGCTAACAGAGTTTCTCTGTATTGCCCTCAGCAACTATAAGTAGCTTTATTATCCCCATTGTTATTCTGAACACATTTTGCTTTTAACATGTAATGTAAAGTAATACTAATAATAATAATAATAATAGTTACAAGAGAAGTTTCACTTTTAACTTTCCAGTTGCATTTAATTCATATAAAGCTCAGGCTATGTTATTGTGTATCTTTCCCTAACCCCACAAAATGCTTTGTCTGAGGTAGGGCTCACTGCATGTAAATTCTGGGATACATGTTAATGCTTTAGATACTGACACAACGACTCAACACCAATTCAAGCACAGTAAATACTTTGACAAATCAATCAGAAAGCAGCTTCGGTTCCAGGAAACCTTCACTTAAGTCTTCAGTGTTCGCTTTGTATTTAAAAGAAAAAGCAAAAGCTTCTTTGTTGTTTTAGAAAATAGTCGACATAGGCCTTGATCATGCACATGCACACATAATTGTTAAGTTTAAAGTTTACTTCTTCCATTTTTAAAAAAGTTAATTTTACAAAATATTGTTTATATGCCCTATTGGCGGCGGGGGGGGGGGGGTCGGAGAGAAAGTTGATTAAGTTTGCATTTAAAGGCAAGCCTAGCAAATCCAACCAAGCCTTTCAGCTTGTAGAAGGTGACAGACTGTGCTGGAGAGCTTTTTATATCCGTGGAGGCTGCCAACACCTTTTATAACCTTTTGCATAACTGGGGTTCTCAAATGTGCTATGAACCTCCATGGAATTATAAGGCTCTCACTGCAAATAGTCTCTTACCACACAAGGAAGGCAAGGAAAATGTTGCTAGAGGAGTGGGTGGTGCTATCACACTCATCCCACTACAACCCCCCTCCCAAGTAGCCCTCTTTCTAGTGCTTGAAGCGGGCTTATAGGTGACCTAAATGTCTGCACCTGATAAGAAACGAGTGGTTGTTGAAACTTCTCTCCCAAATTATAACAAGCTTGTAGCTTTCATACCAGATATAAGCTCTCAATACATCCAGGAGGGGCAGGGTGTATATGCTACATTACAGTTGAGAAGCAAGACTTTACTTCAACCACAATGTCATTACCTCCAGAATTACTTCTTATGCAAACTCACAGTTCAGTGGTATATGTTGGAAAATTCTGCTTGGTTATTTTGCCTGCTGGATACCTAGATTTCAAAGATATGTGGACTGCTCACTTGACTTGCTTGTGCAGGTCCAATTTTTTATGGGATTTGCACAAAAGAACTTAAAGGTGATTTTACCCAGTGTTTGTTCCAACAAATAATGATGATGTTATTATTTATATGGCCCCCATCTAACTAGGTTAGCCCAGACTCAGATTCCATCAACCTATGTGTTGGTGTCTTTGATTTCCCATGGGCATTGGAAGCCCTGCATTGACTTCTGAACCCTGACATAGAATGACAAGACTACTAAATTATGAAAAAATCATTGGTAAAACATAAAGTTTCCCCAAACTAGCTTTCTTATATCCACTTGAACAGCTAAAATATTGAGCTGATTTTACCCATCCATCAGAATTAAATGGCTTTATCTCCTAATGGCAAATTGAGAGTGCTCTCATGGAAAATCAATACACAAAAAAGTTCATAGTTAACGTGTTTTAAGGCCTTCATGGTTCCTGCTAGGTCTTGCCACAATATATTAGGGGAGGGGGGAAATTGTGTCAATGAACTTTATGGTGCTTTTAAGCTATATAGGAAGAATTAAATATCAAGACTTAAAACTACTGGGGGGGAAACACCGTTTATCGGATTAGATTGCTTGCATTTTGAATGGTTACTACTAATGCATTCCTATGCATAAAACCATCCATGAGGCAAGGTGAGGAAGCAGGAGGCTCCAGAGAGTTGGAAGGGGTGGCAGATTCGGCCCCCATGGGGTGTGCTGCTCACTGCCTCTTGCAACTTGTTGGCTGCTGAGCTTCCACTGCCCACTGCCACTTCCTCTGCTGCCTGCCTGCCTACCATGTGACCATCCTCCACCATTGGGCATTCCGGGGAGGAAGAGGAGGAAGCAGTGGCGTAGCGTGGGTTGTCAGCACCCGGGGCAAGGCAAGTAATTTGCGCCCCCTAACCCGTGGATTTGCGCCCCCTAACCCGTGGATTTGCGCCCCCTAACCTGTGGATTTGCCCTAACCCCAGATGTTGCGCCCGGTGCGGCCGGCCCCCCCTGCATCCCCCACGCTACGCCACTGGGAGGAAGAGGAGGTGGTGAGAGGCAGCAATTATTATTATCTTTGGCAGCTCTAGTAGAACACCCTGGATGTATTATATTAATTATTATAATTGCTTCATCTGCATCTCAGGCTTCCTCCAAGGATCTCAAAGAGATAGATGTTACATTTAGAACAACCCTTTGAGGTAGGTTAGACTGAGCAATGTCATTTTAGCCCCAAGTCACCCCAGTGAATTACATAAGTGAGTGAGGGCTTGAACCCAGGTTTCAAAAGTCCAGACTACTATTCTAATGAACACATTTGTAATGGGTCTCCTTAGGTAAAAACTAAGTTTCTCTCAGTACCACTAAACAGCTGATGATGCTATGTTGTATCGCTTATCTTCAGTATAAAACAATTCATTCCAATAGGGGCTCAAGGCTTTTCAAGTGTTCCAATCAAGCAGTAGAAACAAACTGCTGCCTGTTCTGCATGAAACTGAGATTTTTACATGTTTGAGCCCTCAGATTTGAACACTTGAAACACCCACTTATTCTATTCTTGATGCCTACAGCTAAACAGGCTCTGATTATATATATATATAATCTGTGTGAGAGGTTTGATAACAATCAGATATGTGGAATTGAAATCTGATGTCTCATTCCCATGTGCAAGTCATCATGATGAGGTCATTAAGTGACGCCTATGTGAACCGACTAGAGAGCAAAGTATTAATGCTATGAGCTACTATGGGAGCAAAATCTCTGTTCCATACACAGATGTCCCTTAGCTAATGATCTCCTATATTCATACAGAGAGAGAGAGATAGAGCACTTGCTCTCAGAAGCTCCATGAGCACTTCCATTCATTTTTCTTCCTTTTTTTTTAATTGGTTAGGAACATAGGTCAGATAATTGTTCATCTAGCTTAGTGTTGCCTACTCTGTCTGGCAGCAGTTCTCCTGAGGCACAGGTACAGGTCTTCTCATCATCTGTTGCTTGATCCTTTTTTAAACAGGAAGTGCTGGGGACTAGTAGCGGCTAGTGAAATGATGTTGATGGGGCAGCGTTACTCTTCTAGCTTCCTAACACCATGGGTCACATGCTTACTGAGAAAGAAAGGGGAAGGGTGCAGCACACCAAGATTGACTTGGTGCAACATGTGGCAGCTGAAGCATCAGATTGGCTCTGCCACCATGCATCACACTGGGCCAAGCTCCATGCACTTCAGTCCTCCCCTGAAACTACAAAGCTCATTTATGCCAGGCTTAGTGGCAGAGACCAGTGTTGCATGCAGTAAGTCCTATATTCAATCCCCAGCATCTCCAGTTAGAGCTGAGAGAGACCCCCGCCTTAAACTTCAGAGAGCTTCTAGCCAGTCCTTGCAGGCGATACTAAACTGCATGCATCAATAGATCAGTGAAGTTTCCCATAGTTTCCCCCACTTCCAAAACTGTGGTTAGGGATTCACATGGGACAGCCAGCATGCTACATGATGTCTCACACCAATAACTACTTCATTTTTAATTTTGAATGGAGGAACACTTATCTGGGTACACATTTCATCGGGTGCACAAATCTCTCCCTTCATTGACAGAAATTCCATGCAGGATGATATGCCCCTTACAGTGTTTACAGAGAGCTCCAGAGGAGGAATACAAGCTGCACTCTTCAGGCATTCTCTAGTCATTTTAATTAATCACATGAGGGGGTTTGTGTGCACAAACAAGTGTGCTCGTTGTGCCCCATCACCACCCTGATAATCCTCCAAACTCAGAGAGAGAACTCCTGTACTTGTGGAAGCTCCCTACCCTTTAAAAAAATCATTCTGGCTTTTTTCAATTCCTCTTTTGTCCCCAGTCTTGGGCTAAGTTTCACATTTTCTGCACTAGTTTGCATAAATGCACAGCATGTCCCCCCCCCCTAGGGTGTTCATTTTTGTACATGTTTGTTGGCTTGCGGGTAGCATTGCAAAATGTGTGTACATTCTGAAGGATGGGTGTGTTTCAGTTCAAGTTTTGTGTCCTATTTTCCCCAATACAATTGTTTCTGTGCACATTTTCTCCTAACATTTGCCATCTTTCTTTTGCGGGGTGGGTACAGGTCTTTTTGGTGAGAGATTGGGGCTCTGCATGACAAATTTCAGGGAAGAGTACATTTTTCAGAAGATGCAAGTTTTGTATGTTCATTTTAAAATGTGAACAGCTTAAGTAGTTTTCTTTCCATCTTTGGGGAAGGGCATTCAGAATGGTGGTGAGGAGGGAGAGCTAATGCATATGTCCCTTTGCCACTCCCCTTCCCCCTCCATGGGTTTAATTAACTTGACTAGAGAATACTTAAAGAGGACAACTGTGCCTGAATTATCTAGCATACAAAACAATAATATGTGGACTCTTTCTGAGTCTTTCTCGCCGGTACCCAATAACATCCATGGACATTTACACATGTTACCATATCTAAGAAATCATCCAGTACCATCTGTGTCATCTTATTTAGTCATCTGGCTTATTTTACTTTATTTGCCTGAAATTGTTTTTTTTTTTTTTTTAAAAGAAACCTAAAACTATATACTACAGTACATACTGTGTAGCTACAGAGATTTATTTCATACTATATATTATAAATGGGAGGGGGTGCACTTTTTGCCTTCCTCAGATGAACAAAGTGTCAAACAATGTTTAAAACCAGGAACGGTTTTGTTTTAAAACATGATTGTTGGAAATAATACTGTGTTCCTTTCTAGCTGATTCACACATCTATGCACAACAATAGGTTTCTCCTCTCTCTGCATTGGTTTGTGCAATGTGTGAAAACTGACTCTCTCTGTCTCTCTGACTCTCTCTCTGTCTCTCTCTCTCTCTCTCTCTCTCTGTCTCTCTCTCTCTCTGTATATATATATAATTATAAATAAATATATATGGTGTCTGAGGTAGCATTAGGTTGTAGCAAAAGGGGCCGGTGGAATCAACGCAGAGCGAGCCTCTAAGCACTGGAATCATTGCCACTTACTGGCATGTGGAAGAGCAAGGCAGCAGTGAGTTTGAGGCAACTTTTGTGCCCAACTGGGAGGTTCAATTTGGTGCCAATGGTGCACCCTGATTGCCTTCACTGCCACCCTACCACACGCACATGCCATCCCAGGAAGCAGTGATGAGATCAGCTCCATGGCTGGGAGATCATCTCCATGACCCCTCCTCACCACACCAGCCCCTCCTGGGTTATAGAACATCTCTCCTTGTGGTTAAATCTGTGACACAGTCATCAATGGGCATCCATGTGCAAACTGCTTCTTAGGGGAGGGGTTTGGGCCTTTTTTAAAAAGGATTTTTTAAAAAATCCATTTTGAATTAAAACCAGTTTTCAAGTTATACTTAGAGGGATGTTGCAACTGTTCCTTTCTCCATCCTAGAGTAGCTTCATTCCGAAGTGTGAATAGGATTCTGCCAAGAGGGGAAGAAAAGAAAAAAACAGGAGTGGAAACAGGCAGCAGTATGTTTGGTTGCTGAGTATAATAAGAAAGTCAAATTTCATTTGGTTTTGTAGATTTATTTATTTTTTAAAGAGCTTGCCGTCTTTACTGCACTGTTTCCCTCTCCGTTGATCAAACCAAATTCTTCTCAGCAATGAGTGATATCTTATTCTAAATCAAAATAAACATAGATTATTTAGAAACTTGTTCTTAATTATTTAGAAATTATTTCAGACAGAAAAAGAAGTCATTGTCAGCATTTAGGTGCAGCCTGTTGATGCCTGCAAATTAAAAAGACCCCCCCCCCCCCAGTGTGTGGGCTCTCTTGACATAAATGTGTGATTAATCTTAATTGACAAAAGAAAATAGGCTCCTTTAACAACCTTTGTTTAATGAGGGCACAATGCATTGGCCAAATTATGTGTGCTGAAATTGGAGCAAGGTTCATAACAGTCATCCTCTTGTACAAATCCTACTTGTTTCAGGTCTGGGCTTTATCTTTTTGTAAAAGTAAAGAGTTGGGTTTTGTGATCATAAGTAAACAGGCTTGCAGGCAAGGATTGTATTTGGTAAATCCTAGGAAACAAAACTATGTGTATGTCATGTTAACCCTAGTTATGGAAGATATCTGAAAAAAAGCTTTTGTAAATACATGTATTTGAGTTTGTACTTCAGGGAGATTTTTTCACTCTGTGGCATACTACAGGATTTGAAAGTGATTAAGTCTGTGTATTTGTACTGAAACTGCCCTAATCCACGCTTTAGAATCGTGCTGTTGGGCATTGTACGCTGTTAAGTTCAATAGCATTGGAAGTCCAGTTAAACCCACTGTAGTTCTCTTTCAGGTTATGTACAGCATGTTGTCTTGTTAATTAAGATGCTTATTAATAAAATTAGAGCCACAAAAGCAAAAAAAAAAGAGTCTCTTTTTTTGGAGAGGGGGTGGGGGCGGGGAGGTTCACCATGTGTTGTGTACTTATCTGCCTGCTGGATAAAACAGTTCAAGTCAATATTTAAAAGGCTTCAAAAGTATGAAACGGAATTATTCAAGAAATAAGTTGCTAAATCTCAAAGCTGTCTTAACTTATTTTTTTCCCCTGGTTTGCTCCCACAGTGCTTGGGCCACATAGGACTGATGTGTTCATAGGACTTGGAGTTCTTTGTTACAATGCCCAAAATCAGGAATTTGGAATGTGTGTGCAGAGGTACAATATCACTGAATCTCAATGCTACACTGCTTGAAAGGAGCCCCAAATTCTGAATGGAACGCTGCAAGGAAGAGCGTAGTGTATGGTTAACATTTTTTCCCCTACGAATCTGGGGATGCTTTAAATAAATAAATAAATAAATAAATAAATAAATACTATGTGTTTAGGATGTTGATGCTGCAGTGATGGTGGTGGCAGAGGAACGGCCGCCACCTTGACCTCAACCGCCATGTTTCCCCTTCTTCTGAGGCTTCTATCTCCTTTCTCCATGAGCATGGGCAGCCCCTGAGTTGTTGATTCTTTGGTGGTGGTGGGAAAGAGGTGTGCGGTAGGTCAGGCATGGAAGGCAGAGAGCAGTGGTGGCAACGAGGCTCAGGCAGTGCGATGCCTCTCTTCCCATTGGAGCAGCCCCAATTCCATTCCTACTCCTGCTTGCACACAAGCTCTGATAGGCAGTGTGAAGCCTTCCTTCACAGCTAGGAGATCCCCGCCCCGATCCTGCTTTTACACAAGTAGGAGTTGGGAGGCTGCTCCGATAGGCAGCATGAAGCCTCCCTTCACAGCTTAGTTGCTGGGGTCAGGGAAGGTGGAGGCAGCCCAGAAGCTGCATCCTAGAGCCCCTGCATCACCATCATATGGGGACTTCCAAGCAGCTGCTGAAGCCAGCCAAAGCCAACTGCTCCGGGGTGCTGAGACGGGCGCTGCTGCTTTTCCTGGGGACATTAGATGAAATCCGGGGACATTCCGGAGATGGAATTTGTCCGGGAATTTATTCACAAATCCAGGGACTGTCCCCGGGAAACGAGGACGTCTGGTAACCCTAGCGTAGTGTATCTATTTGTTGAAACATGCTTAGCGAAAACAGTGTTCTAATTATTGACTGGCTGATTCTACAAACCATCTACATGGAGGGAAAGGTCTGCATTGGACAAGGTGAGCCACTTGTGTCAGGCGGCAGAGTGAGAAGAGTGTCACACCAACACATCCACTCCTGCCCCTCCTCACCCACAGGGCTTTCCACTGTGGCAGGTTTGCTTGCTCATTTGCTGCAGTAGTGTAGCTAGGTGTGGGTGGGGAGGATGCGGCGCCTTGGGCGGCACTTACCATGGGGGTGGTGCACCAGAGCCAAGGAAACACCAGGTGCCCCAGAGCCCAGTGCGCTGCTCCCAAAATCAGTGTGTCCCGAGGCTTGGCATCCAGTGTGCTGGATGCTTTGTCCCCTATCCTGGCTCCCAGAGGGTGGCCAGGAGGGATGCAACTACCCTGTGCTGGCCCCATGAAACCCACAACATGCCCGAGCCACACGTCACCATGCAGGCACCATGCTCTGCCCAAGAAGGAAATGTGGGGCTGGCCTCTGCCCACTGCCTTCCCTTCAGTCACCCTCCAGCAGAACTCAGGAGGGCATCTGCAAGTGACTGCAGGGAGCCAGAGCTGCTGCGCCACATCACTTGCAGGCACCCACTAGCTGGAGGGTGCCCTGCAAGAATGCAGCCTCCTAGACCGGCTGAGCATTGTGTCCTGCTCAGCAGCCTTCAAAGTGGAGAGCGCTGGGAGGGACACAGTTCTGGCAGTGCGCCCTGCCCCAGCTCGTCTCTCCCCTATGGTGCGATGTCATGGTGTGAAGCAGTGTGTGCTGACACTGGGCACCCACAGCAGGGGACCCAAGACCATAAGAAGAGCCTTGCTGGATCAGATCGAAGGTCCCTCTACTCCTGTATCCTGTTCTCACAGTGTCCAATCAGATGTACTAGAACTAGATTGTCCAAATGTTCTAGATTTGGGTAGAGGGATTGATTGCTAAACCACTCTGGAAACTGTGGCTCTGTGAGGGAAATAGTCGTCTCCTAACAACTTTCAGCACCCTTAACAAAGTAACCAGGATACTCTTGGAAAACCCATACCTATTAAATGTCGTATGATACCGTTGTAAAGGTATAGTGCAGGTGGAGAATTAGTCACAAAACCAGGTATATATATAGTCAAGGAGAAATCACATAGGGAAAGAAAACTATTTCCTTTTCTTTCTCTTTCAATACAAATGCTATAAAGTTCTGTAAAATAATTTCAGAACCCTTTTTTAAGGGGGGAAAAAGGCCTTAACCTGCCATACTTTAGAAAACAATATCCTCAACAGGCAGCAGCCCTGCAAGTCATTCAGTTGAAATAGTCTGTGTTTGATCTAACTTCCACATGCAAGAAGTGGGTGGGGACCCACTTAACTATTAAGAACACACCTTTGAAAACCCTCTCTAGTGCTTTCCATCATTCATTTAAAAATCAGTTAAAAACTCACAATGTAGCACAATGTATTCAAGAAGATGGATACAAATGCTCCAACCTTCTTTTTTTTAAAAAAAAGTAAGTCTTCTGTGTAGCTGTTAAAAAGAGAGCGAGAGATCTGAAAAGATAAGAGAATCAAAATATGAAGTTGAAAGATGAATCTTGACTGGGTAGACAAAGTGAGTGAAATGAGGTTATATGACAGTGAAAAGGTTTAACAAGGTAATGCAATAAATATTTAAAATGTGCAGTCCGATTCTTTGATCCAGTATACTGGCATAGTGACTTCACTACGGGAGAGTTCTAACTGGGGTTAATAGATTCAATCTGCATTCAGATTGAATCCTTCCTTATCCCCCACCCCTGCCGATGCACACACACATTGTGGTCCCAATTCTGATGGCTCCAGCCTTGTGGTTGCTATTTAAATGCTAAAAATCAGACATGAACGTGAGATAAATGACCAGTCTAGTCCAACATTTTGCCTCCACAGTGCTCAAATGTATGATTATTTGTGTGTGTGTGTGTGTCTCTGTGTGTGTGTATTTGCTTGACTGTAAGCAAAAACCTCAACACTGCTATGAAAAGCCCAAATGTGGGACAGTGAGGGCAATATTCTCTCCTGTTGTTTTTGCCTTGCAACTGCTACTCAGATGGATTCTGCTTTTGGTCCTGTATATCATGTCACACCATACCACATCACTGTGAGCCAGGATCACAGTCTTCATAGGCACCTGAGAAAGAGGAAAAACCTGAATAAGTAAGAAGTATTCAAGTTCAGCCCATGTTCAGGCTGAGTTATTGGCTCATCCATCAATTTAAGACCAGCTGAAGCAGAACTTCTAAGAAAGAACACTAGATTTGGAGCCAGGAAACACTTCAACATTCAAACCAAACCTTTATCAGTTGTAAAACAGTAATCTTCTTAGTAAACAGATGTGCTGTTCGGTATATGTTTCTTCATTACATTCTGAAAAAAAATACCACAATGGCAAATGGAATCCATGTATTATGGATTGCCATTGGGCTGAAATCTATGAGAAAAACACATATGGTTGAAATAATAGTAACCAAAAACAACTCAGCAAGTAGGGCATAGTACTAGTTTCCTAGAAAGTGATGCTTATTGGAGGGGGGAGGTGGCAGGAGAGTTAATGCTCTGCAAACTCACTTGCAGAAGCAATCCAGTAGTCCTGCTTGTGTGGATGAACTTTCTATCCCCTCACTCCTTCACTGGGACCCATGTGCCAAGAAGCCAGTATAGTGACTCCATCTGACCAGGTGAGACACTTCTGACAGTAACTCGGCATCAGTGATTGGGGAAGGCCTCCATTCAGATAACACATAGCTGCCTTATACAGAGTCAGACCTCTGCTCCCTGAAGCATAATGTTGTCTGCACTGATGGGCAGCAGCTCTCCAGTGGCTCAGACAGGGGACATTCTCAACCCTACTTGGAGATACTGGGGATTGAACCTGGGACCTTCTGAATGCAAAGCATGTGCTCTGTCACAGAGCTACAGCACTTTCTCAGGCTCAGGTGCACATATACTCCATAAACATGATGTGAGGAATGGGATGACTCATAAAGTAAATGTAGGTTATATCCCCACCTAACATGAGGCCTTCTTCCAAACATTGCCTTCAGGGTGGGGGATCAAATCTTGGGAAATAAGCAACAACATCACACTAGAAATACAGGGAGGAGGGCTGCATGGAGCATCTTGATGTGCTAAATTGTAATTTCACAAATGTCTGTGACATTTAAAAGAATAAATTTAACTGGAACATTGGATGGGATATATGATATTATTTTACACCAAGTCCAGCTAAGTCAGTATTGCTCACTATGACAAGCCCTCTAGGGACTCAGGCAGAGGTCTTGGACATCACTTACTAGCTAATCATTTTTGACTGGAGATGCAAGGCAGCAAGCGATTTAATCTGAGTCCTTCTGCATACAAAACTTGTTCACTACCATTGAACTATGATCTCCTCCCTAGAACTGTCCACCCCACCAGTAGGGTATATCAGTGGCATTTCTCAGTCATCATTGTAATTGCTAATTTGCTCTGTGTGGGTGCTTTGTACTTATGCATGCTAACTGGGATTGGGCTAATGTTTAGAGGACTTTGTATTAAGGCCAAGGTCTTACATTTGATGGCTATCCAATCACAAGCTGTTTCTCACAACCTAGGGACCTTCAGTTGTTCTGTAATATAACTCGTATCAGTACCAGCTAATGTTGAGAGCACCAGGCTGAAGAAGACTTACTCTAGTTCTAGGAACCAGTACCCAGGACTAGCAAGAAAAGTTGATAGAAGTTGTTTGAGTTTCAAACTTGAGATAACAATTACTTAAGTGGCCCCATAGTTAACATTTTCCCTCCATTCTGAGATGTGGGTCTATAAATATAAGATATTGGGTGGGTTTTTTGGCAGCCTAGTAGTGTACACTAGACAGTACTGTAGTTGGCATTTCATAAGATTAGAAACACCAAGCTTACTGCTTCATGAAAAATACACTTAAAGAATTGGCAGAGAAAATAAGTCCCTGGGATTTCAAGGAAGTCTTTTAATTCAGTGATATAATCCAGTGGGTTGTATTAGAGGCTCATATGCTGTTACACAGTCTGATTCATACATATTTTAAGCAAGGCTAAAGAACATCTTTATTTGATCAGATGGATCATGTTTTATGATGATGATATACCACTCTGCTGCATGCATTTGATTTATCTGGAATTATGGTAAAATGGCTTTTTTCTTCAGCATTCCACAAAGAGGATTTCTATGTGTTGAGAGAATGGGGGACGGGTTTCTAACTCAGGGCTTTATCTTGCCAAGAATTCATTTTTTTCAGCATTAATTTGATCTCAGGAATATACCCTGTGTGCATTTGAAGTTGAATCATATTGTCTGAATTCAGACTTTTGTTTCTGCACCTGTTGGTGGTGGCTTCTCTTCATCCTGTATAGCCATTGCCAATCAGTGTGGGCAAGGGTTGATCAGCCCCTTTAAGGCTACTCTGCTGCTTCTCCCTCCTTTGCTCTTTGCAGTATCCTCCCTCCTTCTACAGTATGGGCTTTGGCTAGTTGTTTAGTGTGGGACCAAGTAGGAATTTTGGGTGAGTCTCAGACTGGCTGTTGGGACTCCCCATTTTCTTGCACTTCACACTGTAGAACAGCCTTCCCTCATTTGCCATTGTTCAGCTGTTTGGCATTCAGTGCAGGCCACGTAATGCCATGCTGAGGCATTATGGGGGAGAGCAACAGAGGCTTTGGGGTACTTGGGGGTTCCCTTTGGGCCTAGTCTGTGCATCCTGGTGAATACTGAGCAGCGGAGCCAGGGTGCACAGGTTGTACTTTGCTTATCCAAGGCTCATATAGCAAAAAAATTCTTGGCTGGAGAGCAAATAGCTTTCTTCCTTACATGCCCAGTGGTGGTAAGAGAGACTTCCCTCTTATGTAACCACTGAACTCAGTCTGCCCATGCTTAGTTATTCAGCTAATTGATAGATCCTCTCATTTGTTATTTATTTAAAAGACAAATCTAATCTTTTCTCTCTTTTTTTGCCACATAACATGTGTTTAATCTTTCTTCTGAATCTGAAGACAACATGTGCATTAGTCAAAACTGCATACAAAAATGTGTTTATTAGGAGAAAATCACACAAGGTTGATGAAAGTGGGGTTTTTTTAAAAAAAAAAAAAAAAGCAAAAGCAAACAAAGGCAGAATGAGATCTAGACATACAATACTAAGACTGATGGCCCGATGGCCCATGTACTATCAAGGAGTGATCTTCGAATGCTCTGCAAATGACAAGACGTAAGGAGCATTCAGATGACACTCCCCACCTCAAGTTGTAGAAAACATATATGACAGGGTTTGTGAGACCATGTAGGCTAGCCTTACTTTCTCCCCCACTCCTCACAAGTCAACACACATGGTGGCCACATACATATCACTATGTGCTTCTGGATAGCATGTCAATGATTTCCCTGTGTTTAGATGGGTTCTACTTGTATTCATTAATATGCACCAGTCAAGTGTGTGAACAGTGTGTGGTTAAGGCCATGGTTGCCACACATGCTATTCCAACAAGTCCATATAGCTAGTCCTGCACTGCTAGGCACCTCATGAGATCTTGCAACACAAGGGGTGTAATCTGGACCATTCCAAATAAATTTGTTTAGCCAGAAGCAAAACAGGAGTAGGGTTTCCAACAGGAGTCTTTTTCAGCCCTACCTGGAGAAGTCGAGGATTGAACCTAGAAGAAGAAGAAGAAGAAGAAGAAGAAGAAGAAGAAGAAGAAGAAGAAGAAGAGGAGTTTGGATTTGATATCCCGCTTTCTCACTACCCGAAGGAGTCTCAAAGCGGCTAACCTTCTCCTTTCCCTTCCTCCCCCACAACAAACACTCTGTGAGGCGAGTGGGGCTGAGAGACTTCAGAGAAGTGTGACTGGCCCAAGGTCACCCAGCAGCTGCATGTGGAGAAGCGGAGACGCGAACCCGGTTCACCAGATTACAAGTCCACCACTCTTAACCACTACACCACACTGGCACAACCTTCTGCATGCAAAGCAGATTGTCTCAACTGACAATTCTTCCCTGCATTATGCTGCATCCTTCCCCCCCCCCCTCCTGCGGATTTGGTGTTTGCAACAAAACTGTGGGGATTCATGTTCAACCAGTAAAATCTGTTGCTTTCATTGTTGCAAACTAGGTTATTTATTTATACTTTTCCCCCTCTGCACCCGTACTTCCTTCCCCTTTCTGCCATGTTACCAGCCCATGCATTTTCCTCTGCTCCCATAAGGGATAACTAATACAATGAACCACATTTTCAATTGACAACTTAAAGTATCTCCATGTTTCCTTAATCTCTATTCAGGAGTCTCATCTCTTTGCATATTTTTGTTCTTTCTTTTAAAATATATACAATAAAATAAAAAGCAGCTTGAGAGCAAAGGAATGCATTATTAATACTACATGTCATAAAATAATATAAATACTACCTTTTTTGCCAAGCCTGATCCACTAATCAAGAATAAATGAATGTGTGTGAATTATTCAAGACATCTCAAATACTGCAAATTGTACTCCAATTGAATATTTTGAGTACTCTATTCAGAAATGCAACAAAAGACATCACAAGTCATATTAAGCTCTCTTCTTCAGCAAGATGCCAGGCTAATTTGCTCTGATATTTAGAAGAAACCCGCACATACATACCTAATTAGAAAATATGTGGTCATTTGACACAAAAAGAGCACTGTTGCATCAGGCCAAATGTCATCTAGTCCAGCATCCTGTTGCTACAGTGGTTAACCATCTGCTTGTGGAAAACCCACAAGCAGGATTGAGCACAATGAAGAAGAAGAAGAGTTTGGATTTGATATCCCGCCTTTCACCCCCCTTCAGGAGTCTCAAAGCGGCTAACAATCTCCTTTCCCTTCCTCCCCCACAACAAACACTCTGTGAGGTGAGTGAGGCTGAGAGACTTCAAAGAAATGTGACTGGCCCAAGGTCACCCAGCAGCTGCTTGTGGAGGAGCGGAGACTCGAACCCGGTTACCCAGATTACATGACTACCGCTTTTAACCACTACACCACACTGGCTCTCCATGGTATCAACAAATCAACAAATGGTAATCTCTCCACTTGTGATTCTCAGTAATTGATATTCAGAAGCATATTGGCACTTGACAGTGGAGAAAGGGAATCTCTGGAGTTGTCTCACTCCCTGCCCCCTTTCCATTTAATATCTAACTATCTAACTGACACCTCCATAGGAGGGGCTATCCTCCCTTCTGTCCACCTTTGACAAAATTACTAGATTTTTAAAAACGACTTTCGGTAAAGGGTTTCTGATGCAACTGTGTTTATTTTTATTTTATTGGATTTCTGACTTGCCCTTTACCATAAGGTCCCAGGACAGAAGCTACAACCATTAAACCTAGGAGTATAAAATGAATAAGACTGTTATAACCATAAAATAAGAAAGACGTGGAAGCAATTTTTAAAATATAAAGTGATTTAAAACATTTTTTTAAAAACAGTCCTACATATAAAATGGCTAAAAATAGTTTCAGCACAGATACATACTGGAATAAAGTCTGTTCTCAAATGGATACAGGCATTGGGTTTTTGGGAAACTACAGAGGGTAGTGATGGGCTTTCTCCATGTAACTTTCTACCAAGTGTTTCAGAGCTCCAACCCTAAGACCATGTATAGGAAGATGCTGAGCCATATGGTTTGGAAGTATTTGTTGATAACTCCCAGCTATGCCTCATTTTTATTCATCTGCAACTGGTTCCTTGGATTTAGTGCTTACTAATGCAGCCCAGGCCACTCCTGCACTTTTTAGGCATGGGTGCCTATATTCTCTAAACACCCAGAGGGTGGAGACTTGCATTTATTAAGAATCAGCTTAGCAGAGACTTTTCTTTCTTTCTTTTTTCCACTGTGGCCACTGCAGCCAATTTGTCATGGTGCTTCTAGTAACCTCCAGGACCATTGTATCCCACCACCCCTCTGAAAAAAACACCTCTTACATCATGATTCACTTGTTGAGTTATGGAAGGAAAACACAACTTCCTAAGCTGATTTGCTGGGGAGGGGTATATTTTGGCAACAATGCAGTGAATAGTTGGGTTCTTCCCTGTTGCTCCAGTACATAATCCTGGGGTTCTGAATCCACCATTTACCCTAGACTGATAAACTATTTTTATATATTCTGCCTTTCTGCCTCAACAAAGTTGCAGCAGGGACTGAGGTACCTTTAACCAAAATGGTGAAGCCTTTTCCTGTCAAATGAGACCTGATGACCATGGTATGTGGCAGGAATAAGGAAAGTTGGCCATGTTGTTGGACTACACCTCCCATCATCCTTGACTATTTGCCATGCTGGCTGGGTTTGATAAGAATTGGGGTCTAATAATATATGGAGGGCTACAGGTTCTCCTCCTTGGTTTTTGGTAAATTTTAGCTATGTCAGAAGAAGAAGAAGAAGAAGAAGAAGAAGAAGAAGAAGAAGAAGAAGAAGAAGAGGAGGAGGAATGATAAATAAAGGTCATATACATCTAATAATGTGAAAAAAACAGATTCTCAGTCTCAATTGTCCTGCGTAACTCTTATGATGGTTTCACTGCAACCAAAAGACATTCTAAACTGATACAAAACACAAATGCAATTTTATTCCAATAGATTTCTGCAAAGCCTCAGGGCAGCTAAGCACGGCTTTTTATAATGGCAAAAGCAGACAAGAACAATTTCTCCCTACCTGAGAAGTGTTAACCCCAGAGGACTATGATACAATGAGATTATACAATTCTTACACAGCAACATCTCAGAGGAGTATGAGATCTCAAGGTGTATATATGCAGCTTTTAGTAGAAAAAAGATGGAGGGGGGGATTCACACATTAATATTAGGGATGGGTGAATTTGGTTGTTGTTTTTTTAAATTTCTCCCAGTTTCTCATTTCCCCAATATTAAATTCAGTTCTCCACATTTACACAGCAATTTCTGATTTTGTAATAAATCTTAATATTCATTGGCGTTCAGTGGGTCCAAGGAACAAAGTGACTGCTGTTTGTGGCAAGGAGGCAAACGAGAGAGTAAGAGAGAGAGGGGATGAGAGGAGAGATTTCAGTCCTCTCATCACTTACAGCTAACCTCTCCCTTCTGCTAGCTTTGCCCAGGAAACAACCTGGGAGACGGCAGAAACACAAGTGGAAGAAAACTCCATTTCAATGAAATCAAACACTTGGGAGGCTCATCATCAAGTCTACCTAGTGGCAGTGAAGGCAGTAAAGAAGGCATACTTTGCTGCTTCCATTGCATTCTCATTGTGCCATCCATCCAGCATAGCTCTCTCTGGTAGTGTGGGACCTTTTAAAGACTGGCCTGAAGGACGTGACAGAAATGACGGTAGCTCACTGTAACTTGTCTGCGAAGCATTTTAAGGATAAAATCACTTGCATCCACCAGGACATTAACTCCACTGTTACAGCAGATGAATCTCAAGAGGTGTCCAGAGCACTGTTTAGTCCTGTTATGTTGGATGAGTTCCAGTTAGTAAAGCTTGAGGATGCAAACAAGGTGTTTGGATTGATCAGGGCAACTGCTTGCACTCTGGACTCCTGCACCACTTGGGTGATCAAAACTAGCAGGGATGGGACAACTGATAGAGCTGGGTGTGTGTGCGTGATTAATGCCTCCTTGCAAGAGAGGGTGGCTGGCCCCTCCATGCTTGAAGGAGGCAGTGGTAAAAGCACTCCTCAAGAAATCCTCCCTGGATTCAGAAAATCTAAGTAATTATCAGCCAGTTGCCAATCTCCCCTTATTGGGCAAGATTCTTGAGTAGGTGGCTGTAGACCAGATCCATGCATTCTTGAAGAAAACCGATTTTCTAGATACATTTCAATCAGGGTTTTGGCCAGGTTTGGGCACCAAAACTACTTTGGTTGCCTTGCATGATGACCTCTGTCTGGAGAGAGACAGGGTAAATGTGTCCTTGTTAATTCCCCTTGACTTCTCAGTGCTTTTCAATACCATCAGCCATAGTATCCCTCTCGGGTGGTTGTACAAGTTAAGGGTGGGTGGCACCGCTTTGCTGTGGTTTCAGTCCTGCTTGGATGGTCATCTCCAGAGGGTGAATTGATTTGATTATTTCTTTTCTATACCACTTAATATATTAAAAAGATTTCTAAGTGGTGCACAAAAAACTGAAAAAACAATTTCGCCTCCATCCCTAGTTATGATATTTGCAACAACTCAGGAGTCAGTATCTTGCCAGCTTCTGTTTCAGCAGCAATACTAAGAAAGTTGGAATGTAGTCAAGATAACTTCCTGAACACATGCAAATTTCTTGCATCTAATTTACATCTCATCAGCACGAGCCACGTATTGAATCCGTTGTACGGTATTTTTAACAAATGTAAAGAAAGGCTACTTTAAAATTGTTCTTGTGCAAGAGAGGAATGGTGGTTATCTTATCTCACTTTTTGGCAAGGAAAGAAGTGATATAGTGTGTCTTATACAGCTTGCCCTGGCATAGGCTGGGAGCCACAAAGGAGAGCCAAAAAGAATATATTACACTGTTTGTCACATCTTCTCTCCAATCTAATCTAATCTATTTTTGCATCAACATGTATTCATCATAAATCTAGCTAAACACATTGCAAATTCACGAGAAAGGTAACCTCAGAAATGCAGGGAGATTTATTCTTCATCAGCTCAGAGGTATTTCATTTTATCTTCTTCATATTTTGCATTCTCTTTCAGTCCCAAAGCAAAACTTTTGTTACATTTTCAAACAATTTAAAACAAACAAACAAACAAAACCAACAACCCCAGAATGTCCCCTTGTCTTGAGCACAGCAAGAGCAAAACAGCAGGATCACATGATGGAAAGGGACTATTCTTTTCTGTACCATCATCTACAGGTGAAATGTAATTCAATATTAAACCTGTGCTTGCTACTTCAGATCCTGAATGCAAAATTCTAAATCTGTTCGAAGGATCTCAGTTTATTGCAGTCCATTCTCTCTTATGCACACAGGGTTTTTTTATTCCATTTATACACTACCTTTCGCCAATTGAACGCAATTACTTCTACCCTTCTCATTTCTACTGCTTTTGGAATTTGACCTGCAGCATGACAGGGATTATGCCACCATTTTCTGGCTCTTCTGAACTTTGCTCATCACTTTCAGATTTCATATCTGACTTCCTGGGGTCATGTTTCTTACATCTGGGTAGGGATGGATAAGTCTGGCTTCTCCTTTTTGAAATATTAAAGCCAGTTCACCCCAGTTCCACAGTTTGCATTAAAAATAAAATGAAATAACTATGGGCTGCACCTATACTGGCCAACCCTTGCCAAACCATTCCCTCCCTTTTAACTCCTAAAGTGATATTACTTTTTTAAAAAATATAGTTTATATTTTTGGAGGAAAGCAAACTTTGAGGTGGCTTGCACAAATCCCTGAGATATATTTGCATAAAAATTTGCAGAGCTAGCCTTGTGGGTATACCATATGTCCAAATGTTATGTACCAATGGGGGGGGGGGAGTTATGGCTTGTTAGTGGTAGGACCAAAGATTCAAATTTCTAAATTGGATTCAAGATATAATTATGTTGGATTGGGTTTGAGGTGTGTGTATGGGAGGGTGTTTCACATTTGATTTATAAACTGTCCAGTGGGCACTCGGGTTGCGAACGTGATCCGTGCGGGATGCACGTTCACAACCCGCAGCATCTGCAACCCGCAACGGCACGTCTGTGCACATGCAGGTTGCAATTCGATGCTTCTCCTCATGTGCAAAGTGCGATTTAGTGCTTCTGCGCATGCGCGACCACCAAAACCTGAAAGTAACCCGTTCCGGTACTTCCAGATTTTGGCAGTCCGCAACCTGAAAAAACACAACCAGAAGCATCTGTAACCTGAGGTATGACTGTATATACATAGGCATAGGCATGCAGTTTTTGCCTAATAGACACATTTTTGCAAACAAATTCTCCTAATACAATGCATGGTTGTGAATTATATTCAAATATATATTGGTTAGAATACACTTTCCCCATTTCTCAAGTGTGCGTTTATGATTGTGTAACTGCATCACAAAATTCAGAGAAGTGCAAATTTTAAAGGAAAACTGCAGTTTGCTTCACATATTAGTTTGTGAATTAGTGTGAATTTGGCAGATTTGCATTAAAATGGAAAATGATGTCCTACTTTTAACGTTCATAATGTGTTATTAAAATGTGACATCACAGGGTGCTGTAGAGCAACCAGCAGTAGAGAAACAATGTTTTCACTGGGGGGGGGGGGACAAAGGTAAAAAAACACTTTAATTAACAAGTATGGCCTGTGTTGTTTTAGAACGACATATCTAATATTGTACTAATAACATCAGACATGTCGGTGTAGATCCAGCCTAGGTCTCAATCTGGCCCTAATAGGAGAGGAAAGTCAATATTTTAGATAGATGATAGATAGATGATAGATAGATATAGATAGATGATAGATAGATAGATAGATGATAGATAGATAGATAGATGATAGATAGATAGATAGATAGATAGATAGATAGATAGATAGATGATAGGCAAATTTAGAAATGACTGAAGTCCATTAATTTCAATAGTCTGAGTAAAACATAGTTGAATATCACCCAATGATAATAATATAAATATGTATATTTACAAAGACATATTCTGCTCATGCAGAAGACTGTAAGCAGGTCACCTGTGTGCCTTTTCAGTCTTCTACCTAGGTTTAGGGAAGACTATGTTCCCTACAAGTCTCCATTCTTAGGGTGGATCTACACACAGGAGAAAAATGCTATAAATAAGTCAGAAATTAAATCATTATAACAAAGAAAAAAATGCTATGTAAAATTGCATTGAAACGTTTTCTGCTCTACTGCACCATCTGGTGTTGCATGTTTATAACACATTCAAAACATTGTTTTTTTACTAATGTAACTGAATCCTTAGAGTTCTTTATCTTTAAATCAGATTTGGCCTGTACAGTGCTTCACCACCACCATCCCACAATATTATGTTCCTGTTCCTCCAACCCAAGCATTATTTGCTGCTGGTGTGTCGATATGTGCTTTGGATAGAAAACTCCATCTACTTTTGGTGCATGTCAGTTTCACACCTGTTATTTAATAAGTCTGTTATGTGTTGTTTCTACACTAATTGACATTAAAATGAAAATTTGCATTATTTTTGAACATTCCACAAAAATAAAGACAAAATACATATTATTGCACACATTTTACCCTTTAAAACATATGCATTTTTAGTGCACTTGGATACCTTTTGAGCCAATAACTTCATCACAAAATTTGGAGAAGTGGAAAAAACCCATACAAAATGTAACTGTTTTCTGATCTGCATCATAGCCCAGGAAAGGAAACTTTGATTAGTTTGCTTAAAATGTAATCCATGCAAAATCACACAGCATCCTTAAGTATGCACACACAAACACAGCTTCATATTATTGGCCCAAATGTGTGAAAACAGTAACCTTGTGTCACTCCTGCTACATATTCAGTTGTCACACATTTTGTGTTTGAGTTGTCATTTCCTTCACCCATTTGGTCTTTATTGAGTCATAACTTTTTTTCAGTCCATCTGCTTTGCTTCACAGAAGATTAACGTTTTTATTCTGGTACTATTGAGTTGCTTTTTGCTGTTAACATTGTCAAGCCTGCTACCTCTTTACCACAACAAAGTCTTAATCCTATAGGTCTGAAAAATAAGCCTTTTCAATTCGCTTTTGTACAGAGCTGTGTGTATTCCATGATGTAACTATTAAGTATAGAAACTGCTGTTGGCCATAGAATGTCTTAAGAACTCAGGTTTCCATTTCTTTTATTTAAAAAATGTGTAGTGTGCTGCTTTTGGTTTTTGTGGAGTAAAGAACATTTACCAAATAGATAAAAAAGAGAGAAAAGAAAGGTCACCATCCTATGATCACTTACTTGGACATTGTACACAGTGGTGCTTACTTCTGAATCAACAGCATGCTTCTGAATACCAGTTGCTGGAAACCACAGGTGGAGTGAGTGATGTTGTGCTCAAGTCCTGTTTGTGCTTAGGTACCTGGTTGGCCACTGTGAGAATGGGATGCTGGACTAGAAGGACTATTGGCCTCATCCAGCAGGCTCTTCTTATGTTCTTAACAGTGGCAGCTTTAACAAGTAAGCTGGGCAACCTATTTGACAAGCAACTGACATCACAGTGATGTCAGATTATTGATTGGTGGGTTATCCCACCCTCCTGTCAAAGTCAGCTGTTCAGAGCTTTCTAAGTGTCTGGCAGCTTCATGGGAACTACAGCACAAGGGTCTTTGCTGCTTCATCATATTAAGCAGTTTGCAGTGAAGCTGCTGCGAAAATAGTGAGGAAAAACTCAGGTTTAGCCCCAGCTTCAATGCAAAAAAGCATGGTGATGCTGGAACTCAGTGTACTGTTTCTGACCATCAGCTTCCAATTGTTCTTTGGGAGCCATGTTAATACCTGCTCCACATCTGGTGTCATATCTGATGTCAGAAGCAAATGTGGTTTACTGAAAACAGTCAATGGATTCAAGTTACAAGAAAGGAGATTCATCAGGAAGAAAGTTCTGAAGATATGAGCTGTTTGACAGTGGAACAGACTCCCTTGAAGATGATGGACTCTCCCTCCTTGGAGATTTTTAAGCACAGGGTGGATGACCATCTGTCATGGATGCATTGCAGGGTGTTGGTCCCTCTCAACTCTACAATTTTCTGTTTCATTGGCCAAATGGGAAGGTTTGGCTGAGGGGCCAAAGGTTTGTAACCCCTGCCCTAAACTCTTAGGGAAACAATGCTATCAAAATGATTTTAACTTCCTGAAGATGATCAGACACTATGGACAATGCTAAAAGACCCAGGTTCCCATTTCTTACTGCAGCTACCTGCAGGACCCAAGATCCTGCCTTCCTGACATTGCTGATGGACAAGGCCTGAGCCACACATTACTCTGGCTTTTCTCAGCTATTTCAGCATCATCCTGTCAGCTGAGATGGGTAGCGCTCTCTCTCTCTGGCTTTACAAAGAATCCCAAAAGAATTTATATTATTCCCTTCAACATCTGTCAGATCAGTAGTGTGAAATGTGAGCTTTTGAAAACTCTAACATTGTTGACACCCATCTATATACACCTCATCCATCAGGAACAGACAAAGCATCTATCAGCCTCCCTATGTGTCTGATCATAAATAAGTCCATAGATGAAAACTAGTAGTTTCAGGCCTGGTAGGAAGAGAAAATGACTTTGAGGGACTTTACCTTTCTCCTAACACATTAGTTACCAAGTTATGTATGGAAGGTTTGATTGCCCATTTCCCCATTTCCAACAATCTGCATGTCTTATTAGTAAATTCAGAAAATTGGCTAAATTCAAGGCACAGAAACCATGATGGTCTGAATATTTTCATGGGGCAGAAGAAAAATGAATAGGATTGTGAATTAGTGGTGTGTGACAAGTACAAAAGGAATTCTATTTCCTCAGCTCCAGATAGCAGATTTCTGAAGCAAATCTGCCTGCTCATATTTTGTCTAGTACTGTTTGTGCTTTCCTCCCTTCAGTAAATAAAGACTCAAGTAAGTGACATTGCCCCAACTTTTTTCAACCATGGAATGTATGCACACAGAGCTTTCTTCAGAAAGCAGATGCACAGAGTGTGTGCGAGAAGGGTGTTTGCCCCTGAGCACGATTTTGTGTGTGTGTGGGAGGGCACATCTGCTTCCCTCTCCCTGCTGGGAAGACCCTTCGCCACCAACAATGCTGCTGCCCAGCACTGACATGAACTGTTCCCAGGTGGGGTGGATGCGACTCCTCTTCCTTTTGGGAGACTGGAGAAGAGATGGGGAGACCATGGAAGCCAGGCCTGCTGGCAGAGTCTCCCTCCCTCCCTCCCTCCCTCCCTCCCTCCCTCCCATCAGGTGGCTTGTGTGCAGCCAAGGCCTGCCTGGAGGTGGTATAGGACTTCCTGTGCACCCTGTGGGCCAGGTTGCATGTCCACACCACTCTGCAGGCCAGCAGGAGGCGGAGGCAGGAGGCGGACAACAGGTGAGTCCTAGCTGCCCTGCCGGTGCTTCAGAGCTGTTGCTCCCTGGGGGAGCCACACTGGCAGTGACTCTTTCGTGTCCCAAGCAAGAGACTTTTTTCTTGGAATGCTGTACTGTACTCTATGTGCAGCTGCCCTTAAGGTTGGCCTGAAAACTGCAAATGGTCTCAAATGGTTAGTTTGCTCACCATGAGCAGTTGAAACCATTTTTGAAAGAATTTCACTGGTTGCCAAATTACTACTGAACCAGGTTGAATGTTTTCTTATTGATTTATGAAGCCCTAAACTACTTGGGATCAGATTACCTGAAATAATGTCTGCTG
This sequence comes from Podarcis muralis, assembly GCF_964188315.1. Taxonomy (NCBI): domain Eukaryota; kingdom Metazoa; phylum Chordata; class Lepidosauria; order Squamata; family Lacertidae; genus Podarcis; species Podarcis muralis. Next base: position 36,319,402 of record NC_135673.1, on the reverse strand, counting down.
CTTTATGGAAATGGCTGTTCTCCATGATCTTTGGAGGAGGACCTTCTGGTTGCGACACAGCCTGCTGAGGATCTTTTCCCATGGTGACACACATTTTATGAACAGCCCCCTTTTTGAAAAATAGCTATTACTTCCAGCTGGTTTTTCTCCCTTCCTGAAAATCTTGACTATGTTTAGCTGTTCCCTGATGCTTGATGACTTGAAGCCATATCATGTTGCTCTAGGATCTGTGCTCTTCATTCTTAAGTCCCCAAAGGTTCTTGTACTACAATTCTCACCATCCCATAGCCAGCTGAGCCAATGGTTGGGAATGATGGGAGTTGAAGTCCAAGAATATTAGGAGACCCAAGGTTGGAGAAGACTGCAATGTTTGATATAGCCTATTCCCTCTCTGTGCTGGATGTCAGGCAAGTTGTTTAGATCAGTGTAGCTCCAGAGGCAGGATTTTTTTTCCAGCAGATGAAAATCTTCAGAGAATTGCAACCTCTGCAGACACTAGATTGCTTACTGTATCCCTTATTGCAAAGCAAAGCACAGTATGTGATTTAGTATATTCAGCAAATCTCCAAAGCCCATAGCAAAAAGAGCCATGAGACAAAAACCACTTGATCTTTAATAAAGCATCAAAAGTTGAGCTTTTGGGGTGGGTGAGTAGGGGGAGGCATTAGGGAGAGAGATGAATTGTCTTTTGGGGTTTTTTTTTTTAGCTTTCTTTTAGACATGACTGTTTGCATAAAATTGCATCTTTGAGTCACTCAGCATAAATGAAAATTAGAACTTTCATCCTTGCATAAAAAGGGAGGAAATAACACCTCTTGTTCATTCTGTTCCTGACAGAATAGCAAACTGAACCAAAACAAGAGCAGAGCGAGCATATAGGGGGGGGGGGGAAGCATAATGTAATTAGTTTGGGTTGTGCCTGTTTTAAATGTACAGATCAACCACGCATAACTCTTGCAGACATGTATTTTTTACTGTTTTACATCTTGCTTCCATTCCTCAAACAGTCTGGCATTAAGTAGGCTAAAAAAAAAAAAAAAGCCTACATTTACTCTCGCTCAGATAATCAAGTTGCTACCAAATATCACCTGCAGCAAAATTTGGAGATTTCCGCTCATTGGAATCTCAAAGGAAGACAAAAATATTTTTTCCCAGTGACACTGGTGGCATATCCTAGGGCGGTTCTGCACACCGGTAGTTTGGTACTGGATTTCACATAAAAGGAAATTTGAAGCAAATTTAGAAGTTGCTGTTTGGGCAAATACATCTGAGGAGTTTAGAAGGAAGTGGGAGGAAGCCTTTAGATAAGTGGACTGAAATTCCTTGGGGGAGTAAATCTGCATGTAACTCACATTATTTGACTATAACTTACCCTGTGTCATATCAGGTCAGACTTAGGGTGTATTCAGATGGCACTTCCTGCCATCTTCCTGCTATTTGCTTACCTGTCAATTTTCACATTTAGTGTGATCTTTCACACAATATAAAATTCACTTCTGCAAATCTAGTGGAAGTTTAATGCTTATTTTCATGTTAATTGTTTCCTTTTAAAAGGCCAAGTGTGAAACCTGAGCTATTGCAGGAGTTTGCTCTTGTAACAAAACTTTGGCATATTACTTGGTGAAACATATGGGAACAGAGGTGTGCATGCCCCAAAAGGGTTGGGGGATAACCACATGTCCTATGAGGTTTGTACCACATGTCCTATGAGGTGGTACCATGCCACTGGTGTGAGTGAAATTTACCATGATATGGTAGTGTATTGATCAAAAAGCCACAGTTCCATAATGCAACAGGTACTGCAATGTAGAAGGAAGGTTAAAAATCTAGACAAAAGTAGTGCAATAAACACAATGTCTGAATGCAGCCTGAATCTAGCCTGGTCAATCTAGCCTGGCCCAGTGTACTCTCGACTGGCTTCTTCCAGGGTCTCTGGCAAAGAATAAATTTCTCCATCTCTTGCAGCAGATGATCATTCAAGCTGGAATACTGTGCTTGCAAAACATATTCTCTGCCACTTACTTCTGGCCCCTACCCTTTAGGGGACAATGAGAAATTAAATTCAGTTCATATTTTGAAATTTGCCATCTTTTGAAATTTTCACTTATCTGAAATTTTGTGATACAGTTCTGCAAACAAGCAATATTTACCCCCACCCCCAAAAAATGCACAGTATTAGAGGAAAGTGTGCATAAAATGCACGCGCGCACACACACACACATTAGCATACAGATATGCACTGTACTGGGGAAAACTCCTTGTGAAAATATGTACATTTGTCAAAACTGCACATAAAAATGTGCTTATTAGGATTAATCTGCACTAAAATGCTGGTGATTTTTACAACCACAGATTGCTGCAGAAATGTGGAAAACTGAATTTAAGTTTGGAAAAATGAGAAACTGAGAGAACCAAAAGTGACATAAGAAGAGCCTTGCTGGATCAGGCCAATGGCCCATCTTGTCCAACACCCTGTTCAGATAGATAGATAGATAGATAGATAGATAGATAGATAGATAGATAGATAGATAGATGATAGAGAGATGATGATAGATTAGATGATAGATAGATGATAGATAGATGATAGATAGATAGATAGATAGATAGATAGATAGATTTTACATAACAAATTTCAATTCAAACATGTCATCATTCACCTTCACATTTAGGATTCTCAGAATCCCTTGACTTCCCACTGCCCTTCCCTGGTTTCCATTGTCAATCCCTTTTTCCTTCAGCTTATCCTATTTTCTCTAATTTTTTAGAAATATTATTAACCATTTTTCCATTGTATTTTGTATGTTACAAACATTACTCTAATCCTGCCAAGGTTTTCAGTTGTTTATAGTGTTCCCTTAAATACCTTTCTTGAATTTCTTCTCTTCCTGGTCTCTAATTTTCCCAGACAACTTTGCCATTACGGCCTAGTCCATCATCTTCATCAGTGATTCCTCTCTGGTTGGGACTTTGTTTTCTTTCCATCTTTGGGCCAGTAGTATCCTCACTGCTGTCAACACCCTGTTCTCACAGTGACCTATGGGAAGTCTTCAAGCAGGACCTGAAAACAAGAGCAAACTCCCTTCGGTAATTTCCAGCCACTGATATTCAGAAGCATTACTGCTTCCGACTGGAGGCAAAAAATAGTCATTGTGTCCAGTGACAAATCCTAACATCCCTACTCCTTTTAAATATCAATACTGGTAATTCATTCTTTTTTGTATGTCATAGAGGTATGTGAAAGATAATTAACAATGAATAAATACTACCTCTGCTTGAGAACTTCTGAAAGCACGTACACTCAACACATTAATGGCCACTGGGATTTTGCTTATTGACGTCACCCTCAGCATCCTTCTGTTGCTTGGGTATGTGGCACAGAACCTTTGCAGGTACAAGTTTTGTGTGAATAGTCACTGTGTTCACAGTTTTGCAAGGTCCTCAGATAGTGCATAGAAAACTTATGCACATTGGCTGTGTGTACATATCAATAATTAAAATGTAGAACTAATGGGTAAGTTCTGCTGTGGTAAGGGCAATCACCACTTCATCATGAGTGAAATCTATTTGCTTTCAAGTGGTAAAGGCTAAGAAAACACCATCTGTATGGTTTTGCTTAATATTCCTTTTTCTCAAAATTCATCTTGACTTTCAAAAGTTCATGGGTGTGCCCTCCAATCACAACTGAACTAATTAACACCCCCCCCCCCGATCAAAGTGTGCCTCCATCATGTAACAAGCTTAAGTTTTAGCTAATTCCATTTTCAAAAGGAAGAGCAGGAGGAGCTGATTGTAGCTCACATGACTCAATTACACATAATGATTGAAGATCAGTCATAGATACAGCCAGGTTTAGAGTCATAGTTCCCTATGCATTCAGGAGTGGTCTTAAATTCTACCAATATCTTCATACAAGATTACTAGATAAAGGGCCTTTTCAGTGGTGGCACATGATTATGGAATGCTCTCCCAAAGAGAACTCACAAGATACATATTTTGATTTTGCTTTAATATCAAATCAAGATATTAACAACTACCTGACATTCAGAAGACATCTTAAGGCAGCCCTGTTCAGGGAAGTTTTTAATGTATGATATTTTAGTGTTTTTTGGTTTCATTGGAAGCCGCCCAGAGTGGCTGGGGAAACCCAGCCAGATGGGTGGGGTACAAATAATAAATTATTATTATTATTATTATTATTATTATTATTATTATTATTATTATTTGGGTTTTGGTTTTTTATCAAGCCCTCTAATGCAATTTGACTAGCTTTATTGTGGTGAGTTGGATTTGCTTGTTGGCATTCATCTGTTCTGAGAGACCATGAATGAATGATTCACTATGGGTTGTGTCCTATTGTTGGTTCACCTCAGAGCAGGTCTGATGAAATCAACTGGCATGTCTAACTTTGACCCATTAATTTCCATGGGTCTACTCTGAGTAGGGCTAGCACTGGATACAACCCTCTGCTGTTCTTATTCACCTTGCTGTTTTTACTATATATTTGCATGGGTTTTGTTATAGTAGTCTGAAACTGTGTAAGCAACTTGGGAATTTAAATGAGCATTCTATTAAGCTTCTCAAATACAGTGGTACATCACAAGACGAATGCCTCGCAAGACGAAAAACGTGCAAGACGAAAGAGTTTTCTGTTTTTTGAGTCGTTCCGCAAGACGAATTTCCCTATGGGCTTGCTTCACAAGACGAAACGTCTTGCGAGTTCTTGCGAGTTTGTTTCGTTTTTCTTAAAGCCGCTAAGCCGTTAATAGCCGCTAAGCCGCTAAGCTGTTAATAGCCGCTAAGCCGCTAATAGCCGCTAAGCCGCTAATAGCCGTGCTTCGCAAGACGAAAAAACCGCAAGACGAAGAGACTCGCGGAATGGATTAATTTCATCTTGCGAGGCACCACTGTAACACATTTTTAAAGTATAGATGGCATACAGTAACCCAGGTTCAATACTGCAGCATAATGCTTAACAGTACATTTGCTAAGTCTGCAATGGATATGCACTTACCCTGGAATAAGCCCCATGGAGCTCCTTGTGGCCTACCTCTGTGTAGACATGTACAGGATTGCACAGTGCCTTCCTCTGTTTTTAGCATGCAATGCAAACCCTATCTAATGCTGACTTTTTGCCAGCTTTTGAAAGGGAAGCCAGTTCTCACAGGGTTTGCCAGAAGCAAAAACCGTTTTAGCCAGCAAAACTGCTATTATCAAAACAGTCCTTGTGCACTGAAGCGAAGAGGGAGAGCTAGAGGTAACAGGGTGCATTTCGCTTGCTGCAAGACATTTAAACCCAGCTGAATCTTATCTTCATGATCAGCATGCACCATGCAGAGCTTAGATTGATAAACAGAGAGAGATCATGTGGGTCAGGCTATCATCCATAAGCTGTGCAAGAGGCTGGGATGGAATATATGCATGTGTATGAGGGTTCTATTCTGGGCTCCGTTTGCTTTGCAGCAATGCTCTGTGGCATCACGAAAAAGCTGAATTTGTTAATCTGTGTACATTCTTCAAACTAAGCGAATGCACATTGTTGTTGTTATTTATATCTCTCCATCAATGGACAGGACTCCCTTCCCCCCCTCCCTCCCTCCCTCCCTCCCTCCCTCCCTCCCCCCTCTATCATTCCATCCCAGACATAGCCAACCATGCTCTCCATATGTGGGTGAACTACAATTCCAATCATCCCTCATCAATAGCCATGCTGGCTTGGGCTTATTGGAGCTAGAAACCAGAAACTTCTGGAGGCACTGAGTCAATATCATTGATCAATATAAATGTGCGTGCATGTGCATGTGCACACACACACACACACACACACACCTATCAATATGGATAAGCAAGTATAAATTCATTTTTAAAACAATAAAAAAGGCAATAAAAAAGGCAGTTACTGAGTCTCTTCCAGTTCTGTGACTAATACAGTGGTGCCTCGCAAAACGAAATTAATTCGTTACGCAAGGTTTTTTCTTCTTGCGAGTTTTTCGTCTTGCGAAGCACGGTTTCCCATAGGAATGCATTGAAAATCAATTAATGCGTTCCTATGGAAACCGACTTCAGACCAGGTCCGGGGACAGTCTGTCCCCCGACCTCTTCTGAAGGCTGGGGGGGGGGGGACAAGGGCTTTTCTTCCCACCCCCAGCATTTAAAAAAAACCCCGGGACAGCGGAGGGCTTCTCCGCTGTCCGGGGCGATCTTAAAATGCTGGCGGGCGGCATTTTAAGATCGCCCCGGGACAGCGGAGGACTTCTCCGCTGTCCGGGGCGATTTAAAAGCCCCTGGGAAGGCAGGCGGGGGGACAAAGACTTTTGCCCCCCGCCAGCCTTCAGAAGAGGTCCTGAAAGTCTTTGCTCTCCCCCCCCCCCGCCTGCCTTCAAAAGCCCTCCGGGACAGCGGAGAAACGCGCCGCCCGGGGAGATTTTAAACCCGCTGTCCCGGGTTTTTTTAAATGCTGCCGGGCGGCAGCGGAGGCTTCGCTCCTGCCCGCCAGCATTTTAAAATTGCCCCGGACAGCGGAGAAGTCCTCTGCTGTCCCGGGGTTTTTAAAAAACCTCTCCGCCCTCCCCGCCAGGCTTCGGAAGGCTGCTCCGAAGCCTGGCGGTGGGAGCATCCTTCGGAGCATCCTTCCGAAGCCGGGCGGCGGGAGGAGGTGTCCCCGCCCCCGCCGCCTCGGAGGTGTTCCGAGGACAGTGGGGAAGACGCGCTGCGCTTCCCCGCTGTCCCGGAGATTTCCCTATGGGCTTTCGTCTTGCGAAGGAAGCCCATAGGGAAATTCGTTTTTCGAAGCGCCTCCAAAACGGAAAACCCTTTCGTCTAGCGGGTTTTCCGTCTTGCGAGGCGTTCGTCTTGCGGGGCACCACTGTATTAAGATAGGGGAGTCTGATAACACAACAAACATTTAGAATGCATCATTTCTGAAATTTCCTGAAGACGCTTGCCCTGATATGGTCCAGTAATTTATTTCCTTTATTTTTATATTATAATATTTATTACGGCCATAGGCCCATACGGGTAAAAACAACACATAAGTGACAGCTTGTGCCGTGGGGAAAAGAAAAAAAAACAGTCGCTAAAACACCACTATAACAACAAGAGCACTATTTTACAATAACACCACTATTTCATAAGAGTTATGTACTGCTTGACTATAATAAAACCTCTAAGCGGTTTCCAAAAAGAATGAAACAATGCAATTATCAGTTTTAAAAAACAGTTAAAAACAACTATTTAAAACATTAAACATGGCAACATTCTACATGCCTGGATAGAGATGCATAAACAAACATGTTTGGTTTCTTCTTCTTTTATTATTATTTTATTTATTACAACATGAATCCACCACAACTCAAATAAACGAACCCACCACCATTAGACATAAACATAACATAAAATAAACATAAAATATAACAAATGACAAAATAAAAGACTGCCTTTATCCTGTACATGGCCTCCTTGTTCACTTCTTATGAACGGTTTCCTTTATGAGTTGTTATTATGATTTTTCAAATTATGACTTCAAAAAAAACACAACAACCACCACAAAGTCTCCTGCAGACATTAATCGAAACAAGTCCAGGTGTGTATTTTAGGGCACTGTTTTGTGAAGTATTCTTTACATTTTCCCCATTCTTTTTGAGATTCTTGTCTGAGTTTTTTTTGATTGGGGAACAAAAAGAATACAGTGAAGGCACCTGCCTGATGTCAACAGGCAGGGAGTTCCAAAGCATGGGTACTGCTGCACGAAAATGTCAGTTTCTTACAAATCGTGTCCTCCAAATCACGGAGAGCCATGTGTTGCAGTGAGATCACCCAACTGCCTTCTTGTTGCTGGGGTGGACCCGTTTGGATGACCTCGGTGTTATGTACTGAAGTTCTCACCCTGGGCCAGCAGGGGGATACTGTAGATAGTTATGCAAATAAGAGATCGAAAGTGACGTTCAGTGATTGGATAGTTTTAGAAAGTTGTTACAGTAACGTTGTACTGGAGCTCTATATAAGCAGGCTGACTGAACCCTTCAGTTCAGTTCTGTTCTGGCCTGTGAATAAACAAGAGCTGTTTGAAGAATCGCTGTGTCGTCTGATATGTTCACTCACAACTTAACACTCAGCACCTCATTGGTTGCCCCTCTGTTGCTGGGGGAAATTTTCTGTTGGTTGGGGATTGATTGGCAACTAAGGGGCTATTTAAGGGTCTACATGAGGTGAAGTACTTTCTCTTTCGCATTGTGCAGCAGATCTCCTTCCCTCCATCTAATTTAAGGTTGCGTTTTTGACCTTGCTATGCCTGTCTAGGGGTCATCTGTTTTTGGAGCAGGGGCCCGGTAGGAATTTGGCACTTGGCTGATTGGCTGGTGCCATTTGGTATTTGCCTACCGTGTAGCAAATCGTCACAACTTTGTAAGGCTGGTGGTTAGGAGGGGATTATGGTGGAGGGGATTGTGGATTGGCTGTGCCTGCCCTCATATTTGTTGCTGCTGCTAGGGAATTCCGTTAAAGGAATCCAGGGGCTCGATTTGCTCTGTCCAATCCCCTCTCAGGGGTAGGGCCATGCCAGAGTTCCTGGGAGCATCTGGGGTGAACTAAGAGGTGGAAATCCACCTCTGTGCTCCCCCAGTATGTTTTCCCTTACTGACCTCTGGAGGTTCCAGTTGTCAGTCCTGTTCCTGCTGGTGCAGCTTCAGGTAGTCCGAACCAATGCCTAAGCAACCACCCACATGCTGTAATCAATAAAGCTGTGCCAAAATTAATGCCAAAAATCTTAAACAAATATTCTGTGTCCTGTGTGATTTATTTTGGAGCGGGTTTGGGGGTCTTCACATTCAAATCTGGAATGAGTATAATGTGGCACCTATAAAAGTGCCATTTGCACAGATCGAAGTGGTCCAGTATATGACATAAACAGTTAAGATGATCTTGCATGTAAAGTAGTGCCAAGGTGTCAGGTGTGGTTTTGACTTGCAAGAAGTCAACTGCAAGCGATGCTTTGTTTTTCTGGGGATACTCAAGGGTACACAATACTGGCATTTTTCTTTTTCTTTTTTCCTAAAAGAAAAGCACTGGTCAACTATATGCGCTTGGGGGATAGAAGTGTGCCGTAGCAGAATTTCTGCCAAAGTAGCTCCTGAAACAATGATGAGGGATGCTTTTGTTCTTGTTCCTCCTGTCTACCACCCACAGGAAATATTCCAGCCCTTTTTTCTTACCCTGCCTGCCTTCATCTTTCTCTTTCCCTGCCTGCTTGCCTCCTCCTCCCTTGTTTCTTTACCAGATTCTTCCCCTAGGGAAAAGCTATTTCCTCCAGTCAGAGGGGAGCTCTTTAGGTTTGTCCATGGAGGGGATAGGGTATGCCGTGGAGAAACAGATTCGTTCTTTCTGTCAAGCTTCTCACCTTTGCCATCCAGCACCTACCATCTACAGCCACACCAGCTAGAGGGGAAGATGGGAAATCCCCTGTCTTTGCTACACTGATTCACCCAGTTCCTGTTTGCTGGCCTAAGAAAGGCACATGGACTGTGGGAGGAATAGATGGAGTCATAGCTACCACAGAAACACATCACACAGCCAGTCAGAAGATTCATTTGAGCACAGGGTCACCTCCCCACTTATAGGCCATTTGGAAGGGAAGTGTAATTTTGACTATACATGAATTTCACCCTATGCACTGGTTTTAGAAACTAATTCCCACATAAGGTGCAACTCTGCTCTAGTAACACCTTGAACTTGACCCGTTAGCAAATTGCACCCTGTGCAGGTCTCTGAGCAGAGGTGTTATATACTGTCAGGGTCTCACTCCTGTCAACAATCATGCTGAAGTAATTCTCACTAACTGTAGCTTCCAGATCAAACACAAGGAGGAGCACCGGGCAGGGCCACACCAGGGGCACCTGCAAAAATTTTGCACCTGAGGCCACAGCCCCCCTGGCACCCCATACACTGTGCCCCTGCCAAAAGATCTTGGCAAGCCCCATTGGAGGGCATTGTATCCTATCGTAAGGGCTGCATGGTATTGAGGGCTGCATTCCCAAAGGAAACATAAGCCTAGGATAAGTGCCTGGAACCCCTGGAATCTCGCAACTTTGGCAGATTGGGGTGGTGTACAACATGTATGTTTAAGGTTGTGTAGTCATTGTAGGAGAGGCTAAGACAGTGCATGATGGCAGTGAGCAAGAACAGCTGTGTGGATTTTCAATGCATGTTATTCACTGAGAGCTTCTGAAGGCACTGGTGGGGACACTGGTACCCATGGGTTCCAGAAATAAATGATAAAATTATGTATACGTTTGACTTCAAATGTGTCAAACCAGCCTTCTCAGCTTCCTTGCTCTGAAGTCTTCTTGGGGTGGGGCTTAATCTCACTTTCTTTTCTGAAAGCAAGTTTCCCAGATAAAGCTGTATTTTTCTTTACAACTCCTCAGGGATTTTCCTTTAATGAGCCATGGGACTTTGATTCAGTTGTTCTGTTCTCTCCCCTTCCAATTAATGTTGATTAATTATTACACCAGTCTATTAGAAGATTTATCAGGTAAACGGAACTTGTTTTTCATGTGTTTCTAGCTTGGATGAGTAGGTTTTGATTTTCAGCAAGTTTGTCTTTATCTTCGCATCTCTTTTGGTTTGGGTTCAGTAAAGTGCAGAACCATTTATCAGATAATAGAGTTGTAAATAATAATTGTTGCAGTTCTGGAAAAACTCATGTACCTGATTAAAGCCATGAAGACTTTGATTTCCACCAATGCTGAAAGCTTCTGCTTAAAACAAACATGCTGATTCGGTATTCACTCATAAAAGGTAAAGGTAAAGGTACCCCTGCCCGTACGGGCCAGTCTTGACAGACTCTAGGGTTGTGCGCTCATCTCACTCTAGAGGCCAGGAGCCAGTGCTGTCCGCAGACACTTCCGGGTCACATGGCCAGCGCGACAAAGCTGCTCTGGCGAACCGGCACCAGAGCAGCACACGGAAACACCGTTTAACTTCCCGCTATAAAGCGGTACCTATTTATCTACTTGCACTTAAGGGTGCTTTCAAACTGCTAGGTGGGCAGGAGCTGGGACCGAACGACGGGAGCTCACCCCGCCACGGGGATTCGAACCGCCGACCATGCGATCGGCAAGTCCTAGGCGCTGAGGTTTTACCCATAGCGCCACCCGCGTCCCTGGTATTCACTTGTCCACTTGTCACTTGTATTCACTCATATGTACTTCCAAATAAACAAATGTAGAATATATTTAGGGATGGAGGAGAAGGCATACCTATCCAATCATCCCTTTACCAAACAATATGCAAACAAAGCAAAACAAAAAAAAAAACATTTTTTAAAATTATATGTTTCTTTATACCCCAATATTTTCCCTGGCAGGGGCTTAAAGTAGCGTACACATACAATAGGAAGGGTCAGAACATAGAAACAACAATCATTAAAAGCAATTAAACATTAATAGAATTAAAACTATAGAGATACAATCAGTGCTTTTTTTTCTTTTTTAAAAAATGTTTAGGGTACTCTCATTTTCCTACTCATATTGAAAAACTGCCCCTCAGTGAGGCCTAACTTAGATTCACAAAATGTTTAGGGGTATGCGTACCCCTGTGTCCCCCCAGAAAAAAACCACTGGATACAACCTATGTAAAATATACAGACAATCACAAAACAACAACATGGCACCAGCCCCCTCATTAAAAGCCATCAGTTCTCCAAAGCCTGTTGGTACAAGAGCATCTTCACTTGCTGGCAGAAGGGCAGCAAGGAGGAAGCCAGTCTGCCTTCTTCAGGGAGGAAGTTCCAAAGTCTGGGAGCAGCCACTAAGACAGCCCTCTCTTGTGTCCCTGCCAAGCATGTCTGTGAGGGTGGCAGGACTGAGAGAACGGCCTCCCACCAAGATCACAAAACCCAGGCAGGTTCATATGAGGGAATACCCCACAATGTGGTGCTGCCTCTGAAGACAGTTCAGAAAATTCAGCTGATGCAAAATTTGACAGCCAGGTTGCACACTAGGGCAAGATAAGTTGAGCATATAACATTGACCCTGGTTCAACTGCAATGGGTGCTAATTAGTTTCCCAGCCCAATTCAAAGTGCTGGTACTGACCTATAAATAATTACATGGCTCAGTAGCTCAATACCTTTAGGACCACCTCTCTTCATATGAACTGACCCACACCCTGTACTTGTCATCCAAAGCTGTTCTCTGTGCCCCCCCCACAAGAGATTCAGAGGGTGACAATGTGATAATGGACCTTTTCTGTGGTGGTTCCCAATTTGTGGAATGCTCTCCCCAAAGAGGCTCACCTGGCGCCATCATTATGAAAATATTCCTTTTTACCCAGGCCTTTGGCCATTAAAAAATCTATTGCCTTAAGTGGGGGGACTGTTACCATTATTTTTCCTGTGATTGTGTTGTTGTTATATTATGTTTTTAATGTCATACACCACTGTGGGATCTTTGGATAAAGGACTGGATATAAATCAAATAAGTAATAAGTAAATATGGTCTTTCAGATAGCTTGGACCTATGACATATATGGCTTTAAAGGTCATAACCAGAACTTTGAAATGTGCCTGGAAACAGACTGGAAGCCAGTGGAGCTGTTTTAACGAGGGAGTCATATGTTTCCTATAACCAGCCCTAGTCAGCATTTAGGCTGCAACTATTAGAGCCGGTTGAAGATTCTGAGCACTTTTCAAAGGCAGCCCCACGTAGAGTGTGTTACATTGTCACTGTGGCCAAATTTATCTGAATTTTGTGATTAACACAAGTTGAGTCCACACCGCATCATTCTGCTAGCCTGTATCCATCACAGCAACCTCAGGAGTTGGAGAGCAATGTTAAGTTGGTTTTTTAAGTATCCCTCACCTAAAAATATGTCACTGGGGATATGTTAAGTAATTTACCTTCCAGCCTGCACTTTCTGACTCTTTCCCTCAAATAATTGTGAGAACTCAAAATGAAAGCACTGGATCCCAATGAACATCTGATTAGCCAAATGCAAAACAGCCAAGTAGGCAAAAAGGAAAAACAAGCCAATTGTGGGGCATCTAAAAATACCGTATTTTTCACCCTATAGGACACACTTTCCCCCCTCCAAAAATGAAGGGGAAATGTGTGTGCGTCCTATGGGGCGAATGCAGTCAGTGCGCACCGACCCCTCTCGCTCTCCAGGCTTCAGGAAGCTATCCACAAGCCTTGGGAGCCCGCGGGAGTTCCTGCCAGGCTCCCTAGGCTTGCGGATAGCAGCCTGCATTCCGAAGCCCGGGGCGCGCTGAGCAGCGCGCCCTGGGCTTCGAGCAGATATACGTAAGCCTGGAGAGCCCAGCGGGAGTTCCCGCCGGGCTCCCCAGGCTTGCGGATAGCAGCCTGTTCTGGGGGCTGGGGTTGGGGGAAGCTCGGGCTTCCCCCGCCCCAGCCACGCGTCTGGGGGGGGGAAAATAATTTTTTTTCTTTATTCCCCCCCCAAAAAAAACCTAGGTGCGCCCTATGGGCCGGTGCGCCCTATAGGGCGAAAAATACAATATATAGATTCGCCCCAGCCCTCCGGAGGAGTGAGCAACAAATCTCACACTATGAAAGGAAAGAGGGTCTGGCTGAGGACTGTGCATGCAATTATGTACCTAGCCATAGAAGGTGGTGTGGGGAAAGGAGGCCTCAGAAGGGGGTGGGGGGGTGTTTAGGGTGACATTCATTTTTGTTATCCTCTTGCTGGGTTTGGAGGCCCTGAAGGAGAGCAAGTCTCTTGTTCCTTCCCAGACTAGAAGTGTGCTGGTGACCCTGATTGTGGGTGACAATATAACACATGTGTGACTGTGAGAAAGATTTAAAACAAAAAACAAAACAAAAAAACACAAGAATGCACTTTTATCACATACACATTTATTTGTCTCTAGCTCTCCCTTTAAAAAGTTCAAAGTGACAGGCGTGTTTCTTCCTCTGCTGCCACCACTCGACCGCATCTTAGCCTAACAGCAGTCCTGCAGGGTAGGTCAAGCTGAGAACGACAGTGACTGGCCAAAGGTCACTTCTAAACAGCAGCAGAGTCTTGTGCATCTTAAGATGTTTTAAATATACTTTGTTTGTTTGTTTGTTTGTTTGTTTGTTTGTCTGTCTGTTTGTGTGAGTTCCTTTGGAAGAAGGGTGGGCATAAATTTGATAAACAGGTAAAATAAATCAGTCACACACTGATACGCATGCTCACAGGGGAAATGTCACTCTCCACCCCTGCATGGGGTAGGGCAATTATGCCACTTTTCAAAGACAGAACAGCAGCCCTGTCTTTAATGAACAAAATAACATATATCAAAGTCATGAATTTAAAAGGCTCATCTCTGATGTCTGTACTGTCAAATAACTTCTTTTAATACTGTATTTTCATTAAGTCAAACCTTTGGCATCACATTGTTTAGAGGAAGCATGAGAAAAGGCTTCCATGCTTTCTTTGAAGGCAAGAATCCTGTGTGTGTTGAGATCATCTCTGTATAATGTGGAAGAAAAATCCAAGGCTGTGAAATTAATGAAAGAAATCAGTAAGAAATCAATGACAAGTCAATGACAACCAAATGCAGCACTTTAAATGTGACCGATGCTTAGAGCAGTCTCAGAAAGCCTCAGTCTGAGAATTAATCTGAACTTTCTGAACTCTACACTTTCATTCCTGCTCTTTTTTTCATATATATCTTATGCCTGTCAGGAAAGTTTTTTTGCTCTTCCAACAGCTTTAAAGGCTATCTTAAAGACAAGAATAAACTAGGTTTCTTTATAAAAAAAGGAAGAAGCCAGAATCGGGGGTTTTTGCATAGAAGACTTTAGAGTGCCATCTGGAGTTCTGGAATGATTAAACAGTTTCCTCCCCCTTTTGCTTTCAAAGCAAAAGCTCTTTAATTTTTTTAATTTTTTTTTTATTTTGCCAGTTGTTCACTGATGCCTTTTGCTATGAAAAATGCTTCCAATTTTGATGTAGGTGTGGACATTTCATTAGGGGCACATAGGCTGAGTTCCATGTTAGGGGTTTTTTTGTGTGTGTGTTTTGTGGGGTAAGAATTTTCAAGGAATATTGAAGAACTGCATAGTAAATCAATGTCATTCTTCAGAAATCAGGGTGGGGAATGTGCATTGCAGTGAAGATACTTGCCTTACTGATGCGGGCTACTGTAATTCAGGAGATGAGTCGTACCTAATCAGTGGCGAAGCTGCATGCTCTGCTACCGGGGGCGGAGAGAAGGCGGGGGCATGGCTGGCACCCCCGGGAGTGTGGCGCGTGTTCTGGGGGTGTAGCACGCCGTCTGTGCACTGCGTGTGTCCGGGGTGGGGGCATCACGATGGCACTCTACCAAAATAGTGGTGCCGGGGGTGGTCCGCTCCCTCTGCACTCCCGTTCCTCCACCAGTGCACCTAATATAAAACTGAAAATGTGAGTCTAGACAGAAACAGACCCCATTGAGTTCCATGCAACATGTTTGCAGTTAAATGTTGCAGGAGTTCAATCTTTGGGTTGTATCTAATGTTAGTCATACTCAGAGTAGACCCAACAGACATAAATAGCAGAGTAATCCACATCTCCTGTTGCTGTCGTGGAGGCTCTGTGGAGTGGCAGTTCTAATGCCACATCCACAACATGGCTTCTCACCACAGCAGCAGCAGAAGGTGGCGGCAGCCAGATCAGGTCCAACCTCTGCAACAGCTCCAGCCTGGTGCAATGTGTGGATCTGGATTCAGCTCAATGCCAACTATGAGCTGTGAGAGTGGCTTAGGAGTGGACCCTGAACCTGATCAATCCTGGTCCTTAGAGCAGTCTGTGCAATTGGGAAAAGATAGAAGGCTGAATTGCTGGAAGACTTTATGAGTCAGCAGAAGCCCACAAAAGAATGCCAGCACCCAATCCATTCCCCACCACCACCACATCTGGTGTAATGGGGTAGCGGTAGATTGCAGTCTAACTTGTGTCCTTTAATTCCAATATGTCTACTCTGATAACTTTCTTTGGAAACAACCATTATGGTCTATTCTCTCTCTCTCTTTTTAAAATAATTTTTATTATTAAAATAATTCAACATTAATACATACATGTTACAAATATACAAACATACATTTCATACAATCCTTAAGAATATTCATACATACCCACACATTATGGTCTATTCTCAATCGACCATCCTGTACATTTAGCTGAAGGGAGGGATCTTGGTGTCATCCATTCATGAAACCCTCCCCAACCTGGTGTCATCCAGATGTTTTGAACTACAATTTCTATCATGCTCAGCCATTGGCCATGTTGGTAGGGGTGATGAGAGTCATAATTCAAGACATCTGGAGGGTGCTAGCTTGGGAAAGGCAGCCTTTATGAATCAAGCTTAATGGCAAGAAGAGCATGTAAAAGTTAAATTAGCAGAGTGGGTTGAAGTTGGAATGTGGTAACTACATTGAAATCTCACCTCTGTCATAAATTCATTGTTGTGGATACAAGGAAACACACAACTAATTTGTTGTTTCTTCCATATATCTAGCTATAACTATCTATTTATACTACCCTTTATGTGGTGTAAAATGATGATAACAATAAAATACAATAATAATCCATTATAAAACATTCCAAGAAGGTGGGTTCTGCTGTCGAGGGAAGTGAGGGACAGCTGGGGCTTGTCAATCTGCAAATGTAGCCCATCTAGGAGGAGGAACACTCTGATCCTAAACTTCCACCACCTTGTGGATATCTACAGGAAAAGAAAAAGCTATGGAGTAAACCCTACACAAATCCAGACCGGAGTCCCTAAAATGGTTGGATGGTGCATGTACAACTCCTTATGGCAACTCCTGCAGCCAAGCTGGTGCCAAACGTATTGCTCTGCTTTTCTTTGGACCATATCAGGGAGGCTGGAGGGTTTGTGTCTTGTCATATCGGCACCCCAGGACCTCCATATGCACTGCCCAGGCAAGCCTAGAGGAGGTCACTTCGGTGCTGTTAATGTATTGATTTGACTTCACCCCAAAAGGTGCACTCCATTGTCCATCAAGACAGATGGACGTTCTTAACAATAAAACAACACAGGCTAAAATAAATAAATGCAGCTGAAACCCAAAAGCAAAGTGGAAACGAATGTCACTCTCATATTGCTTGGGAAATAATAAATTCTTAAGCTTGCGCTAGAAAAGTTATGATTGTAATTCCACAAGTCTCTTGGGGGAGCAGTAGAGGATGGTTCATCAGGGTGAATGGAGCAGTTCCTCACCAACCTCAGTCTTCAGTAAGTCCCCACCTGCTTTCTTCCTTTGCATGGGGAAGCCCCGGACCCCCTAGCTCCCTCCAAAATAAATACACAAACACAAGTATATTGGGTTAATTGGATAAATGAGGCCACAACTTTATTGGTTACATATGTGAGCAGTTTGATATCCTGACTCCTGCCCGACTGCAGGATGTCTCTTAAGGGTCAACCACCGGAAGGGGGAGCCCTATGATGTACATCAATTGAGCACCCCCAGGGTCACTGTTGGGGTCGTGGCATGGCCCTTGCCCATGCCCAGGCTTCGGACAGGAACCACAACCCTGGATCCCTTTAACGGGATACCCTTAATGTGGAGGGGCAGGCAGAGGCAACCTCCCCTCCCATAAGGCTTACCTTGCAAAGTTGTGATGATTGCTACTGGGTAGGCGAAAACCAAATGGCTAGTGCCAATTTTGCAAAGCGGAAAAATTCCTACCCGGCCCTGACAACCAGGTGACCGACATAAGTTATAGGAAGGCCATAGTCAAACCACGCAAGAAAAGAGGGTGGGTGGGCTGGGAGATCCGGAAATGGAGGCAAAGGAGGCTGCCTCCCCATCCATGCCATGATTTAACTGTTGTAGCCATGCCCCCAGGCAAACCCTGTTGACTGACCAGAGGGCATGATGCAGCCAGGGATCCTGCAGATGTGGGCTACATTCTTACACCCACTACCGGGTCACTGCGAGGACCTGGATTCCTGCCCGCAAAGCAGCCCCCCCCCCCGAAAGGGGGAGCTTACTATTCACAACCAGTGCAGGAGATGCCACTGCTGGTCAGTTTGCTTCTCCACCAGTCACCACTACTAGGGAGGGTGCTCTAAAATTAGGGTACTACCACCAGAGAAAGGGCTTCATGCACTTCATGCATGGAGTTTTGACTAATTTACACACATACAATGCCCTAATGAAATACAGTTTTGTATGTTATTTTTCACTACCGTATGCATTCTTATGTAACACTTTCCTCTAATACATGCATTTTTTGTACATATTTCTTGGTTAGAGAACTGCATCGGGGGGGGGGGGGAGAACATAATATAAAAGTTCAAGAAGTACAAATTAGGTAGTTTCTCACTGAAATGCAAACAAAATTAAATTTCCCCCCATTCTTCGTTCAATTCATTCCTAACCGTGTTTCTATAGAAATAAGTCCTGCTGAATTAAATAGGACCTTCTAGGAACTGTGCTTAGTATTGCAACATCAGTATACCCAATCTGTTTCTAGTATGACTATTTGATTTTTACAGCATTTTGAAGTTTTGGCAAAGGGACAGAGTGGTGGAAGAAGCAGAGGTCTTGATTACAAGCTGTCCAAAGAACAAAGGCAATTCTCTGTTCATATTCATCACTTTGCACCAGATTCAATATAATTTTAACACATCTGATGTTCATCAGGGAACAACTAGTTCAAGGTTACAGACTTTTCCAACTGTGATCACAAGAATTTAGCTTTCATGCTTCTGTCCATGATTGCTTGACAGGCAGAGTGGAATGAACTTCTGGCTGAGACTGCAGAGAAGGTACTTAATGCTACAGAGTCACTAAATTCGGCCTGATTATCTCTGCTGTATGGAAGGGGAGGGGAAACCTGTTTTGAATCACTGGAGAGCATTCTTGCAGGGCCTTTTTTTTGAACTAGAGACATCTGAAAGATTTTAGATGGATGCTCAGTCCAGATTGGCAAATGATATCCACACCCGTAGTCCAAAATTAAATGTTCTTGTTGCAACTCAGGAGTTTCACTATAAAAAAGGTATTTTTTGCTCCACTGATCCATCTCCTGTTCATCTCACTGCAATTGATTTAATCATGGACAGTTGTTATGGAAGAAAACTTGCACCAACATAGGAAAATAATGCCCATGCTATGGGGAACCTCTGAGGACATATAGAATGCTTCTCTTCTTAGAAGAGAACAGTGAGGCTTGATGGTGGAGTGCTGTAGCTCAGTCATAGAGCATCTGCCTTGCATGTAGAAGGTTCCAAATTCAATCTACAGCATCTCCAAGTAGGGCTGGAAATGTCCCTTGCCTGAATCTCTGCAGAATCACTGCCGTTTAGCTTAGACAATACTAGGCTTGATGGACAAGTAGTCTGAAATAAATTAAGGCAGGCTCCTATGTAAGCTATATGGGTGCATGCTTTGAACTTAGTTCATCATCTGAACTGGCTGTAAAAAAATTAAAATTTTGTTGTGGAAATAAATAACACTTCTGATTTTCATTCTCCCTTCCCTTTTTTAAATAGGATACTGCATTTAGATGCAATTTGCATTTCCCCTTTATACTTTTCTTGAACTGGACCTGGAAGAGACAATTGTATGACAATGACCTCTAATTTCATTTCAGGGAAGGAAGGAATGTGTACAGAATGGCACTGCATCATATGAGCCAAGCAAGACTGGCCAATCATAATGTCAATTAATCATGATCACATCAGCTACTAGAATAAGAAACCCTGAGACACCTAAATCCTACCTTATTACTATCTAACCCTTTTCAAGGACTTCCAACCTTATATAGGGACTTCCTATATATTTGTAAGCTCCACTTAGGACACAAAATTCCTGAAAATGCAAGCATTTCCTAATCACTTTCAATTTGATCATAATTCTGAGCGTACATTCCAGGTGGCCCACGTATCAGAAATATAATTTATATTTTAACATTTGCACATATCAAGGATTTCTCCAAAACTAGGTTGATACAAAGACACCCCTGGACACACACATCATATGCCTCAAAGTGGCATTATCAGTATCACATTGACAGCATCTATCTGAACTAGTCAGTTCCTTCCTATAAAGACACTGCAGAGTCCAATATACCCAGTACATCAATTTCCAGTTCAATAAATTTCTATTTTAAGTGTAAAGAAACACTCCCCATAGATGCTAACATCAAATAAATAGATAAAAATTCAAAGGAACATCCATCAGCTGTTTATTAAAGAAAAACATTACTAAAGAAGAGTAACCAAGAAAAAGGCTCAAATATCATAAAAAGGAAATGCTGAAGTTTTCATACATTTCTCTCTGATAAAAAAGAAGGAAGGAAAGAAAACCCCTTCATTTCCTCCCCTTCCCCCTCAGACTAAAGACCCTTTTATGACAGGCCAATAACCTTTGAAAACCCAGCAGCTTTCTTTCTGGAAAGTACTTCAAATCTTCCTCATCCCTGTTCTTAGACCCGTTTTCACAGCAGCCCTGCTGAAAGACTGATTTCAAAGCAGTTTGAAAGTCCAGGTGTGCAAGGACAAAGAAGCAAGGGGAAGTCTCGCCGATGGTTTTATTTAGTGCTTATTAGAAGCTTTCCGCGTTAGTCCTTAGGGCCTCTTGGAGAGGGGCAAAGAGGACTGGAGTATTCTTTTTTCCTATTTCGTGAAAATGTAGCTTTAAAAATAAAATAAAAACCCATTTCTCCTGTGCTTGGCAAAAGAGGCTATGCTATTTCTTTCTTCACTTCTCTTTTTCTTTTTCTATTTTTAAAAAACAGCTACAGAAATCAGTCTGGAAGGAAACAATGGATCTCTTTCCACCTTAGGGTTTGATGTAGTGTAATAGAACTATCCTTGCCTGTGGGTTACAGGCTCGTTCCACGCTATCCCACTCTGAATTAGGTTAGGGGTGGGTCATGTGCTGTAGAAACAAGTCAGGAGAGGTACAAATGGAATGAGTTTACACCCATACCCACATCAGGGCTGGCTCAAGACTGCTGCCTGAGGTGAAGCACAAGATGATGCCCTCCCCCGGCCCATGCAGAAGCCAGCTGGACTGGCAGATAAATCTCACTTCCACTGCACCCAAGGACAGCAGGCTATATCACTGGGGGTACTGGTCAGGATTGTGGAACTCACAGCTCTGTTCACTTCCCCCCCCAGCACCTCAGCACACACCGCATGAGCCAGCTGCCTCACTCTGCCTCATTGTAGCTCCCCCATCCGCACACAGCATGCATACCCTCCAACATTTCTCCAGTCAAAATAGGGATGCCCTATTCCATAATAATAATTTTACTATTTATACCCCGCCTATCTGACTGGCTTGCCTCAGCCACACTGGGCAGCTTTCAACATATATAAAAGCATAATAAAACATCACACATTTTTTAAATACCTTCCTTATACAGGGCTGCCTTCAGATGTTGTATAGTTACTTATCTCATTGGCTTGAGGGTCACATAACACCATACCCGTCACCATTTGTCTGATGAAAATAGGGACGTCCTAAGGAAAAGCAAGGGGACGCGGGTGGCGCTGTGGGTTAAAGCCTCAGCGCCTAGGACTTGCCGATCGAAAGGTCGGCGGTTCGAATCCCCGCGGTGGGGTGCGCTCCCGTTGTTCGGTCCCAGCGCCTGCCAACCTAGCAGTTCGAAAGCACCCTCGGGTGCAAGTAGATAAATAGGGACCGCTTACTAACGGGAAGTTAAACGGCATTCCGTGTGCTGCGCTGGCTCGCCAGATGCAGCTTGTCACGCTGGCCACGTGACCCGGAAGTGTCTGCGGACAGCGCTGGCCCCCGGCCTATAGAGTGAGATGGGTGCACAACCCTAGAGTCTGGCAAGACTGGCCCGTACGGGCAGGGGTACCTTTACCTTTACCTTAAGGAAAAGCAAGACATTCTGGGATCAAATAAAAAACCAGGGTGGCTTCTGTAAATCTGGGACTGTCTCAGGAAAATAGGGACACTTGGAGGCTCTGAGCATGTGACACCCTCCAAGTTTTTGGCTGGGGCTGCTGGGATTTGTAGCCCAACAGTGCCTGTCCCTGCCTTAAGGAACAGCAAATAACAATGGTGAATGCTAATGCATCACACATTGTCAGACATCGCTTTCAGGGCTGATTTCATTTTGCGTTTCACATATCCTGTCCTCCCTAAAAGAGGGCACATGTTGTGGTGAGACCTGGACACCAACCTCCTGTGTTGTGGATGGGTAAGATTGGCCAGCCACGACACCCATTTGGTAGGTCCCTCGGTGTTGGGTTCAATCTGGCCAATGGGGTGCAGTAAAAATGGATCGAGGGACCTATATATACCCATGCACATGGCCAGAGCTTTCTCTTTCGGAACACCTGCCCATCTCTCCCTACTTTTAGGGCTTTTGTGCTTGACCTTGCTATGCCGTCGTGTGTCATCTGTTGTTGGGACAGAGGCACGGCAGGAATTTTTCCCACTTGGCTGATTAGCTGTTGCCATTTGGGTTTCACCTGCTGCATAGCAAATTGTCACCACTTGTAAGGTGGCGGATAGGCACTGGTTCAGGTGATAGGGATGGGGAAACGCTCTTGCCATCCCTAAGTGAAGGGTATTCCGTTAAAGGAATCCAGGGACTCAAATGGTTTGGTCAACCCTGAGTCCAGGGGGACATCTGGGTGGCGGACATAGTCTGTTCCCAGCTTTCTGCCTATCCAGGTGTTCACCCTTGGCTGACCTATACTGGAATCCTAGGTCAGCACTACCTGCAAAGGTGCAGGGAGCTAGTCGAACCATAGCCTATGCAACCACTCACTTTCTGTAATCAATAAAGTTGTGGCCTAAATTCTGCCAAAAAATTGAGTCAAGTGTGAATTTATTTAGGGGTGGGGTCTCTGGGTCTGAACACACAAATATTTCACATATTTTATTATCAGTTTTCCTATAAGACCCTAAAGGGGAATTGAATGTAAAGTACATAAAAGTACACAATGTAGAGTACATAAAAGGTATGTAAACTATATGCTGAATTGCACCTGAGAGAGATGGCATGCCATTAAGATACATGACTCCTGGGAAGATTTGCTGCACTGGTTTCAATTATACACAGGGAAAAGGAAGGCATTTTATGCCTGGGAGGGACGCATGCTTTTTGAGGGACCTCCTGCGGGCCACATTGCAAATGGTGAGTGAAGCCATAGACAAAATTAGGCTGTACAATGAACGTGATCCTTACCTTTGTATACAAGACAAAAGACTAGTGGAAAGAAAAGTCAGAGAATTCTGCACACACAAATGTCCTTTACCATGGAAACAAGGGGCATTATCTTTTTTTTTAATTTCTCTTTATTAATTTTCATACACACATATATACAGAAAATAAATTCTTCACAGAAAAAAAACAATAATAAAAACAACATAACTTAATTATAAGAAAACAACAACAACAACAACAACAACAGAGACGAACATGTAAGTTATTGACTTTCCTCCACCTCAGTTTTGGGTTATGTAATACATTTTTCCCCGCAGTTTATCTTTAAAACTTTTGTATGTCTAAGGGTTATATTAAGCCTACTGTGATCTTTGGGTTTTTTAAATCTACTTCAATATAGGTTATGAATTTATTCCATTCTTTAATAAACTTTGTTTCTTTCTGGTCTCTGATTTTTTTTGTTAATTTTGCCAATTCTGAATATTCAAATAATTTACTTTGCCAATCTCTTACTGTTGGGATATTGATTGATTTCCAATTTGGGGCGATTAAAATTCTAGCAGCTGTTGTTGCATACTGGAATAAGGTCTGGTCCTCTTTCTTAATTTCATTGCCAATCATTCCCAGAAGAAAATTTTCAGGTTTTTTAACAAAAGTATATTTAAACATTTTTTTAGTTCATTATAAATGAGCTCCCAGAACTTCTTGATTTTTTCACAAGTCCACCACATTTGGTAAAAACTTCCTTCCTTGTTTTTACACCTCCAGCACATTTTATCTCCATTCTTATAGATTTTTCCTAATTTTACAGGGGTGATGTACCATCTGTACATCTTTTTTTCCATGTTTTCTCTTAAGGCAACACAAGCAGTGAACTTCATATCTTTATTCCAGAGCTTAATCCAACTATCGTATTCCAAATTATATCCCAGATCTATTGCCCATTTCACCATAACTTCTTTTATTTCCTCGTCCTTAGTATCCCATTCTAACAGTTGATTATACATTTTTGATAAGAGTTTTGAATTTCCTTCCAGTATTTCTATCTGGAATCTTGATTTTTTTTCTGTTTATCCCGATCTTTTTATCCTCTGTCCACAGTGCATTAATTTGATGGAATTGTAACCAACTCGTTAATTTATCTCCTAGTTCTTCATACGTTTTGATCTGCCAACCTTTATCTGTTCTCACCAATAAATCTTCATATGTCCATCTCTTACCTTCTATATTTGTTTTTTTAATTGTTAAAATATCTATTGGTGACAACCACCAGGGAGTTTTCCTTTCAAGAAGATTTTTATTTCTTTCCCAAACCTCTAGCAGAGGTCCTCTAATGATGTGGCTGGAGAATTCTTTATGTACTTTTGCCTTATTATGCCACAAATATGCGTGCCAACCGAATCTGGTGTTAAAACCTTCTAAATCTAGTAGGTCAGTGTTTTTTATTACAATCCATTCTTTAATCCAACAGAGGCATGAGGCCTCATAATACAGTTTCAAATTTGGTACCGCAAAACCTCCTCTTTCTCTTCTATCTGTAAGCAATTTAAATTTAATTCTAGGCCTTTTCCCCTGCCAAATAAATTTAGATAAAATTTTCTGCCAATCTTTAAATACAGTGGTGCCTCGCAAGACGAAATTAATTCGTTCCGCAAGTTTTTTCTTCTTGCGAGTTTTTCGTCTTGCGATGCACGGTTTCCCATAGGAATGCATTGAAAATCAATTAATGCGTTCCAAGGGAAACCGCCTTCAGACCAGGTCCGGGGACAGTCTCTCCCCCGACCTCTTCTGAAGGCTGGGGGGGGAACAAGGGCTTCTGAAGGCTGGGGGGGGCTGGGGGGGAACAAGGGCTTCGCTGCCGACCCCCAGCATTTTAAAATCTCACCGGGACACGGGGAGATTTTAAAATGCTGGGGGTCGGCAGCGAACGCTTCGCTGATCCCGGGACGGCAGGCAGATCTGCACCGCCATCCAGAGCGGGGCGGGACTTAGCACCCCGCTCGGGATGGCGGCACACATCTGCCTGCAGTCCCGGGACGGCAGACAGCTCTGCGCTGGCATCCAGAGCGGGGCGGGACTTAGCGCCCCGCTTGGGATGGCGGCGCAGATGTGCCTGCAGTCCTGGGACTGCAGGCAGCTTTGCGCGGCCATCTGGAGCGGGGCGGGCTTCGCCCCCGTCTCCCGATGGCCGCGCAGAGCTGCGCTGATCCCGGGATGGCAGACAGCTCTGCGCCGCCATCCCGAGCGGGGCGGGACTTAGCACCCCGCTCGGGATGGTGGCGCAGATCTGCCTGCAGTCCGGCGACTGCAGGCAGCTTTGCGCGGCCATCTGGAGCGGGGCGGGCTTCGCCCCCGGCTCCCGATGGCCGCGCAGAGCTGCGCTGATCCCGGGACGGCAGACAGCTCTGCGCCGCCATCCCGAGCAGGGCGGGACTTAGCACCCCGCTCGGGATGGTGGCGCAGATCTGCCTGCAGTCCGGCGACTGCAGGCAGCTTTGCGCGGCCATCTGGAGCGGGGCGGGCTTTGCCCCCGGCTCCCGATGGCCGCGCAGAGCTGCGCTGATCCCGGGACGGCAGACAGCTCTGCGCCGCCATCCCGAGCAGGGCGGGACTTAGCGCCCCGCTCGGGATGGTGGCGCAAATCTGCCTGCAGTCCGGCGACTGCAGGCAGCTTTGCGCGGCCATCTGGAGCGGGGCGGGCTTCGCCCCCGGCTCCCGATGGCCGCGCAGAGCTGCGCTGATCCCGGGACGGCAAACAGCTCTGCGCCGCCATCCTGAGCGTGGCGGGACTTAGCACCCCGCTCGGGATGGTGGCGCAGATCTGCCTGCAGTCCGGCGACTGCAGGCAGCTTTGCGCGGCCATCTGGAGCGGGGCGGGCTTCGCCCCCGGCTCCCGATGGCCGCGCAGAGCTGCGCTGATCCCGGGACGGCAGACAGCTCTGCGCGGCCATCCCGAGCGGGGCGGGACTTAGCGCCCCGCTCGGGATGGTGGCGCAGATCTGCCTGCAGTCCGGCGACTGCAGGCAGCTTTGCGCGGCCATCTGGAGCGGGGCGGGCTTCGCCCCCGGCTCCCGATGGCCGCGCAGAGCTGCGCTGATCCCGGGACGGCAGACAGCTCTGCGCCGCCATCCCGAGCGGGGCGGGACTTAGCACCCCGCTCGGGATGGTGGCGCAGATCTGCCTGCAATCCCGCGACTGCAGGCAGCTTTGCGCGGCCATCTGGAGCGGGGCGGGCTTCGCCCCCGGCTCCCGATGGCCGCGCAGAGCTGCGCTGATCCCGGGACGGCAGACAGCTCTGCGCCGCCATCCCGAGCGGGGCGGGACTTCTCTGCTGTCCCGGGGAGATTTTAAAATGCTGGGGGTCGGCAGCGACCGCTTCGCTCCCGCCCGCCAGCATTTTAAGATCGCCCGGGGCAGCGGAGAAGTCTCCGCTGTCCCGGGAAGGCAGGCGGGGGGGAGCAAAGACTTTTGCCCCCCGCCAGCCTTCAGAAGAGGTCCAGGACCTCTTCTGAAGGCTGGCTGTGGGCGAAAGTCTTTGCTCCCGACCGCCAGCAATTTAAAACAGGTCCCCGGAGATTTCCCTATGGGCTTTCATCTTGCGAAGCAAGCCCATAGGGAAATTCGTCTTGCGAAGCGCCTCCGAAACAGAAAACCCTTTCGTCTTGCAGGTTTTCCGTCTTGCGAGGCATTCGTCTTGCGGGGTACCACTGTACTTTGTTTCCTCTTATCACCGGAATATTTTGAAATAGAAATAACAACTTTGGAAGTATATTCATCTTAATTGTGGCCATTCTTCCTGACCATGATAATTTTATTCTGTTCCATATATCTAGATCTTTTTTAATTTTTTTCCAGGTTGTTTCATAGTTGTCCATCATTAAATTTATGTTCTTCATAGTTAGCCAAATTCCCAGGTATTTTACTTTTTTTTACCGCTTTAATTCCAATATTAGTCTCCAGCTGGTTTTTCATAACTTCTTCCATGTTCTTCGTCATCATTTTAGTTTTTGATTTGTTTAACTTAAAACCCGATAACTTTCCAAATTCTTCTAACAATTCTATTACCTTATGGACACTTTTTTGTGGATCTTCTAATGATACCATCAGATCATCAGCGTATGCTTTCAGTTTGTATTCTTTACCCCCAATTTTAATTCCATGTATTTCTGGAGTTGTTCTTATCTTATTTGCTATAATTTCTATTATCATTATAAATAAAAGAGGTGATAGAGGGCACCCCTGTCTTGTACCCTTTGAAATTTCAAAATAATCAGTTAAATCATTATTAATAATCAATTCTGCTTTCTTGCTTGAGTAGATAGCTTTTATCCCTTCCAGGAAGGCACCCTCTATCCCTACTGTTTCTAGACATTTTACAAGGAATTGCCAAGATACATTATCGAAGGCCTTTTCGGCGTCAATAAAAATTAGTGCCTCAGGTATTTCATTCTTGGACTCTAGATATTCAATGATGTTAATTATATGTCTTATGTTATCTTTTAATTGTCTATTGGGTAAAAATCCGACTTGATCTGTATGGATAAGGTTTCTTAAACATTTCTTAAGATGGTTGGCCATTACCTCCGTGAATAATTTATAATTGTTATTTAATAATGATATTGGTCTGTACTTTTCAAATCTAATTTATCTGTGTCTGGCTTAGATATTAATGTAATATAGGCTTCCTTCCATGAGTCTGGTGTCTTTCCGCCGCTTAAGATGTTATTCGCTACTTCGCACAGCACTGGGGCTTAATATTCCTCTAGAACTTTGTAGTATTTAGCTGAAAGGCCGTCAGGCCCTGGAGCCTTTCCTAATTTCATTCTTTTTATCGCATCCTGGATTTCTTCAATTTTTATAAAATTGTTTAATTGTGTTATTTCTTCTTCTGTTAATCCTTTTAGTCTATTTTCTTCTAAATATTTCTTTATTTCTGTGCTGTCTTCTTTTTCTCTTTTGTATAATTTTCCATAAAATTTGACGAAATTTTCCTTTATTTTCTTAGGTTCTTCCACAATTTGTTCTTCTATTCTTAATTTGTTGATCATATTTTGTTTTTTGTTTTTTTCGTAATTGCCACGCTAGTAATTTTCTGGTTTTATTTGCTGATTCAAAGAATTTTTGCTTCCATATCTTGATTCTCCATTCCACTTCTTGGCCTACTAAATTTGAGTATTGTGTTTGTAATATTCTATAAGTTTGTTTAACCTGCTCCTCAGTTGGATTTATTGCTAGTTTTCTTTCACAATCTCTTAATTGATTATTTCTTCTTCTTTTTTTGCTCTCTTAACTTTTTCCTATAGCTGTTCTGATTAATTAAAAATCCTCTTAACACTGCCTTACTGGCATCCCAAACTATTTCTATATTAGTCTCTTTATTTAAATTCATCTCAAAATATTCTTTTAACGTTCTTTTGGCCTTCTCAATTATTTCCTCATTTTCAAAAAGATAATCGTTCATTCTCCATCTGTATGTTCCTTGTAATCTGCTTTTTATCTCCAACGTTACTGAGCTATGATCTGAAAGAGTTCTGGGTTGGATTTCACATTTTAGTGCTCTTAATGTTAATTCTCTTGACACCCATATTTGATCCAACCTAGCCCAACTTTGGTGTGGTTCTGACAGGTATGTGTATTGTTTCATTGTTGGATTTTTATGTCTCCAGATGTCTATCAAATCTAGATTTTCCACCAGATTATTAAATGTTCTTGGTAATTTCCCCTGCTTAAGTTTTCTTCTTTTCATGCTTGTATCTAATTCAGGTGTTGGCACGGCATTTAAATCTCCAAGTAAAATCATCTTATGATCCTCCAATTCTGTTAACATTTATTCCAATTTTTTTAAGAATTCAGCTTTATTTGTATTTGGTGCATAGACATTTATAACATTAATCTTTTCTCCCTGATGGTTGATTTGTACTCCTAAGATTCTTCCTTCATCGTCCTTACATATTAATATTGGGTCCCATTTCTCCTTCATGTATATCACAACGCCTCTTTTTTTATTAGTGTCTGAATTAACAAACTCTACCCCCAACCTTTTATTTGCTAGTATATGTTTGTGTTTTTTTGCCACGTGTTTCCTGAAAACAAATCACATCATGATTTTTATTCTTTAACACCTTTTGAATTTTATTCCTTTTAGATTTCTCATTCAAACCATTTACATTCCAGGACAGAACCTTTAACAACATTATATTGTTTGACTTTAATTTATATTCTAGTCGACCTCTTTTCCGTTAACTCTTCCTCCTCCTCCTCCTCTTCTTCTCCTCCTGCTGCTCCTTCCTCTTCCACTTCCTCTTCTTCCTCTTCTCTCTCTCTCTTTTGCTTCTCTGTGTTTTTTGCCTTCTTTTCCTTCCTCCTTTCTGTGTATCTCCCTCCTCCTCCGTACCTTTCTTCCCCTTTTCCTAGCTCCTTCTCATATCTTCTCAGAAATTTTTCTGCTTCTTGTGTATCTGTCAATCTGAATTTTTTATCTTTATAATAGAAGGTAATTCCTTTGGGGAACTCCCATCTATATTGTATATTGTTTCTCTGTAAGACACTTACTATTTGTTGGTATCCTTGTCTTTTACGCAAAAGTCTAATTGGTATTTCTTTGTATATAATAATTGTTCTGTTTTCAATTATTAATTTTTTCCGGTAACTTGTTCTTAATATCATATTTTTCCTCTCAATTGAGTTGAAAATCATCAAACAATCACCAGGAGATTTTTTTAGTTTGAGCTGCTGGGATTTCACCCTTATTCTAAATGCGCTTTCTACAGTACAGGCTACTTCTTCCTCTTTTATTTCCAACCATTTTGCTAATTCTCTTATCATTTTTTCTTTTATATTCTCATTGATTTCTTCTTCTACTCCTCTAAATTTTAAATTGAGTTGTTTCTGACACATTTCTGTCATAGCTAAGCTATCCTCAATCTGTTCTTGTTCAAATCTCTTATTTCCTCCTTCATTTTTTCTGTCTCCCTTTTATGTTCCTTCATTTCTTTTTGAATTTTCTTGTTTGATTCCTCTATTACTTTTGATCTAACTGATAGGTCTTGTATTTTATTAGTGAGTTCTCCCACCGCTCCTTCAATTTTTTTTATCTATCTGTTCCTGCACCTCTCCTAATTTACTTTCCATATGCAATTCACTCTGTTTAAAGTCCTCTTTGATCTTTAACCACAATATGTCTAGGTCTTTAATTTCCTCCTGTCGTGAGGCCTTTCTGTCTCCAGGGGTCCCTCCTACCTTTTTTCCGTTTTCCCCTGACATTTTGTGATTATTTACACAATAGTCTGTGTTAATTTTCTGTCTCTCCCCTGAGGGGTGCACAATCTTTTTTTGTTATTCTTATTTTTCTATGTCTTAACCACTCTCCTTTAATTTACCTTATTGCACCCGTGCGATTTTGTTTTTCTTATTTTATATTCTTACAATTTCTTTTATATCACTTTCTATTGTATTCCCTTTTTTTCAGACAGAGTATTACCTTTGAAGTCAATTAATTCCACTGTATCCTAAAGTACAACCATAATATCTCCGAGTACCACCAATGTCTGCTAGAAAATATGTACTATTATAATATACAGTTACAGATCCAGTTGGATAAGATAATGTCCACAAATCAAAGAAGATAGCTTCACTTATAATCCCAGTATATCTCAACCTTGGTAATCTTAAAGTCTTGTTTTTACACCTTAGTACCTTCCTTAGGCTCTTGTTTTCTTCAAATGATTCCCCCCTCCTAGGGTATTATTAATAGTATATGACAATATAGTTTGTGTTTTCCCAAACCGTCCCTTAAAACATTAACACCCTCTGATAGTTTGGTAAGTTTCACCAAGGCTCAAATAATTATTACTTATCTATGAGTTATTCCTGTTAAAGTGGTTTTCTAAAGTCCACATAGATTCTGATGAGAGAGCAGTAGTTCCTTTTTTAAATTAAATAATTAAATAATTAATTAATGTTCAGTTCTGATTTCTTTTAATTTCTTTAATCTTCCGCCACTTGCCGGCTTAATCCATCACATGTAAAGGAATTTCTATAACTTAGTCCATGTCCTAATCCAAGGTCTAGTAAGGCTAATAATTCAGGCTTTAATCCACGGTCTAAATCAGACCTGGAAACCAATTAAATCCCAATGTCACAAAATCACTGGTCCGGTCTCTATCACGAAATCACTGTTTCAGTCTCTGTCCCTGAAAAAAAAGAGATCACTGGTCCAGTCTCTGACACCAAATCACTGGTCCGGGTTCTGTCCCAATTTCCTGTTTATATTTTCAAGTCCATAAGAAATGTGAATGTCCAATTCAAAATGTTGTAAATATCCAATTATAGTCTAAAGGTATAAAATTATAGTCTACTGGGGTATAAAACCCCCTGTTTCTAACACTTAAAGTTATTTTCCAAATTTTCCCAGGATTTATCGGGTGATATTTTCCGCATTCCAATTATTTCTGGTATTTTCTAACTCCAATGCTTAAATGTAAATCTTTCCCAGTGAGAAAAAAACAACGGGAAAGAAAAGGGGAAAGAGGGGGTTAACTTAAGTCCAGTTTTTCAGCAGTAAGGAGTGAAAGAGTACCCAAGATCATTGCAGTCAAATATAACCTTTTTTTGTTGTTGTTAGGCAGTCCTTATTTAAAAGAGAAGAGACGTTTCTGCCAATCTTCCCTTATTCTTGTCTTTACTGCAACTTTGTTGTCTTTAACGCAGCTTCCAAGCTTTCCCGGTTTTCTTTTAAATTAAACTTCTACTAGTCGTCTCAAGCTGCTCTTTCAATCAGCTCTGTGGTTATTACGTTTCTAATTATCTCTCTCACCGAAAGGGAACAACAAAGTTTCTGGATAGTCCTTAATCTGTTACTTTGTTTTACAAATTCAAAAGTCTATTTGCCTCGACAAAAGCTGCCGTGGGCTTTTGTTATGTACTCACGCAGTCAGGCTAGAGGCTGCTTCCTTCCTTTACCCCTTCGACTTTGTATCCTGCGCCATTTTAACTCCTCCACCAGAATGGATTCCTTGATTTAATCCTTCAACATCCAGCGTTCACTTAGTGTGTTCTTCAAAATTTTAAATTTAAAATGCTTCTCTCACACTAAGGGTCCGTTCTTAAATTTTTGGAGATTCGCCGCTTTCTCTAGCGAGAGCCAGAGGCATCACAACATAGGGTCGGTGCCTTCCTCTTGCGCTTGCGATCCCGTCGTCTTCGAGCTCTTCAAGAAAAAACCCCCGGAAAAACGGCCAGACCGCTTCCGCGCTGATGGTTAGCCATCCCTCAAGGGTATCCCCCTTGAGATTTTTTGGGGGTGCCGTGCCTTTGCAGCTCCCTCAAGCCCCTGTGTTGTTCAGAAAACCCCGACGAGGCTTTCCGCGCTCCCTTTCTCTCCGCGGCGGAAATCGGAAGTCGAAACAAGAGGCATTATCATGGTATCTTGTGAACCATCCTGAGACTTTTTGATGAAAGGTGACATATAAACAAACAAACAAACAAACAAACAAACAAACATACAAGGACAAATTCTAGCCAGGCAAAAGCAACTGAGGAGGGCATCGAAGAGAGCCCGTGTTGTGGCTTGGGTTGTGGCATTTTTTTGAGGGCTGGATGAAGAGTGTTGAGGAGCCAGATTTGGCCCTTGGACCTGAAGTTCCCCATTCCTGATGTACCCAGTGGCAGAAGCACCATGCACTAACATCTATGTGCACCTATGGGCAGCTAAAATTTATTTTTTAAAAAACAACGGGAGAAGACAGGCAGCCAGCCTTTATGCCACCTCATATGTGAATCTATGAGAGTGGGAATCCAGCAATGCATGGATTCTGGAGCTCAGCCCTGAACAATCCTTACATTGGTGTGGTCAGATCAGGTGAGGCACTTTGAAAACAAGACTCACCAGATCCCTCTCCCTTCCTACATAGGATGGCACTGTGATCTTACTCTTCTTGCAGCATTTAGCACTAAACTACTTCTGGAATATGTGGAAAACTGTCTAGTTCTTAACTCCAAGGGTAAAAGAAAGCTGGCCTACAATCATTTGCAAATGACCTGCTGGGGATGAGGAATGATAACACTGAAGTATTATAGCTTTTTTTTCTTTTCCTTTTCAGATCGAGGGCAAAAAAGATATTCTCTTATTGTCAGCCAGTGTCTCATTATAGCAAATGGGCCTGCCATCTTTACTCAGCTGAAAATGCCTCTTTCTTTTTCACTCCTACTGAATGATTAACTAATACCTCTGGATAGAACAATGCTGAAATTAGAGTTTTGACGGGCAGCTAATATGTGTAGTTACAACAATTGCTTTTCTTTTTTCTTTTTTTTTTAAAAAAGAGGCTTTTCCCACCCTCCTCTCTGCCTGCAACCTAAATTCTAGACTGTTGGCTTAATTAGCAATATAACTTCTACCTAAAAAATAGAGATGCTTCCCATATCTGTAAATTGCTCACTGCTGGAGTGTTTTCTTCTCAGATCTCTGAGATAAATAAACAGTTTAATTGTCTGAGGTCCTGAAATATGTGTGTGTGTGTGTGTGTGTGTGCATGTGTGTGTGCGTGCCCACTGGCTGTGACTCAGCTGAAGGTCCCCTCTCCCAACATGCTCTGAGGTTTCTAGCACCACTAGAAAGAGAGGGCCATATGTCAGTGGTAGAGCCTCTACTCTGGGCCCAGGTGTAATTCCTACCATCTTTAGGGAGGACTGGGAGAGACTTCTGTCTGAAATCCTAGAGAGCTGCTGACAACCACTAGTTTTCAACTGGTGGGGCAGGACCCACTGTCATGAACTGGCAGGATTTCAGGGAGGAAGAAGAGGATCCTGGTGAGGGGTGCAGCTGGGAGTGGGTCACACAGGAGCAAGCTGAGGATGGGGAAAGAGAGGTTGTTGTAGGCAATACTCACGGGGTGACAGAGGATGATGAGGGTGAGTGCACAGGAAGCCAAAGAGTGGGACCCTTCACCAGAGCCAGAGCGACCCCTGTCCCCATGAACATGGCAGGTTCTAAGATGCAGGGAACAGTGGGCAGGGCACTCTAGGAAGCAGAGGCAGGCCAGGGCCTGCAGCCTAGTTCACTAGCTGGCCAGGTTGAGAAGGAGGCATGTGACTCCTTGGCTGGGGAAGCTGAGAGCAGATGAGGGTCACATGCCTCAACAAGCCTAGATGTTGCAATCAGCAGACACAGTATAAGAGCAGAGCTGAGGTTTTCGAGGTTACCAGCATGAGTTTGACCAAACTGCGGGAGGTAGTGGAGGACAGAGGTGCCTGTCAGGTAGTGGAGGACAGAGGTGACAGGAGCACTGCCACCATGCAAATATGTGGCAAAATATTAAGAAACGTGTCCCTGAATGCATGTTTGGGTTAAAAGTGGCTCCTGTACCTGCTGTAGACAATAGAGTTAGATGGACCAATGGTTTGATCTGGTACAAGGCAGCTTTCTATGTCCCAATCCTTTGGTTGCCTCATGTACTGGACATCTCCCTCCACATCCACCCACTCACACACTGATTGCACATTCAGCTAGCATGAAAATGCTAAGCACACAAGGAGTCTTTATGCAAGGACAGGAATCCTGTTTGATAGAGGTTCCTCTCTTGTGTGGAGGTGCCTCTTTCTTGGTCAGAAAGCTGCTTCACATGCAGGGTTAATACATGCATCATGGCAGGGTTGTGCGGCTTTTCATGCATCCCTATGGGTGGTGTTCAAATGAACACTTGGCATCAGTGGTGCTGCTAGGGCATGACTTTGGGGCAGAAGTCCAAAGCCCCACACAGGAAGAGTCTGCTAGATTGGGCCAATGACCTATCTCGTTCAGCATCCTGTTCTCACAGTGAACAATGAGATGCCTGTGGGAAACCTGCAAGCAGAACATGAGCACA
The DNA here is from genome assembly GCF_964188315.1 of Podarcis muralis. Taxonomy (NCBI): domain Eukaryota; kingdom Metazoa; phylum Chordata; class Lepidosauria; order Squamata; family Lacertidae; genus Podarcis; species Podarcis muralis. The sequence continues at coordinate 36,284,379 of NC_135673.1, read as the reverse complement.
ACAGCACAAACCTCCTGTAGTTTCCAGCAACTGGTATTCAGAAGCATATCGCTTCTGACAGTTGAGGTAGAACACATCCATTATGGCTAGTTGCTATTGGTAACCTTATGCTGCATAAATTGTCCATTCCTCTTTTAAAGCCATCTAGTTTGGTGGCCATCCAGTGGGAGCTGGTTATGCTGCGTGAAGAAGTATGCCCTTTGAGCTTTCGGGTATCTTCCAACATTCAGCTACAACATTCAGATGACAATAAGTGTTATGAGAGAGAGAAACTTTTCTCTATCCACTTTTCCCAAGCCATGCACATTTTAGAAACGTCTTCAATTCCCCCCATACTCCCTTTTTAAAAAAAACAACAACAACAACAAACAAAAAAACTAAGAAGTCCCAATCTTTCCTCACAGGGAAATCTCTGCATCCCCTTGATCATTTTGGTTGTCCTTTCCTGAACCTTTCCCAACTCTACAATATCTTTTTTGAGGTCTGCCTGTTGAGATTGGCTGGAGATGTGCTCATCGTAGTGCTCCATGATATTTCCTTGATGGCTACAAGAAATGGTGTGATCTCACCAGTTTTGTAAGACGTTTTGCCTATGTGTGTTATGCAAATGCCATTTTTAGACATCAAAACATTCCTTTTTACTCAAGCTTTCTCAGATCCATGATCCAGTTTCTATGCCTGTTGGATTTTTGATGGTTTTAGTCCTTGATTTTACTGTACTATTTTGATCTTATTAAGTACACCACTTATATAAATTGACAACATAAATACAGATTAGCATATTTATTTATTATTTTATTTATACCCTGCTCATGTGGCTGGGTTTCCCCAGCCACTCTGGGCAGCTTACAACATATCTAAAAACATAATAAAAGCATCAATCCTTTAAAACCTCCCTAAACAGGGCTGCTTTTAGATGTCTTCTAAAAGTCAGTTAGTTGCTTATTTCCTTGACATCTAAAGGTAGGGTGTTCCACAAGGAGGGTGCCACTACTGAGAAGACCCTCTGCCTAGTTCCCTGTAACCTCACTTCTTGCAGTGAGGGAACCAGCAGAAGACCCTTGGAGGTGGACCTCAGTGTCCGGGCTGAGTGATGAGGGTGTAGATGCTCCTTCAGGTATACTACGCTGAGGTTGTTTAGGACTTTAAAGGTCAGTGCCAACACTTTGAATTGTGTCCAGAAACATACTGGGAACCAGTGAAGATCCTTTAAGACCTGTGTTATATGGTCCTTGTGGCCACTCCCAGTCACCAGTCTAGTTGCCACATTCTGGATTAGTTGTAGTTTCTGAGTCACCTTCAGAGGTAGCCCCAGGTAGAGCGCATTGCAATAGTGGGAGATAATCAGGGCATGCAGCACTGTGGCAAGACAGTCTGCGGGCAGGTAGGGTCTCAGCCTGCGTACCAGATGGAGCTGGTAAACAGCTGTCCTGGACACAGAATTCAACTGTGCCTCCGTGAACAGCTGTGAATCCAAAATGGCTCCCAGGCTGTGCACCTGGTCTTTCAGGGGCATGGTTACCCCCCCTCCCCCTTCAGGACCAGGGAGCCCCCCCACACCTGCCCACCAGACACAGTCGATAGACCTGGTTAACTCTTCATTCTAGTGGGCCACCAGGGAATCAGCTGGGAGGCCATAAACATGGGATAAAACACCCCCTACCCCTCTCTGGAAACCATTTGGATGATTTAAGGGGTGGGGCAGACCATCCAAATCAGTCCCACCTCTTTGCAGAAAGGAAAGGGTTGCAGAGAAGTCTAGTTGCACCAGGAAGTGATCCGACCATGGCTCTTCTTTTGTTTCACTTTCAATTAATGTTAGAACACTCACGTCCATAAAAGTGTACACCAGACCTAAGCCATGTCCATGGCTATGGGTTGGTCAAACTTATTCAGGGACAGCCCCATGGAGGCAATTTTTTCCATGAAGTCACAAGAGGCCCCTTGTAAGGTCATGTCAGCATGGATGTTAAAATCTCCTAGGACAACCAAGCTAGGTGTCTCCAGGAGAACATCCACCAAGACCTGAAGCAGCTCGGGCAGGGAATCCTTGGTGCAGTGGGGAGGTCGGTACACCAATAGAAATCCTGTACTGCTCCTATTGCCCAACTTTCAGAACATGCACTCAGAAAACTGGGTGTCCCTAATAGGAAGCCTGGTGCAAGCTACTGACTTCCTAAAAATCACTGCAACCCCCCCCCCTCCATGACCTGGATTGCTGTGCATAAGAGAAACCTGGTGGCAAGCAGTGGCAAGGACAGGCCCATCTGCCTCTTCCAACCAAGTCTCTGTTACATATTCCAGATCAATTTGTCCATCCACAATCAAATCATGGATGGCAGTGGTCTTGTGAATCATTGACTTGGCACTGCACAGCAGCACCTTAAGGTCATGTGGGTTTCCCTTGTTGATTCCAGTATCCTTCCAGTCAGGACCAGACCCTAGTCATCAAACAATGCCTAAACCTGCCTCCTCGGTAATGACATATTCTGGTCCTAGCATAACTCCTCCTCTTGCCCATGATTACTGAGATTACTGTAGGTGTCCCAATGCAACCCCCCCACCATGGTGGAACCTGCCCAGCCATCCTATTGGCTAGGGCCCACTCCCAGGGCAACCCTGAACCTCTCCCTTAAAAATAAACTGTAAACCAATAGAAAATAAAACACAATATATAATTATAATCAGAGTAAGATAATTCCCACCCCATCTAAACATTAAAAACAACCCCATTTAGAATTATGGGTGCCTATCCCGACTGGTTTATTTACCACTATAAACAACAGGGGCCAAGTGCCCTCTGGATGGAAAGTGAGTATTATTTTCCTGCTTTATAAGAAAAGGAATAGGATGGATTCACAAATCTATTGACCAGTTAGTTTGTTAGACATATCCTTAAAGCTATACGCACTGTATCACCTTCAAAAATTATCCGACTGGTTGCAAAATAACATTGTTCATGAAGACCAAGTGGAGTTCAGTGGAGGGCACCATTGATCAATGTTTTACTCTGAACCATATTATAACAAAATATACTAAGAACATTAAGAATAATCTTTATGTAGCTGCTTTCGACTCTATTAAGCGAAACGGAGTGTGGGAGAAATTTCAAATTGCTAACATTGACTACAGACTTTTGCTATTGATCCAAGAACTATACAGCAATACAGACATGCGGGTCAGAGTAGGTTTAGATGGTGGTATGACTGATACTTTTAAAATGTCATGAGGAATGAATCAAGGTTGCATTCTGGCTCCCACTTCTTTATCTTTTATGTTAATGATTTGGTGCCATATTTAGCCAATGCAAACTCCCACTCTCCAGTAATTAGGAACAGAAAGTTCTCAATATTGATGTATGAAGATGATTTAATACTCCTCTCTCTTTCCCAACAGGGTCTGTGTTCAACAAATGCTGTAAACAGGAAAGCCTATCTATAAATTACTCTAAGAACAAGATTGTGATTTTTGGCATACATGGTCATAGGTATAGACGGTGCTTGGATTAGCATGCTACAGAACAAACTGACTCATTTAGATACCTGGATATACTCTTTAGAGAAACACTCTCTTGGAAGTGTCATATAGAAGCAGTGAAAGTCAGTGAAAGGCAAAGCACAGAAAACAATAGGGGCATTGATGAAGTTCTAAACCTGCCCTAAAGTTATCTGCTAGCAAAGTGCTTACTCAAATGATCTATGGTGCTGAAATCTGAGGCTCTGATTTGAACTCCATTAAAGCTTTGGAAACTGCACAGAATATTTCTTCCCCTGAAACTATACTCTCTACCATCAGATTTCAGCAGGTCTTCTTCGTACATAATCCAGGTGGCCAACAATTAAGGCAGTAGTGGACCGAGCTCAGATAAAGTATATTTTTAAAAGTGCTACTATGCCTGCTGAACATTTTCCTGCACTGTGTTATAAAGAATTGGGTGATAACCAACTCTGGCAAGTAGCCTGTCAAAGAAGTTTTTGTCTATTATTTTCTAGAACTGGGCTCCACTTTGACCTTGAATAAGTGTCCACTGAGGGACAGGCTCTTCTGAATTGAATCCAGAAGAGACCTACAACTAATTAGAAACACCAAACCCTTGTTATCCACTTTTGAGAGCAGAGCATTTTAAAATTAATTATCTGACCAAACTCTCACCAGTTTCCTTAAGAAAGGCCTTTATTGAGCTGTGTTTCCAAATGCTGCCCAGTATAGTGTTAGATGGCCCCTACAACAATGTCCCATATACAGACTTCTTATTTGTAGTCAGCGTCAGGTGGAATACATCAATCAATATCTGAACTTAAGATGTGAAAAATGAGAAACCCAGAGAAACATCTAACAGATTTGGCCATCCAGAGTCCAGAGCCTACCTAACTTCGCCACCATCCCTCATGTATGGTTGCTAAGTGTAGCGACTAAATCCTAGCTCAAAGAAATCTCTTCAAAAGAAAACTTGGCAAAGTTTTCCAAATAATGCCTACACAAGACTTTTATTTATTTATTTATTAAGTATGGGGTGCAGGACAGGCCCACAGACAGAAATGTTGTGATAGGAAGAACTGGGGGGAGGGAAGAGGTTCAATCCCCCACAGATCTTTTTTTTTATGTGGATGGTATAGAAGAGATAATTTCATGGGAGTATGGGAGTCAATTTAAATTTACCCTACCTAAGGACATGTGCAAGCTACAAGCTGGGAAAGCCAAAAATGGCATCAGTTCTAACATCCTCCTCCTCCTCCTCCTCCTCCTCCTCCTCCTCCTCCTCCTCCTTCTTCTTCTTCTTCTTCTTCTTCTTCTTCTTCTTCTTCTTCTTCTTCTTCTTCTTCGAGATAACATTATAGTCAGAGCCATGGAGATGCAGAACATTTTTTTAAAAAAAATTTGCCCAGTCTCTAGGAAAGATTAATATAGATGGAATTCCATCTGTTGTCCTTCCAGATAGATTTGTCATTTAAAACAAAAACCTCTGTAGGGAGAAAGAGTTATGCTGAGATCAAACCAACAAACCATTTTTAACATTATTAAAGCCTGGTGCTCTTCTGCATGGAGGATTTAATCCTACTGCAACAATTGCATTTGTTTGCAGATTACAATTGCAGTCTGCCATCATTTACTGTTTGGCTAATATCAGTTACTCATTGTGCCATTTGTTGTGTTTTCTTTCATGCAGCACATTCCTTTGCCTTCATAGCTTTTGCATGAGCATGTAACCCATGTGATGTATTGCTATTTGCTGTGTGTATAATTTGGGATTGGGAAGAAATTATTTTGGTTCACATCTTATTGTGAACCTATGTAGTTGACGCCTTCAAAAAATGCATGAAGCACTGGAGCACAGTTATTCTTCCAGATTTGCGCAAATGTAACACTGCTTCTTTTTCCATCAGTGTTAAAATAACTCCTTAGGCTACATAACACTCTTCTCCTCCCCTCACCTCCATGTGCTCCCTAAATCTGTTCTGTGGTTTTCCCCAACCCTCTGGAGCAGGTTTGGGGAGGGTGTGGAGCATGTGCAGAATGAAGAATGGGATGAAATCCCACTTTAGCAAGAAGAAATCCTTGGAGTGGCAGGATGTTGAATACTGCTTAGTGTGTATGAAGATAGTAGATGAAAGTGTGCATAAAGTGAATATATTAGTGAAAATGACAGACAAAAGTGAATTATATTATTGGGAACTGCTTGTAAAATATTGTATATCATCTAATAAATTGTATGCTTCTTTTACCCCATTGTATCCATCCCTGCCAAGATATCTGGTAGATTTACCAAATGTTAGAATGAGGATACCATACTGGACGAGCCAACATAAAGGAGTTCCTAAGAAGGATAGTTTGCGGCTGCAACTCTTTATCAATAAAGGACATAATTCATGCACCCCCCGAGTGCCCTTTCTATGACAATCCCAGAAACAATTACATCCACCCATTGCTAAAATCGCAGAAGGGAAGATCATCTCTTGCAAAGACCTGTTTCTTGCTGTATGATATTGAGATATATATATATCCTTTAGAACAACTTAATTTCTTGTTAAGGTTTTACATATTCATGTAACAAAACTTGGGTGGGGAATGGGGAATGATTCATCCACTAGGGGTCGAGGAGCAGAAATGCACACCATTATTAGTAGCAGTATTCCTATTAGTATTATTATTTTATGTGTATAATGTCTGCTTGTTAAACACAATAAACCAAACTGACTGACTGAAAATACTGCACATTAGGTCAGATTTTATACAAAAATGTCTATATTAGGAGAAATATGCATTCAAGTCTGATTTCCATGCAGACTTAAAACACTCACAAACTGATGTGAACATAAATGTGAACTGAACAAGACTGGAAAAATGAAAATTAGAGAGAAATGACAACAACAACAAAATCCTCCCTCCCCCCCCCCATGGAGTTCAAGTCAGCATCTACAGTCCCAACTCTCTCATTTAAGGTTGGGCTAAGAAATATGGACTGGCCTAGGTCACCCAGTGAGCTTCATGGCTGCGTTGGGATTTGAACCCTGGTCTCCAAGGCCCTACTCCAGCATCTTACTACATCACTCTTGCAAATTCATCCATCCCAGGTGTAACCCCAGGAATTGTGCTTCTGCCTTCACAGGTGGCTTTTGCAGCTTAATCCAATGCTTTTAACCAAGTAAGTGCGCAGATGACTGCAACCTACATACACTTTGTAGTGATGCATAGACACCTTACTTTTTACCTGAACTGGGTCAATCCTTTCTGAACATTCCAAGTGAACATTCACAAAAGATCAAGGCTCTTTAATCATTAAGTCATAATGCTTGCGAACCACCTGACACCCTTGCCACTTGCCACTAAGTATCCTGCAGGAGAAGGCACTCTGCATACCAGGGATGTTGAGAAGGCTGTTCCCAAGGAAATGTTAAAGCATCCCATCATAAAGGGACAGGATACTACTATTCCCCATGCACAAAAGAAAACACATTGTCCTTGTGCAATAAATCACAAAAGTTTGCATGCAACTCTGAGTATTAAAACATGCTTAGAAACTTTGAAGAGGAAATCCTCTGTTATTTTAAACTCTAGCATTTGGAATTATATTATAATTTTAAGACATGGGGAAGGTGAATGAGCTGTCTTCAGTAGGTCACCATTGAAGCAAGTCCATTGTGCAGCCCATCGCTTGACTGCATTCCATCAAATCTTTGCTTGAATGCTTGCATCTAAGTGAGGATCTGGGACAGCTCTTAAACTCTAGCTCATCTGCATTGTAAGCGCAGTCATGTGTCCCCCCTATATATTTTTTTTCAGGATTGAATTTAACTTAGGCATGAATCTTCATTTTCTACCAAGTGCTCTTCCCTATTTTTCATTCTTGAATGCAATGACATTTCTGAAATACCTAACATCAAAAAACCCTTACTGCAAGGGAAGAAGCTCTTTGGTCAACTACAGATTAGTTTTGAAAGAAGAGGACAATATTTGCTTAATTCTTAAGGTTAATCTGACATAACATTTGGTGTGTTTTATGGGCAGGGGAAGTGGGAGCATTACAAGTGGGGCCCATAGCAAAATGTTGCAGTGTGAAGTGCTTCTGTTCAGGATTCCAGACACTCAGTTCCACCCCTGCCTCACATCTTCTGTTATCCCACCCCCAACAATCATAATTTCATGTCCACTGAGCATGCTCATTGGGAACTTTTGATATGTGAAAACCGTACAGAACTGTTGCAAAATTAGCAGAAGTACAACATCTGTTGGAAAGCTAAGTTATGAACTTCAGGGCCAACCATAAGGCAGAGTGAGGCAGCTGTCTCAATCCTGAAAGGGCAGTATCCTGAAAGGGCAGTAAAAATTAGTGATCTACTTTATTATTGGTGTTTTTTTCCTGGCAGAGAGTTTAAAGAATGTTCCTGAGATTTTCCGTCTCAAATAGCAAAACAACTTGATCAGCTTTGGCTACTGTGCACCTTGGGGTGATATTTTTATTTTGCTATTCAGATCAGGTATAGGAATCTGCAAATATAAAATTGCCCAAATATCCACAATTCCTACCTGATGTAGACTCCATTACCTTCTCTGGTTCTTATGGGTTTTTTGACATATGTTGCAAAAAAAAAAATCCAGTATAGTAGCTTAAACCAGAAATGGCAGCCAGCATTAATAAAATGTAACTAATTCCAATCTCCCCCCCCCCCCAGCCCTTTAGTGCTTCTAATGAACAAGACTTTACAACATGCATAATTTAAAGTTGAGTTAGTTCTGGGAGGTAAACAAATGCCTTTTTGATGTCTTGGACATAGAACTCAAGTTAATGCTTTCTATTAAGTTTGTTGCTATTGATAAATGTGCTGCTGTTGAATAAAAGAACCCAAACAGATGGTGAGATCAAGTAGCAGAAATGTTTGCTCTCCTGAGTAATGCCTATTTGATCCTAAAAGATGCCTCAAGTGAAATCACAAATCTCTCCCCTGCACACATAGAGTAACCAATATACAGTGTATGTTGAACCCATCAACCTAAATATGAGCATGTTTATTAAATTCTTAGGGTTTTATATATGATGATGATTGCCTTCAATGTGGTACAATAAAACTATGATGACACTTTAAAAGAAAAGAGAGAGAGAGGCATAAATTACATTTTACCTGTGTGTTGCTCATAACCTAGTAATTACGGTGCAAGTACTTTCATGAGCACATCAGTAGAAGAGGTTCAGTGCTCTAACACGTGAAACCCGAATGTTCTAACATGCACTAAAAGACATGTCACCATATCTGATAAATGTTCAAAAGCTAGGGATGGGTGACTATTAGCAGTCTGTGCCACTTTTATATATTTATAATAGGGTTGTGTGCTGGATTTGGTCAAAGTCAGAATCCCAAACCAAATCATACCTCTGGTCTTCCACTGGTCCTCTCCCAGTAGGACTTTGGCTTTACCAAATTCAGAGCTCCAACACTGGCAAGGGCAAGGGCTAAAGAAATTGCCTAGGTAGTAGAGGGAGAATTGTGTCTCCTTCCCTCTCTCTCTCTCTCTCTTGATGGACCTCTCTCTCCACGCTTGGAAATGGAGGTCCAACCCATGAGACTCATCCTATAATCCATGAGGCACTGTGCCTCCCCCGGTACAGTGGTGGGAGCAGCTTCTCTGTGGGACATTCCCATTCCACTGGACAGTGCCTCTAAATCAGCGGTTCTCAACCTGTGGGTCCCCAGATATTGTTGGACTACAACTCCCATCATCCCTGAGCTCTGGCCTTGCTAGCTAGGGGTGGTGTTGTAGTTCAACAACATCTGGGGACCCACAGGTTGAGAAAGGCTGCTCTAAATATTCTTCCAATTATGGGCTTTAAATTCCTGCACCTTCATATGCATGTTGCTTGAGGTGCAGCAAACCAAATTGAATCCTCGCGAGGTTACACTAGACAGGCTCCACTCATGGTTCCCAATCTGCTGGTTGTTAAATGTCCATGCCATTTTAATACTGTTTTAAAAACAGGTTATTTTTATTCATCTTTTATTGAATGTTGTGGTTAAACAATGACATAAACCTCCTTCTTGTGTGATCTGACACAGTTAAGTCCAGAATTTACCTACGAGCGTAATGCAACTGAATAGTTACAAACAAGGATATCTATTAAAATGCGGGTGGGTAGATAAGTCATGCTAAAGGTCATATGGAGGGAACTGAAGGTGCAGAACAAGTTAGAAAATAATGGTCATTGATGCACATTAAGGAAAATATCATTAGCTCAAATAATTGAGCCCAAATGCTCCACTGTTTCTCCTACTGAATGCATGATTTTATCTTCCTGCTAAATCCAGGAGTTCCTGCAGGCATGGTGCATATTTTCTCACAAAATATGTTTTTAGCCATGTAGATCCTCTCAACATTTGTAAATGCAAATTATCTCTTAAAAAGAAGTACTTAAATAGATATTTTCCCCAACATGTATTTCTAAATGCATATTCAATATGTGTAAGAAGATGCAACATTCTCAGAAGTGCAAAAACTGGTTGATTTATTTTGAATGTGTTATTATTCTGTGTAGCTGGGTGGGAAACATTTATTCACCCTGAAGGTCACATTCCCTTGTGGGCAGTCTTCCAGTTTCTGCATGCCAACTTCTTGGGCATGAGGTGAGGCAAGAATGTGTGGCACAATGGATGTGACTCTTAACTTTCCACACTAGGCTAAACTCAAAGTTAGAGGTTTCTACAAATACATATTTATACAGATCCCTGCACCCCACACCCCACTTCCAAGCACTAAAAGCTTAAGAAGTAATTACTGGCCAGTTGCCAATCTCCCTTTCTTGGACTAGGTTCTTGATCCAGGTGCTCTTGGAGGCAATTGATTTTCTAGATCCTAGAATTTAGGATTTAGGCCTAATTTTGGCACAGAAACCGCTTTGGTCACCCTGTATGATGACCTCTGTTGGTAAAGAGATGGAGGAAATTTGTCCCTGTTCATTCTCATTGACCTCTCAGCAGCTTTCACCATTAACCATGGTATCCTTCTAGAGTGTTTTTCAGATGAAAACGTTTCTCTATAACTAGGCCTTTGGCTGGTTAAACAGTCTGTACCCTTTTAAATATGTTTGCAGGAGCAGATGGTTACTTTTTTTGTTATGTATTTTGTGTTCTCATTTTATGTTTTTATATGTTTTTATATCTTAGGAGCCACCCTGTGATCTCCAGATAAAGGGTGGCATGCAGAAAGAAAGAAAGAAAGAAAGAAAGAAAGAAAGAAAGAAAGAAAGAAAGAAAGGCTGGTCTAGGGCAAATACTGCACCACCTGAACAACCTCAACTCCCACCTGCATGCCTTCTTATTTATTTACCCTCTGCATGTCAATGTATTCTGCTTCATTCTCAGTGTTGCCATTCTCCATTACAGGGAGAAGGATGAGGACAAAACTAGAATCAGTTTGCTCTGCCCCTCATTGACTCTGTCTCCAGCTACTGGTGAGCTCCCTCCTTTGCACAAAAGCAGTCTCAGTAGGAACCAGCCACCACTACAAGCATTCAGCATTCAAGAAGACATTCTAGCAAAGCAAATCCAAACAAGAGGTATACAGAGCAGGGCCAGTGAGCGGCAGAATCTGGGGAGAGGGTGTGTGGCCTGGGGAGAAACCTGCATGTTACACAGACCAGCCTGGAGGGCTAAATTTGACTCCAGGACTTAAGGTTCCCTACCCCTGTCATATACAAAACCACAAAGATCCAGTGCCTCAAACATGCCAATCAATGGCCAAGCAAGGTGAGAATGTGGCAAGTTCCATCTTCACCAATCTATGTCGCTGAATCATAATCACATAGAAAAACATTCAGCTCATGAAAATAGACTGATTCTGTACTTTGAAGCCAACTATTCACACCCTATTCATTATTTTAACTGTAGTCTTAAAGGATGCTGAAAATATGTTGATGGGTAACCCGTCTGGCTTTCATGATCTTGAATATCTGCTCCGAAAGAATGATACATGAATATGCTTTTAAAAAACATGTTAATGGTAGCATGCAATGAAGCAATTTACATATGGTATAATGTAAATGTTTATTTTATACAATTCTGTCGTGCTTAATTCAAAACATTCCCTCGGGCAAATTATGGCTGTGTATTATCCCATACAAGGAACAGAACGCGCATTATGTGCAACCTCATCTGTTCCAAATGCCAACAAACACTAATCACAGCAGACTTTGCTCAGGGTAAACAGGGCTTGCACGGCACATACAAAGCAATATACTCTAATCATGAATCGATGAATTTCATACACGCACTAATTAAGCTGCCATCGAAACTCATGTATTTAATACCAACATCGATTGGTAAACTTAAGCAAATCAATATGTTTAATTAACAAACCAATTTATTAGAGGAAAAACAAACCCGTCTGTTAGTCAATGCAATCAATAGAGTAAAAGCCAAGGCAGTGTGTAAAACACATCATATATTTGAGTCTTGGCTTGTTACATGCCTTGCTTGGCTTCAGAAGAGAATTAAAATCTTTAATTCAAACTAGGACCACCATGAAAGAGTATTTCCTGCAAGCCGTTATCAGGCTGTCATTGAATGCAGCCTCCACAATACTGGCAAGAGCTCACTCTGCTTTCACACCAACATCTTCAAGGCATCAGGATAATTTGGCAAATCACCCACTGCTTGCTCACTTGACAAGCTTCTCAGTATGTCCATAGATGTAATTTCTGGCCATTTCTTAACTGTAGATGAGCACCATGAGCCTGGGAAAGCAAGGTTAGAAGGAGGTCTGTTGAGCCTGATCTGTAGACCAACTCTGAAAAATGCACACAACAATATGCTTTTGGGAGGTTCTGCTTCTCTTGAATGCCTTTGGTTCAAGGTCTCTTTCTGCACTTTCCATCACTCTCCCCCCCCCCTCCCCACTTCTTTAACATAAGCTATCAATTTTTACAGAACTATATGGCCAAATAAGCAGAGGGAATTTCTCTGTTTGGGCAAGATTGGAAGTTGCAGATGTCTCTGATGAATGAATTATTAGATAACCTCTTTCCCATTTTAGCGATGCTCTTTGCAATATTAGTAAATTTTGCTGTTCAATTTCTTTCCTCTTACTAGCACTGAATATGCGAAGAGTGACCTCTCAGAACTGCCTTGAAGGCTCCCCAAAGAAAGGGGAAGATGCTGAAGGGGAATTATTTCAAAGCAAAATTGCTCTTGCCAGCAAGAGGAGGGGGGTGGAAAATATATCTATGAAGTCGGAAATTCCTAGTAGAGCAGCATTAAGTCTCCTTGACTTCAACATCTCTCTTCTTTTGCATTCTGGTCCAATTTCCTAAGGAGCACAAAATGATCTGAAAAAGTCCTGCATAAATAATTGATTTCTTTGATATGAAATTCATCTTGCATGCTGCAGCTCTGTGTTGGATTCTGTGGTATTGACACTGTATTCTTAGCCTCATCTTGTTCATAGTGATGGTGCTGACGTCCCTAAATAGGGTGATGTTCAGAAACTGAATTTTGGATGTATTTCTCCCAGGTGTATTTTCATAAAGATTCCAGACTGCACCACAAACAGGGTCAAATTGAATCTGATATGTGTCAAATATTCAAAATATTTAGTTCTCTCCATTGTTCTTTGCTCCCTTGTTAGAACTGCACTGGCTAGCTGTGTGTTACAGGGCTGGGTTTAAGATCTTGCTGGTAGAAATAGAACTAAAAATTAAGCATAGGCGCCGACTCCATGGGGCCTGAGGGGGCTCGAGCCCCCTCAAAAAAAATTTTGGGGGGGCTCAGCCCCCCCAATAATCTCGGGCGCCCTTCCAGCAGAGTGCCGCCGCCGTCCCCCGCCTCCTCCCCACCTGCTCCCTCGCCAGCCAGCCAGCCAGCCGCGCGCCCTAGTCGGAGAGCCCCGGCCGTCCCCCGCGAGATTAGGGAATCCCCGGGGGCGGGGGCTCCTGCCTCGCTGCTTCGCAGCACCACCGCCACTGCCAAGGCACTGCCGGGGGGGAATTTCCTTCCTCCTGGCCCCCGCGAGAACAGGGGAATCCCGACTGGCCACACCTCCCAGCCAGCCGATTGGCTGGCTGGGGGGGCGTGGCTTGCCCTATTTAGGGCCGGAGCCACTTTATTTGCATATTCATGAGCTTATTTATTATTCATGAGCTTTCCCGGGCCCCCCCAATATTTTTTATAAGTCCGCGTCCCTGAAATTAAGTATGGGGGATCTCAGACCTAGGGGCCAGATGCAGCTTTTCAAGCCTCTCTATAAGGCCCTCGAGACCCTTCCCAGACCACAACCTTTCTGAAAGGTATATGACCTCCTGCCCCAGCATTCACTCCTTAGTGCTTTTGCCTGACTGGTGCATGTCCTTAAACTGTGATAATGCCTCTTGATTGCCTAGATTGAGGATGAAGAGATGTGCAGAAACCTCTGACTTAACTGTGGCTGGATTTACCCTGTTTTGAATTCATTGCTTTGCCCATTTTTGCCTCTGACTCTGCCCATCACGGGCATGTGATCAATTAAAGGTTGCCCACGAGCTTTAGATGTTTGCCTGAAATGTTCTTCTCTTGTAGTGTGTGTGAATGGCTGAGCCATGAGGTCCATACTGCCAAAAATGTCTTACTATTTATTTCCCCTGTTTTATTTTGCACTTGCTTTCAAGTCTTAACACGTAAACCAGTTGGGTATTTTGTATGTTGAGCCGTAAATAAATCCAAACAAACAAACAAACAAACAAACAAACAAACAAACAATGGGAAAAGTTCCGCAAGAGATCTGAAGCTTAGGATAAAGTTTTGGGTCTCTACATTCATGTTGGATCATGGGGAGAGCTCAAGTAATCTCTGCATTTTGGAATGAACCTACCCATTCTGCATACACCCTCAGACCAATTTGTGGATCAGAACATAAATAAGCACAGCATGGATCCTTGCACAGGTAGATTCACTGATTATCATTTTCTTATGAAGTGGTCTTGGGGGCACCTTATTATTTGTTTGACATTTTACTTACAGAAGATTACTCTCAACAATCAGTTGGAGTTGTACTTGCTCCACCTCAATAAGGGGGAAAGCTTACATGACTTACTCCCAAGAGGAGTGGGTGAAGGACTCCACCACATGGCCTTCGGGAGACCTTTTAATGTACCTTTTATTTGCTTGCTCTGCATGGCTTCTGGTGGTCTGGGTTGTTATATGGCTGGTTTGTTTGGCATGTAGTGCAAGCAGGTAAATGGTTGGTCAGCATCATGAGGCAAGTTGGGTAGAGAGCACTTCACTATCCTTTTCCTATTGGCAGCCAGCTCAGAGAGGGGCTGTTTGGTTTGGTGCATTTTGGGTCTGGTAGTTGAGCACTGAACAGCAGAGGTGGCTGACACCTGTTAGGTAACTAGGGATGAAAAAAGGAATCATTTTCTGTTAAAGCTTGCATTTGTCTAATGTAGGAATGTTTCTATTCCAATGCAGTTTTTCTTCTGCCCCAAACTATGTTTTTCATCTCATTGGCCTCTGCGGGGAAATTATGTAGTTCATGTAAATTATGTAAGTTACCTAATTTACATAATTAATTACCGTAATTTTCCATGTATAAGACTAGTTTTTGTGTTTTGTTTTACTTTAAAATAAGGTTAAAAATCTGGGGGCGCCTTATACATGAATAGTGCATATGCCTATTTTCTAAATCTGGGGTCCTCAAAAGTAGGAGGCGTCTTATACATGGGGCATCTTATACACGAAAAAATACGATATATGAATTGCATTGCCATGTTATTTTGCTCTGTTGATATCAGTGCAAAGGAAACACAATCCAAATTGGGTGGGGGGATAATCAATTATGAAAGCAACACCAGGAGTATAAATACTCTTCCTATTTGCTGGATTGATTTCTGTTCCATACATGGGATGAATGAGCAAACACTGGAAACTTCCAGTCCCATTTCTATTTTGGTCAAAATTCTCCAACAGGTAATATACCTTTGGCTTCCCTTTGTGGGAAGATGGCTATTTGCCTCTGGTCACACCAACTTGGTTGATGACATTTATTTAGGGTGATTTGACCATTATCTAAAGGCAGGAGATTTGCTCACTGCCCATATAAGTTTTACCTGCCTTTACTTTGCACAAGTTTTCCTTGGTATCTTTTAATAAATAAAACCTTTCTACATGTTCCTTTTATGGGGCATTCAGTCTGGGTGTAGGGCAAGTTAATATCTCTTACATGGCTGCATGGTAAAAATAATAATGATCTGTGTAAAAAAGCACCCACAAAGCAGCTGTTTGTCATAACATGCAGTCCCTTCCTGGGGAAAAATATGGAGAAAAATATGACTGCTCCCATGTACCTATTATGTGAATTCAAATGGTAGCCTTCTGTTTTTCTTCTAGCTAAGCAGAAGATCTTATTTTGATCCTTGTTTGGAAGATGAAGCAAAGGAAAAGTTCCGTTAAGGCAGTGTTTATTGACCTTGAGAAAGGTGAAGCTCTCAATAAATTAAATTGAAAGAAGAAATTCAGCAGAGCATATCAGATGTTTTGCATCTTTCTTTTTAAACAATTCAACTAATGTGTAAACTGTTTTGCTAGGAGTCATTTTCCAGGGCAGCTCCATTTAATTGCCAATAGTCTGACAGTAAAAAGTTTTAGCTAGTTCCAGTTCGCAGTGTTAATTTTCACATTCTTTGGTCCCATGTTTCAGATTCAGTTTGAAGAAATGTGAACAAGAAGCTCTCTGGCAAAGGGTTATTCATATATTCAACTTGGAACTGATATAGCATAACAAGCCAGTTGCCATTGATAGCCATCAATTTGCCTTATCCTCTTTTAAAGCCATCCAACATAGGAGCCTGACTTATACTGAGTCAGTTACAGATAGGTAGCCGTGTTGGTCTGCCATAGTCAAAACAAAAAAAATTCCTTCCAGTAGCACCTTAAAGACCAACTAAGTTAGTTCTTGGTATGAGCTTTCGTGTGCATGCACACTTCTTCAGATAGGTATCTGAAGAAGTGTGCATGCACACGAAAGCTCATACCAAGAACTAACTTAGTTGGTCTTTAAGGTGCTACTGGAAGGAATTTTTTTTGTTTATACTGAGTCAGATTGTCCATCTAGATCAGTATTGTCTACAATGGCAGAAGTTCTCTGGGATTCCAGACAGGGTTCTCTTCTCTCTGCCTTACCTGGAGATGCTGGGGGTTAACCTAGGACCCTCTGCATGCAAAACACCTGCCCTACCACTGATCTGCAGCCCTCCCCTGATCTATGATTGCACACATATGAAATGGTAGGGTAATGGACTAATGTTTGCATATATATATTTTCTAAACCAGCCCCTTTTCCCTTTCATTGATCAGTGTGAATTCAAAATGAAATATTTGAGAAGAAAGGGAAAGGGATAACAATAAAACCAGACTAAAATACAATTGTCGTAATCTGCCCATTGTTACATCAACAGAACTCTCCAATGGCTTCAAGAAGTTCTAAGAACTCTGGGGCTGGGTACCCAATCATTGTAAAATGTTTTCAGACTTAGATATTTTAAAACTAATTCATGCCTGTAATTGCCATGCTTCCAAGTGGAAATCTCTCTCTTTTTTGTATTTAGTTTTATCTATTATAATTAATACTGCTTGAATAAACAAATGTGAAGAAAAAATGGCATTGTGTGAGAATTAGGAATTATGTAGAAAGGATTACCACATGTTCAGTCCTCCACTTATAGACTGAACAGACAGTCCACTCCAACTGCCCACTTTTCTCAAGCCAGTATCAGAAAGAAAAGGGGGGGGGGCATTAAGAGTTCAGCCTACCACTTGGTTAAACAGGAATCTGTGGATGGAAGCTAAGGGAACCAGGTGGCTTAAATGTTATTTGAGTAGCACAATTTTTTAGCTGGTTGTGGTTGGTCAGACTGTGATATTATGGCATCCGCAGGTATGGCTGGGAAAGATTTCTTGTAAGAAACAGAAGACAGCTGCTGCCAGTTGGTGTAGAAAATACTGTGCCAGATGGGCCATTGTTCTGGCTCAACATAAAGTAACTTTCTTTGACATATGTTCTCTGAGCTATGAGCTTGAAGAGCCATGTCCAAATTCCTCCTAAGCAACAAAGCTGAATGGGTAATTATGGGCCAGTCACCAGCTCTTATCCCAGCCTAGGCTCACAGGGGTGTTGGGAGGATAAGAGGAGGACAAGCTTGTAAATTGTCCCAAGCTCTTTGGAGGAAGAGTGGGTTAATCATTTTAATAACAGTAGTAGTGTCAGCATTTCTGCCCCTCCTTTCAGGGTGAAACCTCCAAGGCAGGTTGCCACACACAAACACACACACACACACACACACACACACACACACACACACCCTCATAAAACACACTGAAATATGTTGTTGTTGTTGTTATTGTTGTTGTTGTTGTTAATTGAATTCATATCCTGCCCTATACTCAGAGATCTCAGGGCAGTTCACAGATAAGCACCAATTCATTAATAACCATATACTCCAGAAATAGATAAGGGATTTTCCTAATGTGCAGCCCTGCACCAAAATGAGCACTCACACTTTACATTGTGGGTGCCCTTTGCGGGATTGCATGTGGTGTGCTGGCTTGCCTCTCATTGTCAATTTCTGGAGGATCACACCCAGCCTCAGTAACCTTCTTCTGGGAGGTGGGCCAGCCCCATTTATAAATAGGGGGTGGAGCCGACAACAGCCAGGCAGTCGGCTCTGGAGATTCACCCTTCCTTTGTTTAATGTTTCTTGTTTGCAGGCTAATTTTTTCTTCCTGTTTAGTGGGCGCTGTTATGGTCTTTGACTAGTTGCTGTTGAAGGACTGGGAATAAATTTTCCTGCATTGGCAGGTTTTGTCTTTCCGGTAGCAATTCGTCACAACTTTGGCGGTTATGGCCTTAGGTGGAATCCTTTAGACCCTCTGCAGCAGTGATTCCAGAGTCCCCCTCTTAAAGGGGTTATATATATGGGTGTCACTGGCTGTACACTGAAAGGTTGTTAGTGAACGACCCTGTGTGCGGGGTATGGGCTTGGCTGCCTGCTACACTTACATCTTGCAAAGCGCCCCCATATCTCATTTACCCTGATGAGCCCCAGTTCCCCCCAGATGGGGGGCTGGGAGGGATACATGCCCAAGGCCTAAGCCAAGGTCTTTGGAAGTTTAATAAAGCTGTGGCCTAATTTTAATTCCATATAACGTTGTCAGAGTCTTTATTCCTTCCTTATGATCCCTGGGGGCTGGGGCTGTCGCCGCCTGGTCATGCAATGTACAGCTCTTTAAGCCAACTTGTCAAGTCTAATGATAACTTTTACAGTTCTGAATCAGTACTCAAAGAATAAAGAATGAAGAGAAAGAGAAAAGAAAGGTATTTACTCAACAAATGTCTGGTAACAGCACATACCATTTGTGTGTTTTGTTGGTGTGTGTGTTCTTTTCTTCCTTGTAATCCTCAAAATGCCTTGACTTTCTTCTTGGGCTGGCTTCATACTCAGAAATGTCATTCAAATTCTGAAACAATTGTGATGTTCTAAAAATATAATATATGCTATGAAGTTCTTAATGTACTGTGACAAAAGGCATAGGAAGATGTGGGGCAGCAAGAAATATTTGAGGGGAGTGATGGCTACCCAATGGATTATTCCCTGGACCTGGTATAAAGTAGGAATCAGTTACTTCAGCAGAAAATGAAAGCTCTCCAATTGCTTAACATGTTTTCTTGTTTTCTGTATTAGCACTGTCAAATTCCCATCTCTGTGGATTTTCTCCCACTCACTGTAGGCTTCCAAATGTCATGAATTGTGACTCAACACAACAGAGTATATGTGTGCACAGAAGGAAAAGGCACATGTGCATTGTGGCAGTGCACAGGGAGAGAAGATCACATCCCACAGCACATTAACACAGATGGTGGGGAGACCCCAAAACAGATACTATTCTGATAAAAGTAAGTGTGTATGCTTATCCTTGCCAGTTATCTCACTTCCTTTTCAGAAGTTTGAAAAGCAAGAGCAAGTTTACTGATTAGTGAGTCACTGAGTACCCCCAACACTATTTTCCTTATATCTCTGTCTCCACACATAAATGGCCAAGGTACTTACTTTTTAAAATGAAAACTGAAAATTCAGAGAATGGAGCCTGACTATCCCAGGGGATGGGGTGGGGGTGGGGGTGGGCTTCTGAATGTCACTTTGTGACTGCAGCCCTGATCTGCAAACAGCATTGTCTCTTTCTCAGTTAGCCCATCACGCATGTAAATCCAGGCTGTTGGGGTTTTTTTTTTTGGTAGGACTCATATTGTCTACCTGCTCTGGCTCTCATTTCGTGGGACTGATGCAATTGTTTGATCTGTACCCTTCACATGCTTTCAGTGGAGAGAAAAACAAAAAGGCCACATTTGTTTTCCATTAAGGAAACAAAAGGCAAGAATTCACACAATGTGTTTCTTACCAGGCTGTATCTAAAAAGTGTAAATGTGTTTTCCTCAAGGTCACTGAGCCAAAAAATGAGCTAAGTTTTTCAAAGTCACAGAAAAGACTGTGCTTTGAAGATTATACCCCCATCCAGGTCACCTTCCTCCATCATACAGGGTCATCAGGAAAGATGAAACAGCAACCCTCAAGTTCCAAGCACATATGGGACCACGCTCCATAATACGTGCTTAGGATATTAGGAAAGCAACCAAAAAGTCTGTAATGATGTTTTGCACACACCCGTCTCTACTGTGTGGAAGCAGGGGCTCTACCATTTTCTTTCTTTCAACCAAGGGGAAAAATCTTCTCTGTGCTTCCAATGTACAAGTGGAGATTTCTCTGGAAGCTGCTTTGGTCATGATGGAAAATGTAACCACTATATTGAAACTTGGAACTTGCACTGGCAGGATTTGGAATTTGGAAATGTCACAAGTTTATCATGTTCCTATTTTCTCTCCAGGCAAAATGCAAAAGCTAAAAGTGAGAGGCATCTGAAGGGTCATCACCAGTACCCACGATCTGCAGGAAAAAGACTGGACCCATGTTTTCTAGAAAGGTCCACTTGTGCTGATTAAAATCCTAGCCTCACCAGCACTTACCCTGTTTCTGTCCTACTGCCTGAAGCAGGCAGTACCATTTTCACTTTTGTACAATTTCCTGGAAGCCTGAAGTAGCATCATTCTATTTTTTTTCCAAGTTAATTTTTATTGTTTTCCTTACATATTCTTTTCCAACAAATTGTAATAACACCATACTGTACATTCCCTTTGACTCTGCTGAGTCACGACCCCCCCTCCCTCCCAACAACTGGTATATTTAACCCCTTTCCATCGTGCACGTCATTCTCATATTAGTACTATTATACATTGGAGGTATCATGTCAATCCTGCTAGTGTCTTTACAATTCTTCTTTAAATATTCAATAAATTTACTCCAGTTATTTTGGTATCTTTGATCTTCCTGGTCCCGGATCCTCCCTGACAGTTTGGCAAATTCTGCATATTCTGTCAACTTCACCTGCCACTCCTGGATAGTTGGTATATCTTGTACTTTCCATCTTTGGGCCAGAAGGGTTCTCGCAGCAGCTGTAGCATACATGAACAAATTTTGATCTCCCATTTTAATTTCTGTTCCTATTAAACCTAATAGACACGCTTCCGGTCTTTTGGGGAAAGTATATCTAAATATTTTTTTGAGTTCATTATAAATTGATTCCCAATTTTTTTTTACCTTATCACAGGTCCACCACATATGGAAATAGTCCCCATCTGCCTTTTTACATTTCCAACATTTTCTTTCTTTTTTCCTATACATTTTAGCTAATTTTACTGGCGGCAAATGCCACCTATACATCATTTTTAGCAAGTTTTCCTTTAAAGCCATGCATCCTGTAAATCTCGGACCCTCCTTCCATAATCTTTTCCACGAATCCAATTCAATGTTATGCCCAATATCGATTGCCCATTTTATCATTGATTCCTTTACCTCTTCGTCTTTTGTATACCATTCTAGCAATACACTATACATTCTTGATAAAATTTTATCTTTACAGTCTATTAACTCGATTTGGAATTTCAATTTTTTATCTTCGAACCCATTGAAGTAGCATCATTCTAGAGGTAGCGTAGGAAATTTAAATAGTGGCCAGCTTCTGAAGACCCAAAGAAGCCCATGGTGGTTGAGTTCGCAGAAAGGCGGAATGGCATTCTGACTCTGAAGCAGAACCTCTTTTTTTAATTTGCTGAATTAACATTTACAGTGGTACCTCGGGTTAAGTACTTAATTCGTTCCAGAGGTCCGTACTTAACCTGAAACTGTTCTTAACCTGAAGCACCACTTTAGCTCATGGGGCCTCCTGCTGCTGCTGCGCCGCCAGAGCACAATTTCTGTTCTCATCCTGAAGCAAAGTTCTTAACTTGAAGCAATATTTCTGGGTTAACGGAGCCTGTAACCTGAAGCGTATGTAACCTGAAGTGTATGTATCCCAAGGTACCACTGTATATAGTAATCACACACAAACACAATGCTGGTGATGGTTGAAATGGATGCCCAGTCCCCTGAGGTCTCACTGTATGCAGGACAAAATAACAATATACAAAAAGATTGAGAAAACTCAGGGTATTATTTTCTTGTTTTCAGTTTTAATCCATAAAAGCTGAGAGAGAGAACCCTGGGATCTTGGCAGCTGACAGTTGATCACAGAGGTTGACTCTGCACTTGGACTGATCTTGTATTGAAGACTTCTTTGTACTCGTGGGCAGCTGTACTTTGCTTATTATACCAGGGCATTGCCATGCTGTTTGAATATTAAATGTTCCAAAACAGAAATATTCATTCATTCATTCAGTCAGTCAGTCATCATTCATTCATTCCATTTCTATTCCACCTTTTTTTCACAAGGAGCTTCATTTTTCCTGCTCCATGTTTTATCCTCACAACAACCCTATGAAGTAGGTTTGGCTGAGAGATGGTGACTGGCTCCAAGTCACCCAAGGTGTTTCATGTCCAAGTGAGGATTTAAGCCCTTGCACTCTATTAGGGTTGCCATATGTCCTCTTTTTCATCATAGGAATCCATAGTTAAAAGTAGAAGTTGGCAAATGTGTCCTCTTTTCTGCTCTTCAAAATATGGCAACCCTACACTCTAACCCCTACCACATCAGTTCCAAGCATTGTACACGCCACTAGTTCTGACTTTATATAATAAGAAATGTGCTTTTTTATTCAAAGTTCAAATTGCTGACTCTCTTTTAATAGGATTCTCTTTCTCTTTCTTAATGCATTTATTTGTGTGTGTGTGTGTGTGTGCGCGCGCACACACACACACACACCCACACATACACCCACACACCAATTATATAATTTTATTGAAACTGGTCGTGTTCATGTTGTATGCACCCAGAGGCCAGATTTATTGCAATTTCCTTGAATCAATGGGTGGTATCTTTGATTTATTATCTTATGTATTAGATTCAGCAGATGATGTATCTAATTCAGTAGGTGATGTTTCTGGTTCAAAAGGTGATGCATCTAATTCAGGTGATAGATCTGGGCTCAGTGAGGTAATATATCTTATTCAGCAGGTGATATACCCCCATTCCTTCTATGATCTATCGGATGTACTAAGTGATATATGGAATTCAGCTAGTAATATATCTCGTTCAGTGTATGATCTGTCTCCTCAATGAGTAATTCATTTTCTTGAAATGATTACGGCTTTGGTGTGAGATGTAAAATGTAATCATGTGTAGTAGCTTATTTCTGCCTACAATATCTGTTATTGCATTGCATATTAATGGTGAATATTCAGAAATGACTGCAGCTGAAGACAGAGATACTTTTCAGTATCGGACTTCATCTCACAATAATTGCATTGTTTGGAAGCCCAGGGAAGTATGCTGAAAGAGCTAACAAGTACTGAAATAAGTAGAACAAATGGATATGTCTGCAGGTATATTTCAAAAGGTGTTTTCTGCAGAGCTGAAATTTCCTAGAAGATATTATAATCCAAGAAATGTTCTGATATTTTTCCTTTTCTCACCTCCTTAGAAAAAGAAAGCCACTTTGCAGAATCTTCTCCAAATACTTCCCATCACTCTTTTTGTGTTGGCCCCTGTCCTACAATCATGCTAGATCTGGGGCACAGTGGAGGATGCAAAATGGTGGCCAAGTCACCAGAAAGGTAACTGCTGCCATGTGTAGATACATGCTGCAAGAAAACATTGGGGTGTAGGGGGAAGAAGGAAATAAGCTACTCTAGTGAATACCCTTGATCACCCCCAGGAAAAAAAAGCACTGGTCCTACCTATGTATTAGGGCTCCAGTTGCTGCCCAGAGATGACACATGCTGACACCAGGCCTGACAACCACAGAATATCAGGCAGTAACCAGCTGGAATTCATGGTCACCAGTGTGCCTGCTGTCGTGTGCTATGATGCCCAGAGAATGTCTCAGAAAATATACCCTCAAAAATCTAGAATGCACAAGAGACAGTTTGTTCTTTCTGCTCAGTTTCTGCTTGCACTGATTCAGCTTCTCCTACGCTAAACATGCCTCTTTAAATATGCATGTTTCATTGGATGCCAGGATTGGACACCCACCCCTCACTCCCATTCTAAATGAAGGGGTTCTCTCTGTGATTGACTGCAGGAGTGGCTGCCTTTCTTTCCATCAATTTTCACTTTGCTATGCTTTCCTGTTCTTTGAGATGTGGCAGTCAGTTATGCCGCACAACTCACTGCATCCATTTCATTTTATGAGACACACCCCACAACACAGCCATTTTGTGACTGGTGCCCCCCCCCCAACATTTCCTCAAAATTTCACATGTCCCCACTGTCCCAGAAAAGATTGCGGACCTTGGCTTAACCATGATGGCTGTGCTCTACCTCCACAGTTGGAGGCAGCAATGCATCAGAATATCAGTGGCTGGAAACCACAGGAGGGGATAGTGTTGTTGTGTTTGCAGGTTTCCCACAGGCATCTGATTGGTCACTGTGAGAACATGATGCTGGAGTCAATGGGCCATTGGCTATTCTTATGTACTTATGATAACCTGGATTGGATTGATCTTTATTACGGCCATTGGCCCGTCACACGACAGTTTCCCATACCAACATATTGTACTTGAACCTCCAAATTTAAAACCGTCAAAACTTACAAAAAACAGACAAGAACCAAAGCAGAACAAAAACAAAAGACCAACATCATACATTACAATAAAATTTGTAACATAAACATCACCCTCTGCTCATAAATTAATAGAAGACATCAGTGGTGATATCACCTAGTTACATCCTAAAACATAGATCATGGTTTAAAGGGATTTTCCGAGCCGCACAGGAGTCCGTTTCTCTTCTTTAGGGATAGGACGCGGATCAAGAATCTGGCAACCGTGAGTGATCTTAGGGGGTCATCATCATTTAATAGATATCTCAGTTTGGCTTCATTCGTATCATCGGCAATTCCCTTTAGATATTGAGCAAGGAACTTGCTCCTGGCCGATGAGTGAAAAGCACAATCAAAAATTATGTGATGCAACGATTCCGGTGCCCCACAATTACAATCACATAAGAGCGATATCTGTCCATTGGAGAATCTATTTCTCAGCACGTTCGATGGGAAGGTGTTGAATCTTGCCTTTATAAAGGCATATCTATGAGCCGAAGAAGTTAAGGAATTCAAATAGTTTGGGAGCCTTAAGAGAGGTTATAAACCAAGGTTTAGAGGTGAGCAGGTACCATTGCCCAAGACCATTTTCTGCTGCAAGTCCATCTCCTCTAGTTTACAGGTTACTGTTCTTTTAGCTGGAACTATGTCCTGCTCTAGTAATTTGGATGGGGAGATTCCCATTGCCGTAATTTTCAGCTGTAAATTTTTTACCCATGATAACCTGCATTAATGTTTTCTGTGGGTCCAAGATAAGAAAATTTCAAGGTGTCATTCTGAAGTTTAGCTAACCATACTGTAGCTCTGTCTCCCTTTCTTGGCATTCCTTAGGTGCTTAGCTGCAAAAGTATTGACAATTTTTTTAAAAAAATAATAATGAGGAAAGAATGAGGAAAGAATCCTAAGAAGCTGCAAACTACTTGTATATTTCTTTGAACATCATTGTCTTAATCCGGTCACTTTCTCCCTGCTATTGTGTATGACAGTGAGAGAACAATGGCACAATATTCACCTGATAAATTGAAATAAACATATTACCGTATTTTTTGCTCTATAAGACTCACTTTTTCCCTCCTAAAAAGTAAGGGGAAATGTGTGTGCGTCTTATGGAGCGGATGCAGGCTGCGCAGCTATCCCAGAAGCCAGAACAGCAAGAGGGATTGCTGCTTTCACTGCGCAGCGATCCCTCTTGCTGTTCTGGCTTCTGAGATTCAGAATATTTTTTTTCTTGTTTTCCTCCCTTGTGGTCTGGTGCGTCTTATAGAGCGGAAAATACGGTACTTTCTAACTCTGCTGATTTGAGGGGAATATATAAAATGCAGCTCCTCTCAAAACTGACCAGCTAGCTGATGAGATAAACTTTAGGTGTCACTTGTGAAGTGGTTGATACTTAAATACTTTCCTGTCTTTGGGTATAACTTCTTAAGTTCTTTTAAAGAAAACCCTGATTTTTGAATAAACAAGGTTTGAACTTTTAATATAATTTATAATAATTCCTTAGAAGATTAAGCTTGTTAAGACTCTTAGCTTTTAAATTCTAAAAATACAGTCTTTAAATAAGCTTGTCTTTGCTGACCTGTCACCTTTCAGTTCTTTGCAAAAGAACTTTGATTAAAGACAGCATTAGCTAAGCCTTTTCTTTAACTGGTTGGGGGGGCATTTAAATAGGTCATCTCTTCTCCCCCCTCTTCCCACTACCAGGCCTTTGCTACTGAAGTCAATGTCTTTGCTTTTATACTTTTATATTATCTTATTACCTTAAAAAATAAAATAAAGTCATCCTGGATTTGATGAAACTCAGTCTTTGCTAACCCTTAAGTTGCAAAGAAAGTTAAATGTGGCTTCCAGGTTGGTTTTTGAAATGATGTGCAAGAATCAGGAGCAGATGATGTGGTGAGGTGGTAGGTCACATAGGTGCTGCTTACCAGAATATAGAGGTAGAGTAGGAGGTGCAAAAAGGCAGTGAGGTCAGTGCTGTGCAAATGCACCAGCTGAGCCAATCTGGGGCCCCTGGTGGTGCATTTGCACTTCTCTAACCTTGTGGCTACCTTGCCCCTCTACCGCTACCTCTCCGTAAGCAGCAGCAATACTATTGGAGGCCAGGTGAGTGCCTCTGCCACAGCACGCCATCTGCTACTGCTCATAGGATTTAATATCATGCAGACTGGGGTTTAACTTTTTTTTTTAATTTCCTTGGATCACAGGGCAGCTTACAGTGTAAAAACACAAAAATACATAACATAACAACAAACAAAATAATCACACACACACACCAGAGTTTAAAAAGTAGCAGATTGTTTAATTAGCCAAAGGATTGCAGTTTTCACCTTACAATTATGATGGATCCTCAATGTTGGAACATTCAAGACAGACAAAGGGAGATACTTACTCTAACAGTGCATAGCTAAACTATGGAGTTCACCCTCACAAGATGTGTGATGGTCACCAGCCTAGATGGATTTCAAAGAGGGTTCAGCAAATTCATGGGGAGCATGGAGAGCACCATGTCATATCATAGTGATCACTAGACCTCTCTTTTTCTTCCTCTTCTTTGGCGATCACTTGTAGCCAAGTAAGATTGTCTTCCATGAAGATGGTCTTAATGGTGTGTCCATAAGTGACTGTGGAGGCTAATTCTGAAACCACACGTCCTTCTACAGTGGAGACATAGGTTTCCAGGAGGGAGTTGATCATGGCAAATGCCTTCCTCTTAGCATGTTTCTCCCTTTCATCCCAAGTTCATGCTTCTTCAAAGTCCATGACACCTTTGGTAGAGGCTCACAGGCCAGTGTTTCCCAATTATCAGTGCTTATATTGCATTATTTTTTGGATTTGCCTTGAGAGAGTCTTTAAACCTCTTTGGTTGTCCTCCTGCATTTCTTTTTCCATTCTTAAGTTGGGAACAGAGTAGTTGCTTTGGAAGACAATAAGCAGGCATCTGAACAACATGGCCAGTCCAGCTACACCAAAGAATGCTAATAAGGGCACCATAAATATTTTTCACATCAAACCATTTCACAATACCACTCAAACTCGAAGACCTATTGAAGATGGCAACTTCACTCCAAGTGACCATGCCTTCCCATTAATCACTCCTGTTGAATGGCTTCTTTTGCCTCTCTGTTGGAGGCAGTGTCCTTCTGAATACCACTTGCTGGTAATCACAACTGGGGAAACTATTGTTGCATTCATGTGGGACTTGTGGATTTCCCTGAGGCAGTTGGTTGACCACTGCGTGAACAAGATCCTGGACTAGACAGACCTTTGGGAAATACAGCAGGGCTTCTATTATGTTCTGAAACATATATACAGGCACTTGGACGTAGATCCCATGTGATTACCACTTTCCCATTGCGTGTATTTGTGTTTCACCACTGTTGATGCAGAAGTGGGAGCAGCAGTGTTAAAAACAAAACAAAGGGTACTTCAAGGAAAATCTATGAAGAGAGGTGCTAAATTAAAATATTGCTAAATTTCCAAAAAGTTGTTTATTAATAAATGGCAGCAGCTCAGCCTGATGAATATCTGGAGGCCAGTAGTTCCAAAGATAGGGTATAGTTGAATAAGATGGAAGGAAGTGTGATATAACAAAGGTGTAAAAATAAGACCATGAGCTGTCAGACACTTGCTCAATGTAGCCCAGTATTATCTATTCTTGCCTTTTCTAGCCTGGTGCCCCCCCCCCAGATGTTCTGAACCATACTTCCTATCAGCTCCAGCCAGCAAGGCCAAAGGTCAGGGATGATTAGTGTTTTAGTTCAAATCATCTGGAGGGCACAAGGTTGGGGAAGGCTGATTGATTCTGACTAGCAGTGGACCTCCAAAATTTGAAGCAGAATCTCCTTTTCCAGGCCTGATATCTGATCCTGTTTGCAGCTATCCCAGGGTCTGAACTTAGAACTTTTCGCTTGTATGCCCTGCCACTAAGCCATGACATCATAAGAATTGCAGTGGCAATACCTGAGACAAAGACATTTCCTTCTTTTGAAAACTTTCCTTTCAAAGCCTTATCTTCCATGTTTGTGTACACTTGTCTTCTAAGGTCAGGCACATCAGAATAACTGAATAACAGGATCCTAGAAGCTATCCTTATTAGCATGCATTCAGCTCTTCGGGGTGTTTTTGGCTGTGTTACTTTGGGCTCGTTAACTTAGCAAGTGGTCATTACTTAGATAGTTTTATCTGCAATAATTGCTTAAGTGTTGTCATCATTTAGCATTTGCTTGTGGGTAAGTTCCAATGAAGTACTTTCATTTCTCTGTGGTGACCAGAATCACAAAGTACTACCTTTTAAACTCCTATCACAGCTATTGGGGGCGGGGGGTGGCATGGTTTGCTAAAGTGTGCTCTATGGAGGATGGAGTGACTTCATTGGGTTGGGAGAGTGAAGAGGGTTTCTTGTGCCCCAAGGAAGTTTGAGCTATTAAGAAGATTGGCACAGTGCTAATAAAAATCTAAACACTTATAGTCAAATCTTATTCCTGATGCTGCTAAATGGAAACTTACAACTTAACATAATAGGCAATTTAGCATATAAATGTGCCCCATAAAAGCTTGATGTTGGCAGTGCAGAACAATAAATGTTAACCTTCGGGCAAGTTGTTATGGAGTGCTAAAGGCGCTTGCAATTTTAATGAACTTGTTTGTACATAGGAAACATTGGCACTAAACACTAGAATTCATTTACCACCCTTGGTGGGACACCTTTGGGGGGGTAAAAACTCTTGATCTTCAGGGGCTTCCAGGGGAGAAACTGCCTCTCTCTACTATCCAGTAATCATCTGTCATTCTGTAACTTGTCTCATTTTAATCTTTTCCACCATACTTATTTGGCGAACTTTGTCCCTTTCTGCATCCATTAGAGATGAATGTCTGAAAAGTTACTGATGGATGCTATTCTTTGGAATCGTGTCCCTTAGTGGATGGCCACAGGCTACTAAAAAGAAGAGGATCAAGATCGAAAAGAATTGTTTTCAGCAGTTGAAAAGCAGTAAAGCTGTATTATTTTAGAACTGTTCGCTTTGCAGGCGAGCAAGTTCAACCTCCATTTTTATTGCTTTGCATTTTGAATTGTTTATTTGTGACAGAGCTAGCCAATGTTGTGCCCTCCAGATCTTGTGGACTACAACTCCAATACTCCTGTCATCCTTGACTTTTGGCCACGCTGGCAGCGTATGATGGGAAGAGCACACAAAATCTGGATGGTACCACATTGACTTCCATTAACTTTACACTATGGCCCTTGCTATGCTTATTCATCACTAGAGGCAGCTAGTTGGGACAGAATCACATCTATGTATTCCACCTTCATTGCCACCCTGCATAGCACTATGGCACACCTACAATAATCTCTTGAATCCTTTGATCTGTTGGTCTAACTGGTTAAAGAGAGAGAGAGAGAGAGAGAGAGAGAGAGAGAGAGAGAGAGAGAATCTCCTATATCTTAATCTTCTGTTCCATCTACTCATTGTGTTCCTTTTCTGCTCTTTCTTCTGCTATTCCCAGTCAGGGGCAGAGCTACCTGCCCTGGCACCTGGAGCGGTGTGGGGGAGGTGTGGGGGAGGGGCTAACTCCCCACACAGGGAGCATCCCTAGCCGTCTGCTGCCCACACAGTGAGCATCAGGAGGTGATGCTAGCCGCCTGTGGCAGCATCATCCCTAACGGCCTGGCACCCAGGCAGCGAGCATCCAGGGGTGCCACCTGCGCAGCAAGTGGGGGGGGGCAGCATGGCAATGTCACCCACCCTCACAACTGACACCAGGTGTGCACCACACCCCCTGCACCCGCCTTCCTCTGTCAGTGTTCCCAGTTAGTCAACCACTTCATGCACCAATGGTTTTTGGTGAATAAAAGCTTATGTTGCATGAGCCCTAATATAAGGGCTAAGGCACCAGTTCTGATGCACAGAGAGGCAAGTGAAGACATTCTCAGAGCTTTTGACAGCCCTGCAGCATGTAGAACATGAGTGAAGAATCTGTGGCTCTCTAAACATTGTTGGATTCCAACTCACATCAACCCCAGACAGCATGACAATGCCACACAACCTTAGTAAGTAAGGCTTTGGTGGGGAGAGCAAGGTGGGGTAAGTGTTGCTGGCACAAAGGGCAGCACCTTCTTGTTTCACCTCAGGTAGAAAAATGGAATGGGCTGCACCTAGGCATGGGCACAGTGGACATAATGAATAAGATATAACAGTGACAGATAAAGCTAAATTATGATGCAGACATGAGCTAATAGAATCTTGCAAAAGTGTCTTTGATGGCTTACTTGCTGTGCTAAGCACCACAACAGATGAACTGAGAAGACACAGCTGACTTTCTGATATTGTGTCAGGGAGGAAAAAAAGAGTACTAAATTTTTAAAAGATTAAACATGGCATGCAGCATAGGCAGTGAGAAACAGGGGCCAGAAAACAAAACAAAAATGAATTAACAACCATGAACATCCAAGGGAAATTATAGTGAAAGTAGTTGGGAGGGCTTCGGAGATACAGTTGGAGAAGGAAAGTGAGATTCAGGGTTAGGAATGCAGTTCCATGCATAATAAAGAAATATAAGTTCAGTTTGATGAATCGGGCAAAAAACATATGCTCTCTCTCTCTTACACAAAGGACAGGAGAAATCCTACTTTTACATACAGGGCAGGACAAAGGAAGAACAAGATGAAGCTGTAGTCTATGTAGAATTCGGATTCACATATCCCTAACTTTTACCTTCTGCTACTTGTCCTTTTCAGAAAATCTTTCTAAACAGAAAGATTGTTAAAGAACATTATTAAATAAAATGTTCACACACACACAAATACATACTCCACCCTTTTCCAAACAGTTCAGGGTGATGTGCATATCTCTCTTTGCCTGTTATCCTCACATTCACCCTATAAGTCCTCATCTGCCCCTCACTACCTGGAAAGGTAGCCCACCTAGGGGAAGGAAGCCTCTGATCTTAAACCTCTGCTGCCTTGTGGGATATCTTCAGGAGAAGAAAAGGCTAAGGAATAGACCCTACACAAATCCAGAGTTCTTAAAATGGTAGGATGGCACTTTGTACACCAGCGGTGTATGGTCATTGGACTAGGGGAATAAGCTATTCCCCTAAATTTCCCCCGGTGCCTCCTTTCCAAAGCCCAGGAAGCTTCTGCCTGGTTTAGGAAGAGAGGTGTGATGCTCACAGGCAGGATGTCAGGATATCCTGCACATGACATCCCCCACCCCACCCCGCCAATCACCCTTGCAAACCAACACCTATGGCCCTAACAGTTCCCCTATGAAAAAATTCACAACACACCACTGCTGTGCTGTGTAAACCAACCTGGAACCCAAAGAAGGATTGCTTTTCCATGACAAATGGTTAATTATTATTATTTTCATTATTTACACCCTGCCCATCTGGGCGGCTCCCAACAGAATATTAAAAACACAATAAAACATCAAACATTAAAAACTTCCCTAAACAGGGCTGGTTTAGGAATTGGACTGGTTTACCATATAAAGTGATCTGCTAGAGAAAAAGAAAATACTTTTAAACTTCCCCAATGCTTAAATATGATTTTGTGTAAAGGAGACAATAAATGTTAGAGGGAATGCGATACTCTGGGATTGTACTACCACATATGGTGGTCCTACCCCAAGATC
The DNA here is from genome assembly GCF_964188315.1 of Podarcis muralis. NCBI lineage: Eukaryota > Metazoa > Chordata > Lepidosauria > Squamata > Lacertidae > Podarcis > Podarcis muralis. The sequence goes on along the minus strand of NC_135673.1, from coordinate 36,252,145 downwards.
TGTGTGTTTTTGAGAATATTTCCCCAATAAATATTGAACCTAATTAAATAAGATCTATCATCCTTTCTTAAGCTAGCCGGTCCATCCATCTCTGGCCCAAATTCTATATCATCAACTTCCAAGAAATTGTTTGTTCACCTTATTGTGGTGGCCAGATTGGTGGTATCTAAACATTGATCTGTCTGGGGAACTAATTCATGAATGGACCTCTCAAATTTGATCATTAGCTTTGATAGAGAAACAGATATATGAAGTATGAGCAAGGAGGAACAACTGTAGACAAGGTTTGTTTGGTTTGGCAAATCTTTATTTCTTATGTGAGGACAAGAAAACATGGTTTCAATCCACAAGGGACTCATGGACATTTATGGGTGGGGTGACTATGCTAGGGTGATGCTTTTTCTTCTCTTTTCTGTTTTGCCTCATGTCAGGGATTGGGGGCGGGGCAGGTGAGGAACTTGTATTATTATCTGTAATGTACTTAACTTTGTTTAAGAGCCAGTACAAACATTTTTAAAAAGTTCTTTAAGGGCCCTTAGAGCCTTATTGTCACCGTTATGAATACCAGGTAGCTTGAGTCAAAGAGGGTTTTTGGCTTCAGCTGCTTCCATACTTAATCAACATAAATTGCCTCACCAACATCAGGGAAAAGGTTGTGCTGTGTTTCAGGGGAAAAACACCTCTCCAGTACTATCAGGCTGGCTATTACAGTTGTCAAATAATAGCCAGTAGTGAACCAGTTGCAGTTATTTTCCTCCCACCCTGATTTAAGTGAGATGTCTCCTTTGTCCCAAATGGAGCTGTTTTACACTGAGTGCAGAGCAGTCACTTTGCAACATGATTTGTAATCTGAACCATGTGGTACATTTTCTGTGTGTGCTTGTGCAGGGCGGGTGTATTAGGCAGTTTCCTTCCATTAACCATAATGGGGATTGCTTGACTCATTCTGCTCACACCAGGCTCAAAAACTTACCCCTGTCGTTCTGTACTATGGATCTTGACTTGAATGAGGCTTTGTATAATAAGATTTAAATTGTAGTGAGTCATTATGTCAACTTTTCCCCCCACCCTTTTTTCTGTGGGTATTTTGCATAGGAAGAATACTACAAGGAACACAGCATGCTTTACTACAGAAAATCCTTGCAAATGCTATGCCAATGAGTAGTTCATGTAAAGTCTATTATGAAGAAATGACCTAGTATATTGTTGGCATGGCAATAGCATTTTGTGGTTGTTGGGGTTTTTTTTGGGGGGGAGGGGAGTCAGGCTGAGTTAAAATTGAAACTGGAAGCTTTGTGGTCTGCAAAGTTTGTGAAGGACTGAACTTCTACAGTCAGGCTTGGAAGTGGCCTTGGAAAACCAAGCTATCGCCCCCTCCCAAACATGGAAACAGTAGGGCTTATTCCTACCCCAAATATCTTGGTTTATTCTGAACCTGAGCTAAATTGGATGCTATTGTACCTCTTGATGATGTCACCAATCATACAACAGTAGGATTCAGTCCAACCCCCCAGTCTACATAGGGAGATTCCCACTTGACTACTTCGTCTTCCTGTATGTCTACTTGCCATTTTCTCTCTACCCACAAACTCCCTCTCTGCTCCTACTTACCTTACCACTCTGGAGACAGTAGTAAAAAGTGGGGGAAATGGTGGGGGTTTTTGCTTTTCTTTCTAGCTCCTGGTCTGCATCAATATCTGTATGCCAGATGCCACATAACAGAGAGGAACCCTTCATGCCACCTCTGTTGCAACAGCAAGCCAAAGAAGCAGATGGGAATGACTGAGAGGAGTGCAGAAGACTGGGTTTGGATAATAACCTCAGATGTTGATCAGACATTGGTCATGCTGGCTGGGCTGATGAAAGCTGGAGGCTAAAACAGTCATACCTCGAGTTGAATGTGCTTCAGATTGAGCGCTTTCGGGTTGCACTCCGTGGCAACCCGGAAATAGCGGAGCATGTTACTTCCTGGTTTTGCCGTTCGCGCAGATGCTCAAAATGACGTCATGCGCATGCGCAGAAGTGGCGAAACGCAACCCGCGCACACGCAGGCGCACCATCATGTCTTACGTTCTGTTCAGGATGCAAACGGGGCTCCGGAATGAATCCCGTTCGCATCCCAAGGTACCGCTGTACTACAGTGGTACCTCGGGTTACAGACGCTTCAGGTTACAGACTCCACTAACCCAGAAATAGTACCTCGGGTTAGGAACTTTGCTTCAGGATGAGAACAGAAATCGCGCGGCGGCAGCGGGAGGCCCCATTACCTAAAGTGGTACCTCAAGTTAAGAACAGTTTCAGGTTAAGAACAGACCTCCAGAATGAATTAAGTTCTTAACCAGAGGTACCAGTGTACTATATTCAGCTTCACTGCAAGAGGGGATAGGAAACACAGATATTCACCGTACATGGGTATAGGCATCTGGTTGACCACTGTGAGAGTAGGATGCTGGCAGAGATGGACCTTTAACCTAATCCAGCAGGGTCTTCTTTTTTTTTTTTAATAAAAAATCTACTTTTACAGAGTGCCTCAGAACCTGAACCAAAAATAGAAGCAAACAGAGCACAGCACAGAACAACTCAGAAACGTATTAGGAAAAATAATTTGTTCTGTGATCCACCCTGAGACCTTCAGGCACAGGGCGGTATATAAATTCAATAAATAAATAAATAAATAGTAATAATAATTAAGCACAGATACAAGGGGACGCGGGTGGCGCTGTGGGTAAAAGCCTCAGCACCTAGGGCTTGCCGATCGAAAGGTCGGCGGTTCGAATCCCCGCGGCGGGGTGCGCTCCCGTTGCTCGGTCCCAGCGCCTGCCAACCTAGCAGTTCGAAAGCACCTTCGAGTGCAAGTAGATAAATAGGGACCGCTTACTAGCGGGAAGGTAAACGGCGTTTCTGTGTGCGGCTCTGGCTTGCCAGAGCAGCGATGTCACACTGGCCACGTGACCCGGAAGTGTCTCCGGACAGCGCTGGCCCCCGGCCTCTTGAGTGAGATGGGCGCACAACCCTAGAGTCTGTCAAGACTGGCCCGTACGGGCAGGGGTACCTTTACCTTTTTTTTTACAAGGGGAATCATGGGCCCCATGGTTCCTCTAGCATGCACATGAGCTATTACTTACAATCTTAAATGGTAAATTCTAGGTACATTTTTACCACCTGAGGTGCTAAAACACAGGTTCATCAGCCAGCTTGATGTCAATACTAGGAAACGTCCTAGAACAGAAAATCAAAAGGTCTGTATGGGAGCACATATAAAAGGATGGTGTCATTATTAACTGGTGTCATTATTAACAAGCTTAGTGGATCAGGGGGTGCTGTGGAAGTACTGTATATTGATTTCAGTAAGGCTTTTGACAAAGTCCCCCATGATATTCTTGCGGAGAAGCTGGAAAATGTTTGCTGGATGAGGTAACTGTTAGGTGGATTTAAAGTGGGTTGACTGACTGAACCCAAAGATGGTTCCTTATCATCCTGGAAAAACTGACAAGTGGGGTGACGCAGGGTTCTGTCCTGGGCCTGTTGTTTAATATCTTTATAAATGACTTGGATAAAGAAATTGTGGGCACGCTAATCAAATCTGCAGATGACACCAAACTAGGAGGGGTAGCTAATGCCACTGAAGACAGAATCGGGTTTCAAGATGAGGTTAACAGATTGGAGAACTGGGTCAAATTAACAAAGTGAAATGCCAGGTTCTACACTTAGGCAGGACAATCCAGCTGCACAAATATAAGATGGGGGACACCTGGATTGCCATTTGTACATGTGAAAATGATCTAGGGGTCTTAGTAGACCACAAGCTTAACATGCATTGCAGGGGGTTGCACTAGATGCTCTTTGGGGACCCTTCCATATCTACAATTCTATGATTCCATTAAATAGATCTTAATTCACACCATGTGCAATATAGCCATAAATAGGCTTCCCTACCTTATAGCACGGTTCTATACTTTGCAGGCACCATAAATCTTTTACATAAGATGTAAATCTATGTATATTAATACCAGAGATGTTAAAAATAGTTTCATTAGAACTGGGACATTTACTGTGCCTTTAAAATAATAATAATCAGTATCTTATTGAACAAATGCTTCTTTTGAAGTCTCCTCCACAACTAGTTTCCAGCATTTGTGTGTGTGTGGGGGGGGGGAATGGAAACTGCAGGATTTCAAGTTAGTGCTTCCCCCTCTCCCAATCCTGATAGTATCATACATTATTTAAATTTTCTTCATCTTCAAGAATGCCCAGATGAACACATGAAAATATTCAGGCAATGGAAATAACAACAACAAAAGATGCCATCACTCTTGCCAAAAAAAGTGACAGAAAAATCATGGCTTTCCCTTAGCCTTTTAACTAAGAGGGATTCATATTTTTTTTCTTTTTTAATTTTCCAGTGGATCAGCAAATCACTGTAGGCATGCATGGGCATTAAATGAAAGTTAACAAGTTTTTCTTCTCGTAAAGCTTTTTTTTTTTTTTTAAGGGTTGAAAATGCTAATGTCAAAACATTATCAGTCCATCCTTATTTTTGCTGAAATATTTTCAGCTGAAATAAATGAGAAAAACATTTCTATCCTGAGCTCCAGCATCTGCTGAACCAATATTGCTTTTCTGTATACTCCGATAATTAAGTCAAGGCATTCGTATCTTTTCTATTACAGTTTCTGTTCCTGAAGCTTAAACAAGAACTTTGCTTGTGAAGTAAAACATGCAGGTTTCTTTTTCCAACACCAGTATTGATTTTTCTTTTGTCTTCTAACAGGAGACCAGTACTTTCTACACTGCAGGGAATGGGAAAATAAAGGTTCAAGGATTCAGTACTCAAGGTGATAAATTACTGATTTTGGTTTACACTTAATGACTACCACAGTCAAGTTTAGAACTAACATTACTTCCCCCAAAAGAGAGAGAGAGTACAAGTAAGGTCCCCACTCAAGTTTATTAAATACACTTTGTGAAAAGCCCATCTAACTCCTCACTTTATTGCTTCAATTCTAAATAGGTCTGTGATTCTTTCTTCTGTTCATTCTTTCTCCCACTTATTTGAATCGTTTTTGCCTCGTTCTGCACTGTATCTTTAAAACAGTATATTACTGTGTATGTATCTTACTGAGAAGAGAAGACTCCCTGGAAAAGACCCTGATGTTGGGAAAGATGGAGGGCACAAGGAGAAGGGGACGACAGAGGATGAGATGGTTGGATAGTGTTCTTGAAGCTACCAGCATGAGTTTGACCAAACTGCGGAAGGCAGTGGAAGACAGGAGTGCCTGGCGTGCTCTGGTCCATGGGGTCACGAAGAGTCGGACACGACAAAACGACTAAACAATAACAACATGTATTTTACTGGAACACGGGTGGTGCTGTGATCTAAACCACTGAGCCTCTTGGGCTTGCCAATCATAAGGTCAGCGGTTTGAATCCCCACAATGGGGTGAGTTCCCGTTGCTCTGTCCCAGCTCCTTCCAACCTAGCAGTTCAAAAGCACAAAGTACAAGTAGAGAAATGCTGTTTCCATGTGCTCTGGTTTCTGGCACACATATTACATCAGATGTGGGGTAGGTGGGCATGGTTTGTGGAAAATGACATTCAGAGCAAATCTGGCATGCAGACTAGAGGTTCCTCACCCCATTATGTGCTATAGTAACCTATGGAATATGCTATAGAAAAAATGCCAAGGAGGGCATTTCCCAGTCATTCTGCGGCTTAACACTGAGTCCTGGGTGGCTTTCAGGAAGCAACTGGTTCTCTTATTGTCTCCCTGGCGGTAATAGCTGATGGGAGGAAAATAGCACAAATAAAGGCTGCAGTGCAAAGCATTACATATTCTGCACCTGAATTACTGCCTGAATTTAACCCAAAGCCATAGAAATGCATGCAAAGGAGCATACTTCTTGTATCTAATTGCATCTTTTAAATCCATTCAGGAATTAATGGGAGTGTATAGGCAGCTGAAATACAATTGTGTCAAATATTAACTCCTCTCATTTATATGCACACTGCTTTCATTCAGCAGCGTTGGGATATGAAACAGCTGCCTGGCTTCACCTGTAGCTTGTATAAGCAAAGAGTGTAAGTTTATTGTGACTGGAGCATCCTAGGCAATGGAGAAACAGATGTAATCATGCATTTCCTTCACATAATTTGCTCACCTTGCTGCACAAAAGCTTATGTTTGCCTCTGATGTTCATGGTGTGGGGATCCAGACCAGCAGAGGTTTCCAGACAAATTATTATGGATGATGACTTTTTAGCCACTTCTCCATACAGATAAGACAGTATCCTTATGGTTATTTTAAATGTGGAAAGACTTTATTCATATTAGAAATCATGTGTTGCAATCCTTTCTGATCTGTCATTACTATGTGGCTGTTTTTAAGAGATCCACCTTGGTCTTTCCACCTCTTACAGCTGCAGGAGCTCTTATAAGCACATGGAATGTCCTCTAGTTAGGGCTAGCACCAGACTTCAATGAGGCTTCTATTGATGCAGCCTAGAAAAGCATTAGCTTTCTTTTTCTGCTCTAATATGTTAAAGGCTTTTGCTTGGCTATGCAGGACCCCTTTTCTGTCGGCTTGAAGTGTTGTCACAGTTTTGAGGAAGCAACTAAGGAGCCTCCTGGTGCTTTTTAATACTTGAGCTTCAGAGGAACCCCCATACAACTCCCTCTTGGGTGCTATTTTGGGCTCCTAATCAAGGCTGGTCCACCCATGAAGTGGGGCAAAGCACCCAAGTGGCACCCCTGCAGGTGCCTCCTGTGTCCCATCACCTCCAGTGGTGGAAGAGAAGTTGCATCGGTGCCAATTTCAGGTGAGATTTCAGCAAGCTCTCACTGGAAAACAGTGCCAATGGTGGCAGCGCTTCTCTGCCACCAGTGGATGTGGAGTACTGGAGGTGTCAGTTGAGGTGAGTGGCATGGCAGTGGAAGCAGCAGAGCAGGGTGGAACTTCCCATTTTGCCTCAAGCAGCAAAATGGGATGTGCCGGCACTGCACCTGCAACCAATTATAGAAATATGAAAAGGAAATCATGTATTTACTAAACAATTGCTATTTACTTTACTAAGCTGTCTTTTAATATATATATATTATTTAGCATTTTGAAAGGTACATAAACAAGTTTCAAAAACATATCCCAAAATCTTCATATAATGTAACCATTTGTTAATGGTTCCCGGGACCAAGGAGCAGGTCTTTGTCTATGTTTTGATATATTTGGACACCATTTTGAATGGAAAGGCAAACCGAACCTTTCAAAACTGCACTATTTTAATTTTAATTTTAGTTTCCTAGAATTCTTGAACTAAATAAGAATATGAACTCCCTGATCACCATATGTAGCCAAACTCTTAGCAAGAGCAATCAAGTAATTAAATTGTTTATAGTTCATGAATCATGTCCCTCAAAATCATATTCTGAAGATTGGGATAGAGCAGGGCTGTGGCCCTCCTGATATTGTTAGATTCCAATTCCCATCATTCCTGACCACTAGTTATGTGGATGAGGATTAGATGTTAACAGGCTTTCTAGTTGTAATCATAAGAACAATCCTATAAGGCCTATTGGAGGTGTATGATGAAGCTAAGAAAGATGGTCATATTCAATGTCCTCTGTCTACTAGGGAAGAACCCTTACTCCAGCACAGGCTTCCTCAACCTCGGCCCTCCAGGTGTTTTTGGCTTACAACTCCCATGATCCCTAGCTAGCAGGATCAGTGATCAGGTATGATGGGAATTGTAGTCTCAAAACATCTGGACGGCAAAGGTTGAGGAAGCCTGTTCTAGCAGATGGCAGAGTTTAAAGGCTGTGCAGCAATGGAAACAAGTGCAACAGTTTTGCTAGTTGAAGACTACACAATAGTCTTCAGAAAATGTTTTTGGGTTTTCACTTGCGTGTCGAGGTCCCCAAGACACCCCCCCCAAAGAAAAACACAATTGACAGTTAATTTTTGTTTAAGATTTTTGGCATAATTTTGGCCACAACTTTATTCAAATTACAACAATGTGAGTAGTTGCTTAGGCATTGGTAGCACTAACTGACCCCGCACGGGGACAGCTCTGACATTCGCACCCCCCGCGAAGTCAGCAAGGGTAAGTCACCTGGGGAGAGAGACGGGACTGGGAACCATGCCTCACCTCTCCCCAGAATGCTCCCAGGGGCTTGCGTGGCCCTAGCCCCTTGCCAGGGGGTTTCGGACAAAAGCATGGGGAGCCCCTGGGTTCCTTTAATGGAAAACCCTTGAAGCAGCAGCAGCAGCAACATTTTGGAGGGGCAGGCACAGCCGAATCCATACCCCTCCACCACCAGCAGCATTTTGGGGGGCAGGCACAGCCAAATCCATACCCTTCCACCAACCAATTCCAAGACCAATGCCTAACCGCAAACCTTACAAGTTGTGACAATTTGATACGCAGTAGGCAAAAACGAAGTGGCACACACTAATCAGCCAAATGGACAAAATTCCTACCAGGCCCCTGCCCCAAAGCAGACGACCCCATGACAGGCATAGCAAGGTCAAGCAAACAGCCTAAAATTAGGGAAGGGTGGGCAGGTGATCCGAAGTAAGCAGCGAAAAGAGGAAGTTTCTCGCTGTGAGCATTGTATTTAACAAATAGGGCTGTCAATCAACAAATGGCAACATCTAGATTTCCCCAGTAACAGCCCGCCCCTGCTTAAAGGATGGCCAAACCATTTGCCTAGTAACAGTGAGGTGTCTTGTCAGCCCCGCCCGCAACCTGTGCTCTCCATGAGGGAGAACACACTTTGTGGAACAACAGTGTTGTTTAAGTTAGCACACAGCTTACCAATTGACTGTGTGCTATTGGGATGCGGGTGGCGCTGTGGGTAAAAGCCTCAGTGCCTAGGGCTTGCTGATCGAAAGGTTGGCGGTTCGAATCCCCGCGGCGGGGTGCGCTCCCGTTGCTCGGTCCCAGCGCCTGTCAACCTAGCAGTTCGAAAGCACCCCCGGGTGCAAGTAGATAAATAGGGACCGCTTACTGGCGGGAAGGTAAATGGCGTTTCCGTGTGCTGCGCTGGCTCGCCAGATGCAGCTTTGTCACGCTGGCCACGTGACCCGGAAGTGTCTCCGGACAGCGCTGGCCCCCGGCCTCTTAAGTGAGATGGGCGCACAACCCTAGAGTTCTGAAAATCTATGCCCTGGTGGTCAACACAGAGTGTCTCATTACTCGTCACTTCATCCCATCAGCACAACATGTATACAGCAAGTATACTAAAATACTTTAACTTAGCACTACATTGGTTACAACTCACAGTGTGTGGCCTAACGCCACCTAGTAAGATCTACGATTCAAAATAGTGATTTCTTGATCCATAGCACAATCTACTTAGTCACTACGCTACTCAAAAAACCTGGCAATAAGCATTAATAAGGTGTAACTAATTTAATCACGTTACTTTTTTTCTTTTTTACTTTCTTTGTTGAAATCAATGGGGTAATGTAATCTCATTCATCCAGGTGCCTGACAGAGGTCTCTGTGTTTAATTAGGCAACAAATGCTTTCCTTAACAATTTCAACAAAGCAGGGGATGTTTCCATCTATAATTCATGCTTTATTACAAACGCCAAGGAACAAACCCAATACAGGAATAAGTGCTGTCTCAGCTGTGTAAATGTCACTTGTTTTCTGAATGTAATAAGTGTGATGTTTACCTGGAGAAATAACCAAATAGAAACTTCCCTTCTCTGCATAAGTAATTTGCAAAGGGAAAGAGGAAGCTACATTACAAAGTTTCTATGTGAGCGCTGATTATTCCATTCCCACCAGAACCTAAACGGTCTGGAATTAATAGCTAGAGAACCTGCTTAGTTTTGATATAGCATATTTGCTGCATGTGGTAATAGTCTCCTGGTGGGTATCTGGGACATGTTCAGTTTCATTTGTCTTGTATTGGAAAGTCCTGAGGACACATGCAACACTTTCTGACAGGAGATTTCTGGAAATGTTAGGGCTCCGCTCCTTCAGACAAACTGTTGATTAAGCATCCATACTGATTTGCTTGCACAAAGCTTACAAGAAGGTTAGACAATGTTCTGTATTTATTGAACATTCATTCTCAGTTTGTGGGGTGGTTATGTGACAATGAGCCTTAATCCTGATTTGCTATTATTATTTATTAACTTTTATGTCTTCCTGTTGATCATTTCATCTCACACTTTTCTGTGCACTTCCTCCTAACTATTTAAATAAACAAAAAAGAAGTAGATTCAGTGTGATAGTGTTAATCCACTTTAACTGTGCAAACATAATTTTTCAGTGGGTAGCCTGAATCCCACCTACAAAATAGTGACAGTGTAGAGAAACCCTACTTAAAACAAGGTGCAGTATTTGAGCAAACCAGGTGCTAAAGAGGAGTCTGGGCTGTACATGAAAGACCTATGTTATATAAATGCAAACTCACACAGACCTGACCACTTTGTGTTGCTGTGTGGATACACTGGAGAAAGAACATGATTGGTCCGTGTAGCCCTGATCTCCTCACCATGGCTCTGCTCCACTGCATGGGTCTGAGTGGCATCTCGGAGGATGAAGCAGCAGAAGTAGAGACATCACCTTGCCAACAAAGGCCCGTATAGTTCAAGCTATGGTTTTTCCAGTAGTGATGCATGGAAGTGAGAGCTGGACCATAAAGAAGGCCGAAGAATTTATGCTTTTGAATTATGGTGCTGCAGGAGACCCTTGAGAGTCCCATGGACTGCAAGAAGATCAAACCTCTCCATTCTTAAGGAAATCAGCCCTGAGTGCTCACTGGAAGGACAGAAGCTGAAGCTGAGGCTCCAATACTTTGGCCACCTCATGAGAAGACAAGACTCCCTGGAAAAGACCCTGATGTTGGGAAAGATGGAGGGCACAAGGAGAAGGGGGCGACAGAGGACAAGATGGTTGGACAGTGTTCTCGAAGCTACCAGCATGAGTTTGACCAAACTGCGGGAGGCAGTGGAAGACAGGAGTGTCTGGCATGCTCTGGTCCATGGGGTCACGAAGAGTCTGACACGACTAAATGACTAAACAACAACAACATATGCACAAGGCTGAGACACTTTCTTTTCTGCATGAGTGTCCATCCCTGATTTCTCTACATCAAAGGTGGAGAACCTGTGGCTTTCAATATGTTGTAGGATTCTAACTCTCATTAGTGATGGGAGTTGTAGCCTAATAACAACTTGAGGGACACTGATTCTGCATCCTGTGTCTACAGGCAGGATCTCAGTAGGGGATCAAATAAGATATTTCCTGGCCTTACCAGGAAGTACCAGGGATTGAACCTAGGGGACACTGCATGGCAGGCACTTGCGCTACAAATTAGCTATAACCCTTTTACAATGTGGACGCTTATGTGTGCACATACTATATGCTAAGTTTGTTTGCTTGCTTGTTTATATATGCTGCTTAATTGTAGTTAAAACCTTTACGTGGTTTATTAGAAATATTTTAAAAAAATAACAAATGGTTAAAAACAAATAATATTAATTAAAATCAATAGTAAAAGAGATTAAAACCTGTTTTAAGCAGGCACTGAAAATAATACAGGAAAAGCCCCTGTCTGATGTCAACCAGCAGGGAGTTCCAATATGTAGGTGCCACTACATAAAAATATCAACTTCTGATTACAACAGAATATTATGTGGCATCTGTAATAGGACATATATAGTGTCAGATGATCTCTCAAGTAAACTGGCCATTACTTTTCACAGTGGCTGCAGTATGTGTCTTTATATATTTAGCACTCAGGTATAAAATGTCATGTGAATGCAAGGAAACTTCCATTTCACAAAAGCAAACAGGCACTTATATTGTGATGAGCTTTCAGTATGAGCAGAATAAACTGTCAGCTGCTCAGGCTTGGAAAGATCAGTTTAATATCCCAGGGTCAGACCAAAGCCTCTCCCTCCCTCTGACTGCCCTACCCCTGTGACTTCCCCCCACCAAAAAACACACAAAGGCATATGATAACTTACAACTTTTCAAGAATGATTTCTTTGTGTTTTAGAGTGGGGAAAATACACTTCTGAAAGATAGGGAGTATTCATTACGGCATTGAAAAGGTTCTTTAGGAGCAAAATGATTTGATCACAGATGCTACAGAGCTCAGAATAACACTTTTAGAACTGCCCTTCCAGTTATTTCCAGGACTATTACCACTGCTCTTTTTACCAGACAATTTTTAATATGCTGTCTCCTAGCCAAACCTACCTTATTTATTTATTCCATTTCTATACCACTTAATATATTTAAAAAAAAAATTTAAGTAGTGTCAGGGCCGCCTCAGGTCCCAGCTCACAAGAGACCAACGCCAAGTCCACTTTATTTACAAAAGTCTTTATTGAAGTACATGGTTTGTTCCACAGCCGAGGCGCGCAGCCCCACGTCTGTTACGCTTAGACCGCTGAAGTCCCCTCTGAATCAGTCCCGCCTCTACACCAGTTTAAGAGGCTTGTGCTGGTCCACCTCTTCCTGTCCTTCCTTTTCCGCAGGGTCTTTCTGCCCCCCTGGGCTCCTTCCCTTCTGCTTTCCCCTGACGCTGAGTCCCCAGACGCCTGCTCCCCCCTCCTCCGTGCTTTGGGACCAGGCTCCTCCTCCGGGCTCTCCGCATTTCCGTGCGCCTCTACATTTGAACTTGGCGCGCGTTCGCTACCCCTGACCTTCCTCTTGACAGTTATACTACTCTCTGTACTACTCTCCGCCCCTTCCGGCAGGACGTGTTGCCCCGATCTCCTTCCCCTCTCTGCTTCCTGCTCTGCTCCGTCTGTCACACTGGGAACTCCACCCTCTTCACTCCGTTCCGGCTGGGAAGCCTGCCCCGATCTCCCACTCCCACTCGGGGTTTCCCTGCTGCTCCCCTGCTCCTGACGAGTCCCCCCTGTGGCTCCCCTTGGCCTGACCAGGGGCGCCCCCTTTTGGGAATCCTCCGATTCACTTGAGAGACTCATGGAAGCCCTCAAGTCATTGTCATCCTCCTCCTCCTCGTTCCTGGATTCTTCCCCCTCGCTCTCAGTCTCCTCCCTCATCTGTGCCTCTCTCCCTGAACCCCTGACAAGTAGTATACAGAAAACTAAAGCATCAAAAGACAACTTAAGCAACAACCAATTTTACAAAAAAATTAAACACTTGCATATAAAAATGTTATAATGATACAAAATTACCAATGCATATAAACCAATATCAATTCCTTTCCTTCCAATACACCTCTCCTTTCAGCCTCCTTCACATATTCACCCTGGGTCTCATCCAGGGCCCAAGCAAACTCAAATCTCTGCCTCAAAAAATTCAAAAAGAGGAAAGTTATTAGACACTGCTGACAGCACCCTAGTTGTTCACTCTGGGCTTGTTTTTCATGGGTATGCTCAAGGAGGATGAAGCAGCCTCAGGCTGCTCACAGCTGTGTCCATTCATTCTCCACATCATGTTCCAGATACATCACGTTTCCTAGGTGGTCCCTTAAAAGGACACTCCTCAACTCACATGTCTTTCTCTAGCCTCTGCTCTCTCCTACTACTATTTATAGGATTGTTGTCAGCATCCAACTGTCTCAAGAGGCACTGGAGTGTGCATCCAGGGCTGAAGTCAAACCACCATGCTAGCAGCACCAAAGTGTCCTATCTGGGGCACAAGCCTGGGCAGTGTGTATGGAGGTCCTGGGCTGCCAAGACAACAAGGCCCCAATCTTGGCCTCACTGATGTGGCCCAAAGGAAAGCAGAACAATATATGCAGCACCAGCTTGGCTTGCAGGGGTTGCTAGAAGGAGGCATACAACGGTGGTGTGTAGTGAAATTTTTCATAGGGGAACAGTTAGGGCCATATGTGCATTGAGAATTTGTGGATGTGAGGGTGATCTGACTGCAACATCTGTCATTGATCAACAGGGTTGATTCGGCTGATTTGGCTGGCTAGGCGGGTGTCCCCTTCATCCCTCACTGCTCCATGTGTGTCCCTCCCAAAGCTGCACGCTCAGTGGAAGAGGACGACCATCCCAGATGGAAGGAATGTACCATTCTTCGTTCAAAGGTTTATGATAGCTGCAAACCTCCACCCAGTATTGCTGGGGAAATACTGGATTTCAAAGTCCAATACCCTGTGTGTTCAGCCTGGATGGTCAATAAAATCCAGACTCCAATTGTCAGTCAAACAGGAGGCTTATTTAGGTGCAAGGCCAGTGCAACATTACCTCAACCAGCAAGTAGCTGAGGGGTGGCACACCAAATATTAAAATGGTACGCTTGTACCATTTACACACCTATCAAGCAAAGGGGTAGTTATGTCCATATATGGCAGCACTTCCTTCTACAGTGGTACCTCGGGTTACAGACACTTCAGATTACAGACGCTTCAGGTTACAGACTCTTCTAAGCCAGAAATAGTACCTTGGGTTAAGAACTTTGCTTCAGGATGAGAACAGAAATTGTGCTCTGGCGGTGCGGCGGCAGCGGGAGGCCCCATTAGCTAGAGTGGTACCTCAGGTTAAGAACAGAACTCCAGAACGAATTAAGTTCTTAACCAGAGGTACCACTGTACTAGCTTCTACTGGGTTAATCACATGGCATGTGCTATAACTACCCTTAACAGCTATAGCAACAGCTCCTGTGTACATGTCGTTCCATCCTTCTCACTGTTTTCTTGCAGGCACAACCTTCACATTATAACTTGCACTTCACTTAGCCCTTCTCACACACATTTTCAATTTCAATTTTCTTTAATTCTTTAATCCCTCTATAATTTTATTCTTCTTTTTCAGTTGCATTTCTGTGTTCCATTCTTTAATTCGTGGATTTGCTGATGAAGTTGGAGTTGCACATTCCTTTGTGGGCCCACTAATCATGGCCATCACTGGTGATTAGAATGAACGTAAAGTGACCCTAGGGAAAAATCAAGCAACATAAGAAAACTATATATGTTACATTTAAAAAACACACTAAACTTGATTTGAATTATATTTGAAGACATTATTAATTTTCTAGCTAACACAGCCTTGGTGAAATGGAAGATGACGGTAATAGAAAGCTTCCTAGGATTTCATTTCAGGAATTTTCTTTGCCAGCCCTTCTAGGATTCTAGCTTGTTGCCTTACAACAGTGGCACCTTGGTTTTCGAATGTAATCCGTTCCAGAAGACTGTTCAACTTCTGAAACGTTCGAAAACTGAGGCACAAAGGGTGGTCTGCAAATTCAATAGGCATGTTTGAAAAGGAAAGCATTTACTTCCAGGTTTTCAGCATTCAAAAACTGAAACATTCGACTTCCAAGACGTTAGAAAACCGAGGTACCACTGTATACTTTATATACAGTTAAAGCCTCTGTGGTTATTTCTACTTGAGATGGGTGACATATTCTTATCAGGTCTGCTATTCATCATTCCTCTGCTTTAATGATGGAGAACAGGCCTGTAAAATAAGTGTCCTGAGCAATATAAAGCCATGGCTGGCAGGTGGGAGTGTAAGACATGCTCCACAGCATACATAAGAGTAATCATCATAATCAGGTCTGGCCAAGAGTGCGTGTGGAGTGAATGAAATCAAGCAATGCGCATGCACATCTGAACCAATGCAAACTCAACCAAAAGAGCGTAGCTTACCTTATTAGACCTCCATAGAGGATTTGGATTTGCTCTTATAAGAAAGCATTGCCCCTGTTCCAACAATTTACCATTGTCATAGTCCTTGTAACAAGCTTTTTGATTCAACCCTGTTGGTGAGATGTACTTATAGTCATACCTCCAGTTATGTAATCCTCTGGTTACATAAACTTCGGGATGCACGTGTGGCAAACCCGGAAGTATTTTACCGGGTTTCATTGTGCATGCATGCACAGAAGCGGTCTGTGCATGTGCAGGAGTGGTCCTCAGGTTGCAGAAACCTTGGGGTCTGACCAAACCTCCGGAATGGATCCCGTCCGCATCCGGAGGTAGCACTGTATTTGAGTTTTAGGGCATTTTATCATGCCTCTGATCTTTCTATCAGAAACCACCCAGACTTCCTACCGAGTTCAAAGCAAAATCATTACCATACTGAGTTCACCTTCAAATAATGCTATATTGCTTTTTAAGAGGAAAAAACAACAACTTTTAGTTTTGTTTATAAATCATAGTGTATTGATCTCCTATTCACTGTGCTCTGGGTGGTTCAGTTCATCTTAATAGACCATAATGATTATTATTTTCTTTCCGCAAATCATACCAAGCATATTTTTTTCTTTATTTTGGACTGCAGCCTGTGATTTAGAATAGGTCAATGCCCAGTAGTATTATGGGGTGCCAGTTCAGCTTAATGTGGGTTGCAATTTACAATGCGGGGAAGAGAAGGGAACACTTTTGCTCCCTACCTATTGAGTTGTACAGTGAGAAGTGCCTTTCAAGTATTTACTCCTCAAATTATATCTTGCTTCCCAATAAACTGGGCTACGTGATGTACTCACCTGAAAATTGCACAGATGATTATAGTTTGCAACCAATATACATCTGTATATACAATCACCTTCTTTTGTCTGCCTTTCATAGCAGTCATAGGACTGGTTGCTCTGATTGAGGAAGGCCTCATTAGGGTGTTTTTAGGCAGATGTGTGATAATGCATTTTTCATGCAGCCTATCACACAGAAAGCAATACAATTCCAAGTTTCCAGTAACAGGGCACATCCCAAGGAATAGCCTGTGAAACAACACAATAAATCAAAAATTAGGAAAGCTCCCTATCTAATACTAGAAGCTTTCCTGCAAGAGTTAACAAAAGGATATTTAAATATGTGCCACCGCCACCGCCCACCTGGCTGCAATTAGCACATCAATCAAAGGGGGGAACCATATGCTCTCCAAGAACAATGCCCAGTTGCAGCCATTCCACCTGCCTTTGTTAACTCCAGTCCATCAGAAGCCCCACCATTGAGCTGGCTGGGGCTAGTTGATAGTTTCTGGAGGGGAGGAACAAAATATCTCCATCTGCCT
Organism: Podarcis muralis; assembly: GCF_964188315.1. Lineage (NCBI taxonomy): Eukaryota > Metazoa > Chordata > Lepidosauria > Squamata > Lacertidae > Podarcis > Podarcis muralis. The sequence continues at coordinate 36,235,191 of NC_135673.1, read as the reverse complement.
TTAACTCAAGGTAGCGAGTACCCCTCCATTGACCTGCTTGGGACCATGTACCATTTGAAGTCTCCTTGTTCCCATTGGTAGTTAATGGAAACAATGTGTTCTGGGGACTCCCCATTGCAGCCTATTTACATCAAACTTCCATGTCTAATTATCTTTTGCTGATAATAAAATATAATTTGCCATTGTTCTTTAGCATGCCATTCTTCCACTGACACTGTTTTGTAATTAAGACACATTACTTTGGGGGTGACGCCTCATTATCTCTTCAAATAGCAAACATTGTGAAATGATTAACACAATTTACATTAAATCTCCCCTAGTATGGGGAACAATGATTCCTTGCCACATGAATATTAAGTGATTGTTATGCTTTTAGTGCATCTGATGGGTAGATGGATGGCATTATTTCTAGGGAATAATAATCTAATTTAATATTAAAAAGAATCAGTGGTGCTATTTTCTCAAATGCAATCTACAACCAATTTCATGCATTGTCTCCAACAAAATCATACTCAGAGTAGACCCACTGACTGCAATGGTCGTGGCAAAGCCAAGTCTATTAATGCCAATTGATACGCTCTGCATATGATTCACATACTTCGAAATGTGGCTTTTCAATTGATGCAAGACTCAGAACCCTCACCTGTTCTTAGAGGAGTCTCTGCAATCATACTATGGAGGGAATCCTTTGCTAACTGCCATGTTGTTTTATTCTGGTACATGGGCTCATGTGGGAAAACAGAAACCCAGGGCAAGGCACTTCAAATTTCTAATGAAAGAAATGTAATTGTTTAACCTCTGGTGCAAATTTATGACACAACATAGCCATGGAAGAATAATTGCTTTTAGTGGGGTTTTCCTATACTCAGTAACTGTATCATTCCCCTGCCTGCAGCAGTGGGTGCATTTGTCCTCATCCCCCTTCCTCAAAGAGCAAAGTAAGGTCACATGGGGTCCAAGGGCAAATCTGAAGGATCCAAGTAAGGTGTCTTAGTCCACCCCTCCCCTGAGCTCTTCCTCCTTGTGTTTCTGCTGCACTATCTCTCCCTATATGCAATGTAGACTTTGACTAGTTGTCTGTTGAAGGAGCTGAGTAGGAGGATTTTTGGAAGGAAACCTTGATTGGCCTTAGGGTCCTCATTTGTTTGCCTACTTCACACTGCTGGGAATAATTTGTTTCACATCTGGGAGTGGTTTGGTTTACTTGCCCACCTTCCTTTGAGTCCAGGCAGGTGAGGAAACTGGGGGAAATACTTTAGGTATACCAAGGCATTGTTAGGTTACGGTCACCCTCCCTAGGAATCTGCCAACACATTATTCCAGGTGACACTTGGAAGGTGTCCTCTAGACCTGACACACCCAGTTTGGGTGAATACTTTACAGTGGGGCATGAATGTGCATGTTAGGTTCATGCCCAGGGCTCATCTAGAAAGAAGGAAGGCACTTCCAATCCTTCACTAAGGAGCCACAATTTGCAGTTGTATCACATACTTCCCTACCAGAGACTCCTATATTCCTCAACTGCATGTACTTTCTGAATTTGATCAATTTTATTAATCTGACAAGCAGGCACTCCAAGTTGTTATATTAATAGATATAGCCATTTCCTCAAATCTCTGGTCTCATAAGTTTTCTTTGTGGGTGTGGGGGCAACACGTTGTGTTGGGAAGGAGTTGCTCCTTTAAGAATGGTAGTCTATACTGACTATATAGAAGTGATTCTAATGAAGTATGTGCTTATAGAACTAGGAGAAAGAGCCTTAATAAGAATAGGGCTAGCTAAGGACAAACTATTCTCTATTTGGTTTAATAAATTCAATTAAGCACCACTAATGACCTCAAACAAGTCTGCTGTTTATTTTTTCCAGAGTATTTTAAAATGTAAAACACTCTCAATGTCAAAAAGGTGCTACATGAAGGAAGCGAAATAAAAAATTCATTCATGAAAAGTAGAACATCTTCCTATAAACTAACATTGAACTTAATTCTCCAAGTGTCAGTCTCCAGCACCATCAAGACACAAAAGGGAATGTCAGTAGGTTCCATGTTGGTGGGAGTGGCTTCAACATTTTCAAGTACAAAAAATAATAATGATTAGGGAGAAATTCCAAAAGGGAAAGGGATGCCAGCAGCAGTCCAGTGAGGGAGGACTTCTGGCCAGATATGGCAATAATGTGTTTGCTAAGAGTCTCACAAAACTGATCAGGAGAGCTTTAAACTAAATCCTGAGAAGGAGGGAGACAATATTACAGACTTCAGGGGAACACCTGGTACTGGGGAGAGGACCTTCATTGATGCACTGGAAACTGATATGGTTCTCTAGATATCTTCTAAGCACAGTAAACTACAAGATGGAAGCAGCTGGAGAGAATGACTTGTGGTTTCAGTTGTCACCAGACAACTGCATGGAGCATGGGAAATAAGCAAGTCGAATTTGCACTCTTAATACAGAACAAACAGGAATAGAACAAACAGGGAGGGAGGAGTAGCAGCACTGTATGTAAAGGATGTGTACACTTGTGAAGAGATCCATGACTTGGAGCAGGGAAGGCAGATTGAGAGTATATGGGTAAAAATTGTAGGAGAGGGAAACAACAGTGACCTTACCAGGGAAGTCTGCTGTAAACCTCCAAGCCCAACTAAAGACTTGGGTGAAGCCTTCCTACAGGAGATTACAAAATTTTCATAAAGGAATGATATCAAAGTCACTATCCTGATATCTGTTGTAGCAAACTCTTCCAAGAATGTAAGGTCCAACAAATTATTCCATGGTCTCATTGACAATTTTATTTCCTATAATGTGGAAGATGCAACATGGGGATCATGTTGAACCTGGTTCTCACCAATATGGAGAAACTAATGAATGAAGTGGAAGTACTGGGAACTTTGGTGGAAGTGATCATGCTCTCTTGAGTTTCATCATACACAGGCAAGGGAAAGCTGAGTGTAGTGAGGAATGCCCTCTAGACTTTAAGAAGGCTGATTTCAAAATGCTTAGGGAAATACTGGGTGAGATCCCATGGTCAGAAATGCTCTAAGATAAAGGAGTACAAGATGGATGGGAGTTTTTTGGTGAGATATTTAAGAAACAAATGCAGACAATTCCAACAAGAAAAAAAGGTAGGAGCTAGCTAAAGAAACCAGTGTGGCAGTACTGGGGCTGAAAACTCCTGCATGGATATGCTTTGAAAGCATTTTTATACATTCTGTAAAAATAGTATTTGGTTTTGGATTGTATTTGGATCTCTCTCATGTACTATTTATGTGAACACCTGAAAGTGTATGTTGTGGGGGAAAGGGCATTTGCACTCTAAATTAACTGTTCTGGTAAACTGAGGTTTTACATACCCTTTTTAATGAAAGCAATGGAAGCAGAGTGTTTTCAGCTTTATGTGCAAAAACACCCTTGGTGTACTGATGCTCATGTTACTATTTTCTGAAAGGTCAGACAGCTATACAAAGGTTTGCCATTAGACCTTCACATCTAGTGAGTGATAAAACTTGTCTCCTGGGTTGATACAAACCATCACGATGCCAAGGAGCAGATGAATTTAATTTCTATATCCCAAGCTTTGTATTTGAAACCGTCAATGCAGCTTTATTTTCCTTTGAAACCTGCCAGTATTTATGGTCCTCTTCAGATACGCTTCTTCTTCTAATTCTCAGGAGATTTGGGGTGTGTGGTCATGGTGGGGAAGATGAGGGTGGGGGGAAGCAGAAAGATTGGGTTTTATGACAAACCTTGAAAAAACAGGACTAGCTGGATACTTTGTCAGCGCTGACACCTAAATTTGCTCCTTTTTTTTTTTAGGGAGCAGAAGATCAATTGTGCCGTAAAACATATTTTATCTTATTCTTACTTTTAACTCATCTCAGAGCAAAAATGTTCCACAGGGGAGAGAAAGGTGTCAATGTAGTCATGTCATAATTCTCCAGCTATCATCGAGGGGAAAGAGCTGCATATATTTCAATGGTCCCTTGGCTCTATTTATTCAAAGAGCATGTTGATTACGAAGACACATTAAAGGTGAAAAATAAAACAGAGTAAGTGTTCTGGGAGTCTCCCTGTTCATCATGAGGACCTATCTGCATTGCAAAGAGGATGCTGTATATGGCAGGCCTGCTTCCTCTCTGTCCCAACGGGTTTGAAACCAATCTTGTCCACAGCATCTCAGTCCTTCCCTTCATTTAGAATCAAATGAAAGGTTGAGTTTTGTGATCCCTTTGCAATTTAGATTAATCAAATTAACTCGAGTGTGCATGCTTATTCCCTTTCCAAATGGCCTTTCCTCCTCTCTGTAAACTAGGAAAGTGTTGCGTGCTGAGGTCCCCCAAAACACCCCTTCCCCAATAACTCACACTTCACACATAATTTTTGTTTAAGGTTTTTGGCATAATTTTGGCCACAACTTTATTATCATACATAATTGTGAGTGGTTGCTTAGGCATTGGTTAAGACTATCTGTCCCCCCGCCTTGGGGACAGAACTGACTTCCGGATTCCAGCGGAAGCCAGTGTGGAGGAACAAGTTCCGGGATAACTGGAGCTGCGACACAGACCCTCAGCTTCTCCCCACATGCTCCTAGGGGCCTTACTCGGCCCAAACCCGATTCCAGGGGTTTGGACAAAAGGATGGTAAGCCCCTGAATTCCTTTAACGGAATTCCCGTGCAGCAGCAGCATTGGAGGGGCAGGCACAGCCAATCCATGCCCCTCCACCAACCAATATAAACCAATGCCTAACCGCCAACCTTACAAGTTGTGACGATTTGCTACGCGGTAGGCAAAAACCAAATGGCACACACTAATCAGCCATATGGCAAAATTCCTACCGGGCCCCCGCATCAATGCGAACGACCCCATGACAGGCAATAGCAAGGTCAAAGCGAAGCCCAAACAAGGGAGGGCGGGCGGGTGATCCGATGCCCACAGCAAAAGAGAAAGCAACTTTCTGTGGGCCTTGCTTAAATATCCTCTGATCTCCACCCCCAAATTGGCAACATATAATTTGCCCCAGCAACACCAACACCAATCCTGGCCAGTTCCTTTCCCACGATTCTGCCTGGCAACTAAAGGGTGCTTTGCCTGGCCCCAGCCGCAACACGTGCTCTCCCTTAGTGAGAACACGCTTTGCGTGCTGAGGTCCCCCAAAACACCCCTTCCCCAATAACTCACACTTCACACATAATTTTTGTTTAAGGTTTTTGGCATAATTTTGGCCACAACTTTATTATCATACATAATTGTGAGTGGTTGCTTAGGCATTGGTTAAGACTATCTGTCCCCCCGCCTTGGGGACAGAACTGACTTCCGGATTCCAGCGGAAGCCAGTGTGGAGGAACAAGTTCCGGGATAACTGGAGCTGCGACACAGACCCTCAGCTTCTCCCCACATGCTCCTAGGGGCCTTACTCGGCCCAAACCCGATTCCAGGGGTTTGGACAAAAGGATGGTAAGCCCCTGAATTCCTTTAACGGAATTCCCGTGCAGCAGCATCACCTGAGGGGCAGGCACAGCCAATCCATGCCCCTCCACCAACCAATATAAACCAATGCCTAACCGCCACCCGAGCCCTTACGCTCGCCGCCAAACCACTCACAAACTTAAACACTCCCGCAACTTAGCCACCACTGACCTCAACCATACATCATTCCCAACTGAGGTAAGATGAACCCCATCCAACCTGTAGCAATCAGTGGCTTTAACATTAATATCTGGGTGGGGAATCACAAACCCACCCATATCAGACACCAGCTTGCTCGCAGCTGAATTTATACGCTTTCGCACCCTTTCGGTGGCCACAGGGCAGGGACTACCCCTCCAGATGCAACGCTGAAGCAACTGGGACCAAATTATCTTAGTAGCGGGCACCAAGGCCGCCAAATCCCTCAAATCCTGCAAAATAATTGCACGTAAAACATAACAAGAAGAGGAAACCATATCATTTTCCCCGAGCTGCACCACAATCACTGCTGGGGGGCCCTCCAGCAGAACCCGCCTCTGCATGAGCGGTAAGAATTCCTTCCACAGCATCCCCCTTCTGGAGATCCAGGACACTTGCACGTGCTGAGGAAAGCCAAGGCCAGCTCCCAATTCGGATTGCCGAGCTCTGCAAGCAGCCCAATGCACAATACTGTGCCCCACTATCCAGACCCGGATAGTGGGAAGACCTAGGGTAAAACAACAGATGTGAGTACATGAAATCAACATTATTTCCGCACATAACCCCTGTATGCGCCCGACTTCCAACGACCCAGGTCTTTTATCCTTTTAACCGACAAGCCCCAACGGGCAGCTGTCGTTGCTGCCCCAATCCTGAAGGAATGCAGAGCAAATTCAGAGGCTGCATGGCCACAGGCAGCCACGACTTTGCGCAAGACCCCGGCGAACTGATGGCGCTCCAATGGCCGCCCATCCTCATGAATGAACAGTGGCCCACTTCCTGGAGGTCGCAAAGCCATATATCTCTGGAGATCCTTAACTGGGCAAGGGCCCCCCATCCCAGTTGCTGGGAGCCGAATAACTGCTCCCCTACCCAGTTGATCAGTTTTGGAACTCCTGACATGGACCTGCAGTTCTGAGTGAGACAGGCTCACGTCCTGTAACAACAAGCCTCTAGAACCACCATCCTGTTTAGGTTCAAACACCACCTCCCCAACTCTCAGGGCCCCAAAAAAGGCTAGCGAATAGGCTGCGGAAAATAGCCGAGCCTCAAACCTGGACCAACAGATGCCCTTCAATTTACATCGCATCTCGGTCAACAAACCAAACGTTATAGGCCTCCTTGTAACTGGTCTGGACGGGCTGAGACGCCCCCAACCCTCCAAAGCCTTGCGCACAACGAATTTCCCACAAGGATCATTATTAAAATAAACCTTGCTAAAGAAGGAAATTGCTGCTGAATGCAACCTCAGAGTCCTGGCTGCCCGCCGCATCTGAAATAGATGCGCCAAATATTTTAGCACCTGTGCGGTAGAATGAGGTGTGCGCGTTTCCCCTACCACTGACCGCCCTGTAAAATGCAAAAAATCAGTCCAAGCCTTCTTATAGGACCGCAATGTGGAGGGGGCAATAGATGCAGCTACTCCCTGTAAAACTAAGTGCTGCCAAGGTTCCAGAGATGATCCGGGAGCTCCGGAAAAATCCGGCTATAGCTGGGCGTCCAGAGCCCAGGATCTGCAGCTCTCCAACTGAAAAAACAGGATAGAGCGATAGCGAAAACATTAGATGATCCCGAAATAAAGAGAGCAGAAACGCAATATTAAACCTTAAGCAGTGCGAAGACTCTGCCAGAGCACGAGGACCATTTTGCCAGGACTCTCACACTGCTTGGTTATCAGAGCAAGACAGACCTGACGGTCCCTAAACTCCTCAGTCCAGATGTGCGCTGACACTACAATGGAGAAAACTCAAGAAAAGTTAGGTCACATGTGATTGCCTTGCCCTGCCAAGCTCAAGGCCACTGTACATGATGATGAAGGGACCCCGGGCCATGAAACCACCTGGCCAAGCAGGAATGGAAGGGGCAGCCTGGAGCAACCACCCTGCATGCAAAATTTAACTGACCTAGGAATGATAGGATCTGACAAAGCAACACTTGCTTCAGAGGAAGTATTACAAGAATAACGTCCTTCAAGGCAAACAGCTTTTCCACAGGCAAGCAGATGTTTGAGCAATGGTATCCAGCTAGCCCCCAAATACGTTAAAAGGGGCAGTAGGACCCACTGTCCTCCACTGCCAACAGAACACCCAGCTCCTCAGGGAATAAAGGGGCGTCCAGTTAGCCTAAGCAGTGGCTGGTGTCACATGAACCAGCCAGTAAAATAATCCACATAACAATACCCCCAGTTAAATGAGTCTTGACTTGCAATGTTCAATCCAGAAAGGCGCTAAAGGACTCAGTGCTGCACAGCCTATTGAGCAACCCACTGGCATCGCCTTATCAATATAAGGACCATCCAATTAAAGCCTACTTAAAATCTTGAGGGTGAACCGGCAGCAGCCTAACAGCCGATTCAATATTGCATAATGCCAACAAGGCACCTCCTCCAATTTGTTGGTAAGCTCAACTGCCTGATCCAAAGATGCATATTTCACGGAACAATTCCGGAGGGATAGCATCATTCACTGAGGTGCCTTTGGGGTGCGATAAATATGGATCCGATGGAATTATATGGGGCTTCCTAGGGACAATCCCCAATGGGGATAAATGAAAATCGGGACTAGAAGGAGAATAAAGGGGATCCCACCATACGTCCCAATGCAAGCTGCTTCCTAACCTTCTTTCAGGCTACCACCGGTAGCTCTCTAACTGGCTTTTGAGTTGCTGTATTCCGAGCCACTGGCTGAAAAGCCAGAGGAATCCCAAACATTGGGAAAAACCCTTCCCACAAGCACAAAGCCACTGACCCATCTAGATAACCTTTTAGCCAGGCTTTCAAGGAGATATTTTTATGGAAATATGGGCAAGAGGTATTGAGTTATTGCTTGCCGGCTCCCGCTTGGGCAAGATGCCCTGCCTTGTGTTGCCACCATGATGTGTAAATTTACAGGGCCAACGCTGGCCAGAAACCCTAAAGAAGTCCCAACAAAGCTGCCACCGGGCCAGCTTCCTGCATACCAGCTTCAGGTTCTATTGCTCAGGGAATTTCCATTTGAAATGTGGAGCTGCGCAAGTGGTCCACATGTCCCCGTCCCTGGGATCCTAGCAAGCTGAGGGGATGATGGCAGCCCTGCGTCTAACATTCCCCTCATAGTGAATTACCACTTATAGAATAGTGGGGTTGGAAGGGACTCCAAGGATCATCTAGTCCACTCTCCCACTATACCATAATAATAATAATCATCATCATCATAGTGAATTACCACTTATAGAATAGTGGGGTTGGAAGGGACTCCAAGGATCATCTAGTCCACTCTCCCACTATATAATAATAATCATCATCATCATCATCTATTTGTACCCCGCCCATTTGGCTGGGCTTCCCCAGCCACTCTGGGCAGCGTCCAATAAATAAATAAATATTAAAATACAGTAGTGCATCAAACATTAAAAGCTTCCCTAAACAGGGCTGCCTTAGATGTCTTCTAAAAGTCTGGTAGTAGACATCTGGTGGGAGTGTGTACCACAGGGCGGGTGCCACTTCTGAGAGGGCCCTCCACCTGGTTCCCTGTAACTTGGCTTCTCACATTGAGGGAACCACCAGAAAGGCCCTCGGCGCTGGACCTCAGTGTCCGGGTAGAGTGATGAGGGAGCATGCAGCTGTCCCATACAGGGACCAATCCTGCAACCTAGGCATTACCGGCACCATATGCTGACCAGCTGAGCTATCCAGGATGATCCCTAAAGACCCGGAACAGCCTCCCCTGACCCCTGAAGAGGTCCAAGGTGATGTCTGCATCATCATCAGAGCCCAGGGATGATTTACCTGCAAGGAGGTGTAAGCATCATCCCTGCTCCGCTTTTTTCTGCCTCTGAAGACGCTTCCTTCTGGAAGAAGGCACTTGGGGCATCAGCAAGTCATCCTCTGCAGGAGAGGCAAGCTCTGGAGGTATCTGCAAAGGCCCTGTCATAGTCTGCAAAAGAAAAAACCTAAACAATGTGAGGAACAGGTGAAACCAATGCTTTGTGCACCACATGGGGACGCTATTCAGGCCAGAAACGCTGCCAGAGGCCATCAAATTATAGGGCCAAGTGGGCCAAGACCTAGGATCACCTGCTAGGCCAGACAAAAATGTTTCCAATGAGATAACAAACTTGAGGCAGCCCGCCGCCTGTCCAGGTACCCCTGCTTGCCCTTTAGAGGGAAGCACTTCCTCAAGAAACCCAAAGTTCTTTTTGGGAGCAATATCACAAATGGGCCAAACTACCCAGCAACAAAATAGTCCAAAAGGAGCAGCTTGTTTTGCTTTGTTATAACAATGGCTAAGTGGGGGATATGAACCCTGTCTCCCAGGTCCTAGTCCTGCACTCTAGCCACTAAGCCACAATGGCTCATCTCTAAAATGGCAATTGCCACTATCAGGGAAAAACAAACTTGAAGAAAATAAACTTGTTCTGAAACAGCATAGTTAAAGAGCATACACAGAGTGCTCATTGGAGGCACAGAGAGCCTCTGGCTCCACTCTGTCTGCCTAAGATATACATTAGCAACAAGTGAGCCTGCAAACAAACAGATAAATTCTTATAGAGAGACTGAGTCACATGTCACAGTGACTTAACAATTACTGTACTGCTAACTGTAGCAGGCTAAGGCTTGAAATATATGTGCAGGCCGAGCAGGCCGTGAAGGCCTCCCTGTTTCTGCTTTCTGCCTTTTTTGTCTCATTGCAATATTAAAAGAACTCAATATAGTGCTCCCACCCAAGGCTAGATTAAAATTCAGCCAACAGCACTGCATGTACCCAAAATAAAGCCAACCTATGAGGATACTATAAACGAAAGTGATTACAGGTAAGCTGGGAATTTACTGTACTGCTAACTGTAGCAGGCTTAGGCTTGAATGATATGTGCAGGCCGAGCAGGCCGTGAAGGCCTCCCTGCTCTGCTCTCTGCCTTTTATAGTCTCATTGCAATATTAAAGGAACTCAATATAGTGGCACTGCATGGACGAAAATGGGGAAAACCTTTTTGCAAAAGAAAGCCCCTTAATGGGGGCTCTCTCCCTATTGGGAAAGGCAAGCCCAGGAGGATTATGCACAGGCAGCACTCACAGGTACAGGGAGCATCTTCCCAAAGGGCAGGGTAAGGAGTGGGGTGGGAAATCAAACAGAAAAAAGGGGGGGAATTAAATTAATTAAGGGACTAGAGAAGACTGAAAAGAAGGGGAAAATAAAGAACTGTAACCAGACAATGAGAAGATCGCTCCACTGTCCTCCAGACAGTCCAAGTGCTCCAGGTGATCCGATGCCCACAGCAAAAGAGAAAGCAACTTTCTGTGGGCCTTGCTTAAATATCCTCTGATCTCCACCCCCAAATTGGCAACATATAATTTGCCCCAGCAACACCAACACCAATCCTGGCCAGTTCCTTTCCCACGATTCTGCCTGGCAACTAAAGGGTGCTTTGCCTGGCCCCAGCCGCAACACGTGCTCTCCCTTAGTGAGAACACGCTTTATCTCATCCTTGGCTATTATGCAAATATTGTTTCCTGTAACCATTTCTAATGAGGTGAGAGTGTTGTGTAGCCAGGTAATTTCCTCAAGTTACCAAAAGGCGCAGCCTGACACAGCACTGCTATCAGGAGCCTCTCTTCTACAGTTTTTAGAAATGTGCCAAACATTCACTTACAAACTTTTGGAGGCAAAAGGGGAGAGCTGAGTCTTTTGGGGTGTGGGTGTTTCTGTGTGTACATGTGTCTTTAAAGGTTCCCTGAAAGAAACCTTTGAAGTAGCTATTTTGACATTTATTTTCACTCTTTTCAGCATTCCTCCCCCACTACTTCTTTGGTTGCATTTTTTTAACGTGGGTGGCGCTGTGGTCTAAACCACTGAGCCTTGGGCTTGCCGATCTGAAGGTCAGTTGTTCAAATCCCCACGACGGGGTGAGCTCCCGTTGCTCGGTCCCTTTCTCCTGCCAACTTAGCAGTTTGAAAGCATGTCAAAGTGCAAGTAGATAAATAGGTAGCACTCCGGAGGGAAGGTAAACGGTGTTTCCGTGCACTGCTCTGGTTTCACCAGAAGCGGCTTAGTCATGCTGGCCACATGACCCGGAAAAACTGTCTGCAGACAAACATCAGCTCCCTCGGCCAGTAAAGCGAGATGAGCGCTGCAACCCCAGAGTCTTCCACAACTGGACCTAATGGTCAGGGGTCCTTTACGTTTACCTTTTTACTATCCCACTCTAAATGATGCCAATCCATTTTTCAAATTGTGGCCCACATTCACTTCTGGGCAACCCTATATGGTAAAAACACATAATAAAAACACGAACAACCAAAATAAACCTCCATCCCACCCCTCATACACATTTTAAAGGGTACTTTTGTACAGTAGGATAGTTTTAGACATACTCTCAAACCCCTCTATTCTTCATCCAGGAAAGTACAAAACATTATCAGAGTTTAAGGGCAATCAGGCAAAGAAACACCAGGAGGATGCAAATTAGGGATGATGGGTGTGGCTTGGGAGGGGTAGCCTGAGTGCAAGATAGATGGGTTTAGAGGGCTGCATTTGACTCCAAAGGCTTTCTTTTACCTGGGTCAGTGACTCAGTTCAGCCTTGCTCACATGTTTGCATACTTGTACACACACACACACACACACACACACACACACACACACACACACAGAAAGGGCATAGAAAGTTAGGCAGAGAATAAAATTTCATTTGAAGAATCCTAAGAAGTATTATGACTACATGACCAAAGGGAAAATGTGTGTCCCTTCCAGTAAAGTAAATTGTTTGTCAAAAGTAGAGCTTCCATGTGCAGCAGTTCTCTATCTGAGGTTGGCGTTTGACTTGGATTTATTTGGTTAAAGCATCATTAAAAGGCTGTATTTCCAGAAGATCAGCCAAGACCCTTAACAAAGTCAACTTTGTTTTAAAGGCAAGAGAGCCTCATTTGATGGGAAGCCATTCTCCACCTCCCCCAATGGCAGGCAGCCTCACTCAGCTATCAAACGAAGCCACGGGACACTACACCAGGGGGCCAAAGAGAGATGGTTGGTGACTCTCTCTTCATGTTTCTCCCTCCCTTTTCAATAAAACTTCACTATTTATTGGGATTGTTCACCCATAAGAAAGAGCTCAGGGGTGAAGCCAGTGCTAAGTGCCACCAAGTTGCCCTGAGCCATTTTTGAAATGCCCAGCAAGTGCTGGAAACAAGCTGTCAGAGCTCATTGTGGATTATCTGGCAGGCTGAGAGCTTCAATAGCACTCTCTGGAGGCTTCACCCCGGGCAAAATTCTGGGCTAAATGCCCCTGGTTTTGGTACTGCCCTAAAGCTAATTCAGGAAGTATTGCTTTCACTCTAAATTGACTGCATGACATCAGCTAACAGGCAAAAAACATTTGTGAAACACACACACACACACACTAGTTTTGACCCATTTCAAATAGCTTTCAATTGTATTAAACTATCCACAAAATAAAAACTGTATGCCAAATCATCTGGAACAGAGCCAAAGATCAGGGCAGCTGCAAATATTGTGACCCTAAACTGGGTTTGTAAAATCCTGAAAGTTACCGTCTTCCCTTCATCAGCTCTCAGAGAGCCTTGGTGTGGAAATCCCAAGGCCTAAACCTGAGGTGTAGCTCTATAAGCAATTGTTGATTGCATGTGCTCACACTTCAAAGGCCACTTCAGACACAAAAAGGAACAGGGTTTTGATATGTCCAGGAAAACGAACATCATATAAAATATGCATGCAGTATAATACTATGCATGTTTTAAAAAAGCAAGCCCCCCTGTGTTCGCTTGGGCTTATTCTCAGGTAGGTAGGCATAGGGTTGCATCCTGATAACATAATTTTATGCATAATTGTATGTCTACTCAAAAGCAATTTCCATTGGGGTTAATGGACTTTATTTTCTGGTGAGTGTCCTAAAGACCGAGAACATTCACCATTTCCCTGTAATATTTTAAAGTATTGTTAATGATGGATTGAGGATCCCAATGCCATTAGAGTACAAAATGAGGACATGGTAGATTTAATCTGGAGTTTAAAAAGAAGGGCGGGGGAATGGACACGACTCAGTTCACTCCAGATTAATTACACAGAGTAGTTTGGATTTAGCAGAGTAGCCTGCATGATAGTCAGTTTAGCTGTAAGTCTTCTCAATATGAATTACCCATAAAACTTTATGAACAAGGGGATACATATGACGGCCTGCCTCAATGCACACTAGATCACATTGTGCATGTATTACCATCATACGCTTCCATCTGCTATATTTCTTTGAATGCCAATGCAGAGATACTATTGGAGCTCAGGTGCATGGCAGAAGCGTGGGAGGCTGGCATCCTGTAGTTAAGGTGAGTAGTAAAAAAAACAAGGTTCTGTTCTTATAATCCTCAAATTCTACAGCTAATTAAAATGACATATATTGGGCTAATAACCATGGCATACGTGATCTACCTGATGAGGAGCATGTAAGTGTCACATTCCAGACCAACCCAACAGAAATTGCAATAGATGCAGCAAGTTTAAAAAGTGCTGAAAATTGGCACTTGTGAGCCCCTTTCCCCAGTTTTAAATAAAGCATATCACATACCTCTTTCCAATTTTCAGGGGGGGGGGGGAATACAAATGTACTTTATTCAGGCTTGTTGTGGAGTACACTCATTCATTGCTTTGGTGGGTCTTCTGATGATCATTTCAAATGTTATTAATGGCCCCATAATGTTTATGGATAGCAAATTCTTGCTAAATAGTGGTGTGGATGCTGGAAGGAAAACTAAACTTTTGCCAGGAATGAGATGGTTGCAGAGGGAGCCACCTGTGTGTGTGTTGGTTTTAAAATATGTATTTGTTTGTTTTTGCATAAAGTATTGTAAATCCCTTTGAGTTGCTGTGGCAAAAAAGCAACTAAATAATAATAATAATAATAATAATAATAATAATAATAATAATACGCATGCAATATCTATTATTTTATTTATGAAATACCACAGTGTGCTGCAGTGGTTACATGGGGACTTTTTGATCTTTTGGACCCATTGGCACATTTGGAAACACTAAAAAGCTGTCATGGGAGAACTCCCACCCCCAAAAAAGCATGCACGCACCGACTTACTGGCCCAAATGAACTCTATTTGACGTTGTTTCACTTGTGGAACTGCCTGCAACTTGTCCCATTAAGCCAGATCCATATTACTTCTTTGTTTCAAATCAGGAATTTATTAAGTGGCTGCATAAATAAAAAGGGAATGCAAACTGAAGGCTGGTTACTGTAATATGTGCTGTTTTGTTAATGCTAGAAATGATACAGTAAATTTGGAAGGTCAATAGATAAAACGATCTAGGACCTTTTGCTCATGAATATATTTAATTTGCTCTTGCAAATGATTTCAACTGCATTTCACAAAATACATACTAACTCCTCTGTTTTTCTTTTCTTTTCTTTTGCAATTAACATTTCCTAATAATTCATCCAGGCAGGCTGTCTTAATCATAGTTCATTCTAGCATAAAATAAATCTTGCTGTGTTTGAAGAGAACCAGGTCAACTTAGCTTATTTCTTTTTCTATGCCTTCTTATTTCAAAAGATTAGCATGGTTAATAAACTTTGTCCATTTTTGGTTATTCAACGGATGAATGAAAATGAATAAATTTTGCTCAGAAGATGGTGTGCATGTGTGGGTGTGGTGGGGGAAGGGAGGGGTAGAAATCAGAATCCAGTTATTCTAATTTTATTTTGATTGTTTGCTTTAGACTCATAAGAGGATGCAAATTAACAGTTCTTGTGCTGATGGTTCTCTGTGGAGTACTAATTGCATGCAGTGTGCTTCAAACTGATTCTCTGAATGATTGCCAAAAATGATTAAGCTCCTTTATAGAACTCTCATGGGGATTTTTTTTTTGTCACCAAATTTCACCTAAAGTGAGGCCCTTCCTTTGGCAAAACATCAGAGAAATTGCCAGTGAAGTTAAACAGAGATTATTCAAACTCCTAATAAGAATTTATGCACATCCATGCTATCTAAGCACCAAGAAACAGTGTAGTGTAATGGTTTATAGTCTTGGAGTAGAGCTAAGGAAACTCAGATTCAAATGTCTACTTAGCATCAAAGCTCACTAACTAAGATTGGGCCAACCCAAAATATTTTGTTGCCTGTCACCTCAGCCCCATTCCACTTACACCTTTGGTCAGCCTAATAAGTGAATCTTAGGTCCCATCTGAATTGTGTGCCAAGGCCACATGACCCGCAGTTCCATAGTAGATAATTGTGGATCGAGGGCCCGACCCCCGCTATGTGAAATAAACACACAAGGACACGTGATGTAAGGTTAATGGGCAAGAAAAGGCCACAACTTTATTGATTACAGCAGTGAAAAGGTATTGGCTTAGGCATTGGATGACTATAGGAGGTGGGTTTATTCAACAGTAGGTGGAGCCTGTTGATGCCAATCCAACTATAGGCTCACCCCCTGATGTCACCGAGGGTCGTGCCATGGCCTCCTGCCAAGCAGGCATTGGACGGAATACACGACCGCCAGATTCCTTTAACAGAATAACCCACGGTAGATAGCGTAGGCGATGGCCACACCTAGCCCTTGACACAGCACAACACATGAATCCAATGCCTAACCTACCCACCAATACCACAAAAGTTGTGACGATTGCTACGAGGTAGGCGAAAAAAACAAAAAGCCTAATGCCAAATGGAAAAATTCCTACCAGGCCCCCCAGACAACCGGGGCAACCAACCTAAGGTCCATGGCAAGGCCAAAAAACCTAGACCCTGAGCTAAATGGGAGTGGAGGGTGGGTGACTCGCTGAGGGACGACGACAAATGAGGAGGAGGCGGAGCTGGCCCCGCAGCATTAAGCTGCTAAACACGCCCCCCGGAGACACCTGGTTGGCTGCCTCCGGTGGGCGTGGGCACCAGCCAGGTGAAGAGGGGCGGGGGCTAAGGCCCCCGGCCAGGAGGCGGAGCTCGGGCTCCCCCCCACAACCACTCCCCTCTCTTCCAGGGAGGAGAGTCTTAAGCACACGGACACAAGCATTTTGATTTATGGGTTCAAATAGGCCACAACTTTATTGGTTACAGATGTGAGCTGTTTGGCTTAGGCATTGGGTGAAGTCAGGCTATATCTCAACTCCCGCCCACCCACCTAAGGGTAAGCCAGGGAGTCCAACTGAGGGTAAACCACCAATAAGTGCACCCCTAGGGGTCCCCACTGGGGGAACTGGACAGAATCCACGCACACCCGATCCCTTTAACAGGATACCCTTAATGAAGAGGGGTAGGCGAAGGCTACAATCTCCCCTCCATCTAAACAAAGGCTTACCCAATGCCTAACCTCACAAAGTTGTGACGATTGCTACAAAGTAGGCGAAAACCAAATGGCTGGTGCCAATTTGCCAAGTGGAAAAGATTCCTACCCAGCCCCAAAATTATGGCAACCGACATTTGTCCATAGCAAGGTTGAGTCATAGCCAAGCAGAAAAAAGAGGGAGGGTGGGTAGGGGGATCTGAAGAAGAGGGGTGAGAGAGGAGAATGCCCTGGCTGCACCACGGTTAAATTTCCCGGGGCCCCACCCCCCACCAGCACTGGTTGGCGGACCTACACATTTAAAGTGATATCATAGAACTTTAAACAGTGATGGCTCCCCCAAAGAATCTTGGAAACTGTAGCTTGTTTGCTGAAAGTTTTTAGACGATGCCAGTTCCCCTCAAAAGCTGCAATTTCTGGAGTGGTTTATCAATCAAACCCTCTTCCCAGAAAAGAGGGTTTGTAGTTCTGTGAAGAGAATCAGGGGTCTCCTGACACCTTGCAGCACTCTTAACAAACTGTAATTCTGAGGATTGATTCATGATCCCAGGGTGAGCTACAACAACAGCAATAATAATACATGGCAAACCAAAATTGGAAAAAGAAAAGTCATTATAGTGCAAAAGTTAAAGCAAATTTAAACTTATTAAAACAACCTTATTAAACGTGTGACCAATTCATCAATTTGCAGCTGACCTCATAGCACTAACCACTCAGCATAGGCCTGATAAAAGATGTATTAACATCCAGTGGTTAATAATAAATTTATTTGGTTCTCATTTTAATAAAACGTAATTTACACATTCTGAATCACTATATAAAGTGAAACAAAGGCATCATTCGAAAGTCACACTTCTCTGAATTTTATGATGCAGGTTCCCAGCTAAAAGGGAAATTTAAAAATATGTGCATTGGGGAAAGTGCTTCGAAAAATGGGTATTTTGATGACAACAGCATAGTATGGAAAATTCTTGGAAAAATACATATATTAAGCAAGATTACATAAATTACGAGAAATGGAATCAAAACTGAATATGTGTTTTTGCAATGACTTTAAAATAATAATAATTTAAAAAGCTTGATGTGGAAATGGGGTAAAATAAGAAACCAAGGAAATTAAAATTGACTGATTTGTCATTCAATAGTTAACACTGATGTCTGAACCAGATAGGGAAAAACCACCATAAATTAGAACAGAAATTTCTAGCAATAGCATAACACAAAATATGTAATGATCAGAGTTGAACATTTACAGATGTTGGGGTGTATCCAGTAGAAGTTCTAGCAAAACGCTTTTAACAAATTACCATTTCAAATGCTTTCATTCACATACATTACATGGGTTTTGGCTTTTTCCCAATCAATCCATTGACAGAGTCTGCCAGAAAGAAGAAAACAAATCTGATGTTATGTTGACAAACATGATTGTACTGATGATAAGAAGAAAGAAAAATAATTGTTCAAATTGTCAACAGACCCAGAAACAAATGAACTTTGGTTAGTTTGTCTTTTATAAAACTGTCATTTGTCAGCATGATACACACAACTGAAATGAAAAAGGTTGCATGTGTTAAAACTTTCCTATTGTTGTTTTTCTTAAAAAATATTTAGCCAGGCATGGGGACATTCCACCAGTGAAAGAGAGCTGTGGGTGTTAAGCTTCACCTTATGTTAGTTCAGAAAAATTTCAGTGTTGTAGATTAAGCAGTTTTTCTGCATCAGATATTACCTTTCCTCAAACTATGTATTTTTAATGCATCTGGTAATACTCTATTTTTTATATATATTAAAAAGCAGGTATTAATTGAGCATTGAAATGAAACAACCACCCCTCCCCATACAAAACCTAGTATGTTGGCTGTGAAGTTTCTACCAAAATTTTCAAATTTTCTCATTTGGAGGGGGACAAACAGAAAGGGAACAGACTTGCTGCTGATGGATGACTCTCATGCCCTCACTCGGATTTGGCTTCATGATGATGCCATGTGATAATATCATAAGTGTAATTCTGCTCTACTCTTCTGAGTAATCTGGTTTCTTGATTTAGCAGCAGGAGTAAAAGGTAAAGGTAAAGGTACCCCTGCCCGTACGGGCCAGTCTTGACAGACTCTAGGGTTGTGCGCTCATCTCACTCTATAGGCCGGGAGCCAGCGCTGTCCGAAGACACTTCCGGGTCACGTGGCCAGCGTGACAAGCTGCATCTGGCGAGCCAGCACAGCACACAGAACGCCGTTTACCTTCCCGCTAGTAAGCGGTCCCTATTTATCTACTTGCACCCGAAGGTGCTTTCGAACTGCTAGGTTGGCAGGCGCTGGGACCGAACGACGGGAGCGCACCCCGCCGCGGGGATTCGAGCAGAGCTACAAAGATGCTGAGGGATCTGGAAACTGAAGGTTGAAAGAGCTAAGTAATTTTAGACTTGATAAGGTATGATTAAGAGTTGATAATAATAATGCTACTCTTCAATGGTGGCCATTTTCAAAAAATTATCTCCATTGAATAGATGATGGACCTTGTTTCTGCTCTTCTGCTCCAGAAGCTAGAATCTGAACTACAAGTTCAAATTAACAGAAAGGAGATGTTATCTACACATTGGAAAGAATTTCCTGATAGTGCAAGCTGTTCAAAACAACAACAGTGGAACAGTCTAGTGCTATGCCAACTTTTCTCTTGACATGCTGCACAGAAAACTAGATGACTGATGGAAGGTTCCTAAGCTACCTTCACACTAACAAACTAGTATTCGATGTGCATGCATTTTCCTTTCTAATATAGTGGAATGTACCATCCCTCCCAGACACAGCTTTACTATATCCTTGAGAACTAGGTGTTTGCCATATGACAAAGATAAGGAAAAAGAAATGGTGAAAAAGAGAAAAGGTCAGAGCTGGACAATAAGTATTGCAAAACAGAATGAGAAACAGCAAAGGGGAATGGGTATTGCCCCCAACCTTGGCCAGCCCTCACCTGCCTGCCTTCTTACTTATATCCAGTCCAAGGGGGTGGCATTGACTGTCAGCTTCCTTCTCTTTAGTGTCAGTATTGCTATTTTAAAACTCAGCAGGGGAAGAATGGGAATAAACTAGAATTACAGGCACCAACTGATTTAGGTGAGTCCGATTGATCCGCAAATGTCACTAAAATGGTGAAATGGGGGCAGAACAGGGACGGGGTGGAACACTTTACATGGACCCTGCTGATTGGGGGGGGGGGGGGAGAGATTCCAGAAAGGAGGATTGCCTGTAGTTGGCTCTGTTTGTCATTGGCTCTTGTTCTACCTACCATTGGTCTCACTGGATTCTACCCTACCAGTCCCAATGGCCAATAGCCACCCTGTGGGATTAGGCAGCTGGTACTGAGAGCCTAACTTGGTTCCAGAATACAATTTTGGGTGCCTTGAGGCAGGGGTGGACTTTGGTAATACGGTGCCCTGAGCAAGGACAAGATTTAACACCCCCACCCCTTAAATATTTCTTATTTTCACAATAATTCCCATCGGTAGTGTTACTTTTTAATGGGTATTCTCAGAATAATATCCATATACTGTTGTTGTTATTTTGTGCCATGCAGCTTGGATTTAGGGTGGTACAGGGGAATCGCCTGCACCAACCTAAATCCAAGGCTGCCAGAGGAGACACTTGATTGGTACACAAAAATTATGTGTTCCAGGCATTTGGGTAGTTAAGTCAAGATGGCATGATTTTTACTGACATTATCCCAAAAAGTTACTTCCCCAAACTCTACCAGCCACACCAAATGGGACATGTGTTTTCTGAAAGAGATGGCTAGATTAGAGAGGCATTCAAGAAATTTAATTGATGCTTTAGGATATGATCATTCAGCAGTTTATCAAAGCTCTCCTATTGATTCTGCACATCATTCATTTCTTTGAAGGTACCTTTGTGTAACTTTTTATTGTTTCTGGACCCTGAGAAGAAGAAGAAGAAAAAAGCTTAGATGTAATCTTTCTGATAAAGCCGTAAAGAAGATAAGCCACTGGTCTTTTCTCCTACAGAGCAGAAAGCGTTTCTTGGGTTTACGGCAAAGAAAATCAGAGCCAAGCCACAAAATTACCTTTTCCACAATCTGTCTGTTATCTCCCATCAGGCTGGTCCCTAATGTTGATGGATACAGAGTGTGGTGGCTTTAGCACTTTTCCTCTCTGGCAAAGTTCATCCTTTCTTCTGTTTGCTTAGTTTTCTTGGGATGAGAAATGATCATCTGTTGAGTGAATGGAAATATAACTGTTGGATAATCTCTACTTCTACCATAGTGGCATATTTTTTGTGTGAATGGAGGGGGCAGCCTTTTGTAAGTGAGAGGCGAGTAACAAAGACCAAAACTCTTTTTTGTAGTAATTGCTTGTTTGCAAATATGCTGAGCATGGAACAACAGGCAGGCCCTGAGATAAGTCATCTTCCAGTGTTAACAACAAGTGTCATTATCCCATGGGGTGGCAGTGGGGGCACATGTTCTAGCCCTTACCCAATAACAAAGACGGGCTAGATGTTCCTCACCTCTGTTCTGTGCTCCAGAGGGAATAATGTCCCTAATCTGAGAGATTATTCTCCCCTCCCGCTTTATTATGATTATTCCTCCCTTTATTATGATTAGGTTGTATCCAATGCTAGTACTACTCAGAGTAAATCAGTTGAAATTAGCAGACACAACTAACTCAGGTTAATTAATTTTAATGGGTCTATTCTGAGTAAAAGGTAGCTGGATACAACACATTCTTATTATCATTTCTATACAAGCCTTCCTCCCAAAGGCCACATAGGGCAGGATATACTTCTCATCCCCTTCCCCATAGTTGAGTGTCTTTGAGGGTGTGGGAGATAGTCCCCCTTCTCCCATAAGGGAAAGCCTCCAGGAGATATTCCCCATCACCCTGCCATAGGGGAGCACTTTTGAGAGCATGGGAGATATTCCCCACCCTCTCCCCCATGTGGAGAATGCCACTGGGGATGTCATCTAGAAATGTAGGGAGATACTTACACCCTCTTCCCCATACATCGAGCCCTGCTGATTTTGGGTGCAGCTGATACAGTGGTGAGCAGCTTGGGGCACAGAGGTTTCACTGAATCTATGTCTGGGCATCAGCTACACAACACATTGATTCCAAAGGCAGTTTTTACATGCCACAAGCTACACTAGAGCCTAGAACCCATACACTTGGGTTCATATAATCACTTGTTTACATTGTTAAAACCTTGTTTATGGAAGACAATCTTACTCAGCTATGAGTGATCACCAAAGAAAGAAGATGCCCTATAAAAAGGCACAGTTGGTTATGTGCCCCCCCCCCCTGCAATACTCCCTGCCAATCAGTTAGAATGCACATTGCCTCACTACCTGCATTCTCTGGGGGTGCTAGGGGATTACCCCCAACATCATCCAGGGAGGCTAGGGTTCTAGCCCTGACACCCACCAGGGGGGTAGGGAATTAGTCCTGACAACTACTACTACTACTACAAAAACAACCCCCAGGTTCTAGTAGGCCCAGGGAAAGTGCCCACTCTCTGAAGGGCATTGTAGCCCCGGAGGCTATAACTGGGTGGCTTGACTACATAGAAACTAAAAAATCAGACACATCTGCACAACTGTCGACCGCTCCCCCTAAAGGCAGCAAGCAGGAACATCCACATGCAGTGAAGCCAATGGGCTTCTCCAGCTCTGCCATGGTCAAGAAGAATCCCTAGAAGTCCAGCAATTGAAGCGCTTTCCTTATATAGTGATAGTGGGACATCACTGGATGTTTACTGGGATGCAGTTGGCATAGGCATGTCAGCAGCCGCCAGGATGCTGAGGCAGTGTGGGAAGGAGGTGTCTCTTTTGATGAGTATCCCCTGGATGCTCCAATTCTGAGGACTCCCCGCCTTCAGCATTCACCTGAGTAAGAAAATCAAGGAATACCTCTTGAATAGAAAGTATATTGTATCAGGGCACTTAAAGGGGTCCATTTAAAGGGATCCAGGAGGAAGTGCTTCTGTCCAGATGCCCAGATGGGCCTAAACACCCGCAAAATTGGAGGGGGTCACCCTGATTTTATGTATGTCATAGGGTGATCCTTAAACTTGACCAAGCAATCAACCAGCAGATGGGTTTGTTGATAACACACTCAGTGCCTACACAAAACCTGGTAGCATCTGTACAGTGGTACCTTGGGTTACATACGCTTCAGGTTACATACGCTTCAGGTTACAGACTCCGCTAACCCAGAAATAGTACCTCAGGTTAAGAACTTTGCTTCAGGATGAGAACAGAAATCATGTGGTGGTGGCAGGAGGCCCCATTAGCTAAAGTGGTGCTTCAGGTTAAGAACAGCTTAGGTTAACAACGGACCTCTGGAATGAATTAAGTACTTAATCAGAGGTACCACTGTAATTGATAAACTTGTGGCCTGCTAAAATTAGTTGACCTGTGTTTATTGCAACTACATATATAATGCCTTGACCCTCCTACCTGCGTCTCCAGTGCACTTGGCCCTCAACAGATATTGAGAAGGTCCTGCCAAAGAACAGTACCCAGTGGCAGCATCACCAACAGGACCCAAACTGATTGACATTGAGAGAAACATACTTATTAGGTGTGGTTTTTTTGGGGGGGGGCAAGTGGTTTATGACTTTGTACTCTAGAACTAAACTTGAACGGGACCCGGTATCTCACTGGCAGCCACCAATGCAGCTTGCTCAGTCAGGACTCACTCACCATTCACTTTACGATCCTCAATGGCGTATAACTTCTCTTGAAATGGAAAAAGAAAGAAATCCATTGTTTTAAAACATCCCATTTTTTTATCCACATAGACTTGCAAGCATGTTAGATCTGTCATTCTCTCTACTTCTTTTTGCCCAGTGGTGATTGACAACCCATTGAGCAAATGTTTAAAGGGAGGGGGATGTGGAAGCAGACCAGAAGCAGAGGGGGAAGTGTCAACTCGGCAGGCAAAATGAACAATAATTCAGAATGAAAAATGCAACCGTGCTCAAAATCTAGTTTAAAGATTTTGCATTTGTGAGGACAAAGGACATTTGACAACTTGACTCATGTTGCAACTTCGCCTCCAGCAACTGTCAAATTAGTTCCTAATGTGACTGGGGGAAGAGATGTGGCTTCAACAATGCCTGAGGGCTGGAGTTAAGTTACTCATCAGTAAATCGCTGAAAACATTAGCATTTACTTGTTTATCTCTTTTGGGCCATTCTTGGGTTACATTCTGCCTCATGCTGACTTATGTAATTTGCCCATTGTGATTTACCAATGATTTTGTCCATGCAATCATTCATATAGTAATTAGAAAAATTACTCAACAATATAGGGAAAGGTAAAGGTAAAGGTAAAGGTACCCCTGCCCATACGGGCCAGTCTTGACAGACTCTAGGGTTGTGCGCCCATCTCACTCTATAGGCCGGGGGCCAGCGCTGTCCGGAGACACTTCCGGGTCACGTGGCCAGCGTGACATCGCTGCTCTGGCGAGCCAGAGCCGCACACGGAAACGCTGTTTACCTTCCCGCCAGTAAGCGGTCCCTATTTATCTACTTGCACCCAGGGGTGCTTTCAAACTGCTAGGTTGGCAGGCGCTGGGACCGAGCAACAGGCGCGCACCCCGCCGTGGGGATTCGAACCGCCAACCTTTTGATCGGCAAGCCCTATACGCTGAGGCTTTTACCCACAGCGCCACCCGCGTCCCCAGAATATAGGGAAAACTTACATGCAAACACAAAAGTTCTAATTAATGGGGAGTTCTTCCCCTTAGTTTTGGCTCAGCTCAGTTTCTCCTTAATGGTATATCAACAAGGAGGGAATGGTACCTTTCTTAGGGTAACAGTTTATGTTGATCTTAGGGTGTCAGTCTGGGACCTGAGACCGGTGTTCAAATCCCTACTCAACCCTGAAGTTCATTGAGTGACCTTGAGCCAGTTAGCCTAACTTTCTTCACAGGGTTGTTGTGAGGATAATACTGAGTACATTTTGCAGTCACAGGTAACATTTGAAATAACAGGGTCTAAAACTGTACCTGCCAATCTCAATGATGAAGCAAAAAAATAAAATAAAATGTGATTGTTTCTTGCAAAAGGTGCTGCTCAGTTAAGCCAATTTGACAGAACAGAAAAGGAAGGAGTAGAGCCTCATCTTTTGAGCTAAGTCTCATAATGCATGGTAGTTTGCACTTTAATGGGTAACTAATGTACACAACAGCAAACTTAAGACATCTTTAAAGAGACCATAGGGATGCGGGTGGCGCTGTGGTCTAAACCACTGAGCCTCTTGGGCTTCCTGATCAGAAGGTTGGCGGTTCGAATCCCCATGATGGGGTGAGCTCCTGTTGCTCAGTCCCAGCTCCTGCCAACCTAGCAGTTCAAAAGCACACCACAAAAAGTGCAAGTAGATAAATAGGTACCACTCCGGTGGGAAGGTAAACAGTGTTTCCATGTGCTGCTCTGGTTTCAGTGTTCCGCTGTACCAGAAGAGCTCAGTTCAAAAGCACACCACAAAAAGTGCAAGTAGATAAATAGGTACCACTCCGGTGGGAAGGTAAACAGTGTTTCCATGTGCTGCTCTGGTTTCAGTGTTCCGCTGTACCAGAAGAGCTTAGTCATGATGGCCACATGACCCAAAAAAACTGTCTGCGGACAAACGCCAGTTCCCTCAGCCTGTAATGCGAGATGAGCACTGCAACCCCAGAGTCATTCGCGACTGGTCTTAACTGTCAGGGGTACCTTTACCTTTACCTTTCAAAGAGACCATAGGAGCCAACTCCTAGAGGCCCTTCACACCCATCCTAAAATATTTCAGGGGCCAAGCTCCCCCCCCCCCCAGTTGATGGGCATTGCCATTCAAATGGTGCGTGTGTACCACATCATGTGATCATTTATGCAGGCACAGCTTTCCTGAGCCCGCCCCCCTCAATATTTTATTCAATCTGATACCCCTGAAAAGGACATTCATGTTAGAGACATGAAAAATAAAAAATGAACTGAGAAATATCCCATACTTGGGAGGGGGGGGGAAAGAATATCTGTTTTAACTTTTTAAAATCCTGAATTTTAAATAGGTTTATCGCACCCTGGGACCCAATGATGAAGGAGTGGACAAATATTTAACAATGGCAAACAGCAAGCATAGCCAATAACCAGAGGTTATGGGAGTTGTAGGTGACCTACACCTGGCCTGTGTTCATACGCTTTTCCTATTATTGGTCTGTCAAAAAACAACAACTGCATTTTGAATAGTGAGTATGTAAATAATGCATAAACATTTGCCAGGGGTGGAGGAACAGCAACAGGTGGAAAGACTACATCTGTATGAAGAGAATCAGTTCAGCACCCAAGAGAAGCTCAGCGGGAGTGGGGGTGGGGAGTGGTTAAAAATAATTTGTTCCTTTTGTAGCAATACTCTAAGGGGGAGGAATTCAACACTGTATGCTGGCTTGATGTGGGCTGTTTCTTTGTCTGAGGAGCACATCAATGAAAGGCACCCTGAGGGACAGAAGGATGGAAGATCTGAACTTAATGAATGTTGACAATGACTATAACTGATGTCCTTATTACGGATGACAAGGGGCTTAGGAGACTGTTCTGCCATATTGACATTGTTCCAGTTCAAATGCTCTCTCTTTTTATTTCTGCAAAGAGAGGGAGGAAAAGAAACAACAACATTTTTCAAAAAGCTACTTTAAAAAAAAGAAAAAGAAATGAAACAAGCTGGGTGACATTTTCCACTATTTGTTCCCCAAAGGCCAGCTTTCTTTGTCTGCTGGCCTTTGCCACCTAAAACAAAAACAATGCTACAAGTAACATCTATATATTACTCTTCTCTAGCCAAACATGCTAATTCTTAAAATCAAAACTTGGCGTGAACTTCCACCCCCAACCAGGATCAAATGAATATTTCAAGAGCATTGGAATATTGATACATATAGTTCTCCTATTATATTTGTCTCCATCTCTTCTTCTACATCTTGCCTCTCTATGTCTGTGCCAAAGTGTAGATTTTAATCTCCACAGCACAAAAGCTTAATAAAATGATGAGCACATTAATTTATCATTTATTGTATTGATCCCAGTGCAACTTGAAAAAAATATTTCTCTACCTAATTGATGCTCTGTACTCTAAACTTCAATAGGTCCAATTCAAGTTTTGTTACCATTCTTCTCCATACTGGAGCTGTACAGGGCAGCATTAAGACTAAAGAGGAGGAAGCTGACAGCCAGTATCTCACCCTGGACGTATTATAAGTAGGGAGGCAGGTGTGGTGTATGTGTTAGATTAATAACTTGCATAATTCAGGATGCCCATAAACATAAGATGAACTTGATTTAACTATTTGCAATAGTTAAATAAAGGAATCCATAGCTTCTCTATTGCTGAATCCTCCTCCAACTCAGATAGGGTTGCCATATTTTGAAAAGAGAAAATCCAGACATAAAGTTGTTGCTGAGCTCATGTGTGTGTGGGGGGGGGGGGACAAAGGTGTGTGACTGTCTAAGGGCAGACTGAAATCAGTGAGACAGTACCCTATTTGTCCTTACCAGCCAGCCTTAACTTCAATTTGGATTGCAATGAGGAATTAAATCTTTTCCCTATAGAAAACTCTCTTCCAAGTAAACAAACAAATGGAGATCGGTACTTATCCTGTCTTAGTCACAGTCTATATCAGGAGCTGGAAATCAGGGGACTATAGTAGCCAACTCCTAGGGGTTGAGGGGGTCTTCAGCCACCCCCATAACATATTTGAGGCGGCCACCCCCCCAAAAAAAGTTGATGGGCATTGACATGCAAACAGTGTGCATGTACTGTGTCATGGGTTCAATTATGCAGGGTGGGGCTTATCTACTCCTCCCATATTTTATTCAAGTTGGCACTCTTGCAGGGGACTATTTCACACCAGTGACTAACAAGAGCATTTACTTAGCATTTATTGGTTCCAGCTTTCTGGTCCGGCCACCTACTTAGGCCACATTTGCAGTATGATACCCCTTTAAATAGGGGGACGCGGGTGGCGCTGTGGGTAAAAGCCTCAGCGCCTAGGGCTTGCCGATCGAAAGGTTGGTGGTTCGAATCCCCGCGGCGGGGTGTGCTCCCGTTGTTCGGTCCCAGCGCCTGCCAACCTAGCAGTTCGAAAGCACCCCCGGGTGCAAGTAGATAAATAGGGACCGCTTACTAGCGGGAAGGTAAACGGTGTTCCGTGTGCGGCTCTGGCTCACCAGAGCAGTGATGTCACGCTGGCCACGTGACCCGGAAGTGTCTCTGGACAGCGCTGGCCCCCGGCCTCTTGAGTGAGATGGGCGCACAACCCTAGAGTCTGTCAAGACTGGCCCGTACGGGCAGGGGTACCTTTACCTTTACCTTTACCCCTTTAAATAATCATTGCTTCCCCCAGAGTATCCTGGGAACTGTAGTTTGTTGAGGGTGTGGAGAGTCATTAGGTTATCCCCTAATCCCTTCACAGAGCTCCAATTGTCAGAGTGGTTTAATAATCACTCTTCCCTGGGAACTCTGTGAAGGGCTAGAGGTCTCCTAACAACTCTGAGCACACTTAACAAACTATGGCTCCCATATTTCTTTGGAGGAAAATGTGACTGCCTAAAGTGGTATCATAGTGCTTTAAATGTGTATGTGCATGTGGCTTCAGACAGCTCAACTAGACATATATGAGGTGCAAATGTGGCATGGCACATTCTCCCATATTACTGTACTAGCTCAGAAATCACATACAGCTTGCTTGTTTGAACATTGCCACCGTGAAAAGTGTATCTGACATTAGTATAGAACACCCAAGAATGTAGGATAACCAAAGGTTGCTTACAATAATTTAAGACCTTCTATCATCACCGTCACCTAATATAATCATCCCTGGCCTACTGATCCTGCCACTTTGAAAACACCAAAGAGCCAATCATTGGGGGCTGTCTTTGTTTCACTTCTCAAGGACTTTCTGAAATCACAGCCAACAGGAAACTCCAGTGTACTGATAAGGTAGCAGCCAATTTAGAAGTGAAGCAAGCTGTCAATTGTCAATGTCACAGTGTGCTGTCCTGTTGAAATGGTTTAAATCTGAAGCCAAATGATTATTATTATGGAGATAGCAAGTGTCATCCATGGAAGCTGGGGAATATGCTGTGCCTATTTGGAATGACTGCCATTAGGGAAAATACGACTCATAGGAAACAGAGGCCTCAAACAAATAAAAACAAACACATGGCGGCAGTGAGCAAAACTGGAGCAGACAACGTTTCCCTTGTCTAATAGGCAGACTCCATTTTTATTTATTTTGTCTGTTATTGCTGATGAGAAAGAGGGCAATAGATGCAAGGGCAGCGTGCCCAATTATTTCCAGAAAATGCAATAACATAATCTGGCCAGTTTAAAAAATAATAGAAAGAAGAAGTGAGATTTGAAAAAATGTCCTTTGGGGATCAGCATCTCTCAACAATATAGTTTGAAAAGAGAGTGTTGTAGATTAGCATTCACTAACAACCAGCAGCATATATGAACCTTTAGTAGCACTTTTTGCAGTCCTGCACCTGCAGTGACTAAGCTAAATGAATAGAAACAAACCTCTGACTGGACCCAGTTCATGAGAGGAAGAGGGAAGATAGGCTTTGTCCCATAGACCAAAATGCCTAGCACAGCCATAGCATAGAATGCGGTATGGGTCCCAAAGCATAGGAAACACAAGGGAGGTAGAAATATGCCTTTTAGCAGAGTAACATTGGTTGATACGTGGGCTGTGTACTGGATGTGGCCAAATCTTGAACCAAATAAGACCGAGGAGCAGAGGATTTAATCCCCATAGGAGAGGTGCTTGCAAACCAGCACCCTGATGATTGAATCCTCAGCTCACCAACTGCTGAATGAACAATTGAATCCTGTAGGGTGATCCTTTCCCCTCCATCTCCACCTCCTGGCCAATAGAAGGAAGAATCAGTCCTGTGATGTAAAGCTCTACATGTGTGAAAGGCTCTACGTGTTGAAAAAGAATCCTTATTGCCTGCTCATGTACAGAGTACACCGTTATTCTCACTTGCGTCAAGCAGCCTCATAAAATCTTAGTTGCTTCCCAAACATGCTGCTGTTCAACAGTCAACTGTAGCACATACAGCAGATGCTGCACAAGCAAATTGATTTTCTGTCCCATAAAAGTTGGCTTGAGAATGTGGGAAGTCTGTACAAATCTTACTATCTTAAGATCCTTAATGGCAAATGTTGCTTACTTGGCTTGTGAGGAAGCCAGATAGTGCTATGGAGCAACACCAGAGATTATGAGGGGCCCCCACACATAGTCCATCTTGTTTCCAGCAATTGCTGACCACTAAATTCCAGTTGTCTATACCTGTGTCAATCCATTTAATGGGCTGAGCTTCACAGTGTGTTTCTGAAGTGATTATTTGTCTTGTGGGATTTATTACTGATGGTGAAGGATGGCTGAGAAGGGAAATAAAGACCTCCCGCCCTGTGGCATCAAACTGAGTTTGCAAGGGGACAGTCTGGAGATAAAGCCAACTGTAACCCTGGGAAATGATAAAAATGCATCTTTTTCTGTTCCACCCTGCATATGTCACATGCAACACTTTCCCCTTTCTATTGCAGTTCACTTTCTGTCAAAAACTGTTATTTGTCGTGTTCTCCACTGTGATAGAGATATGCTATATAAATTACTTTATTGTGTTACTTCATCCTATTCATTTCAATGCACAGGAAACACAGTGCAGATTGGTGTGTGTGTGTGTGTGTGTGTGTGAGAGAGAGAGAGAGAGAGAGAGAGAGAGAGAGAGAGAGAGAGAGAGAGAACACACTATATATTGGGTGTACACTGGAGAGCAACAACTATCACAAATGCTGGTTGTTTTCATTGGATTGATTTTCATTTTGGACATTGAACAAATTGGCCAACACTGGAAATTTCCATTCCTGTTTCCCTCAGAATTCTCTTTAACCCTGAGATATGCTTGTGTGTAGTGAAATTAAAATAAGAAATAAGGTTATAATATTGGATTCTAATGTGCCCCGAAAGAAGATAATAGACACAGGCCAAAAACATGAGCATCTGTATGAAATGAAAGAAGAAAAGAAACCTTCCATTTCCTGTGGCACCCTCCATCCTCAAACCATTTCCCTTGACCCCCTTCTTTCATTTCAGAGGTTCCTCTGAAACTGCTATCCCAAATTTGGGAGAACCATCAAAACTAAACAAAGGTTGACCAGACCTATAAAGCTGTAAAATAAAATAAAATAAAGAATAACTGTGCTTCTGACAATGGTGGCCACTCATTCCCCTCAACAAACACTTTGAAGAAAACTTGCCCCTCTGAAGATCAACCCTACCAAATCATCATCACCAGTAACATTCCCATCATCATCATCATCTACCCACTCAAATTCAAACCAAAAAGTTTTGACAGTACAATAGTCATTCCAGAAATGCATCTGAGCCACAATGTTGTGCTATGAAAGAGCAACAAATTGGTTTCATCTTGTAAGACACAGCAAGTCTCTTTTATATTTCTGTGCTGCACTTCCTTCTCACCTCCCCCCACCTGCTCCTTATTGCTCACGCTTGATTACAATGCATTGTTATGCTATGGAAACACTCCAGGTACATTCAGAAACAAATTCGTTCTCCTTTGTGAATTAATGGTTGTGCACATATTGATCATCTGCTACTGCAGCTCTCATCATAACCATTCTTCTGGAAACGTGGAAGGCAGCAGATGGAATGAGGGACATCTATGAACTATTCATAATTTGTTAATAGTTAAACGAGTTTACTTCTAAACACAGAGAGTGCATTGAAGTAGAGGTCCTTGGATGCCTCCGCTTGGGAGTAGCTAGTTTAAAGGCACATCACCTATGCCAAATGCCACACTCTCTCACTCTGTGCGTGTGTGTCCTTTAAAACAAACAAACAAACAAAATCTTTCATACAGAAAGTATTCTTTTTGCTGGGCCATTTTCCATCCTTAGACAATCAATTAAAATGCAATGCTGGTTTTCAGTGGAGTCCATTTACACATTCAGTAGTGTGCCACCATGTACTGATAAAACAAGTGATGTATAAATGTGTGTGCTGGTCCCAGTTACAATTTTACTCTCAGCATAATGGGCCAAGTTCAGAGATTTGGGGAAAGATTGCTAGGAACCACCAAGGTAGCATGTGATGCATTCAGAACGGAGTGGGGAACCTCAAGCCTGGAAGCAAAATCTGATCTCCTAGGCCTCTGTGTCTCACCTTTGGACTCATCCCCCAGGCTACACCCCCTCTTCAGGCTGCACTCCTCACCAGCCTAGCTTTTTGCCTGGTTGGGATGTCCCTGAGCACCAATGGCTCTTGATTATATAAAGTTATATAAAATACATTTTAGTGTTTTGAATCAATTGTCAAATAGTTGACCTTATTCTGATTACCCCAGCTAAAAACCTTGCAACCTTTGCTGTCACCTGCTCATCTTGATCTGCCAAGAGAAAGGACAATGTGGCAGTGGTTGGTTGACCCAGAATGGACAATAAAAGAGGGGTGATAATCTAAAGAGTGCAAGCCAGAAGGACATGTGCCACTGATTTGGTCCTGCCATCTCCACAGGGACATAAACGTTTTTTGTGTGGAATCTGTTGGAGTCGTCCCTCAAGTACAGCCGGGGATTGCCTAAATGGAGTATACAGACAAGTGTGTGAATGTGTGTAAAAACTAGCCAACTGTACAAATGTAAGATTTATATTCATTGATCCACCTACCTTTGACTCTGACTCTGCCCACCACAGGCATATGGCCCACAAAAGGTTGCCTGGAAAGGAATGTGGCCCTGAAGTTCTTGAATACTAGTGTGCTCATGTTGTGCAAGCCTACATAGTCTTATATATTCCAATGTGTAGAAATTATGATCCCAAATAACATGTAGTGTTAGGAAATGTAGACGTATACTGAACAATATTATTCACTTTCATCATAGCACCACTGCATTAGTGTGCTTTAACCCTTGAATGCATTAGTGTGCTTTAACCATTCAGTTCTGTTTTTTTGTCAGAGTCTAACACACCATTGAAACACACCAGTGAAAGCTGGACCATAAAGAAGGCTGATCGACGAAGAATTGATGCTTTTGAAGTATGGTGCTGGAGGAGACTCTTGAGAGTCCCATGGACTGCAAGAAGATCAAACCTATCCATTCTTAAGGAAATCAGCCCTGAGTGCTCACTGGAAGGACAGATGCTGAAGCTGAGACTCCAATACTTTGGCCACCTGATGAGAAGAGAAGACTCCCTGGAAAAGACCCTGATGTTGGGAAAGATGGAGGGCACAAGGAGAAGGGGATGACGACAGAGGACAAGATGGTTGGGTAGTGTTCTTGAAGCTACCAGCATGAGTTTGACCAAACTGCGGGAGGCAGTGGAAGACAGAAGTGCCTGGCGTGCTCTGGTCCAGGGGGTCACGAAGAGTTGGACACAACTAAACGACTAAACAACAACAACAACACACCATTGCCACATTTGGTACTAATGTACCAGATTTGGTACAATTTCAATTCCTAACGTACGAAAATATTACTACCACTGCTACCAGTACTTCTACTACTACTAAATTATTAGGTTTTGGGGTGTTTTTTGTCTTTTTATATTTTTTCCCTTTTTTCAGATATAAAAAAATATTAATTTATAAATGATCTCTCCAGAACGTTTTCTTACAAATCAGGAGCCCAGAAGAAAAATGAAAAGGGAGGTAGGGTCAACAAATGCTCTTTCAGTTGGATAAAGTACAGCTTCCAAAAAAACAAAACCCCTTTCACTGAATTCACCTATAGAAATGGAACAAGAAGAAACTATTGCAAACCTCAGCTTCAAAGAAGGAGCTGGTGGTTTGGGTAATCATGGACAGAATTTTGATGAAGGGGCGGATAAAAAAGTATAAGATTATGGGATCATAAGACCTTCCATGCGGAGTGGGGGGCAGTCCCACACAATATTTTATTCAAGGTGGCACTACTGATTGCCACCATCCCTGAACATTGGCCATGCTTGATGGAACTGATGGGAGTTACAAAGCATCTGCAGGGCACCAGGTTGGTGAAGGGCTTAAAAAAATAAAAATCAATGCATGCTTCCGAATACATCAAGTCAATTCACTCCCATAAATATGACATTTATGTCACCATAATCGAAGAACACTTTCCCTGTATCCAAGTTAGCATATTCTTGAAATTATATAAAAGGAAACCCTACTAAATGACTCCAATATGTCATGAATTCTGAGATGCTACATTAGAGTTTTCTATCTTTACTTCTCTCCTCCACCCTTATTGTAAAAGACAAGCAATCAGATTATCAGCCTCTAAGTTAAATTAGGATGGTTAAATTAACTTGAACATTTTGCTTCCTGGAAAGAAGATGCTAGAGGGGAAAATATCTACAGTTTATGGATTAGTTTAGTATTGACTTTGCAACTCAATTATCTTGTTATCTTTTCCTTAATGTTACTGAAGCCCAATGAAGAATGTAACAAGTCAGCGGAGGAGGCTACATTTTGTTGGAGATACTTGGCAGCAGCATTTTATTTTATTTTTTTAAAAAAGAAAATTCCCCAAGAGAATGTAACTTACTGAAGGAATCTCTGAATTATCACCCTGAAATGCATTATATCTAAATCGTAACAGAATTCATGCACAAGGGAATGAGATACTGAACCCGTGTAACCTGTAAACCAACATTCATGACCGTGTCATATTTCCAACTAGCTCTTCCACACTGCAAGCAAGAGTTGTTGTTCAATGGCAAGTGCATTGGAAAAGTCCCGTGTTCATACCAAGGCACATCTGGGAAAGACACCTGTGTAAACCCCCAAAGAGCTGCTGCTTGTGACTGTAGCTGACAAATAGGCCAATGGTTCCACTCAACAGAAGTAAGCTTCCTATGTTCCAACTAGCGCAAAACACAAGGGGGCTGTTACACTGAGCATAGGTACATAGTATTTCTACACATGTGTGGCTTTTTGTGTGTGTGAGTGAGTGAGTGAGTGTGCACATGCCAATTTGTACAACTCAACTATAGTGGACACTGGCACATGGGCTATACCCTCATTGAGTTCTACACAGGAACACCCTCAAGTGTGTACCCATCACACAATCCACACACTGGAAACATATCCTCCTTACTTGTTCTCCCTTATGTAATTCCAGTCATGTGGGTGTGAGACACACTTATTGGACCTGCTCCCTTCATCACAGTTCTTATGGACCACCCAGTATGTTCTTTTAGCCATTGGTGTTGCCTTACAAAAGGGGTAGAGTGGTAATTTGGGTTACGGACAGCCTAGTTAACGAACCTTTTGGATTATGAACACTTCAGACCCAGAAATGAGTGTTCCATGTTGCGGATTTTTATTGGTATACGAATGCACTCCGTTCAGGGTGCACTTCTGTTTTTAGTGCCACACTTCCATTGTGCAGCAGTGGAAAAGGAGGCTGTCACAGTGTTTCCTGCAGCCACAAGGAAGGGAAGCTGGGCACCAACCAGCTGGTTTGCAGGTGCGCAACACCTGATCCCATGCCGCTGCGGGAGGAGAGCGTTTCCTGCAGCCACAAGAGATGGGAGCTGCGCACCCACCAGCCATATGATTGGCGGGCTTGCAACTCTCCCCCATGCCGCTGTGGGAGGTACACGCTCTAGGGAGCATTTCCTGCAGCAGCGTAGTGGGGGGGATCTGTGTGGATCCCAGTTTAGCTACTGATTGATTGATTGATTGATTGATTGCTTGAATGTGTGACCAGAAATGGATAAAAGCCCTACATCCAAATGATGACTATCATCAGTGCAGGTAAGAATTTTTTAAAAATATTAGTAATCTACAACACTGTTTTATTTATTTTATAGCACAGTGCATTGATTATTGCTTCCATTTTGTGGATCAGTGGTCTTGTTAGATAGTAAAATTCATGTTAAATTACTGATTTAGGGGTTGTTTTTAAAAGTCTGGAACGGATTAATCCATTTTGCATTACCTTCTATGGGAAAGCGTGCCTTGGTTTAAGAATGCTTTGGTTTAAGAACTGACTTCCGGAACGGATTAAGTTCGTAAACCAAGGTACCACTGTACTATTGTTTTATACATTGTTCATACTGCAGCTGATGTTCAGTTTTGTGTATTCATCAGTTCATGTGCTTTCCCTCACCCCACCCTCTTATTAGTTACTGAAGCACACCACAACATACGCGCATCAATTTCATCACAGCATGAGAAGCAATCCTGATGCAGTCATGTGATCGCATCAAAATTTATTCATGCCTTGATTTAATAAATGTTTGCATGTTCTGGTGCACATTGGCAACCTGTTAAGAATGGGGAAGAGACTGTACAACCACCAATTGTGAATTCAGTTTTAGAAATCGTAAGTAGAACAGAATAACAATGATCTACATTATTGGAATTCCATTCATTCCATTCACCCTGGGAATGCAACCATGACTGCCACTATTGTGTTTTGTTTTGATGATAATAAAACCCAATTTTCCAACTTTAAGCAACAGCCAGGCATATTACCCTGATTATCACTTCTTTCATTTATGTCAGGTCCATCCAGTATTAAAGCAAACTGTTTAGACAGAAGTGAGCACAAGCTCCCCAGAGCTGATCTCTTCCCTCAACCTCTTGTGTGACCTCTTGCAAAATAAAAATAGAACTGTGTTAAATGAAAAACATGAGCCACAAAGATCTCCACCCACCTGTATGCATTTGTGACATTTTAAGGAGAGGTTGTTCAAAGCACAATAGGAACTACCAAGGGATGCCAAAACTCCAGAACAATGTAGTGCTAAGCACACTCTGTTTTGTTGGGCAGTTTGTTACATGTTCCCATCCTTCCTCTTAAATGTGCTGAAATGGAATGCCATTGTCCATTGTAGTTTTATTAGTTAAATTAATACACAGCAAATCTGACACATACACTTTCTACCAAGTTTCATGCCTTTTGGAGAACACTCTGCTTTACTGTTCTCTATATATTACCTTTTATATTTTTGGAAGTCCATGGGGCAAGCATGGGCCCTAACAGAAATAGGTAATTCTAAAATAATAACTATTTGCACACAAAGAAAAAAAGGTAAGACACAGGGCCAGGACACATTATTATTATTATTATTATTATTATTATTATTAGGAGGAGGAGGAGCAGCAGCAACAACAACAACAACAGCAGAAGTAATAGTAGCATTACTTAAATAAAATGCAGAAAATCTGGCTGAGGCAGGGGCCAGCTGTTAACGTCTGGACCCAATGTTAGTCTAAGCAGCTTAGCTTACTCTGGCTAGGCAATATACTGCCTGCTTCTTCCCAAAGGCAATGTTTTCAGAGGCAGAAGGAGGCCACCCTGATTTATAGCCCTCGCAGCTTTATGTGGGAGGTGCCAGCATTTTGGGAGCATTGAGGACATCTGGAGTTTTAAGGAAGTTCTGTGGATGTCTTTCATAAATCAGCTGCTGTAGAGTGTGGCATAACACAGAATGGTTCATGTAAAAAACAAAAAAGGACCACAAAATGCCTAGATGACACACATACAACTTCAATGAAGGAGGAGGGGCAACACTTGTGTCAACTCCCTCTGCACTTAGAGAGGAAGTAAGGATGGGTATCAAATGTTGGAATCCAGTGAAATGTGGATATGTTTAAGGAAGCATGTTCAATGTAGGAGATGCCAAGCCAGTCAAACGTGGACCAAGCAGGACAAACAAATAGTATCTTGTGAATTTTTGCAGGATTTTTATTTTATTTTTAAACTAGGACCTTTCTTAGGCACCATAGGAAGTAATGGTGTCACTGGTACCCAAAAGTTTCAAATTGGCAATACCTGGCCTTAAGTGTACGAGCCATTATGTGACCATGTGATTGTTGATTTTGATTTTCTTTTGATCTTTTTGTACTGGGAGAGGGAAGAGTGGAATATATATCCTTATTTTCTAATAGTGCAGTCCTAGACATGGATCTCAATAGGACCAATGTGAAGGAAACTAGTACAGGATTGCAGCCTAGCTGTCATAATATAGCATTCATGCAGAGTGAGGCTTGTAATTCCGATATAGATAAATGATATGTTGTGAGTTCAGAAATCAGTTATTCTTCCTTGACATAATAGCAGTATACCTTTTCCTTTTAAATTACATGCTAACCTTCCAATTTCTTAATATTGTGGTTTATTCAACATAGTTGCTATACCAAATCCTATCCTAAAACGCTACTGACACCATTAATTACTTTAAGTGCTGTTTTTAACCAATTAATATCTTACATGAACTCTATATGATGAGGTTTGAGTTCCTTCTCTGCATATTCCTGAAGTCTCCATTTGCTTTGCTCATTAATCACTGCCCAACTAGTGCTGTCAAAGTTGCTTCTTTGATGTCTAGTTATTCACTGCCTTCTTTCTTGTCAGCAGTTAATCAAATGCACTCCCTGCTGTGCGCAAAGCACAGTTTGATTTTATATATATATATATATATAAAATAAGAAATGATCTGGCCAATTTCTTGAAGAAAGGGGGTTATTTTCAAGCTTCTGCAAATTTTAATACACTGAACTTTTAGCACACAGCTTCACTTTCCAGAGGTAAACAGAGTTATTCTATCACAAATGCGTATAAAAAAGCCTTGCTGTGTTACTCTCACAGTGGCCACCTAGACAAACATGGGAAGCCCACAAGCCAAACCTGAGTGCAACACTGATCTCCCTCCCTGCACCTCACCCTCCGCTGGTCTCACTGGCTACTGGGGCTCACCCACTATCAGGCTCAAGGAATTCTGTCCCTTCACCCAGTGGCAGCAAGAAGCAGAGAAAACAAAATAATAATAATAATAATAATAATAATAATAATAATAATAATAATTTGTTCTTTATATCCCACCCATCTGGCTGGGTTTCCCCAGCCACTCTGGGTGGCTTCCAACAAAATATTAAAATACAGTAGTCAAAAATTAAAAGCTTCCCTAAACAGGGCTGCCTTCAGATGTCTTCTAAAAGTCTGGTAGTTATTCTTCTCTTTGACATCTTGTGGGAGGGTGTTCCACAAGGCGGGTGCCACTACTGAGAAGGCCCTCTCCCTGGTTCCCTGTAACTTGGCTTCTCACAGTGAGGGAACTGCCAGAAGGCCCTCAGTGCTGGACCTCAGTGTCTGGGCAGAATGGTGGGGGGTGGAGACACTTCTTCAGGTATACTGTAGAGTCCTTTCTAATGAGTCTTTTCATTCATAATAGCGATAGACAAAAGAATGCAGTCTGCCTCCAGGTAATGGAGTTGCTTCAACTGAGCTTCTCCTCCCTTCCTTCCTAGCAATGGCATTTCCCCTCACGGTGTCCGTTCATGGCAAACTGTCTCTAGGTCCTTTGCTCTTGAACTCTTAATGAAAACTGAGTTCTGGGCGAAGGGGGGTCAGAAATAGTCTCCAGTGACAACGTGTCAACTGGCTCTGCCTCCCCTCCCCCTTCTCCTAACACCTCCCAACTCTTCTGTTCATGGGTCTCTGCACTGTGATCTTCCTCAAACCCCTGCTGTAATTCAGTACTACCTTCCGCTTCTCTGGAAGCTACAGGAGGGGGGGGCGATCTCCCGCATTCCTCCTTCATCTTGTCTCTTTCTGTCCAGTCCCTGACACCCACAGTTGCAGCCACTTCTTTCCTCTGGTCTGCTCCCTGGCTATAAAAGCCAGCCATGCCTGGCCAACTGTCCCATTAGATTCCGCCTAAACATTAGGAAGAACTTCCTGACAGTAAGAGCTGTTCGACAGTGGAATTTGCTGCCAAGGAGTGTGGTGGAGTCTCCTTCTTTGGAGGTCTTTAAGCAGAGGCTTGACAACCATATGTCAGGAGTGCTCTGGTGGTGTTTCCTGCTTGGCAGGGGGTTGGAATCGATGGCCCTTGTGGTCTATTCCAACTCTATGATTCTACGTAATCTACCCCCCCTAAGTAATGTTTTTCCGTTCGCCCACAATGAGACATTTCAGGATGTGTTGTATACAAACCTATTCTTTGACCTAATCCTCACATAGTCTGAGGTTATCTTTCAGAAGAGGGAGATACAGATCCATTGGATGGAGGTGTTTTTCTATGAGCAGCAGTTGTCTTGTGCCGTTATCACAAACTGCTTCTGAATGTCTCCTATGCTTCAACAGCAATTTTTCCATGTAGCATTAGAGCAAAAGAGCTGCTCTTTGAGAAAGACTACCTGAAAATCCATTTCAGGTGTATAATCTTGACCTTCTCTTCATGAATTGAGAACGTGGGTTGGGTTGGGGGAGATCACTAAGCAGAAAGACCTTTTTGCATCCTTCAATGAAATGACCACTACATGTGTAGCTTTAATTCATTTAAATGGGACTCATGCAAAATGTGTTCCCCGTGGAGTGTACCCAGAGCTATGTTTTGCTCTTTTCTAATGCAGCCATGTTCCAATTATAGCTGAAGAATTACTTCAAGCTTAGAAATCAACAGAAACATTTTGCTGCCTGCCTATCAGGGTCAAAAGAAATGATTCTTTACAATACAAAGACTAGAAAAAGGGTTGTTGTCAGAAATGTGTTTAAAAAAACATCAGGGGGTTGTAAGTCAAATGAGAGCATCCAACTGGGAAATTCCCACCGTAGGATAAAAGTGAACTTTTCAATTGCATTTCAGCTGCCATTGATGGAGGCAAATATCCCACAAAATATCTAAAGTACAGGAAAAAATGTGAGAAAGGTCTTTCAATGAGCAAACAGAACAACAATTATAGCCTCTCAGAGGACACTTCAAAGAGGAAGGTGCCTACAGTCCCTATGAGGTGCAAGAGTATTGAGGCTGGGCTGAAACTAATAACCCATTTTATCTGCCCAAAAGAGAGAGAATAGTTTTTGAGTTTCTCAGTTGTGTGTATTTGCAAACCTCCCAATATATTCCATTTTCAATTGATGGTATTGCACAATTGTGTTATTATTTAGTGTATATTCCATGGATCACCTCATGTAAATTTGAAAGCAGTTTAACATACATTTATCCAAATAGTTACATTTTTGCATGCAATTTTGCCCATTAAACACATTTTTTTCAAACAATTTACCCCAATAAAATGAAATTATTTTCACCAATATCTGCACTTTTATGGACATTTGCCTTTAATAGATACTTTTGGGGGGTTGATGGATTCTCTGCAAAATTCAGAGAAATGTAAATTTAAAATGATACTTGTGTTTCGGTTTGTGTATTGTTTTGAGTAGTTGCTTAGATGAAGTCACATTAAAATGTGAACTGAATTGATTTTATCGCCAATCCTTCCTTGACTCATCTGACCAGTTTCCATATGACTTCTAATTGGCTTGGTATTAATTAGTTGTTGCTGTTTTTTAGACAGAAACTCTGCTCATGCAATGCCACTTGGCTAAATTAGGAATTGGTGGGCCCTTTATTTGGCAGCACTCTGTTGGGTTTTCCTTTCATTTTGTTACCAGTTCTGCTTGCAGTGGTTGCTGTCCATGTTCCAGTTACCCTCTTTTGCCATTGTCAGAGGGGCAGACACACAAGGGCCTGCAGGGCCTAAGGGACCCTGCCCTCCACTGAAGTCAGTTTGCAATGATAGGTAGTTAATTATGCTGATGTCTCAGGATACCTACTAAGGCAGTCCATGCTAATTTCCCTACCTATCTGTTTAAACCAATCTGCCAAATAAAAACCTAATGTCTGAGAGTATGTGAAAAAAGATGAACCTTAGCCAATTGTGGGGGGGGGGGGATCTTACACATGCCAAAAATGGGCAACTGGCAAATGACACAGTCTTATGAAGGATGGGTGAGTGAGTTGCTACCTAATGCTCAAGAGGCTGAAAAGGAGGCTGGGGCTGCTTTTAATGCACCCCTTACCTTGCCCAGCAAGTGAACACACATGTTGCATTTGATTGTTGAGTCTATCTTCCTTTCAGTCCCAAGCAGTGGGGCAAAACATGTCCCTGCAGAAAGAGCACCCTTTGCAAATCAGAAGACTAGATTTTCCCTGACGGGACTGAATAGGAATGAATTACCGTATTTTTTGCTCTATAAGACTCACTTTTTCCCTCCTAAAAAGTGAGGGGAAATGTGTGTGCGCCTTATGGAGCGAATGCAGGCTGCGCAGCGATCCCAGAAGCCAGAACAGCCAGAGGAATTGCTGCTTTCACTGTGCAGTGATCCCTCTTGCTGTTCTGGCTTCTGAGATTCAGAATATTTTTTTCTTGTTTTCCTCCTCCAAGAACTAGGTGCGTCTTGTGGTCTGGTGCGTCTTATAGAGTGAAAAATATGGTGCCCTGTGACAAATGGTAGAGGTGGAATTTGAGTCCACAGAGAAAGATGAAGAATTATTGAAATTATAGAAATGCGAAGTAGCATTTGTGCCAAAACAGTTGGCACAGTTTTGCAAATATGTATATTAAATTAACATATTTCCCCTGTGTTGTAAGAAAACTTTAAAAAAACAGCCATATTAGAAACAAGAAAGTTATCATAGTCCTGTAAGCACGCAAGCTTCTAAATAAAATATGTTCCACAATGTACCAGGGAATTTTTTTCTTTGTGTCTTTCTTTTACTGTCAAGCAAGATCTCTTATAGGTAGCAGCTACTACTGTTGCAGAAGGGACGTGGGTGACGCTGTGGGTTAAACCACAGAGCCTAGGACTTGCCGATCAGAAGGTCAGCGGTTCGAATCCTTGCGACGGGGTGAGCTCCCGTCGCTCGGTCCCTGCT
Source organism: Podarcis muralis (assembly GCF_964188315.1). NCBI lineage: Eukaryota > Metazoa > Chordata > Lepidosauria > Squamata > Lacertidae > Podarcis > Podarcis muralis. The sequence goes on along the minus strand of NC_135673.1, from coordinate 36,192,529 downwards.
CTTACCAACCTAGCAGTTTGAAAGCACGTCAAAGTGCAAGTAGATAAATAGGTACCACTCCGGCGGGAAGGTAAACGGCGTTTCCGTGCGCTGCTCTGGTTTGCCAGAAGCAGCTTAGTCATGCTGGCCACATGACCCGGAAGCTGTACGCTGGCTCCCTTGGCCAATAAAGCAAGATGAGCGCCGCAACCCCAGAATCAGCCACGACTGGACCTAATGGTCAGGGATCCCTTTACCTTTACCTTTATTACTCTTGCAGCAAGCCAGGCTCAGCAACCAGGCAAGGTGTGGGGTGTGCTACAGGCTCTGAACATCTTGATATCTGAAAAGGTATTAAGATGCAGAGACAATAGGTTGTAGCCAGAGTAGACCTATTGAAATGAATAGAAATGACCAGATTCCGATAATTCAAGTAGGTCTACTGTGAGTAGGGTTAGTAATGGCTACGGCCTAATATAATTAGCAGTCTGAAAAAAAATCTTGAAAAATTATACTGTTCTCATATAAGTTCTTTCGGATTTCTCCAAAGGAACCACCAAATTTGCTCCACATTTTTGGGGATTTGGGGACAGCCTAAGCATCCTGCAATACATTGCACTAGTCTTATCAGTTTGGGGGAGGCATCCATTGAAATCCCTACCACTGTAAGGAGATGTTGGGGAAAGCCATACTGTGGCTCAGTTGTAAAAAGCATACTATATTAGCAACAAAAAGATACATCAGATACCACTAGTCAGAGTATATAGTGCTGAGTTAGTGGTCAGAACTGATGCAAGGCAGTTGTTTAAAAAAGTTATCAATACTACTGAATATATGCACATCCTTGGGAGACTTACTAAATCTATGTTATGAATCCCAATCTATATAGTTCATGCTGAAAATCTACTATCACACAATTTAAATGGGCAGATCATGCCAAGATGAAGATGATATAAGGAGCTAACATAAATCCCTTATCTGTGTGGATAATTTTAAAACAGAGTGTTTCTTTTTCTGAAAAAAGAACTGGCTTCTAATGAAAAGATGGACATATAAAAAACCTGTTACTATGGGCTTCAGCTCAGATTTTTTAATTTTATTCTTGATATGGAAAGAGTCAATTTCAATCAAATGAATCACCAGTGGTTGAGTCACCCCCAAAGACATACAAAAGCAGCAAATCAAAATTTTATCAACTGTAGAGTTTAATAGCATGGGGATAAAACTAAATTGATCTATGCTGTACTTCAACATGTTAGCCAAAGCTTGAAATTAAGTGGGGCTTGGGAATATTTTCACAGTAAAGATAATAGTGTAGAAAATTGCCACTCATCAAATTATACTATTTGATGTGTTTGTGTCATATATATATATATATAGTGACATATATATAATCTGTGTATATGTACACACACACATATATATTACCTGATATAAATGGAAAATCTGTGCATATTAATGACATTGGCAAAAAAGATAATGAATATATGAGAGCCAATATATATAAATAATTTGATATACATCATTAGGACCTGATGTCATAACTATTTCATTAGCTTTTTTCTACTTCTCTAACCATAGGTAGCCTTTGTATTTGCTGAAAAATGTTGACCAAATTATTCTTTCCATTGGCAATGACAAAATGGATATCTGAACAAATCCAGGGTTGTTGTTTTTTAACCATTCAGTTGGATTAGTTATAAAATGAATCCAGATGGCCATCAAAGTTCCCCAAAACCTCATTTGCATTTAAACCTCTTGTTTCCATAATTCCTTCACTACCTTTCTCCAACAGCATATCTAGGCAACCATTGGATACTGGCTTTCATCTGGCTATATGGAAAGACTACAAAAGCCTATAAATACTTTTTTCTGTGGTTTTTAACTTTGGAGTTGAAAACTGTATATGTAGGTTTGTGGGTAAGTTGTGGCACATGGTGCAGTAATGCCCTTTGTAATACTCTTCCCTAGTGGGCTTGGAGCTTCACATAATCCTCTTTGGCACCACCAGCTAGAAGCATTTCTTGATGTTCAGCACCTTATCTGTGGTTTCTGGCCTTATTTTGAATGTGGTACTATACAATTCCATTCAGCCAAGCTGTTAAGGGTTAGCGTTTCAAATGCATCAATCCCATGTGTGAGAAGGCAGAAATATCTGTAGGAATTATCACTAGCTCTGATTCTTATGCTTTTTGAAATCTAAGAACTCAAAGGATCTGTAGAAGCAATATGTCCTATAGCCAAAAGTGAGCTTTTGAATTGATGGATGTGAACAGGACGAACAATTAATCCAATTGCCAATAATAACAACATACATGCAGTATGGAACACTGATTCAGCTCTATATATCTGCTTTTTTTGGACGAGTGTCCCAGACATGGAATGCCAGTATGTAGGAAGGCAAAAATGACTGCAGAAATGAAGGGACATCTGTCCCCAAATGACGGGTGCAGTCAGAGATATAAAATAGAGCTTTCATGAATACCCATGGCATCCCTTAAAAACAGGTGCACTGATGCATGTCGTTCTATGTAAGAGTACATTCTGTTCCATTTCAGGTAAGGAAACTGGTGCTTCACAGGTCGAGCTGAACAAAACGGTCACAATGGAGAGAACATCCGTCATGTGCTGCTGAAAGTTATGGCCCAAACCCAGATATGAAGGTTTCTTTCCTGATTTGGCTGGCTTTGCACTTTATACATTCTCAGAGGTATTCACTTTGTTATTGCTCCACGTTTTCAAAAGCTGATCCACAACACTTGGAGACACATTCTTGGACTTGGCTCAAACTAAGCCTGGAATGGCTAGCCAGAAAACAAAGTGACATTGAGAGAGAAGGTAATTCTGCCGCTTCCTTTAAAGAGCAAGAAAACGGCTTTCTACACTGCAAACACCCTGAAGGGAAACAGGCCAAAAGAGGATCTGGTCAGGTGAATTATAATGTAACTGCCACTGATTTGACATTCTGTGGCTGTAGACAACAAGCATGCTGTTGATTCTGAGGGGTTATGGGATGAGATGCTACACCAAGAGGGAGATTTGCCAGTCTGAAAGATAAGTCCCAGAAGAGTTTGAAAAGTGACTAATAGTGGGTGAGAGCTATAGAAAGGATGAATTACGATTTACACCCCCAGATTTCATGGGAAAGTTAAGTGGTTCCTAGCTAGCTCTTCTGCAGCTGAGGAAATGGGTACAATGAGAACTACAGAATATGGCGTGTTCTACACATGATGAGAGAAACATATCCAGCCACAGCTTAGGAGTTTTAAGCCTGATTGATTTCCAGGAGAAGGGATAAACATATGTTTAAACTTCTTACATTGAAAACAATGAGGTTTAAAAGTGCTCATGGAAGTCGAAAACCGCAGACAGCTGTGTGGAACCCTTTTTATACCCCCCCCCCCAGTACATAGCATAATAATTTATTAGGATCAGCATGACTGATCCAATGCATAGTTACCTGGGAGTAAGTTGTGTTGCACTCAGTGGTTCTACTGCGTTGGTTCAGCTGATAAACACACTGAATTTTAACAACAACAACAACAACAACAGTATTTTGTGTTTTCATATTTTTTTTTTTCATTTTTATGTTGTGAACCCCCCTATGCTCCTTGGATGAATGGTGGTATATAAATTTAATTAATTAATAATAAAAATAAAAATATCTTAATGTAGCTAAAATGCAACATTTAGCATTTGATTAGAAATGAAAACCATCCTGCAAATAAAGTGTTATCATTTAAACTGCAACCATAAAGTAGGGAGCCCATCAAAGGAAGGGAAAGATATATTTAACCTCTGCTTATTTTCTCCATTCTCTTAGTTCCTGTGTGCCAGTCTGTCAAATCTACTTGAAAGCCTCGTTGTCACCTCATTCACTTGTCTGGCCAAGAAGGGCCCATCAATTACGCTGGGGCCCACAGTGGATGACATCATCAGTTCCACTCTGAAAAAGTTATGGACCTGTATTCCCTTATATCAGGCACAGGAACTTCAGGCCTGACAGCCAAATACAGTTCTTAAAGCCTCTTTATCTCGCCCTCAAAACTGTAATTAGGCCATACCCCTCACTAGCCGTATTCTTCACCCCATGTCCTTTGCCTGGCTGGATTCCGTCATTTAACACTGGTAATATATCTTGCTTATCTGAATGGAGAAATCAGAGAAAGGTGGGTGGGTGCAAACTATCCTACCACCCCGAGGTATAATTTAAATTTGTTGCTCTGCTTACTTTTGGCTCTGAACATTCCCACCAATGTCAAGTGTCCCTTTGGAAGCTTGTCGAGAAGGCAATGGGACCCTGAAGGCTTCCCACTCTAGTCCTGCCACATATTCTTCTGTCACTTAGCCACTGAAAGTAAATCCTTGTGCTTAGGTAAAGGTAAAGGTACCCCTGCCCGTACGGGCCAGTCGTGTCCGACTCTGGGGTTGTGCACCCATCTCACTTAAGAGGCCAGGGGCCAGCGCTGTCCGAAGACACTTCCAGGTCACGTGGCCAGCGTGACAAGCTGCATCTGGTGAGCCAGCGCAGCACACGGAACGCCGTTTACCTTCCCGCTAGTAAGCGGTCCCTATTTATCTACTTGCACCCGGGGGTGCTTTCAAACTGCTAGGTTGGCAGGCGCTGGGACCGAACAACGGGAGCGCACCCCGTCGCGGGGATTCGAACTGCCGACCTGACGATCGGCAAGTCCTAGGCGCTGAGGTTTTACCCACAGCGCCACCCTTACTCAGTTAAAAACCCTGGTTCCTTCTCATTGCCCAGCTGCATTTGGTCTTCCTTCAGCCATTTTGCTTCATTGGTACTTTTGACAAGTCTGCTAAAAACTCATAAATGAAACAAGCTCCTTCAGATTCTCTAAAGATGGGAGACTGGTTGCTCAGTCTATTATAAATGCATTTATATTTTAGTTGTTTCATAAGGAATATTGCTGTTATCCAGTATTCAGGAAGTTTTTTTATGTCTGATGTTGTGTTTTTCTTATATTCTGTTAAAGCCACCCAATCGGATGGTGGGGTACAAGTAATACATTTATTATTATTATTATTATTATTATTATTATTATTATTATTATTTTCCACTGAGTATTAAAACCGGATAGGGAATCTCAGTTAAGAAACTGGGAAAAGAGGTAGGCATTAACAACTCTAAGTGTGTGTGTGTGTGTATTCATTCCTTCATAGAGATGTGCTTTTAAGTGTCAGTGATAAAAATGTGCCATCTGGGTAGTTGGGGATATAGTTCATGGTAATTCTAATATTTGCATATCATTTAAAGTGTAATCCCTATTAACAAAAGGCCATAGAGATTGTGAAAGTGGCATTAATAAATGATGGATCAATTTAATCCAGGATGTTTCTGATAAGGGAATCTAAAAAGAGAATAAAATAGCTATACTCTTGCCTGCCTGCAATCACAGCTGATTAGGGTTGCCACAGTTGGTATCTTGCCTGTCTTTCACTCTCCTTGTTCCTTCCCCAAAGAAAAAGCAGCTATAACCAATGGAGGAAACTGCATTATATTAGGCTTGCCATACATCAGGAAAATTTCTGACAAGTCCTGGTTTCCGGGTATAAAAACGGTGTCGGGGGGAATTTTGCCGAACTGGCAAAATGTCAGGGAAAACCCAAATGTATATGTCAGGAAAAATTCTGACATATCGGACCCTCTTAATTGAGGGGCTGGGTTGTGCGCTGGGAGCAGGACACCCCCTCTTTAGCACAGAGCGGTGCTCTGCACCGTACTGGGGTATGACACCACAGTCACACCAGGGAGGTGCTCCAATGGGAGCGTGGGGTGTGTGGCCGTGGGGCCAATTTAAACTGCGGCCCGACACTGGGAGCCTTCTTGGCCTCAAGCTGCGGAACACCCGCCCACCCACCCTCTATTTTAGGTGTGTCTTTGGCCTTGCTATGGACTTTGGTTGGTTGCCCATATTGGATCGGGGGCCTGGTAGGAATTTTGTCCATTTGGCAAATTGGCACTGGCCTCTTGGTTTTTGCCTACCTCATAGCAATCATCACAACTTTGTAAGGTTTGGTGGTTAGGCATTGGATTAGTGATGTGTGGGGGAGAGGAGGTGCAGTCATCACCTGCCCCTCCACGTCCAAGGGTATTCTGTTAAAGGAATCCGGGGGTCTGGATTTTGTCCGAAGCCAGTGGAGGGGTGAGGGCCATGCCATGACGCACCGGGAGCCCCAGGGTAGAGCTTGAGTCTATTGCCATTGACTGAGCTCCCCCTTCAGGTGGTTACCCTTACCAGACTCCCTGCAAGGCAGGGCAGGAGTCAGTTATAGTTTTGGATTCCAGTGCCTATGCCAATATCGCTCACATTCTGTATTTAATAAAGTTGTGGCCAAAATTTGCCCATTAACATTTAAACTTAATGCATGTGTCATTGTGTCTTTATTACCCGGGGGGGGGGGTGGACTGTGGCCTTGGCGCAGAAGCCATGATTTGCGGATGTGAAAATGGTGTCAGGGGGCAATTTTGCCGAACTGGCAAAATGTCAGGGAAAACCCAGATATATGGCTACATGAAAGAAAAAGCATTGGAAAACAGCTCCAAAAGCTTAAAATCACTATTTTGTGGGGAGGTTTCCCCAAAGAAGCTCAACAATTTGGGTCTGTACCCAGAAAAAAGCTCCACAATTTTGGTGGTTTCCTAAAAAAAAAAGCTCAGGAACTTTGCGGGTGCCAGGAATTTAAGTTTTTGAAATATGGCAACCCTAAATCATTATAAACCTAACCAGAGCAGAAGCAATAGACGAAATAGCTTATTTTACACATGAGATGCATTCACACATATATGTACTTCAATTACTTTCTTTAAACATTTGTTGACTAGCAACTGAATGGGTGCACTGACTCCACTGAAAACACTGGATGTCTGGGGTGATAGAAAAGTTCTATCTAGAGCAGTTTTTTGATCTGTGATATGATTCACACATGCAACTGATCACTTGATGTTACAGTCATCAAATGATGAGCATAACCTTTCAGGATGAAGAATACACATCTCTTTACCATTAGATTCCCATTAATATGATGCGATTCAAAACTTTTATCAAGCTGTCAAGCTGTCAAACCCTTCTGTACCCTTCAAAATTAAAAGTCAAGAATCATAAAAAATACAGTCAGAAGGTTATACTTTTTTCTTTTCTTTTCTACCTTTTGATCGTCATTGATCATTTAAGTAATTATGACAACCTGGGTATAAAAAACCAATTCTAAGTAAAAGGGGATGAGAAAAAGCCTTATTGGAATATAATAGGTTTTTTTCTTATTTAAATTTGAATTTTCATTATAATTGAATCATTAGACTTCAGGGTGCAATTAATGGCAAAACTCATCTAAATTAGAGTAAAACTAAGATAGTTTATTAAGGACTCTTATTAGATTCCCCCTCCTTCACCCAATTTAAATTGACTATTACTTTTCCATAGATATATGATCACAGAAAATGGCTTTGTTAACTTCTTTCTACAAGTTATTCTCATCCGGAGTATATTTCCAATGGGATAGTACCAGATCTACATCAGATCATAGTTATCAGCATTTCACCATAGTATGAATTTCTATAATGATTATAACCTTAACCTTGGGGTAGCTTTTACAAAGTGCTCGTGCTGGCCAACATAATTCCTAAATTTGCTAACTGCCAGAACACATTCATGACATCCTTGCCCGAGTGGCCTCAAAATGTTTAGTTAAGAATGGATCAAACAGCTAATTGCATCACATTTCATTCCCACTGGCACACAATCATAGATTCATTCTGGGCAGTTTTGTGCAGATTTTTTAAAATAAAAAAATCTACATCTAAAGGTTTGCATTTACCGCATTTTTCTGTGTATAAGACAAGCTTTTTTGACCCAAAAATGAGGTTCAAAATTTAGGTTTGTCTTATACACAGGGAGTGCTGAGGGGGGACGGGTGAATGTTTTTTTGGCACGAGCCCAAGATTGTAAGTGGCGATTGGCCGCTTGATTGTTGTGGGGGGATGCCGAAAATTGTTCACCCGCCAAAATGCAGCACACAACCGCTCACGTCGCTTACAATTCCCGCTTCCAATCTTGGGCTCGCGCTTCATTCCAGCAGGTGAGCAATTTTCCAGAGTCCCGTTCGCAGCATAAGCAGAACACAACCCGCGTCTGCGCGTGCGCAGGTTGCGATTCGCAGCTTCTGTGCATGCACGTGACATCATTTTGCACATCTGCACATGTGTAAGCAGCGAAACCCAGAAGTAGCCCTTTCCGGACGCAACCTGAAAAAAGTATCATGAAGCAAACGCAACATGAGGTATGACTGTACAGTGGTGCCCCGCAAGACGAATGCCTCGCAAGACGAAAAACCCACTAGACGAAAGGATTTTCCGTTTTTGAGTTGCTTCGCAAGACGATTTTCCCTATGGGCTTGCTTCGCAAGACGAAAACGTCTTGCGAGTCTTGCGATTTCCCCCCGCTTTCCCCCCTTTTTTCTAACCCGCTAAGCCGCTAATAGCCTTTTAGCCGCTAAGCCGCTAAGCCTTTAACAGCCGCTAAGCCGCTAATAGCGCTAATCCGCTAATAGGGTTGCTTCGCAAGACGAAAAAACCGCTAGACGAAGAGACTCACGGAACGGATTATTTTCGTCTTGCGAGGCACCACTGTAGTTGTCATTAGCAAGCATATCTTCCATGAATTTGTCTAATCTCCTTTTAAGTCCAACCAATTTGGTAGACATCACTGCCTCTTGTGGCATCTACAAACCCCAGCTCATCTAGCCACATGGACACACATTGGGTGGTTAAATGGACATTATAATATAGGCATTACAATCTAGACCTCAGTAGTTCAGTCATAGTCTTATGGGGGCACGACAGCAAGGACTGACGTTTTGCCTTTCATTTCTAGTCTCAGTGCCTCCACTCTCAGCTCAGAGTAGAGGGCCGGGCCAATCGTCATCAAGAAAAATAGTGCTGTAATTAGATAGGATTGTTTGTTAGCTCAAGAAGTTAGAGAACACTCATATGGCATGAACAATTTAATGCAATCTTGTTTATTGTCTCTATGGTAATTTCCTCCTCTCTCCCTTCACAGTCTCCTGCTCTACAATAATGTTTTGATTTTCAGTTTAAATTGTTTGGATTTCTCTTTGCATGAAGTACTGTACTTATGGCCTGTAGTGAATAACTGTAATGCATCAACTCCTAATAGATCTGCATCATATTAATATTGTTAATTTTGCAACACAAACTACAAAGATTGGATGGGCTGCATTTTATTTTGTTTTTTTGTCTTTTGGATACCTTGCAATACTGAATGGCTGTGACGTTCTGGATCTATTCAACTGCAGGCTTAATCACTCTGCTGAAAAGACTTAACAGAAGGAAAATTACAGCTATTTGTTCTTTTAGCTACCAAAGAGCCTTGCTGTGCATTTTGGAGATACAGAGTAAGGTACTAGAATCTGCATTATTATGAATAATAATTTAGATGGTACCTCCAGTGTGTATAATTTTTGATAACCTTTATTTTGATTCTCAATTCATGCATAAGGTGGTACCGGTAGTTTTTATCCACAAAGTCTTATATTTCCCACATATCCAAGAAAAAAGGTGTCTTAAATGTCCCAGATATCTGACAGAGGTGGTAGTTGAGTCTGCTGAAATTTTGCATGCTTAATCCAATTGCAGAACAAATATTTTATTTACATAAAGTTCCTGCTTCAGTTCCTGATATGTCCAGATTAAACAAGGATTGGAAATTTATGGTCCTCCAAATGTTGTGGATAACTTCCATTAGACCCACCTGGTATGGCCTATGGACATGGATTATGGGATCTGCAGTCCAACGACATGAAGAGAGACACAGGTGAGATAAGGAACCCTCAGTTAACAGGGCTAGGAAAGACTTAGTTTTTAGTACTAATGAATGTTCACCCACATATTTTTTATTAATCAATTTCTTAATTCCAGTTTCCAAGCAGCTTTCCTCTTTCATAAAAAAACAACCCAGAAAACGATTTCTTCTAAGCCAAGATTTTATGTACTGAGAATTTAGCCTGAAGTGAACATTTATGAGAAACTTATAAAACTCTGAAAATGGATTTATAGTAGCCTTGGTTACAAAACCTTTAACCGTAGGACACTCTAATCTGTAATATAGTTTCACAGATTTAAATGGGTATACTTCTCTTTTATTTTATTAACGTTCTTAGGATTTCCAAGTGCTGCAGGGTAGAGAGGTGGAAAAATTCCCGGGTGTTATAATTGTCATCTTTTAAACAAACAGTTTCTCCTCTTAAAAATAAATAAATAGAGGGTGAACAGTAGACAGACTGCTGGAAAGCTACATTTTAAACATGATGTAGATTTAATTTTAAAGCATCAAGAAGTTCAAGGCATCCATAGCCTCTTGTCACGTAAGGCTGCATAGCGATTTTCTTCTATTACATTGCAACATGGTGGGATAAAGAGGTCAGAGTCTTCTGAGTGTGTTTTCTTTAAATAAAAAACAACTACTTAACGAAGCAACAACATGCATTCCCTGTTATTTTATATAATACGTCTGCCTTTGGTCCCCCTCCCCACTTTTGTACTCTTCTGAATTGCTTTGTTAAGTGCTCTGTAGTAGCAAAGGATAATAAACTACACAGCTGGAGGTAAACCTCACTAAACACAGTATGTATCACAGAAATATAGACATCTGCATTATACAGAGTCAGACCACTGGCCCATCTTGCTCAGTATTGTCTATTTACTGTCCAGCAATCTGTGGGTTAAACCACAGAGCCTAGGACTTGCTGATCAGAAGGTTGGCGGTTCGAATCCCCATGATGGGGTGAGCTCCCGTTGCTTGGTCCCTGCTCCTGCCAACCTAGCAGTTCGAAAGCATGTCAAAGTGCAAGTAGATAAATAGGTACCGCTCCAACGGGAAGGTAAACGGCGTTTCCGTACGCTGCTCTGGTTCGCCAGAAGCGGCTTAGTCATGCTGGTCACATGACCCGGAAGCTGTACGCCGGCTCCCTCGGCCAATAAAGCGAGATGAGCGCCGCAACCCCAGAGTCGGTCACGACTGGACCTAATGGTCAGGGGTCCCTTTACCCTTTACCTTTAATGGGATTCAGACAGTAGCTAGTCTTTTCCAGCTTTACCTTGAAGATGCCACACATTGAACCCCAGACTTTCTGCATGCAGGATAGATGCTCTACCACTGAACTGCAGCTTTCCCCAAAAGGCAGGGCTGCACATGTATAAGCTTATTATCTGACAGTCGCTTTCCTCTTGATTTACATTACAATAATTCAAAATGAATATTTAAGAATTTGCCTTTTATTAGGTCAATGGAAGAGTAAAACTATTTTCAAAGTTTGCAATAACTCAGAACAACTGGGAGGAGGTGGCCTTGGAACTTGGAAGCAACTCATGTAAAACATTTCAGACACTTTGGTTAATCCTGCATGTTATTCTAGTCACTTGCAATCCCAGCTGGAGACCGGCACTTCCCTTCTAAAGGCTGAAGATTAAAGCTACAAGGGAGTTGCAAATCCATGTACTGTAGCGACCAAGGTCAGAAGTCTAGCAAGAGCCTAATTAAAGTCAGTGAAGAAATTAACAAATGAAAATGGGAGGAAAATAGTAAGTATATAAAGGAGGGATGGGGGGGGGAGAGTATGAAAGTCTTCATACCATCTTAATCATAGTGTTTGCCCAGACCTCCTGCAATGAGCCATCCAGTTCAGCTGTGATAATTAGACTACAGTCAAACATGCCAGATTTGTATGTTAGTCAAGATCACTTTCTTTTTTGCTGCCAGGTAAAAGTGTCAGTCTGAATTCTGGACACAGAGGTAGGAAAAGGAATGCACCCCAAATTCTTCTCAACAGAATTTCTGCCTGGATTTTGGCACCTAAAGATCCCAAAGGCATTGGCACTGGGGCAATGAAGAGAACTGAGGACTAAACTCCCCCCCCCCATTCATCCTTCTCCACCACATCAGGGAAGCTCACATTGCAGTCACTGGTCAATTAAGTAAAAGGCAGGGGGAATGTCTTTATTGTATTTGTTTGCCAATACTTTCCCCCCTCCTAATTAGTTTTAGGTTTTTTAAAAATTAGTTATATTTTGAACAGTTACAGGATGCCGATGGTATTTTTCTTGTTTACTATGGGTTGCGTGTTGAGTCCCACAGTGCCACCCACCAAAAAATTCACACTTCACACATAATTTTTTGTTTAAGGTTTTTGGCATAATTTTGGCCACAACTTTATTTAAATACAAAAAATGTGAGTGGTTCCTTAGGCATTGGTTATGACTATCTGTCCTTGCCCTCAAGGACAGAGCTGGCCCTTCCGGACACCAACGGAAGCCAGCGTGGGAAACAAGTATTGGGTGAGAAATCTGAAACTGGGCAACAGTCCCTCACTTCTCACCCTCATGTTCCGGTGGGGCTTGCACGGCCGCAGGTCCGACTCCGGGGACAAGGACAAATTGTATGGCAAGCCCCTGGATTCCTTTAACGGAATTCCCTTTCCGCATCATTTGGAGGGGTAGGCACTTACCCCTCCAAGCACCAACTTAACCAATGCCTAACCGCCAACCTTACAAGTTGTGACGATTTGCTACGCAGTAGGCAAAAACCAAATGGCACCAGCCAATCAGCCAGATGGCAAAATTCCTACCAGGCCCCCGCTCCAAGGCGGACGACCCCATGACAGGCATAGCAAGGTCAAGCGATAAAGAAAACCACCCTATAAAAGGGAGAGAGGGCGGGTGATCCGGTGCAAAACGGCCAAGAGAACGTCCAAACGTCTGGCCCCTGTATTTAAAGACTCTGACCCCTCCTCCAAATTGGCCACATTCAAAACTCCCCAGCAACCCAAATTTAACCACTTAAAGGCTTGGGTTCCTCACCAAATTTGCCTAGTCACTGCAGGGTGGCCTGTTTCCCCAACCGCAACACGTGCTCTCTGTTATGGAGAACACGCTTTGTAAACCACTTTAAATATGGTAACATAGAATTTTTTAAAAAATGAAATGAAAGTGAAATGAGAATATTTTTTCACAGTAAGTGTTTAAATTGCTGCCTTAAGAAGTATAATAACAACTAAATGTGTTCTTCTTTAATTAAGTATGAAGCCAATTTTTTTTCATTCCACACCTAATTGCCTTTTCCATCATATCCAGTACAGGCAGTTAACTGGGCCAAAAAAGAAAAGAAAAGAAATTCAATCAGGTTGAGGGAATGGAGGGGAAATTTTAATTCATAGTTGAAAGTGGATCCACCCAATTCATACCACCTTGACTATACCACTCTTCTATAATTCATACTTCCCCAAATTTGTTGCCAAATGTATTGCTCTGCTTTTCTTTGGACCACACCAGGGAAGCTGAGAGGTGGGTCTTGTCTTCTTTGCAGCCCAGGACCTCCATACACACTGCTCAGACTTGCATCCTGGAGAGGTTGCAGCAAAAACAACACAGGAGCCCACAGTTACGAGTTACTGGTCTCTGCAGCCACAGAAGCTGCGGTGATTCTCCAGGGATTTGACGTCACCTCCCAAAGCACACTCCATTGTTTCTTGAGACAGACAAATGCCAACAACTGCTCTCATGGGCTACAGAGTGTGCCTGCCAAGTGAAGCACTGAACTTCCTCAATGGAGCTAATAAATGGATCATTAATTACTGTTAAGTATTTTGAATTTGAGGGACGCGGGTGGCGCTGTGGGTAAAACCTCAGCACCTAGGACTTGCCAATCGCATGGTCAGTGGTTTGAATCCCCGCGGCGGGGTGCGCTCCCGTTGCTCGGTCCCAGCGCCTGCCAACCTAGCAGTTCAAAAGCACCCCCGGGTGCAAGATCGCTTACTAGCGGGAAGGTAAACGGTGTTTCCATGTGCAGCTCTGGCTCGCCAGATGCAGCTTTGTCACGCTGACCACGTGACCCAGAAGTGTCTCCGGACAGCGCTGGCTCCCGGCCTCTAGAGTGAGATGAGCGCACAACCCTAGAGTCTGTCAAGACTGGCCCGTACGGGCAGGGGTACCTTTACCTTTACCTTTATTTTGAATTTATATTTTCCATAATTTTTAAAACTTTTTAAAGGCATAATCTGTACCAAATGTAGCTGTAAACTAAAGGTTAATGATTACTTTTCAGTGTTTCGCTGCAGCAAACAACTCTGTGATAAAAGTTAAATGGTTATAAAAAGTTTGTAAAATTGCAATAATGGTAAAGCTAACAGCCTATGGAGAGCGATTTAAAGGTACACTAAATTCTGACTATATGGGAAATTGGTTGCCACTCATTAATTATTTGATACAAATTAATTTTGTTCCTTCAGGTTGCCTTTACTATAGGAGTGTGACATCAACTGTTGGACGCTTTGCAGACTGTGGTTCACTCACTCTCGCTCCTTACAATTTTATATATTCTGTGTGAACAGCAGTGAGAAACCAAATAACTTTGCAAATACCCATCTCTCTTAAACTCTTAAAAATGAGCCTCTATCAATATGATATAACGGCCATTGTGAATAATAATAATAAAAAGGAACCCAACTAATTGTAAAGGAAGGACCAATGGGGAAATTGATAGATGCACGCATTCACTTTCTCCTACAGAGTGTGTTTGTTTGTTCCTCTTGATGGATTAGTAACAGAATGCAGATTAAGTTTGCTATAAATCTCTATGCTCTCATTTAAATGGCTATATTATTGTATACATGGGTAACTATTCATGTGACAGTTGCGTGAATCAAATGAATATTCAAAGCCAGTAGAATTCTTTTTTTTCTGAAACCAAACTTTTGTTGTATGGCTTTACATGTTTCCAAGCAGTCAGCATAATTTTAAACTGTTCAGTGAATGATAAATGAGCTTCTTTATTGCCACATGAAAACAGTGTTGGTCCAATGAGCATCACTATTGTAATGAAGAAGAGTCTCTGTGACTCTGTGTCTTGCTTTCATTTTGCTCTGTGGTTTGTCTTGAGTAAGACAACAAAATAAATAGGAAGTGCTTTACCTTCTGGGCTTAGGATTTTTGCTTCATATATTTGGTTGAATGTTTTACTTCTAGCTTAGCTGAAATATGTCCCTAAATCACTGCCATTTCCTAGAAGAAATTGAGAAAAGCCCTGTTGGAACAGATCAAAGGTCCATTAGTCCAGCATCTTCTTTTAAGAGTGGCAAACCAGCTACTTATGGAACCACAAGCAGGTCATGGGTGCAACAGTGCTTTCCCCAATTGTGCTTCTCAGCACCTGGGTATCAAGAGGTGTAGTAGTACTCATGAAAAATACTAGTGAGATCAAACACTGGAGAAAATGCTTAATTTATTAAATACAATGTTTGGAGGAACTGCAAACCAAATAATTCAAATTCATAAATATGGAGCAGGTGAGGATTTTAGGCAACTCTGGTAAAAAGCAACTGTGTATGTGATGCAGCCACATGCAGTGGCTCTCCAGTAAAGGATGGGGAAGACATGACTCTTTCTTTGCTAGCTGAGCCTTGGGTATGAACCCAGAGCACACACCTGGGTCCCACTGTCAAGCATTTGCCCCTGATGTGCATGTCAGGTCTAAAGCCTATCCCCAGTTTCCACAAAGCGCAGTGCATTGACATATCCTAAAAGGATACCCTTAAGATTATAATGCATCTGTATAACCTGCTTTTCTCCCCCATTTCTTTACTTGCCCAGACCCTGTGCCCCTACTAGCAACAAAACCATGCCACTCCTAGATGTCAACCATAATTCAGCCAAGTAGTGTAAAGTTTGATTCTAACCAAAATGGTCAGATTCTAACCAAAATGGTCAAAGGCCTGGAAACGATGCCTTATGAGGAACGGCTAAGGGAGCTGGGCATGTTTAGCCTGGAGAAGAGGAGGTTAAGGGGTGATATGATAGCCATGTTCAAATATATAAAAGGATGTCATATAGAGGAGGGAGAAAGGTTGTTTTCTGCTGCTCCAGAGAAGCGGACACGGAGCAATGGATCCAAACTACAAGAAAGAAGATTCCACCTAAACATTAGGAAGAACTTCCTGACAGTAAGAGCTGTTCGACAGTGGAATTTGCTGCCAAGGAGTGTGGTGGAGTCTCCTTCTTTGGAGGTCATTAAGCAGAGGCTTGACAACCATATGTCAGGAGTGCTCTGATGGTGTTTCCTGCTTGGCAGGGGGTTGGACTCGATGGCCCTTGGGGTCTCTTCCAACTCTATGATTCTATGATTCTATGAAAGTAGGTGAAAAGGGAGAGAGCCTAAAGCCATTCAATGAATAATTTCAATAGAATTCCGACTCAGCCATGCCACATGAAGGGCAGGTGGGTGAAGAAGAAATGCAAGGAGTCTGAGTTAGGGGAGGGGCAGGCATATAAAGCCCAGCTCAGCCCTCCCCTCCACCCCTACAAATTGGGTATAGGATCCACCCTACCCTTCAATAGCAAACTCCTGAGTCATATTTGAATAAAAAGAGGAGGTGAGGGCAAATGTGTTTCCATTGTAAGGACAGAAATGGCATTTTCTCTGTAATGTTATTGGTACCTTCACATGGATTAATCCTCTTAAAAAATATATGTGATTTTGTGGCCATTAATTATATGTTGCCTCTTTTGTTCCTCCCACCTTTCCCCCTTTGTGCTACTCCAGATGTTGCTAGACTACAGCATCCATCATGTCTGATGATTGGCCATTGTTGGCTGGCTAGGGGCGGGGAATTGGAGTACAACTGTGCTACATATAGAATCTGGTGAGCTAACAGATGTTGATTAGGAAACCAGCTGGTGTATTCAAGCATCTAGTTCTGGCTAAAGGAAAGGAGTGCATGAAGTCTAGCCACACCAGCAAAAAAGTCCCTTAACAGGTGAGTTGATACCCTTAAAGATAAACGAAGAACCTGGTTGTTGGATCAGGCCAAGGACCAGCATCCTGTTCTATCAGAAGACTGTTCTACGGGCAACAGCACTTTCCCTACATGCAATTATCAGCACATGGTATTCAAAGGTATTCTGTTTCTGATAGTGGAGCAAGAACATAGCCTTTGATTCCTTTATAGATTTCTGGATCCAGTTTGCTTGCTACTTTCCATTCCAATACAAAGGTTTTTATTTATTTATTCAGAGACAGGAAGTTATAAATTCTACTACTAGTTACCTTTCCTGTCACTTCCTGATGGGTTAGGCAGTAAGTATAACAACATGAATAAATATTTTAGCTTGAATCAAGGGGGCTGATGGCTCAACTTCTGGACTTGAATAGACTAAAGGGCCAGATCACCTTTGCTATTGTATCTGTTCCACAACAAAGGGCTGACGATGTAAAAGGCACAGTACCTAAAGCATAAAAAAAAAACCTAAACCTTGCAGTAATAGCATTCAACCTTTATCTTCTGCCTGCCTCTGGGTCATTTGGTTTTAAATGGCTAATGCATCTTGCAGTATCTCGTTTCTAAGCATCATCAAAACCTCATTTTTCCCTCCAGGAAGGCAATACCAGTTATGCAAGATGACTTGCGTCAGGAATCGACTTGTCCCCTGAAGCCATAAAAGATGAGTAGGAATTAATCCACATCACCAGGAGCAGCAGTGAACTTCAACATTTCTTAATGGAAATTGGACATATCTGTCTGTCTGTCTGTCTAGTATATCTATTAAAATAAGCTAAGAATGCATCTGCGAATAATGAATTGTACTAATCTTATTTTTGATTAATAGACCCCCAATCTGCTATGTGGTCCTGGATTCTGTCGTCTTCACTCTGAATTAGTCCCTGAAACAATTTAGGCAGGGCTAAGAATTGTGTAAACTTTTTTAAACCTTAAAAATTATCAGGGGGTGCATGGCTTCACAGATGCTAAGTGGATGCTAAGTGGGAGAATCCTGCACACAAGCTGGCACCATGCAAGATCAGATCCTACATATATGTTGCTTTGCAAGCAGCTTTCCTATGCACCCGCTCAACAGATGCCGATGGGTATGCAGTGGAGGCATTTATCCTGTGGCACATCAGGCTGCAAGGAAAATTCCAGCTTGGGCCCACCTTCTCCCAGGAAGACATAGCTGCTGGTCAGGTAAGTCTCAGCCATTTTTGCATTCTGCCTACTTCTTCTTCCTACCTAAGGCCTTGCCTGTGGACAGCCACAGATCATTCTGGGTCAGTTCAACTCAACTCACAGCAATCTGTGGCTGTGTGTACAGGACTTGTCCAAGGCTAGAGGCCCTCCAGATTTGCCTGATTTGGTTCAGTACACAACTAATATATACACGCACCTAAGATAAAGGCAGAAGCAGAGGGCACAACGTTATCCCCACCAAATTTGTGATTCCAGAAGCAATATGTGAACTGAAATACAGTCTTCAAAATTTATACCTCTCTGAATTTTGTGATGCAGATGTCCTACTGCCCCAAAAGTATACCAACGTGCATATACTGGAAGAAATTGTGTGTAAAAATACATAAACATATAAAAAACTTACAAATGCATTATATAAGGAGAAATTGCTTGCAAAAATGTTTATATTAGGAGAAATTAGCACTAAAATGCTGGCAAATTTTCATGTTGTCCCCCCACCCCACTCCCTGGAAAAACTGAAGTTGAAATATTGCAAACTGAAGATAAGTTTGGGGAAATGAGAAGCTGAGAGAAATCAAAATTGGCAGATTCATCCATCCCTATGACACCCACAGACCATTTACTTTTTTACCATTTCCCCCCAAGATGGCAATTTCTTACTGGTGATTGAGGCCTACACTCTTCAGCGGAGATGGTGTTGTATTCCTTTCCCCCCTGTAAGACACAATTTTGTAATTCAGGGGTGGTCAGAATGTACATATTGTAGCTTTCTACATTTCAACCCATTTCCCTGGAGCTCAAAGCTCAAGCAAGCCCTGAAGTACATGAGAGGTTACTGCTTCTCATCTTTTTACACTAGGACTGCCCTTATTTCCTCTGTTTCTCTGAGCAGTTGATTGCTGCACCAGAGATTCTCCAAATGAGCCCCAGTTGTAGCTGGTACTTAATGCCAGCAATTGCAAGGAAGTGATTGACTGATTCACAGATCAGCCTCTCCTTAAATCAAGGCAGAGAGACTGAACTTCTGTCACGTCTTCATCAATGTCCTGGACCTCACTGCTGGATGAAAAATGTCCTGTTCTGTTTCTGCCACTGGCTTTAATGTGTAAAGCAGATCAGTAACATAGGCAAGGCACAGGTTAAAAGGTACAGCAGGTACATAAGGTGTACAGACACATGGCTAAGTACTAGTTGAGACATTGACCCAACAAGTGTCATACCCATGCACCGTCCTTTTGAAGAACAGGATAGGCACAGCTTTTAGTATGGCAAGGGGCCGATTTCCCAGATGGGCACTTCTTCAAGTGGGCTGTGCCTTTGAAATTTGTTCACACCACCACTGGCATCTCTGTGTCTTTGGAAATGGAGGCAGAGTTGGTGCTAGCTCAGCAATTGTTCTCAGCTGCCTACCCAGAAGCAAAAGGTTCCTTACTGGCAGGAGAATGCACTGGGGGCAAATCCACAACAAGACATACCTGGCTAAGGGTCTTCAGTGTCACAGGGGCAGAACATTCCTTTGCCAACTCATCTCCCATTCCATTAGGACCCTTGATAGGGTCATTCAGCTCCAGCTACCCAAACAACTCCCACTCTTTCTCAGAATCTATGACATCTCCCTAACCAAGAGGAGGCAGGAGTTTGAATCCAGCAACACCTGGAGGACTGCAGACTCCCTGTGGTACATCTCACTTGGGAACTAATAATAATCTGGAGTTTGGCTCCTTACCTCTCTCGCCCTGACCTAGCCACTCTGATCCACGCGACAGTCACCTCCAGACTGGATTATTGTAACTCACTCTACGTGGGGCTGCCATTGAGACTGACCCAGAAACTCCAGCGGGTGCAGAATGCCGCAGTGAGACTCCTTACGGGGTCCTCGCTGTGAGATCACATTCACCCGGTGCTATACCAGCTGCACTGGCTCCTGGTGGAGTACAGGATCAGGTTTAGGGTGCCGGTTTTAACCTTTAAAGCCCTATATGGCCTAGGACCCTCGTACCTACCGGACCACCTCTCCTGGTATGTCCCACAGAGGAACTTACAGTCTTCAAACAAAAACATCTTGGAGGTCCCGGGCCACAGGGAGGTTAGGCTGGCCTCAACCAGAGCCAGGGCTTTTTCAGCTGTGGCTCCGATCTGGTGGAACGCTCTGTCACAAGAGACTAGGGCCCTGTGGGACTTGACATCTTTCCACAGGGCCTGCAAGACAGAGCTGTTCCACCAGGCCTTTGGCCAGGGCACAGCCTTGGCAATCCTCACAGAAATCTAGCCCAATGGTTGCCATTAATCTGATTTCAATTAATTTTATAATGAAATGATTTTAGAATGTTGTATTATTTTACTGTTGTTAGCTGCTCTGAGCCCGGCTCTGGCTGGGGAGGGCAGGATATAAATAAATTATTATTATTATTATTAAAATGAGATTTTTACTTGAACTGAATCATAGTGACAAAATTAAAGAGTCAAACAAGAAAGGAAACTGAAAAATCACATTCTATGAAAGCGCAATGCTAGAAAAATCCCATAAAGCCCATCTTTTATGTTATGAGAAATTTAGGCATGTACCCGAAAATAATGAATCTAGTCCTTATTTTTAATTTGTTAGCAGCAAACATGTACAACAATTTACAACAATTGTTACTAGTGCAATTAATCTCTAGGCTTTATCCTAACAAAGTTTGGACAATCCAGACATCCCCTACTTCAAGCGGGGCAGGGTAGAAGAGGATATCAATGAGCTTAATGTGAGCAAATGAAATTGTGAGCCTCCAGTCACATTTAGAGTTTCTACCAGACTTTACCTTAACCAAGGAGAATGTCAAGGTTTTGTACCTAGGCTACATTTCTAAGGATACAAAATTAGTTTTGGTAACACAAGCAAATTACCCCAAAGGAATCCCATATATGAAATAATTAAGCAAGGATTTGCAAAATAGCTTTATTTATTTTATTTTACAAAATATATTTGCCACTTGATTGTAAAATAAACCCTCTAAGTTCTTTACAACAATGTGAAATAGAACATTAAAATTACCAATAAAGCAGTTAGAAAAGGGTATTAATTTTTTTTAAAAAAAGATGGTTAAAATTAATACTTGCTGAAAATAAATAAAATATATGTAACTTCTACATGTCCAGACAGGGTTTGCCTAAACAAAAATGCTTTAAGCAGGCAACAAAAAGAGAGCCGTGATGTTAGTAGAAAGAGAGTTCCACAGTCTGGATGCTGCCACACTAAAATATCAATTTCTTTTAAGTGTGGAACAAGAACAAAAAGGAAGGAAGATCAGATCTCTGAGCAGGGAAATCCAGCCAGATGGATGGGGTATAAATAATAAAGTTGTTGTTGTTGTTGTTGTTGAATTTATATACCGCCCTATACCCAGAGGTCTCAGGGCAGTTCATGGAATAAAATCAAAATATAAAACCACAAAATACATAATCAAAATAAAAAACAACAACCCAATAACCTCTGTAATTACAGCTTCCATATCAATGGCAAGAGAAAACTCATACAGAGTACATTGCAGTAATCAACATTGAAGTCACCAATACACTTTGAAATTCCTAATACTCGGGGGAGGGGGGATAATTGCACAATTTTAACTAATTTGTAAGCCTGGGGATGCTGCATGCCCTGTTGAAAGTTATAATGAGAATACAGGAGAAGATAGAACTGTGACTTATCCTATGCTGTCCATTCATGGTCCTCTTATCTGTCCCTGCTGTTTGGCAGATTTAGTGCCACATAGGCTAGGCAGGGGGTGGCAGGTAAGAGAGAACAAGAAGAATTTCCCAAGTCTATAACCCATCACAGGTTTGAGACATGACAATGCTACGCTTAAATTGGAATTTGATTCTTTGTATGTTTGTTAACATGTTTCCTTATTGTTCCCTCCAGAAAGCCTCATATAATTTTGAACATGAGCACAAGGACATAAGAATAGCCTGCTGGATCAGGCCAATAGCCCATCTCGTCCAGCATCATGTTCTCACAGTGCCCAGCCAGATGTATGTGGGAAACCAGGGAGCTGAACGTGACCACAAAGAAGTTTGTCCTGACATGAAATTTTCCTTTGTGAAAACAAAGCGTGTTCTCCTTCATGGAGAGCATGTGTTGTGGTGGGGGCTGCCAGGACACTCCAAAGTTGTAGGGCGGGCTAATTGATCATTGGCCACTGATGCGATTGGGCTTCCCTTGTTGTTGGGATGAAGTTAATGTTGATTGACAGCCAGAAATGCTAAAACTCCTTGCACGAGGCTAGGGCTTCCTCTTTTCGCCCGTGCATCGGATTGCCCATCCCCCCTCCCTAGAATTAGGGTTGTTCGCTTGACCTTGCTATGCCTTTCATGGGGTCATCTGCTCTTGGGGCAGGGGCCCGGTAGGAATTTTGTCCATCTGGCTGATTGGCTGGGGCCATTTGGTTTTTGCCTATTGCGTAGCAAATCGTCACAACTTGTAAGGTTCGCGGTTAGGCATTGGTTTATGGTTTGGTTGGTTGAGGGGCATGGATTGGCTGTGCCTGCCCCTCTAATGCTGCTGCTGCAAGGGATTCCGTTAAAGGAATCAGGGGCTAACTATTGCTTGTCCACCCTGTCAAGGGGGCTTGGGCCACTGCAAGAGCTCCTGGCTGCATTTGGGGTGGGCTGAGGGCAGGTTCCCTGCTCCATCACTAGCCCCAAAGTGTATTCCCCTTTTCTGACTTTCGCAGGCGTGCGGGATGTCAGTCTGTCCCTCATGGTGGGGGCAGATAGTTGCAACCAATGCCTAAGCAACCACTCACATTTTTGTATTTTAATAAAGTTGTGGCCAAAATTATGCCAAAAACCTGAAACAAAAATTTTGTGTGATGTGTGAGTTATTGTGGTGGCCCTGGGGACCTCGACACGCAACGAACTATTACAGAGACAGATTATCTCAGGGCAAAATGGAACCCTCCAAGCATCCCTTGGGACTCTCCTCAGCTCCCACACTCTCCTGAACCTCACCCCTCATCAGCCCTGATTTGCTCACTACTTGAATGTTTTTGCCTGCCTGGAATTTGCCCTTGAAATATTATAAAGTTTCTTGCCTAGTGGAGGATAGAGAGGGAAGTGCAAGAGTGAATGAAGTAACCTACTGGACCATCACCACCACTAATACATGGCCTTGAGAAGGTTGCCCAGAAGGAAATGTGGCCCCTGGGTTGAAACAATAGTGCCACCCTTCTGCTTTCCCCATTTTTCTTCTCTGCACAGAACTACCGAAATGTCAACATAAAAAAAATAGGAATGTCAGCAATTCCAGAAACATCATTCAACTGTGCTTCCTTGTTGGATGGTGTTTTTCAGGAGATACAGTGCTGAGTGGGATGGACTATCAGTAGTTCTTAAGATCTATCATCTGCTCAAAGCTAGTTTTAACTGATCTTATGCCAAAAGGGTTCAAAAGGGAAAATGGGGAGCGAGAAACTGTTAGCACTTCAAATGTAGCTGTTGTTGCATATATTTTTTATCACCAGGTTTTAAGTTGTATTTCAGCGCTTGGTTCGACAAAAAATATGGTTCCTATAGGGCACAAAAAAGCCCAATAACTTTCATGCTTAATAATCTTGTCTGTGAGGAGCCAATCTAATTTGTGGAAATGAATTGCTCCTCAGGGATATGTTATTTCAACCAAAACTGAATATATTACTCATTTAAAAAGTAGCAATAAAGATTATATAAGATGTAATTCATTATTTTTCTAAATGTTCCACGGTTCCATTGGGAGGTGAGACTTAAATAGCTTACAGGAAGCCAACCTTAATTAGGTTGCTTTTCAAATCAAATATAATATAATTTTAACATAAAAATGTCACTCAAGGGAAGTCTTTCCATTTGCACAGAAGATTAATGAAGTTTAAAGAGGAAAAATTGTGTAGTTCCCTGGGTATTATTGTGTAGTGTGTGTACAAGTGTGAGTGTGTGTGCCTGCATGCACATGGATTTATGGATAATTATGCATTATATACACACATAGGTTTCACTAAAGCGTCCTACTGCTGGCAAGGCTTGTGATCTCCTGGCTGTTATAGCAGCTGTGCTTGGGAGATGTGTATGACCTTAGAACAGAAAATAAAGGGCTTTGTGTAGGTTTGTGTGTTTTTCTTCTCAAGGCTGGAGTACTTAAACCACTTATTTTTGAGTACTCCCATCAAAATAAAACTTCTGCTCCGAATAAGGGAGTGTGTGTGTGTGCATGTTTGTTTCCTGAGGACAGAAGTCCTAAAATACGTTTATTACGATACTCATGCTGCTTCTGTGAGGATTTTCCTGGAGAACAGGAGATTTAACAGATGGCTTTCGTACTTGGAGGAGTCTTCATTGACAGGTAATGGGGGATCCATTTGGAAGACGGGAGAAGGTAGTGGAAGTGGGTGGGTCATGTAGATGACCATTTGCCAAGTAGCAACTTATCATTACTTACGTGCTCACTAATAGTACTCACTTTCCTCATTAATAGTACTCACTTTCCTCTCTCTTTCAATTTTTTACTGCTTGTTCCTGTTAGTTTATGACCGCTCACTAATCTGCCGACCGGGTGAGTTCTCAAAACAAAGGCTGTTGCTATTTTATTTTCCTGTGTACTATTCCTGTATAGATATTTAAGGAGACATTGGGGGGTTCTTTGCAGGAGGGGAGGCGGGGGATTTTGTTGAACTGCAAGGCACTAGGGTTGGGCTGGATTCTCCCAATGACTCTCCTTAATTTGAAGACATGGTTTTAGCCTCATAATTTTGGCCTTTGTAAGTGAAAGTAAAATAATAACAACAACAGGTAGTAGTAGTAAGCAACAAGAGCTATGTTTATATCCTGCCTTTCCTCCAAGCTTGAGGCAGTTTAAATGGTTCTCCCCCTTTATCTTTTCCTCAAAACACTGTGATAGATAGAGATTGGGTCAAAATAACCTTGCATCTTCCTTCTGCATTATTCCTTCAAACTCCACAGATTCTGTGATTCTATGAACCCATGTCTCCGTGATCCTTGTCTAATATTCTAATCATTACACTACACTGTTGAGAATATTATCAGGAAGGAATGTTTCCCTTCCTAGCCGGTGTCTTCCTTTGTTCCCTTCCCCCATTTTACACTTAAAAACCCCCACTGTACCTGTCACTAGCATAATTGCAGGGGCTCTATGCATGTGATATACTGTGATAGCTAGAACTACGTTGTCAAAGTTTCTTTTCTTTTCTTTCTTTCTTTCTTTCTTTTTCTTTTAGAGCTCAATGTCGAGCCTACCAAGTGGCAATGGCGACAGCAAAGAAGACTTTCTTCACAGCCTCTATTGCATCTGCAGAAAACAGCAGCAGGAGACTCTTTCAGGTGGTTCACCATCTATCAGAACCACCTTCGTCACCGGGGCCTGGTAGGGATCACAAGATCTCCTGCAATGATTTTGCAAAGTTTTTTGCAGATAAAGTTGCTCATATTCAGGAAGAGGTAGATTCCACCATGGGAGCAGGGCCAGGGTAGGAGAGTACTAGAGTCCTGTCTAGTCAAGTTGCATGGGATTCCAATCTGTTACCCCTGAGGATGTAGACAGGCTGCTTGGACGAGTGAAACCAGCCACCTGTCTCCTTGATCCTTGCCCATCCTGGCTGATAAAAGAGAGCTGGGAAGGGCTGGGCGATGGGCTTTGCAGGTGGTGAATGCTTCTCTCTGTGAGGGAGCCTTCCCAGACCTGCTGAAAGAGGTGGTCATTAAACTGCTTCTTAAAAAAAACATCTTTAGACCCGGCCAATATGGCCAATTATCACCCAGTCTCAAATCTTCCATTCTTGGGCAAAGTGATTGAGAGAGTGATTACTGAACAACTCCAGGCACTCCTGGAAGAAGCGGACCATTTGGATCCCTTCCTATTCAGGCCTCATCATGGGACTGAAGCTGCCTTGGTCGCACTGGTTGATGATCTCCGGTGGGCTAGGGACAAAGGTGAGAGCTGTTTCCTAGTTCTGCTGGATCTCTCAGCAGCTTTTGATACCATCGACCATAACATTCTTCTGGACCGTCTAGAGGGGCTGTGAGCGGAGGGCACTGTTATACAGTGGTTCCGCTCCTTCCTCCTGGGTCGTGTTCAGAAAGTGGTGGTGGTGGGGTGAGTGTTCAGACCCCTGGGCTCTCACTTGTGGGTGCCTCAGAGTTCTGTCCCCTCCCCCATGCTTTTCAACATCTACATGCATCTGCTGGGAGAGATCATCAGGGGGTTTGGGCTGGGTGTTCACCAGTATGCAGATGATACCCAGCTCTACCTTTCTTTTAAATCAGAACCAGTGAAGGCAGTGAAGGTGCTGTGTGAGTGTCTGGAGGCAGTTGAAGGATGGATGGCAGCTAACAGATTGAGGTTGAATCCTGACAAGACAGAAGTACTCTTTTTGGGGGACAGGAGACAGGCGGGTGTGGGGGATTCCCTGGTCCTGAATGGGGTAACTGTGCCCCTGAAGGACCAGGTGTGCAGCCTGGGAGTCATTTTGGACTCACAGCTGTCCATGGAGGCGCAGGTCAATTCTGTGTCCAAGGCAGCTGTTTACCAGCTCCATTTGGTATGCAGGCTGAGACCCTATCTGCCCACGGACTGTCTCACCAGAGTGGTACATGCTCTAGTTATCTCTTGCTTGGATTACTGCAATGCGCTCTATGTGGAGCTACCTTTGAAGGTGACCCAGAAACTACAACTAATCCAGAATGCGGCAGCTAGAGTGGTGACTGGGGGCGGCCGCCATGACCACATAACACCGGTCTTGAAAGACCTACATTGGCTCCCAGTATGTTTCCGAGCACAATTCAAAGTGTTGGTGCTAACCTTTAAAGCCCTAAATGGCCTTGGTCCATTTGTTCTGCCTGGACACTTAGGTCCAGCACAGAGGGCCTTCTGGCTGTTCCCCAGCTGCCCAAGAAGGCAGCTGGCCTTCTCAGTAGTGGCACCTACCCTGTGGAACGCCCTCCAACCAGATGTCAAAGAGAAAAACAACTACCAGACTTTTAGAAGACATCTGAAGGCAGCCCTGTTTAGGGAAGCTTTTAATGTTTAACAGGCCATTGTATTTTAATATTTTGTTGGAAGCCGCCCAGAGTGGCTGGGGGAAACCAGCCAGATAGGCAGGGTATAAATAAATTATTATTATTATTATTATTATTATTATTATTATTATTATTATTACAAACAAAAGCCTTTTAAATAGCAAAAAGGAAAAAAGGGTGAAAGGAATTGAAGGAGGTCTTTAGCCACTGTAATAAATGCTCATTCCTCAGATACAATTCTTAGCATTTTAAACCCCATGTAAAAAAGCAGTTAAGTGCTCTCCCCAATTTCCCATATAGTCTATAGTGTCTATGCATGTGAAACACATTCAGAGTCCTGAAGCACCAGCACACTGTTTCCTTTCCACTTCCATTACACACAAACACCCATGATCTAGACAGCAAATGTTGCTGTATATAAAGATGCAAGATTTTTATAATGAGTTCAGCTCAAACAATTCAGAAAGCACTTGCACTTCACTCTCTGCATGGCCATTGTTCATAATACTAATTAAATTGCACCCTAAGAACTGTCATAGAACCAAAGAACCATAAAGTTGGAAGGGACACTGGGGATCATCTAGTCCACCCCTCCAATGTAGAAATATGCAGCTGTCATTTATGGGGATCAAACCTGCAACATTGTCGCTATCAGCACTGCACTCTAACCAACTGATCTGTCCAGCATGTACTCTGCTTATTAATATTTTTTTTCAACATCACAGCCTGATGCCTTTTCTAAGGTTCAAGCAAAGAGAATAAAATATACATCTCTTCCCATCATCTAAACACAAGAAAGAGAGAGAAACACAGGCCCTACAGCTATAAGAGCATCTCAAATTAGAGAAACAACAAGGTTTGGATTAATAAACAATTTACTAAGTCATTCTCAAAGTGAATAGTTGCATTGATGGCTTGTCACACACAATCACTGTGTACCCAAACATTTATTACCTGCTTTATAATATTGTGTTTCAAGTGGAATTAATATGCAGATTTAATAAGCAGAATCCATTGTTTTGATTGGCTTTTAATGACATTTGGCAGGTGTCATTCATTCTTCAGAATAAATAGTCTTCTTTAACCATCCAGGTTTTTAACACTAGATGTAAACAACAGCTTCTAAAGGGGACGAAAACATTTTGTCCTTGGCTGCCCTTGAGGCTATATGTCTTTGAGTTCCAAGCAAGTTCAACAGCTGGGAAAATTGCCAGATGTGATTTTGAGGAGGCTGGGGTGTTGGCAGACTTGGCAGGGTTGAAAGCCCCACAAAGGTTTAAATTCCTTCACACAATCAAATATGCAAACTCAAGCGAGCTCACATCAAAGCAAATTTACACTAGTGTTATGATATCGCCTCTAGTTACCAGGTAGCCTCATGATTAAATTTAAAAAGGTTGGTCCTAAACATAAGATCTATGTAAGGCAAATCAAAACCTCTGAAACATGCAATTTGCCACTGTTTATCTTGTACACATCAAAATCTGAGACAGGATGGTACAAGATGATCTGGTTGACCTGACCTTTCTTTCGTTTTTTTCATGATATGATCTCTAATTAGCCCAAGCATTCCTCACTGTAGCTTATACTTTTAGCCTGTAATGGCAATCAAGAAGACTATATCTGTAATAAGCAAAAGCCTAAAATCTATTGCTCTGTTCTTCTTTTTGGGTGGCTTTTGCTTACTAAGTACTGCTTGTTCTATATTATAAAGAATTATTTATTATAAAATAATAATATGTTAATAAGGTTTTTTTTTTTCATTATGGGAAAGTGATTACAAATTTTTAAAAATGGTTTTATTTTCCTTTGCCCACATGGTTTGAAAGCAGCTGATCAGCAGTGCCCTCAGACCCTGCTTTCAGTTAAGCTCCATCATTACCTACCCAACACCTGCCTTCATATGATTCCAGTCCACAGCTGGTGTGACTCATAGCAGCATCACAGGCAAAATGGGGAGGCCTTGCAGACCTAATTAGGTCCAAGGGCCAGGAATTCCCAACCATGGGAATAGAGATATAATGGAGATATAACAAAAAAAGGGTAGAAAATAGGTATACTGTACTCAATAGATTTATAATGGAACTGTGTTCCCCTGCGAGAGATATGATAGCAGCAAATGGGTAAAATGAGCTGGAAGCATATTCTTGAGCTAAAAGGACATTTCAATTGATTTAGCAATTACTACAGTTTTCGCTGTCTTTCAATATCTACTACATGCTTATCCCACTTTGAGCATAAAACTAGTAGGCAGCAATTTTGGTCTGATAGTACATCTTCTACACACACACACACACACACACACACACACACACACACACACTTCATCAGACTCATTCTTCCCCCTGCTATACTCTTTATGGCAGAAGGCAGACAGTAGACAGATACTAGCCCAGTACCCAATTTTTGGCGGGCCACCAAGGTTGCAAAACCCTATCCTAGAACTGGAGTGGGGGGGGGCGGAATCTTTTCTGAACTTTCATGGGGTGGATGGGGGCAAAACAGGGTCAGCAAATTAGGGTCATTCAAGGTCAACTGCCCTGCGCAAGTCATTAGTTGAATTTGCAGCCATCATATGATAACCCTGCATGTGTGAATTGCAAACCAGGTGGCCCTTTGTGTTCCTTATAGTAAGGCTAGCCATGATGTGGTCAACTAGCCTGACAAGCAACTTAGCAGTTAATATTTGCATTGACTACAAAGCATCTACATATATGCCCCTCATATATATATTGTGCATTCATGATAAGAAACACAATGGGAAGGACATTTCCAACTACTCTACCCACTGCTCTGGAAGAATTATAAGAAGCTGCTGTAGGAGAAAGACTGTGAGCAACAACATGGGAGGGGTGTTTCTAGGAACAAGGTGAAACTGTTATTTTCCCTATTGGGTAGTGCATGTATCCAGTATTCTTGCTATAGTTATACAGTCATACCTCGGGTTAAATACGCTTCGAGTTGAGCATGTTCGAGTTGCGCTCCGCAGCAACCCAGAAGTAACAGAGCGTGCTACTTCCGGGTTTCGCCGCTTGCGCATGCGCAGATGCTCAAAATGATGTCACGCGCATGCGCAGAAGTGGCAAAAAGTGACGCACGCATGCGCAGATGTGCCATCGCTAGATATGTTTACCTCTAGATGCGAACGGGGCTCCGGAACAGATCCCGTTCGTATCTAGAGGTACCACTGTAGTACTGAAATGTGATTTATTTGGTATGTTATTATATTTTAGTTTTGCTTTGTTTTTGTGAAATGACATTTCAGGAGTGGTTATGGGGCAGGAGGGGGCTGGGGTTGGAGGGCAGGAACAGTTTGGATGCTGCCTTATGCTAAGTCAGACCACCTATCTAGCTCGGTATACAAGACTAATCTATACTGGTCAGTGAAAACATTAAAAATATGTTATAAAAATGTGACGCTAGAGGGCGCTGTAGAGTAGCAATCCATTGTCAATGTAAAATTGCATTGAGAGTTATACTAATTTTTAAAAAATAGCATTTTCCAGATCAGTGTAAATCCAACCCAAGTGGCTGCCCAGTGTGTCAGATAGGGAATATTTTCCTTCCGTACCTGGGAGTTGCTGGGGCTTGAATTAGGCACCTTCTGAATGCAAAGAATAAACTCTACCACTGATATACAGCCCCTTCCTCTTACTTAAGCCCCCCCCCATAGTTCCATTTTAAATTCTGCCCATTCAGCCACCGATATCCTGCTATTGACATTAAAAAAATAATAATAATAATTCAGCGAGTTGTATTAAATGGTGTACTGTCCAGTTTGGCACTCTAGTTTTGGAGTGTTACATAAATAATATCACATGATTATAAAGGAAACTCAAATTTGTCCTTATGAGGATGTTCATGTGGGGAAATAAAAAGAGAAGGTGGTACTACCATAAATTTTAAAAGTTGACAGTCTCTGGAGACAAAGTGGTATCAATCCAGTTTGGAAGAGGGATTGAGAAGAATTCTGGTTTTGTATGCATTTTTAATTAATTTACCCACTTTGCATTTCCTAAAATGATACATGAAACCTATCTATCCTTTGAAATTTGCACTTTGTCGAATTTTGCACTGCACAAAAACACATATCCTAAGGAGAAACATGCATAAAGTGCAAAAGAGCATTATGAGTGAAAAATGCTTGCAAAAATATGTATATAAATAAAAACTGCATACAAAGATGTGTTTATCAGAAGAAATTTACACAAAAATACTGAAAATTTCATGATGATTTTTTTAAAACAGACACACGCAGCATCAAATATTTTCTAAAACCTGGAGAACTGAACTTAAGACTGGGGAAAAGAGAGACTTAGAGGACCAAGATTGACAGATCCATGCATCTCTCCTTGGAATAGATTTACATCCCTCCTACTTCCCCCTTGAACTCACTAGATGGAAAAGTCTCCTTCTCAAATTTCAGTTCCTCCATCTATAAATTGGCACCATTTACAATGTACATCACACAATGACTTGTAAGGAAGGATTGAAACTTCCTGGCATGCTACTATAGAAACAATATAGATGCAGAAATCCTTTGGAAAACATTCCAAAATACAAATTTGCAAACCCCTAGCCCTCTGCTCTCCATATCATGCACCAGATTCTGTATTTTAGAGTTTGTGTTGTTATTATTGTTGGTTTGTACGATGGAAGACAAATAAAAATTCAGAAAGCCACTAGCATCAAAAACTGAAGAGAAAAGAAAACATTCAGTTACATATTTGCTCTTGGAGCAAATGGTCAAAGGCAAAGAATGGGTTTCAATTTGTTTGGAATGCAGAGGTCAAATGTTTATGTAGGAACACAAAGACCCCAGTGCACAGTCATCCTAATATTATTGACTATATATATTTTATTATTTGTTTATTTATGGGTTGTATCCAACTAAGACCCATTGAAATTAATAGACCCACATTAAGTCATGTTCATTAATTTCAATGGATATACTCTCTGTAGGACTAGCATAAGTGCAACCCAATGCATTTATATCCTGTCTTTCCTCTAATTAGCTCAAGGTGGCATCCTTGGCTCTCCCCCATCTCTATGTTATCCTCATAGCAACCCTATGAACTACAGTTAGTTGAGAGTTGGTGACAGGCCTAAGGTCACCCATGAAGCTTCATGATCAAATGGGGAATTGAACTCTGCTATCTCAGGTTGGAGTCCAACACTATAACTACTACGCTCTCATCTACCCTCACCCTCCATTCATTTTTAGAGCTAACCGATGTTCCAAAATTACATCTGTAGCAGGTTTTGCTAACTATGGTTAGCTTTTCAGAAGAGATTCAAGCTCTCTCTCTCAGTTCTAACTGGAGATGCTGAAACCTTCCGCATACAAAGCAGGTGTTCTGCTTCTGAGCTCCCATAAGAAACTTGCCTTTAAAAAAATAAAACAAAATCCTCTTAAAGGCAAACTGTCTATCTATTCATAATTCTATGTTCAGCCCCCCTCTTTCAAGTTGCACAACCTGTATGAAAAGTCTTCAGCACTTGAATTCTGCAAAAAGAAAATGAGTAAGGCAGAAGATTTAAATATTCCCCAATTCCCTCTTCCTTTTCCTTTTCCTGCCAGCTTTAATTTCTAACACAGCTTTGTGTGCGAACCTCCACTAGGCCTCCACTCTGGCTCATGTTTGCCAACTTTTTAAGTAGTTCTAGGGAGAATACAGCAAAGTGGGGGGGGGCAGTGAGAGCTGGATCATTGATGGAGAAAGAGATTGCCAAATTACACAAGTAGTTTCTCTCTGACCGTATCCACATTCTATGTATGAAAAACAATGATACTACTTTAAACCGTCACATCTTCCTTCCCCCAAAGAATCCGAGGAACTGTAGCTAAGGGTGCTGAGAGTTGTTAGAAGACCCATATTGTGCTTGCAGAGTGGTTTAGTTGTCAATCCCTCTTCCCAGGGAACAGTTATGTATATCTTATGTACATACCCGTTTCCATCTGTCAGCTTTTATAATGATGTATTTGGTATCCAGATAAGTGTGCAATGCACTCTATACACAACAAATAAATACAGCAAGGAGAAAGGCAGAAGGCTGTAGGCTTGCTTTATGATCAAACGTCATTTCCATGAGCAATATGCACTCCTGCAGAGTGAAACAGCTGCTACTTTATAATTATTTATTATTATTATTTATTTAACCATTTCCGCCAATGATACCCTCCCAAAAGGAAAGCATAAAGCTGTGAACAGAATGTTTGGGTTCAAAATACACATTGAAGGGCTTACCTGAACTAACCTATAACCTCAAATGGTATTTAAGAGCACCCCTTTTTCTCAAGTTGATTACAACACAGGTCCTTAACTGACGGGCCATTCATAGTAAGGTTCTCAGGGGATCTGATTGGCCAACAGGATAAGAAACTGCATGCTGGCCCACAAAGGACTTTGATCTGATCCAGCAGGGCTCTTCTTACACTCTTACGGGTTGCATTCTGGTGGCATTACTGCTACAATTTCACTTTCCCCCATTAACATTTAATTAAATGCAGAACTGCATTATGAATTCAATAAAGTTCTACTGCCAAAAATGGCTTTTATTCTGACTCGCCAACATCCTCTTCCACACAACTAGATCGTCCCTCTAGATCCAACCTGGCTGTCAGTTGATTTCAGTCCAATAGTGTGATGAAGCACTGTCTCTCTGAGTTCAGTCACTCTTCAGCCACCTGCCTGCATTCTTATCTGTAAGCAGACGGGCTGGTGGTGGTTTGACACTACTACTACTACTACTACTAATTTTATTATTTTTACCCTTCCCATATGACTAGGTTTCCCCAGCCACTCTGGGAAGCTTCCAACATATATAAAATCATATTACATATTAAAAGTGTATACAGGACTGCCTTCAGATGTCTTCTATACTCATCTCCTTGACATCTGATGGGAGGGCTTTCCATTACTTGTCAGCTTCCTACTCCTTTTCTCTGTGTTCCCTTTGTAGAATTCAGTATAGTTTGTTTGTCATTGGCTCTGCCTTCACCTACTGAAGGTCTTCCTACCCTACTGCTTTCCACCCCACTGGACCCAATTTATGAGCCCCTCCTGGTCTGGAGATAAGATCACTTCAGTGGAAGGAAGGAATTATCAAACCCAGGGAATTCAGGCAATGTACCCCCCCCCCCCCCGGTTTTCTTTTTACATTTCATTGAATTTTGACCTGCTGAAAGTTCAGATAAATACCCAGCGAAGTGAATTTGAAAGGTTTCAGTTGATAGATTAGTACCATCACAGAGAAAAGTTCATCTTAAGAAATATTTGTGTGTAACTCTGAGCTCAGGCAAACTTTTTTCCTTGGCTTTTACAGTCCTTAGAAGTACTCATTTGAATGTACAATTCCCAGCCTGGCATACACAATTCATGGATTTGAAGGCCAGCAGGGACCTTACAATTGCCTAGTCTGATCTCTGTATATCAAAGGCCAAGAAATTTTTATCTAGTAAGTCCTGCATCAAATGCATAACTTGGAGCTTAACAGCAGAATATATCTTTCAGAAAGACATCTTACCCCAATTCTAAAACTTCATGTGACAGAAAGTCTACCATGGTTTCCAGTAATCACTATTAATGTTGCCAAAGTTGTGATTCATTGGTTGAGAAGAAGAGTCGTGGCAACTCATAATGTCACCTTCAATACAAAGCAAGCAATGCAGCCCTGTGATTCTTCTCTAATGTGGATTTTTATCTGAGCCAGAGTGGAACTTCTCTCTTCCACCATCATCCAAGCCCCCATCTGAGTTCTGTTGTAGCTTCACTCCTCTCCTGCCCCTCCACTTTCTGTCACCAGGGATGGGGGAGGAATTTGGTTCAGTTCACATATAAAAGCAAAGCTTCATTGTTTTCACTTTTCAAAAGGAGTTTCAAATTGAAAGCCAGCCATCCTTTAAAACTGACACTTCTCTGAATTTCGAAATATGGTTCTCTGGTCAAGTAATGTATACAAAAATGCATGTGCTAAGTTAAATTGTGCACATAAATTGCATTGGCATTGTAAAAATTGTAGTGAAAATTCCATTAAAATGTTTTATATAGTAGGCAAAACTGCATATCACAAATTCCAGTACAAATATATACTTCCATTTAAAATAGTTAGATCACCCTAAGAGGTCTCAAATGTCAGTTTTTAAATGTGACCTAAATGCAAGCAATGGAAATATCAAACCCCCAATGCAATACTTTTTCTCTCTTTCTTTCCACCAGAGTTGGAATGATTCTCAGCCCCTATAGTTAGTGCCATGAAAATTTGCACAATACACTACTACAGTTAACCAAACATAGCATCCAATGGAATGAAAGATGCTTGGCCTCTGGAGGGAATATGAAAATAAATGAAGAACTGCACATAAATAATAATAATAACAATAAAACCCTGAAAACCTAGAGCATAGATCAGATTGTGTAACTTAACTTGCTCTGGGTGACAGAGCAAATATTAAAAACCAGCTGTGCTTGAGTGAGTTTTGTCCATCACGATAGCAGAAGCATGCTGCTGTGTTTGCCTCACTCACCGGCTGTCAGCACCCTCTGAAATCTGCAGCATTTCAGGTGCTGACTCTGGTTTCCTTGACATAAGCCAATGATTTGTGTCCCATTCAATTTAGTTCATGTGAAAATACTCATAGCTCCTTGCCATATGTCAGGGGATGATAATTGCATTGATCCACCTCACCAACAAGCTAGGGAAGGCCGGCTTTTCTGATAACAGAGGAACTGGGGGCTGCCACTTTTTAGATTTAGTGCATTGGGTCAACTGACTGATTTGATTCCAATCAGACTTGACAAAGCTATGCATAAACTAAGGGGCTGTTAAATATGCCAATAAGTGAATTGCTTTTAGCGTAATGTTGCCAGTAGAGATATTGATGGGATATCTCCACAAACCCACAGAAAGGAGGATCAGCCATTATTTCTCTTCTTTATTGGGATGGATGAAAAGGTTTAGATAAAATAATAAAAAAGAGGAAAAATAGTGGGCTTAAAATAACTCTGTATACTTCTATCATATAACACCACGCTCCATCATAATTATCACAGATGTTGATATATACCCTTGAGAATGCAGCTAGTCTTAGAAAAACTATAATGTTGTTAATATTTCCCTTAGGGGAGAAACTTCCAAAATCACCTCAAAATTTTGCTTTAGACGAAGTTGGTGGGAACTCTAAAATTAGATCTTCAAGTAATAACCAATGCCTCAACTGGATTACCAATGGTAATCTGCCACAGCTATGCATATCATGTACATTTTATGTGGATTTTTTAGATGGACTACAGCTCCCCCCCTCCCAAATTTGAGCATTTCTGAGCAGGAAGTGGCTCTGTAGAAACAGCCATTTCCTGTGTTCCAGGGTTGATAACAGCTAACAGGTGTCTTCAGGTAAAGCTGGGAGATACTCCTGTCTGAAACCCTAGAGAGCTACTGTATTTCATTTTTTATAATTCTGAGATAGATGAACTGACAGTTTGACACAGTGTAAGACAGCTCCCTGCATCCCTAATTGTTTTGTTTTGTTTTGCTTTTGCTATAAAAGTGACTTGTATGAACACATGCATTATATAGAAACAGTCCTTAAAAATGGTAGAGGGGGAGAGAAGCAGAGAGGCATTGTCTGTGATAAACTGTGCCTGCTCTACTCTGAGCGATTTAGCTCCGTTCTGTAAAACACTAATCAAAAAGGAATAATAAAAACACTAAATCACTCCAAGAGTTAACAATGCCCCATAAAACCAGTGATTGCACAAGAGGAGATGGCGTTGTAGACACTCTTCAGAAGCCCAATAAAATTCTTCTCAAAACTTGTTGCAAGGCAAATTCTCAGGTTAACCCTACTGGAAGAAGCAGCTTCATACCCAAAGTTTAAAAAAAGAAAGTAAATTCCCTTGCAAACTTGTTGACACATATGTCTGAATAAGCTATCACACATATAACACCACAGTTAGGCAACACATGTGATGGGGTAGGAAACCAGGAAACCATCCCTATTTACTGCTCAATTCGCTGCCCAGCAGTCTCCCTGCCTGAGCTGACAGAGCTGGTCTTGGAGGCATTGTTGAGGACTCTGAGATGACTGGTTCTGGGAGACTTCAACATCCATGCCGAAGCAGCTGGCTCTGGGGCGGCTCAGGACTTCATGGCCACCATGACAACCATGGAGCTGTCCCAACATGTCACTGGCCCAATGCACATGGCAGACCACACACTGGACCTTGTTTTCTCAACTGGGCAGGAAGAGGGTGATTTGAAGGTGGGGAACATTGACATCAGTCCCTTGTCATGGTCAGATCACTTCCTGCTGAGATTTAGGATGTCAGCACCTTTTCCTCTCCGCAGAGGTGGGGGACCTATTAGGAAGGTCTGCCCTCGAAAGCTGATGTGGGATTCCAAATGGCTCTGAGGTCCCCCCCCCCCAGCTGATATGACTGGTGCTCCTGCCAAAGCCCTGGCTGACCTCTGGAACACCCGAATGGCTCAGGCTATTGACACGATCACCCCTGAGTGCCCTTCCCCACTTTGTGGAGCCTGATTGGCCCCCTGGTATACTCCATAGCTTAGGGTGAGGAAACAAGGTGGGAGGAAAGATCTGAATAAATACAACCGAACACTGGTAAGGGCTCATTATTGAGCCTACCTAGTGGCAGTGAAGGCACCAAAGAAGGCATACTTTGCCGCCTCCATTGCATCCTCATTATGCTGTCCGGCAGAGCTTTTGTATGGGGCCTTTTACAGGCTGGCCCAAAGGAGGTGGTAGAACCAACGATAATTTGCTGTGACCTGTTTGCAAAGCATTTTGGGGATAAAATTGCTTGCATCCACCAAGACCTTGATTCTGCTGTTATAGCAGATGAATCTCACGGGGTGTCCAGAGCACAGTCTAGTCCTGTTGTGTTGAATGATTTTCAGTTGGTAAGGCTCGAGGATGTGGACAAGGTGCTCAGACCAGTCAGGGTGACCACTAGCGCTCTAAACCCTTGCCCATCTTGGCTGATAAAAACCAGCAGGGAGGGAATAGCTGGCTGGACCAGGGAGGTGATCAATGCCTCTTTACAAGAGGGGGTGGTCCCTGCCTGTTTGAAGGAGGCAGTGGTAAAACCACCCTTTAAGAAACCTTCCCTGGATTCAGAAAACTTAACAAACTACCAGCCAGTTGCTAATCTCTCTTTCCTGGGCAAGGTTCTGGAGCGAGTGGTTGCAGACCAGATCCAGGCGCTTTTGGAAGAAACTGATTTTCTGGATCCATTTCAATCAGGGTTTAGGCCTGGTTTTGGCCTAACTATGGTTAGTTAAAGGTGCTGGGAATTGTAGCTCTGGGAGGGTTAAACTGATTTTTTTTTTTTTTAGATCCTTTGAAGGTAATGGTCTTTAAGTGTGCTCTAAATGTGTGCACAACCACAAATTGATGTAAGAAAGAAAAGATTCATAATGAGGATGTGAACAAAAACAGCTTTGAAGCCAGAGAGACCCTCTGTTTAAATCTACACAACCTCTACCAATATTGTGCAATCTACACATTTTGTTCCACAGCTAGCATTTTACTATCTGACATATAGAAGGTTTGGCATCATGCAGAGCTACCATTTTGCTGTGGGAGAGGCCAGAGGTGTTCTACACAGGAAGCAGTTCATTCCTGAGGTGTCAATTGCTCTGTCAATCTCTTACTCATGCTTAAAGCTCTTATTGTCCACAATACCAAGTAATCAAGTAAAGAGAAATCGAAAAGTGCAGCCACGTTTGAATTTTTACTAGTAGTTAATGCTTCTCAATTGTGCTTGGCTGGAAACATTCAATAATCTCATCTCTGAACAGATCACAGAGCCCGGGGTAGACATTTTCAAGGATAAGAGCTTTTCAATGAAACAATGTTTTCACCACCTTTGTACTTGTGGGTCTGTACCCCCTAGCTCAGCTCTGTATAATGATATGGATGCTACTTCTACTACAAAACCTTCAGTAGCATAACCTATTGCTTTCCTTTAAGTTGTGTTAAGAAAGAATAAAATGAAAGGGCAGCATTTTTTCAAAAGCCTGTTTATTGCATTTGAGGGTAGCTCACAATGTTGAAGTCCAAGTCTAAGCCAAACTGCTCCCCCAGATTCATCACTTCAGCTGTATGTGTCAAACCGGGATAGGTCATTTCAGTGATTGCATAGCTTTGGGCCTGCCAGCTCTTCCTATTTGGCCCATGAATCCATTTCAGACAACCTATGCTCACCTAGGGACGCGGGTGGCTCTGTGGGTTAAACCACAGAGCCTAGGACTTGCTGATCAGAAGGTTGGCGGTTTGAATCCCCGCGACGGGGTGAGCTCCTGTTGCTCAGTCCCTGCTCCTGCCAACCTAGCAGTTCAAAAGCACGTGAAAGTGCAAGTAGATAAATAGGAACCGCTTTGGCGGGAAGGTAAAAGGCCAGTGCGCTGCTCTGGTTCGCCAGAAGCAACTTAGTCATGCTGGCCACATGACCTGGAAGCTGTCTGCGGACAAACGCCGGCCCCCTCGGCCAATAAAGCGAGATGAGCGCTGCAACCCCAGAGTATACTGGAGTATACTTCAGGTATACTGGACCAAGGCGTTTAGGCATTTTAAAACCACCTCAACTCACAACCACAGTTCCCCTCTAGATTTCCCTTGGAATTATGCCACTTTCACACCACTAGCTCCAGGGGACCCTGAGTGTAAAATTAACAGACAGAGCTGTGCTCTAGAGTTCCAGTTTGCGCCACCTTCAGAGGCTGCAGATTTGAATGCAGAAATACTTTTGGCTTGCGTTTTAAAGCAAATGAACCCAATTCACCGCTCCTAGACTTATCTGCAGATCAGAAGGCTGCTTTCAGTCAGATCAAGCACTTCTCTGAATTTTGTGCATTTTGGAGAAAACAAATGTGCACAGAAATTAACCTTTTAGGGGGAAACGCACTGAAAGACATACAAAATGCCTATTTTAGGGGGAATGGGCACCTATAATGCAGGGGAAATGTTTACAATTTAAAATGTGAATTTTTCACTCCTTCTGTAGGCAAAAAAAAAAAAAAAAAGAAAGAAAGAAAGGAAAGAAAAGAAAAGAAAAGAAAAGAAAAGAAAAGAAAAGGACTCTGATTGCCCACTTTTGAAAGAAACACATAATGGGGGAAAACAGCTGTTGTTATAGCAAGTCGGTTGTTTTGTTTTTTGTTTTTGTTATTTTTATAACAATTCAAGAACCACTGGCTTCTATGGTAAATAATTGCATCATCTCTACCCTGAAATTAGATGAGCAACTTTGGTTCCCAGCCACCCCAAAATCATGTCATAGGGCGAAATCCTGGTTCCCAAATAGGGATGTGAGAAAGCTGCATTTACCTGCCCCACCCTTTATTCATCACATGCAGCACTGCTTCCATTTAAATGTAGTTTGCCTTCTACTAAAGACTCAAATTGTCTCAAATTTTACCCAATTTTCCTAATTATGTAAATTATGTTGTCATTACGCTCTTCCACCCAATTTGTTGTCATTATGTTATTTCACCCAATTCATTTCAATGCAAAGGAAATATAATTCAAGCGGGGTGGGGGGGTTAGTCAATTACATATTGTTTGTGGACTAAAACTAACAACAGTGAATCCCAAACATATTTGCTGGATTGACTTCTGTTCCAGACATGGCAAGAATAAACAATTTTTGGCAACTTCTGCTCCCCTTTTCATTGAAATTCTCTCACATGCCTACCTACCCACAAATTGGGGTAAAACAGTGCCTTGATTCCAGTTCAAATTTTGTAGGAAATGAATGCCCAAATACAAAGTGTCTATGGATGCGTAAACTGGTTTACACTCCGCTTTGCAAATGTATTCTTGAAGTCAGACATCTTGTACTTTATGATACCAGTAAATGGTACTATAAAGTTATCCAGTTACACTACTCTGTGTGTGTGCATGTTCGTAATCTTGCAACCCTTAGAACATTCATTTCCAGAAGATTTAGAGACTTTGATTTTATTAAGTCTCTCCTCTGATTTAAAAGACATAAACCTGGACAGGACCATTTAAGACATTTCTGATTTAAAAAAAAAATTGACAGAGATCAATGCACACCAATTTTACTCTAGGTGAAGATTAAAAACAATTTTCTACTGGGTGGTATCAGTTTGTAAAATACTTTCAAAGGTTTTACTTTAAACTACATACTTATTTTTAAAAAGCATTGTGGATTTCAGTCACATGTTCCTTATTTGGAGGGATATACTGTGCAGACTGAAATCTACACCAGGATAAGAGAAACAACAAATCTAAGGGTTATTATGTGCTCACATGTACTAAGTGTATTGTTTGTGTGTGTGGTTTGCAGGTATGTCAGAGCAACTGATTTTCTAGATTGATTTCAGTCAGGGTTTAAACCCAGTTTTGCCAAAGAAATTGCTTTGGTTGCCTGTATCATGACCTCTATTGCAGGAGAGACTGAGGAAATCTGTCCCTGTTAGTTCTCGGCCTCTCAGCCACTTTAATACCATTGATGATTGTATCCTTCTGGAATGGCTAACCGAGTTAGGGATGGGTGGCACTGCTTTGTGGTGGTTCCACTCCTACTTGGATAGACATTTCCAGAGGGTGTTGTTTGGGGAGTGTTTTTCAGCCCCGTGAAGCCTTCAATGTGGGGTTCCTTGGGATTTGATTCTATCCCCTATGCTGTTTAACACCTACATGAAACCTCTGAGTGGGGTTATCCAGAGGTTTGGAGTACATTGTCAGCAATATGCTAATGACACTCAGCTCTTCTCCTTTACATCTGCAGGTGTGGCAGTGGATATGCAGGACTGTTGTCTTGCCTCTGTAATGGACTGAACAAGAGCCAACAAACTGAAGCTCAGTCCAGGTAAAAGTGAGGCACTGTTAGTCAGTAGATTCCTAGACCAGACAGCTGGGAAGTTGCTTACTCTTGATGGGGTTACACTCTCTCTGAAAGAGTGGGTACACAGCTTGGGAGTACTTTTGAAAACGTTGCTGTTGCTTGGGGCTCAGGTGGCTTCAGTGGTCCAGAGTGTTTTCCATCAGTGTTGGCATGTGGTTCAGCTGCAGTCCTATCTGGACGGGGATAGCATAACTTGTCATCTGTATGCTCAGGTTCCCTGTAGGTTAGATTACTGCAACACATTATACATAGGGCTGCCTCTGAAGACGGTTTGGAAACTTTAGCTAGTGATGAATTCGGTGGCCAAGTCGCTCAGTACATTTACTCTCGCTACATTCATACCTTGGGTTACAAATGCTGC
The DNA here is from genome assembly GCF_964188315.1 of Podarcis muralis. Classification (NCBI taxonomy): domain Eukaryota; kingdom Metazoa; phylum Chordata; class Lepidosauria; order Squamata; family Lacertidae; genus Podarcis; species Podarcis muralis. The sequence continues at coordinate 36,150,196 of NC_135673.1, read as the reverse complement.
AGGTTGTGTGCTTTTGGGTTGCGGATTGCGCTGAACCCAGAAGTACCAGAACAGGTTACTTCTGGGTTTCGGCGCTCGTACATGTGCAGAAGCGCTGAATCGTATCACAAGCGTGCGCAGACGCGGCGCTTCAGGCTGCATACGCTGTGGGTTGTGAACGTGCCTCCTGCACGGATCATGTTCGCAACCAGAGGTATGACTGTACTTCAGACTTGTTGAAACAAAAGCTTTCTGTTAAAAAATTATAGCTTAAAAATTGGGGAGGCCAAGATGAAATAGAAGTAATTTCAGGAATGGAACAGGCAAAATTCTTTCCTAAGTTTGAGTTTTATAGTGTCAAATAAACAAATCAAACTACCTGGGTCATATAAAAACTAATAGAAAAATAAACCAGTTAGACAGAAGTTTTGGAAAAGAAAATAATCTCCATCTGAAGCTGGGAAGACAGACTGACCCATGTTCAACTGCTGTTCACATGGAACCCTTCTCCACTCCCTAAGGGAAGACAGAATATTAAGCATCAAGTGGACTACTGTTCAGAGAGAGGGTAATATCTTGGGATGGAAGCAGCAGGGTTGGGAAAACAACAGTCACAGTTTGTCAGCCAACTAATCTCTGAAGACAACAAGGCCCAAATCAGGGCCATGTATGCTCAAAGTGAACAGTCAAATTTGCTTCGAATATGTTCCTCAGATCTTACTACCAGTTAATTTTTGATCCACCTGAATACACCTCATAGTTTATGCTTTCGGTTTCCATAAAGGGTATATGTTAGGGGTGTACATCTGGTGGTCTGTGTATACCCTGGATGAGGCAAATCAAGGGGATGTGGCTTATGATCCAGAATGGCAAGAGCAGGGAGGGGGACTATCCTTTCAAATTATATAACATAGCTGAAATTGTCTAGCACATTAAACTCTGGACTTGTTTGTCTGAACTTTGGAAGGTTGCTTACCCAGGGACAGTTCTGTCATGTGTCCAGTTTTCAAACTCATTTTGCACAAAAAAGGGGTGGGGAAGGGGACATGGTTTCTATTTTGCCCTCCAAAAATGGAAAAGTTTGTCATTGCAGGAGGATAGCTGAACCTACCCTTATGAAATTCAGCAGGCTTCATATCCTAGGAAGGGGTAGTCACGCCTTCAATTTCCATGTAATGCTGGCAGGATTTTAGTGTGAATTTTGCCTATTTGCAAAGCAATTTTCCCTAGTGAAATGCATTTTTGTATGTGTATGCTTATGTGTACCTTTTATCCCAGAATATGTATTTCATGGCAGGAATGGAAGAGTAAAGTTTTTTTAAAAAAAAATTAAAAAATCGAACATTTGACTTCTTTTTAGAAAGAGTGTTATACTTTACCACAGAACATATTCACCATGTTCAGATTTTCAGTGGCTTTTGTCTCCTGTTTTATTATTAACCAACTACTTTTTGATCAGTGAGCCTTTGATATTTTCAGCTGACATAAAGGAATGATTTGATCAGCGGTGTATGAATTAAAGGACTAAAAAGGGGCTATTTCACATTGGCAATATATTAAGCACTTACATCGACTGTCTAAATGCTATGTAGTATTCAAAGAGGCACTTTTTTTTAAGAATTAAAAGATTTTCTACATCTCATTTAGTAACGTTTGCTACTTTCTCTAGTCACGGGTTAGCTGAATACCCTTACAAATGTCAGATTCCAAATGGGGTTTGACACATTTGATGTATATTTTGGGTAGTTCTCATTTGGGAAATATTTAGAGTCAGTTAATTAAACTCAGGGTGTTCTCTGAAGCTTGCCTAGCAGCTTGGAAACTTGGAATTTGCCCAGCAAATGGATAATATAACCTTTTTTTCTAAAACAACTGCCACAACCATTCATTAGAGTGTCCATTGATGCAGACATGTAGAAAATGGGTGCATTCTATCCCTTGCCACCATCACAAAGAAGTGGGAATTTGGACAAAATTGCTTCACTGGAAAGAACAGCAATGGTAAAAAAAATGCATTAATTAAAGAACTGAAAGAGGGGAATTCATTGTTAGGGTTGCTGTTTGGTCTCAGCTCAGTGCTCATCTGAAATAGAAAGAGAAAGAACTTGTCAGAAGTGTAACATGTTGAGCTGTACATTATACAGTTTCCTTTATTGGGATTACTTTGTGTTGTAGAATGGTTGTGTAGATTTTTGAGTAGAACAGAATTCCTCATCAAATGGAAATTTGCAGGTTCTTGAGGCCTGCATCGACAAATTCACGGATGACTTTGATCATGAGAAGAGGCAGAGCCTACATTGTTTAAATTTACTCAGTGACAAGATCCATTTCAAGTCACTTGGAATTTTGTCCATGGTATTATTTATTTATCCAGCAGAATTTGTAGACCACTTAATAGTTAGAAATAGGTAAACTCGCTGAGTGGTTTTCATAAAAGTTTAATTAGAAAGGCAGGTGTCAAAAACAACTTGGGACCAGTTTGCCTGAGATTATTTACCCCACATGCCCACTCAACTGCTTCGGTTGGCAGAATTGGTAGTACTACAGTTGCCACATAATAGCCATTCCACATTTGTAATAACTCAATTACTTAATATAACAGCCCCTGGACTTTGGAACTCCCTGCCTATTGAGATCAGGCAGGTACCTTCACTATATTCTTTTTTGTGCCTGCTAAGAATATTCCTGTTTAGGCAAGCTGCTCTGGTCAGACCTCACCTGGAGTACTGTGTCCAGTTCTGGGCACCACAGTTCAAGAAGGACACTGACAAACTGGAACGTGTCCAGAGGAGGGCAACCAAAATGGTCAAAGGCCTGGAAATGATGCCTTATGAGGAACGGCTAAGGGAGCTGGGCATGTTTAGCCTGGAGAAGAGGAGGTTAAGGGGTGATATCATAGCCATGTTCAAATATATAAAAGGATGTCATTTAGAGGAGGGGGAAAGGTTGTTTTCTGCTGCTCCAGAGAAGCGGACACGGAGCAATGGATCCAAACTACAAGAAAGAAGATTCCACCTAAACATTAGGAAGAGCTGTTCGACAGTGGAATTTGCTGCCAAGGAGTGCGGTGGAGTCTCCTTCTTTGGAGGTCTTTAAGCAGAGGCTTGACAACCATATGTCAGGAGTGCTCTGATGGTGTTTCCTGCTTGGCAGGGGGTTGGACTCGATGGCCCTTGTGGTCTATTCCAACTCTATGATTCTATGATTCTAAGCCTATGCAGGTGCTTAGAAAGTTGAGGTAACTTTAATCTGTTTTTTAAAAAAACAAAAACGTTTGTATGTTTTAAAGTAGTACAGTGGTGCCCCGCAAGACGAACGCCTCGCAAGATGGAAAACCCGCTAGACGAAAGGGTTTTCCATTTTGGAGGCGCTTCGCAAAACGAATTTCCCTATGGGCTTGCTTCGCAAGACGACAGCCCATAGGGAAATCTCCGGGACAGCGGGGAAGCGCAGCGCGTCTTCCCCACTGTCCTCGGACCTCCTCCGAAGCCTGGCGGCGGGGCGAGAACACCTCCTCCCGCCGCCGCCGGGCTTCGGAAGGCTCCTCCGAAGCCGGGCGGTGGGGCGGGAACACCTCCACCCGCCGCCGGGCTTCGGAAGGCTCCTCCGAAGCCGGGCGGCGGGGAGGGAACACCTCCCCCCGAAGCCGGGCGGCGGGGCGGGAACACCTCCTCCCGCCGCCGCCCGGCTTCGGAAGGCTCCTCCGAAGCCAGGCGGCGGGGCAGGAACACCTTCTGAAGGCCGGCGGGGGGCAAAAGTCTTTGTTCCCCCCTGCCTTCCCGGGGAAGGCGTTTCTCCGCTGTCCCGGACGGCTTTTGAAGGCAGGCGGGGGGGAGCAAAGACTTTCGCCCCCCGCCTGCCTTCAGAAGAGGTCCTGGACCTCTTCTGAAGGTGGGCGGGGGGCAAAAGTCTTTGTCCCCCCTGCCTGCCTTCCCAGGGGCTTTTAAATCGCCCCGGACAGTGGAGAAGTCCTCCGCTGTCCCGGGGTTTTTTAAAATGCTGGGGGTGGGAAGAAAAGCCCTTGTCCCCCCCCCAGCCTTCAGAAGAGGTCGGGGGACAGACTGTCCCCGGACCTGGTCTGAAGGCGGTTTCCATAGGAACGCATTAATTGATTTTCAATGCATTCCTATGGGAAACCGTGCATCGCAAGACGAAAAACTCGCAAGACGAAGAGACTTGCGGAACGAATTAATTTCGTCTTGCGAGGCACCACTGTATTGTGACTTTTCCCCGATTTTATTGTTTTGTCTTTTTGTAAACTGCTTTGAACTTTTATTTTATTTTTTACAAACAAGCATTGTATACATTTTATGGGGGGTGGGGTTAAATAAGAACAAGTAGACTGAAAAAAGAAGAAATAAATAAAATAATAACAGGAGTCAAATATATTCTCACTCTTTCTGTCCGTAAAGGTAAAAGTAAAGGTAAAGGGACCCCTGACCATTAGGTCCAGTCGCGGAAGACTCTGGTGTTGCACGCTCATCTTGCTCTATAGGCTGAGGGAGCTGGTGTTTGTCTGCAGACAGCTTCTGGGTCATGTGGCCAGCATGACTAAGCCACTTCTGGCAAACCAGAGGAGTACATGGAAACACCGTTTACCTTCCCGCTGGACCGGTACCTATTTATCTACTTACATTTGATGTGCTTTCAAACTGCCAGGTAGGCAGGAGCAGGGACCGAGCAACGGGAGCTTACCTCATTGCGGGGATTCGAACTGCTGACCTTCTAATCAGCAAGCCCTAGGCTCTGTGGTTTAACCCACAGGCTGTCCTACATAAAGAAGTTTTTAGCAGATGCCATAAACAGCACACTGAAGGCACTTGCCTAATGTTAATGGGGAAGGAAATTCCAGAGTGTTGATGCTGTCACACTGAAAGATCAATTCCTTGCATGTGCAACTCATTTAGGTACTTTTTAAGGTAGCAAATATTCAGCTAAAACAAGTGGCCCCTGTAACATGTTGTTGCACTGTCGAGTGCTCCTAATCAGGTTTCCAGCCATTCTATTCCAAGCTGGGTTCACCTCCTGCGTGTCCCCCCCTGCAAATTCAAACCTTGGGGTTTTCCCAAGCCTGCTGACTTCCATCCATAATATGGATCAGATCTGAGGGGTAGCCTTACTCTCCATTTATGGTTTATGTCCAACGCTTAGATGTGCCCATCTTCCTTGCCTAAATGCCCCATGAGTGACCAGTGTGGTGACCGCATCCTAACAGTGGTGCTGTGGCCACTTACCTGGGTGGTGTGAGATCATGGCAAGACCATGGTTTTGTGGCCATACCAGTAGTAACACTGTATCTCTGCCAGTGTAGCCCCAGCCTCACTTCTGCCTTGCCTGTCCTGTCTAGGTAAGTGGAAGTGATACCGGGGTCAGAATACTGGTTCTGTGACACTGCCCTCCCTATGCTGGTCACTCCTGACACTCCCTTCCAACACACAAGCACACACACACTTGGTCTATTTGAAGTGATGAGATTGTATGAGATTGTTGAATTAGATGGTGAATGCACAGGTATCCAGCAATTAGTTTCCATAGATACTTCTAAGATTAGACTCTAGAAGAGTTTTCTTGTGATACAAGCTTGAAAAGCTTCATTTGACTCCTTTGAGAATAAATTATCTTCAGCATACTTAACTGTATGTGATAAAGCAATCTGCTGGAGAACCCAAAAAAAGGGGGGGATTATAAGATATTTAGCAGAGGATTCTACCCAACAAAAATTGAGGTGAGAGAGAAAATACCAGAGGACAATTGCTCGTCTTTTAATAAGAAATTATTAAATTGAGGCATAAAAAAGAATTAATCTAAGCTTAGATGAAAATGCAACTGGGTCATCCTCTCCCATACTCAGGTATTTTAAAATAATGTAGTCTACATATAAAAAAGATGGAATACTGAGAAGTCTGGATAAAGCATTCCTGTCCTGATTACAGTGGCTGAGGCAGGGTTTTCAGCAAAGCACTACAATGAAAGACTCTCCTCCCTGGAAGAGAGGGGAGTGGTTGTGGGCGGGAGCCCGAGCACCGCCCCTAGCAGGGGGCATTAGCCCCCCTGCCTCCTCCTCTCACCTGGCTGGCGCCCACGCCCCCTCGGCAGGCATCCAACCAGGTGCCTTCGAGGGGGCGTGTTCAGCAGCCTTTTGCGGCGGCGCCAGCCTCTCCTTGGCCTCATTCTTCTCCGTCCTCTCGTCGCGAGTCACCCACCCTCCACTCCCTTTTAGCTCAGGGTCTTTTTTCTTTGGCCTTGCTATGGACCTTAGGTTGGTCGCCCTGGTTGTCTAGGGGGCCTGGTAGGAATTTTTCCATTTGGCATTAGGCTTTTCGGTTTTTTCGCCTACCTTGTAGCAATCGTCACAACTTTCGTGGTATTGGTGGGTAGGTTAGGCATTGGAATAATGTGTTGTGGTGTCGAAGGGCTAGGTGTGGCCATCGCCTATGCCTTCGATTTTTGGGTATTCCGTTAAAGGAATCTGGCGGTCGTGTACTCTTTCTGATGCCTGCTTGGCGGGAGGCCATGGCACGACCCTCGGTGACATCAGGGGAGAGCCTATAGTTGGATTAGCATCAACAGGCTCCACCTACTGGTGAATAAACCCCCTTGTTTCAGACATCCAATGCCTAAGCCAATACCTTTTCACTGCTGTAATCAATAAAGTTGTGGCCTTTTCTTGCCCATTAACCTTATATCATGTGTCCTTGCGTATTTATTTCACATCGCGGGGGTCGGGTCCTCAAACCACAAGTCAACCTAATACTGAATCCTCACATATCCAGTAGACCCAATCACACTGGACACCAAACTCCAGTCATCCAGTTCATCAAACCAATTTTCCAAAGCAGCTCAGCATTCCTTGATGATTCCACACTGGCCATCATTATTCTGCCTGGCACAATGAGAATGATGTGTGAATCAATACCAGCATGGGTAGCACATGACAAATGAAAGAATGATTAACTGCATTCAAATTTGAATTGCCCTGCCCTGCAACAGGGTCACACACCACCGCTGAAGATAGATGAAAACCTTAAGGCCATATTTTATAGTGTTAGCTGTAGTTGTGGAGGGCAACATTTGATCTCCAAGAGAAAGGAAAAAAAAGATTTGTGACAGCATGATTTGAGTTAGGATGTTTTCCCAAAGGACTTCCCCAAAATCAAATCTTTGAAAGGTGAATCAAACTACGAAGTCCTAACAGTCAACCAATGAATGAAACTATAAGCAATGGTGATCCATATCTCATCTCGTGTGCATTTGGTTATCTGTATGTTTGTATATTTTGTATTTAATACATTATTGGATCATACAACTCGATGGAGCACAGAAAGATTTTCAGGTTGTCTCCCGTCCAGGTACTGAGCAGATGAAGACTTTCTTGCTTCAGTAGGCGCTGCATTATGTATATTCTGATCAGTATTGCTACATTCTTCCCACTTCCCTGAGCTCAGAGAAGTTCCAGGGATTGCACTAAATAGTTTGATTTCCTTTAGATGATAGAGCCCTGTGACAGTTTCCTCTGGGGGTGGTGGACTCTGGAGGTTTCACTGGTATACAGTTCTGAATCATGGAGTAACACTAGCATGCATGTGAGGATAGGGTAGGCAAGTAGTGATGTTCTCTGGTGACATTCATTGTTGTGCTACAACATGCCCAATGGGGTGAATGAAATCTAGTGTGACATGCTGGTAGGTTGGCCAAAAAGACACAGCTCCATAATGCAACAGGTACTGGAGTATGAAAGGAATATTAGAAAATGGGACAGAAGCACTAGCATTACAGTCAGGAAGACATGCAACATTCCCAAAGTCTAAATGCACCCACTCTGAAGAAAAGCATTCTATGGGTTATTACTGATGAGGGGTATATGTCCCTACACTCCGTATAAATCCCACATGATAAGGAGTTTTACATATTGCCCTACTCAATTGGGTTGGGCAGGATGTTTCCCAATGTGAATTTTCAGGCTGACTTGGGAATTTGAGGGATGAAACCGCCTCTTTTTCAAGGGGCTCAGGTCAATGGGTAGTTCTGGTGGTGTTGGAACTCACAAATACTACTTCTGGTTCTTCTCAGCTGACTATTGGCATTTTTCACCAGAAAGTCCTGGAATATGCTAAGTTACGCATCCTGCCAACTGAAAGATGCTGGGAAATACATGAGGGAATTTCATTCATACTTCATGCCCTCCCCACAAATAACTGAAACAGGCACTCCACTGCAAACTGAGGCATGAATTGAGATGAACATTTTAGCCCAGCATTGTGGTTTCTAGGAAATGTTCAGGTTTCTTGAGTCCTTATGAAGAAAGGATATTCTGAAGGCAGAAAGTCTAAAAGCTACCGATCAACAGATCTTTAGTTAATTCATTGGCCACTGAGTCCTGCTGAGGGTCCAATTAATTTCAAAGCTAAACATTCTTCAAAGATTATTCTGCCTGCACCTTTTCTTTTCTGAAAGTTAGGGGAACAATCATACTGTTTCCAGCTTTTCCTTTGTCTCCTCTAAGCTATAAAAGAACAGCAATTCCCTCTCTTCGCCCTTCTCTTGTCCTAATGCTGGCAGTGCCATATAAACTGGCTACATTATGACATTTTGTCTGTGGGAGAGAGAAAGGAAAACACCCACCGGCTAACTACAGAAGAACCAGCTTAAATCAAGATCAAAGATAGGTGATTAAAAAAAAAAAGTAATACATGATTACTGGAAACTATTATAAACCTCCAGGGGAGTCTGAGAAGGTGGAACAGGGGATGTTTATATAGATAAGGCAATCCTAATGAAAAACCCAGAAATCTGATCACTGACAGATTTGTTCAAGACAATATCTGCCATAACTGATGGATGGTGAAGAAATATGTCGTGCCTTTGGCGATACTGTCTAGCATTGCTATCTTTCAAGTTAAATTAGCAATTGGCAATTATTTGTTTTCCTACTCCTTAAACTCAACCTAGTATTATAAACGGCAGCTCATTCATATGAGCCGGATCAGTTTTATAACAAGTACTCATTTTTGCCAAATTGGGGTTTAACTGCTCCCCCCTCCAAACTCCACCACTACCACATCAATTCAAGAAAAGTTCCCAGAAAGATTATACACACAAGCAGGAGGTAAGCTAGTACTGTAAGTAGGTATACTCCCACATCGACAGCATTCAAATGCTTAATGAGTTTTAATGCATTTTGTTAGGCTTTGAGCATAGAGCCAATAATAGGTTCTAATATTGCACCAGAAGCATGGGACTTTTAAAATGTCATGTTCAATGCCTCTTGTAATGTCCAAATTACCTTTGAGTTTTACATGATAGGATGGGGGGGGGCTGTCACAACTGTGCAGAAACAACCTGCTTAGATAAAATGGCTTCATGTCAAGGATCAGTAGAGGTTCGATGGGCTATGCAGTTCCAACTGCCATCGTATTTCCTAGCACATCTAAGGTGGGATTTGGGGGAAAGCAGATTACCAATTGAGATCCAATGTGAAACATACACAAAAAATGTCATCAGGGTCAGCTGTGGATTTGACATAATGCCTTCAAGCACCTTCTTCCTTTGTCAAGGGAATCCATGAGTCCTGCTGGACTTAGTGGGTGTCGATGACAGCAAGGAGCAATAGGGTACACCAATATGTACTGAACAGCTTTGGTGCTGTCCTTGAAGATATTCACAATGTATCAGAGTGATGCTCGACCAGGACATACTCTGGGGTATTGCAGAATATTTAAAGGGTAGCTGTAAGCCACCCATAATTCATTGGAGTGCCAGAAAAAGACGTCCTAAGGCAGTCATAGTGTTAGAAGCTGTCCAGGGATGCAGTCCTCCTACAAGGCAAAACCCACATTGTGACTTCCACTTTTCTCTCTTCATTATCAACATGAAAAAAAGAAAAACAACTCAAAAGAATATGTAGGGTGGGAAGAAATCTTTGGATAAATGAGAGTTTGGCTTTAATATACCTTTTGAGCCAGTTGCTAGGACATTCTCCACACTCAAGAGCCAGCGTGGTGCAGTGGTTAAGATCGATGGACTCATAATCTGGTGAACCAGGTTCACTTCCCCGCTCCTCCACATGCAGCTGCTGGGTGACCTTGGGCTAGTCACAATTTTCTGACATCTCTCAGCCTCACTCACTTCACAGAGTGTTTGTTGTGAGGAAGGAAGGGAAAGGAGATTGTTAGCCGTTTTGAGACTCCTTAAGGGGAGTGAAAGGCGGGATATCAAGTCCAAACTACTCCTCCTCCTCCTCCTCTTCTTCTTCTATTTGTTTTGCTCTATAATTACCAGAAATGAAAGACTTTTACTCTTTATATATGAAAACGGGGAAATTTTTGGCTGTATCTACATTCAAATAAAATTTTGATGGCTGAGCTATGAGTTCCGTCAAATAAGGGAACATGGGAGCTCTTTCTTATCTTCAAAGGTTATTAATTGAGAACTGGGTAACCTTTGGATTGAGATTCTCATTGCAATTTAGATGTACAATTAGATAAACAATGCTTGAGACAAGGAACTAACTTGGTAGATGGGATTTTTTTCTATCTCTGTCTCTCTTTCCGTGCCTCAGGTGACTGGAAGATGTATCCTTGGGAGCACAAGTGATTAAACAGCATAATACTTCTCAAGCATGACTTATAAGGCTATTTATAGGACAGTTGTACTTCTGAGCAAAATGGTTTCTCAAGCTCTTTAACCAGTTTTATGGGTGATGCATATAGTTATACTGCTCTTTATGGTGAGCCAAATAGAGTTGTTATAATTTGCTTGGAGTATTAAGCATGCCATTATTACACTATTTGTGAAATACATAAACATATATGAATATAAACAGGCAGTTGTGATCAGTATTTGCTCCCATTTATGTTGATAACTAATGGATTCAACAACATTTGTTCCAGTTCTAAAGGGACCCACAGCACAACTGTTTATTTGCCTGTGCCACCGTAGTAGGTCAACAGATAGTTTATCTACACATTATTCAAACTTGAGGTTCTCAAGTTTAGCCACAGTGAGTTTGTCTTAGAGCTGTTCAAAATATGAAGAAATTCAGCTTTGGAAGGGTTAAACACTGAAATGACACTGATGTGAAACTGAAGACACATTTATTTCACCAGCTCATGTTTCTTTTAATAATTATAGACGCATTATAAAAGTCTTCTTTGGTGATACCACACAAAGGCAAACCAAAACTATGTGAATTAATAAACTATGGGCTGATGAGTAATCTAGCTAGCTCTGTTAGGGAAGCATCTCTCTAAACCCCTGAGTACAGTGGTACCTTGGTTTTTGAACAGCTTAGTTCTCGAACTACTTCGAAGCCAAACACTTCAAACCTGCAAATGAGTGTTCCAGTTTTTGAACTTTTCTCGGAAGCCAAATGTGCTATGTTCTGAGTATAACTTCCGTTTTGAGTGCCATACTACCGTTTTCCAAGTGAGGGAAGGTGGGCAGGGTGGCAAGCGAACAGGCACCTGCTGGCCTCCAGCGCTGGTCCCTCTGCCGCTGCTCACAAGTAGGAGCGGGAGCAGGCAGCTCAGCTGGGGAGTGCAAAGCCTCCACTTCCCAGCTGAGAGATCAGCTCAGAGCCGGGGCTGCAGGGCTGCATTCAAAATTAAAACTGAAACTTTCCGGAAAACCACAAAGCCAACAAACTTGCAACTCATGAAAAAGCAGCAACACAACAAATTGAAAAAGCAAACCAACCGCAAATGAATAAAAATCACAACAAAACATAAAGTGACCCTGACCCTAACCCTAATTCAAATCCTTACCCTAACCCAGTCCAAAAATTAACCCTAACCCTAACCCAGAAATGGTCTGGTAAAATTCATGTTAAATTGCTGTTTTAGGGGTTGTTTTTAAAAGTCAGGAATGGATTAATCTGTTTTGCATTACTTTCTATGGGAAAGTGTGCCTTGGTTTTGGAATGCTTTGGTTTTGGAACAGACTTCTTGAACTGATTAAGTTTGAGAACCAAGGTACCACTGAATGTGATGCTGCTGCAGGCTGTGACTACTCAATGAAATATGGGCTGTGGACTACTCAGGCTGTGACTACTCAGAAAATGACTCTCTCCTTGCTAGCTGAGACTTGGTTATGACACAACCTGACACAATCACTCAGGCCCTTTGTCTAGCATTCAACCAAAATGTACATCAATAGAAGTATAGTGTCCAGATCAAGGGAAGTAATAATTCTACTCTATTCTGCCTTGGTTAGACAAGCTGGAACGTATGCAGAAGTGGGCTACCAAGATGATAAAGGGTCTGGAAACAAAGCCTTACAAGGTACGGTTGAATAAGCTGTGTATGTTTAGCCTGGATAAGAGGAGACTGGGAGGAAATAGGATAGGCATCTTCAAATATCTGAAGTGTGGTCACATGGAAGATGGTGCAAGCTTGTTTTCTCCTCATGCAATAGTCAGTGTAGTCCTTGCATATTTCTTCCATGCTGGAGTATATTGAAATATCATGATGCTTCTTGCTTGCTTGCTTGCTTGGATGGTGGGTGGATAGGAGACAGGGGTGCATGGTTGTAGGTATAAACCAGCCTATTGTCTGAAGGTAAAAATCACATTCATTGTTCTGCCCAATTCTGCCTTTAGCCTTGGCCCTACTGGCTCCTAGATGGTTACCTAGAAGGGAATGTGGCCCTTTGGATTAATAAAGATTACCCACTCCTGTTTTACAAAATGGTAGAATTCTTTCAAGTGAGTTTGTGGTTAATGTGAGTTTGGAATTCAATCTGTTGACTATAATGAACATTTAATGAGAACACTGAATAACCCTGAGAGATGAAAACTGATTGTTGAGTTGATTGTTGAGAATCCAAAATGGGGAGACCAATATACCATCAAATAAAGTCTATCACGATCTGAAGAAGTGAACTCATGACTGAGCAGGCAGCAGATAGGAAGGCCCAATCCTTGGAACTAAGAGATATTAGACACTGCTTTATTTTGCTTTAAATGCTTTACATTTATATGGACACCCCTCCCCCAAGGCTATATAATATATTCATAATTACTAGAAATTTACATAATTCCCCTTCCCATCAACCAAGTATTTCAGAATATAACCATCAAGCTCCTGGCAACTCATTGTTCAACATTCATAATGATCTCTTGTTGTAGCTTAATGAGAGTTATTCTATGTTTGTTTGCGGGAGGTATGAAATGGCACGAGACTTTGGCTTGACTAGAGGGGACAATCCTTCTGGGATAAAATTCTCACTTAACCATAGCCCCACAGTCACAAATGTTAATTGGACATAGCAAATAAAGTATTAAACGGTCACTGTTTTCTGTTAACTGGAATATTTATGTGGTAATTAAGCCTAGTTCGGGGAAAATAAACACCAACAATTATAGCAAATCACAGTTTTTTTATGGGCTAAGCTCATTTAGAAAAAAAGCAAAGGTCAATTTGTGCAAGTTAATAAATTAGCATCTCAACAGTTGCTGTGAAATCAAGAGAATGCAGGTCTTGAAAGGTCCTTGCAGTATGTGCTGGGTTCTTTCCTTGACCTATTACCAGAAAAGTAGCCATTTTTGCCTTTAGACATTGCTTTTAGATACTGCAAAAATAAACAGGATATTTAAGAACCATGTATATATTGTGCAAATAAAATTATAGAAGTCATACTTAATTAAAAAGAGCAACAAGGAATCAGAATAAATCTATGAATTTGTTTGCATGTATGAGTTATCATACCCTCCAACCTGCTGTTGCTGCAAAAAAAGAGACACATGTCTTCTGGGTGAGTCACATGACCAATGCAAGAATATGGAGCCCCCCAAAACACATTTTTTGGGTGCCACAATCTCATGCATTTTTGGGTATTGTGCTCTCACGTGAGAGCACAGAGCCCAAAAACAGAATGTCCCAATTTAATTGGGACAGTTGAGGGGTATGAGTTCTCTCTTTTGAAATTAATGTATGGGATGCTATGTGCATATTCTGGAACTATCCTAAACTGAACTGGTTGCACCATGATAACTGTAATACATGTCTAGTCATTATGCCAATAAATGCTGAATGAATGAAAAGTCAAATTCCCTGATCTGCTTTATATTAAAGGTAAAGGTAAAGGTACCCCTGCCCGTATGGGCCAGTCTTGCCAGACTCTAGGGTTGTGCGCTCATCTCACTCTCACTGCGGCGGGGTGCACTCCCGCTGCTCGGTCCCAGCTCCTGCCCACCTAGCAGTTCGAAAGCACCCCTAAAGTGCAAGTAGATAAATAGGTACCGCTTTATAGCGGGAAGGTAAACGGCGTTTCCGTGTGCGGCTCTGGCTCGCCAGAGCAGCGATGTCACACTGGCCATGTGACCTGGAAGTGTCTGCGGACGGCGCTGGCTCACGGCCTCTAGAGTGAGATGAGCGCACAACCCTAGAGTCTGTCAAGACTGGCCCGTACGGGCAGGGGTACCTTTACCTTTAAGATATATTTTCCTTGAACCTTTTGGGTTGGTTTAGATATACAGTGGTACCTCTGGTTACGTACTTAATTCGTTCCGGAGGTCCGTTCTTAACCTGAAACTGTTCTTAACCTGAAGCACCACTTTAGCTAATGGGGCCTCCCGCTGCCGCTGTTCTGTCGCTGCGTGGTTTCTGTTCTCATCCTGAAGCAAAGTTCTTAACCTGAGGTAATATTTCTGGGTTAGTGGAGTCTGTAACCTGAAGCGCATGTAACCTGAAGCGCATGTAACCTGAGGTACCACTGTAAATATTTCTCCCACCCTTTTGGATTGTTTTGGACTGTTTCCCCACCTGTACTCCTATTACCATGAGCTGAAGATAACCAAACAGTGTTTGCAGACTTCATACTCTGCATCTGAGTTTCTAGGATAGACCTGCCTGGCCACTTTTGTAAATGCAATACAGAAACAGAGACGGACTGCTGGCTCTTCTTATTTTAAACTTGTGGGCTGATTTCAGATGCCAAGCCAATCACATGGCTAATTTTGGAACATTCCACAAGAGGATTGAGTACATCTATTTTATGCTTGACCTTTCAAATCCCCCTTTCCCTCCCTCCTACTCAACTTCTTAGATCAGAGAAGGAAAATGGAACAGAAAATGTCTTCCCTGAGGATGAAGATGAAAACTCAAATCTCCTTGCATTTCACTCAAGTCAAAATGTGGAAGAGGATTACCTATTTGGTAGGGCAAGGAAGGAATAGGATATCAAACTTGTTCATGTACTACAGTAAGATGTTCTCTGGCTAATAGTTGACCCTAATAATCCTATCGTCCATTGTTCTCATTAGCGGTAGCTCCAACCCCAAAAAGCAATCGCAACAGCTAAAATTGCCTATCATAGTAACAGGTGACTGAGGTCTTTGAATGATGACAGCAACCAGCAATGATGCAAACAATATCCAATCTCCTAAGGTGCAAAGCAATGTTCTGTTGTTGTTTTTAACCACTCAAATAGGGGATGGGCCATTGTGAAGGGGTAGAAGCTGCTTTGCATGCAGCAGGGTCCAGTTTCAATTCTTACATTTCCTGGGAGGCCTGGGAAAGTATCCCTTGTCTGAAAATCATGGAAAGTCAGCTTAGACACTACTAAGCTTGTTGTTGCTTAGTTGTTTAGTCGTGTCCGACTCTTTTTGACCCTATGGAGCAGAGCACGCCAGGCACTCCTGTCTTCCACTGCCTCCCGCAGTTTGGTCAAACTCATGCTGGTAGCTTCAAGAACACTGTCCAACCATCTTGTCCTCTGTCGCCCCCTTCTCCTTGTGCCCTCCATCTTTCCCAGCATCAGGGTCTTTTCCAAGGAGTCTTCTCTTCTCATGAGGTGGCCAAAGTATTGGAGCCTCAGCTTCAGGATCTGTCCTTCCAGTGAGCACTCAGGGCTGATTTCCTTCAGAATGGATAGGTTTGATCTTCTTGCAGTCCATGGGACTCTCAGGAGTTTCCTCCAGCACCATGATTCAAAAGCATCAATGCTTTGGCAATCAGCCTTTTTTTATGGTCCAGCTCTCACTTCCATACATCACTACTGGGAAAACCATAGCTTTAACTATACGGACCTTTGTCGGCAAGGTGATGTCTCTGCTTTTAAAGATGCTGTCTAGGTTTGTCATTACTTTTCTCCCAAGAAGCAGGCATCTTTTAATTTCATGGCTGCTGTCACCATCTGCAGTGATCATGGAACCCAAGACAGTAAAATCTCTCACTGCCTCCATTTCTTCCCCTTCTATTTGCCAGGAGGTGATGGGATCAGTGGCCATGATCTTAGTTTTTTTGATGTTGAGTTTTAGACCATATTTTGCGCTCTCCTCTTTTACCCTCATTAAAAGGTTCTTTAATTCCTCCTTACTTTCTGCCATTAAGGTTGTTTCATCAGCATATCTGAGGTTGTTGATATTTCTTCCAGCAATCTTAATTCCAGCTTGAGATTCACCCAGTCCAGCCTTTTGCATGATGAATTCTGCATATAAGTTAAATAAGCAGGGAGACAATATACAGCCTTTCCCAATTTTGAACCAATCAGTTATTCCATATCCAGTTCTAACTGCAGCTTCTTGTCCCACATAAAGTTTTCTCAGGAGACAGATAAGGTGATCAGGCACTCCCATTTCTTTAAGAACTTGCCATAGTTTGCTGTGGTCGACACAGTCAAATGCTTTTGCGTATTCAATGAAGCAGAAGCAGATGTTTTTCTGGAACTCTCTAGCTTTCTCCATAATCCAGCGCATGTTTGCAATTTGGTTCCTCTGCCCCTTTGAAATCCAGCTTGCACTTCTGGGAGTTCTCGGTCCACATACTGCTTGAGCCTGCCTTGTAGAATTTTAAGCATAACCTTGCTAGCGTGTGAAATGAGTGCAATTGTGCGGTAGTTGGAGCATTCTTTGGCACTGCCCTTCTTTGGGATTGGGATGTAGACTGATCTTCTCCAATCCTCTGGCCACAGCTGAGTTTTCCAAACTTGCTGGCATATTGAGTGTAGCACCTTAACAGCATCATCGTTTAAAATTTTAAATACTTCAGGTGGAATATCACTTCCTAGCTAGGTGGACCAATAGGCTGACTCAGAATAAGGCAGCTTCCTGTGTTCCTGTTAGTGAACATGCTCAGGGCCATAGTTAACTGGAGGCTAGCCAAGGTCTCAGCTCTGGGTGAAGCTTCTAGAGGGGTGCCACTGAGGTTCCCAGCTTGCGCGGGCTTCCTCCGACCACAGCCTCTCCTTGCAGCTCTGGAGTCTAAAGTGTCCTTCTTGTCTTTCATAGCAGTGTGGGTGGATCTTGACCTTCTGAGCACCGGAGGGATGCTAACTTGCAAGGGGAGGCAGGAAAACCTGGAAAACAGTCCTCATTCCCCTTTCCAAAAACAGGGACAGTGTGCGAAAGAGAAATCCTGGAGAAGGTTACTCTCCAAGCACAGTTGGAAAAGGGAGGATGATGGGAGTTGTAGCACTAGAACATCTGGAAGGTCACAAGTTCCCTACCCATTCTTTTAAATTACAAAAATATATATTCTAATCTTCTATTTGTGATCATGAGAAAGAAGGATAGTAGTTGGTGACTTTGCAAACCAAATGTTTTCCATAGTTTGTTCAAATAATAGGAAACCATGGTTTCTCATTACATCTGAAGAAGGCCTCTGAAACTCTGCAGGCAACTCTTTGGGAAAGTCATACTATAAGCAGAGAATCTTCTCTCCATTTCCAACCTTCCAGTAAGCCTGGCATCTGGGACCTGTCTAATTTACCAAGAGAATCTATGTACAAACAAGCAAAGGGCAGGAGTAGCTGGAGTAGGCCCAAGGTGGTATCTGAACAACTTTTAAAGGGTGGTTGCTAGGGAAACAACTCTCTGTCTTTGTTCCTTTGCAGAACAAATGTCACTCAGACATTTGATGAAAGTATCTTATACCTGCAATAAAGAGAGGAGCAAAACTAAATATATGCACATGAGCCTATTTTCTGAAGAATGAATGTGAACCTTGTGTCACATGATGTACAAGAAGAGCTTTTCATGATGTCTCTAACACAAGGTAATATTTTCTTCTCCTTAATATTCTGTTGTTCTAGGAATGGAGAACAGGTATTGCTTACCTATAATTCTCATCAACCCTGACCACTGGCTATGCGAGATAGAGCTGATGGAATCTGAAGACCAACTTATCTGAGCTTCATTAACGTGTGACCCCAAACTTCCAGATCCCCCTAAGACAGGGGTCAGCAACCTTTTTCAGCAGTCCCTCAGACCTTGTGGGGGGGCGGACTATATTTTGGGGGGGGAAATATGAATGAATTCCTATGCCCCACAAATAACCCACATTCTCCTCATGTAAAAACACCAGGCAGGCCCCACAAATAACCCAGAGATGCATTTTAAATCAAAGGACACATTCTACTCATGTAAAAACACTAGGCACGCCCCACAAATAACCGAGAGATGCATTTTAAATAAAAGGACAGATTCTACTCATGTGAAAACAGGCTGATTCCCGGACCATCCGTGGGCCGGATTTAGAAGGTGCTTTAGAAGGCCTTAGTTTGCCTACCCATGCCCTAAACTAGTGCTTGTTTTTGTTCTATTTTGACAACAAATGGATGCCAAAGTGGTATGCTGGTTTGGTACCATTTTGTGCTGCCAACCGCACTTTCTGTGCCATCCTCCAAACTCAGTATTTGACCCTCAAACCAGGGGGCATATGTACACCCAGAGAGAGAGAGAGAGAGAGAGAGAGAGAGGAGACAAGCAATACTCCAAATTGTTTCTGTTCCCAGAAAGGGCAAGAGGTGGAGTTCTGATCTCTTCACCACTTTTAATTGATCTCTGAGACGTTGAGAGAGAGACGTTGAGATCTCTGAGCAAAAAAAACCCCAAACCTTGTCTGATTAACTGAAATTCAGTGCCAAAGTATTGTGCTGGTTTGGTGTTGCTTTGTGCTGCAATCCCCATTTGGGGGTTTAGGCCATTTACTTGTGACCCAGGTTTGAGTGTGACAAGGTTCAGTTTTGGGGTGTACCTATTGCCCCTGGTTTGACTTCAATTTCTCAGTTTTAGGGGCTGCTCAGAAAGTGGGGTTTGAATCACAAAATGGCACAAAACCAGCACACCACTTTCACACTCATTTGGAGTCAATTAGATCAGGTTGGGTTTTTGGCCATTTAATTATGACCCAAGTTTGAGTTTCAATTACTCAGTTGGTGGGGGGCAGCACAAAACGGCACTAAACTAGCACTAAACATTGGCATCAGTTTGTGGGGATCAGTAATTTTGTTAATGAAGCTACAAATCTGGAGAGCCATGGGTGAACATGAGAAAGACAATATAGTACATTGTATCTAAAGTTATGCTTTTGATGCCAGTGTATGAAGTAACATCATTTTTAAAATTGAAGGCATATACAAAAATTGCATCAAGTAACAAAATCATTTCACATTATGTTAGGATTGCACCCTTTCCCTGCAGAGTTGCAGTTCAGCCCTACAAAAAGGGTTTTGATTCACTAATCTAATTAACAGAACCATATTCTCCATGTCTATCCAGATGTAAGCCCCATTGGAATCAACTGGATATATTCCCAGATAGTTGTGTATGGCAGGAATGGAAAGCCGCAGGCTCTAGGGCCAAATGTGGACCTCCAGTTCTCTCCCCTAGACCATACCACATATGTCCAGGCAACACACTTCATTGGCCCTGCTTCACACCTGAATTGGTTTTGTTAGCTGGAGTGTATCCTTGAACTGCCTCTTGTTTGCCTGGGTGGAGGACTAAGGGCTGTATGTGAATGTGGATATAAACTACTCTATTCACAGAGGTAAAATTTGTATTAATTGTACCACTCACTCTTGCCTCTAGCTATGCCCACCACTTGCATGTGCCTGAATGGAATATGGCCCTGGGGCTGAAAAAAAAGGTGTATATGATTGCAACCTTAATCTATTAATTGATCCTTATTAATCAACTAGGATTTGTTTAATGGGAAGTCTTGGTTACCCAGTTATTTTAAGATAAAACTGTTTTTGAGTAACGTGTAAGGCACATTGGAAAACATTATCAAATTGTAAAACCAAATTATTTTAAACAAACAAAATATGGATTGACCAGAGTTCTGAAGCCTTGTCTACGCATACAGTCTAACCTGCAGTGATGTTTCACACATTTCTAAGGTCTGCTATATTCAGTGATCTTATAAAAACTTTCTGGTAATGACTTAGTCTGGGGTTCTTTGTCAGCCTCCCAGAATTATGACTATAATCATTGCCACCCAGCATAATGCCCCCATAAATGCATTAACAGTAACTTAATACATTTTAATAGAAAAGCTACACACTCTTCAGGAACCAAAAGTTGTTATAGCTCCAGGATCCTGCATTTCATTATGAATATTTCAGGTGTGTTCATTAAGCTATTTAAAAGCAAATGGCGAATCTATGGAACTGAATAAATGCATTTTGTGGTGGGCGAGTGCATGGCGTGCCCTTCATAGAAGCCATTAAACAAGTCATAAATAAACTTCTCCAGCTGAGAAGCAAATATGTTCTTAAAGGGGATAGGAATGAAACAAGAGCCAGAACAAAACATAACAACAACAACAAAAAGCATCTAGGCTACAGGTGAAGGAATGGTAGAGGTGGAAATGATAGATACCAGCTAATTCTAGGAATCCTGGATTACTTTGGCCATATTTTTTAAAGCAAAATGGCTTGCTTTGTATTTCCAGGTCAGAATGCAGTTATCCTTTGTTCTTCACCTTTTAGAATAAATGCATGCAATGTGAACACAAATTTTAGGTAGGAATATGTACAAAAAAGGGACGCAGGTGGCACTGTGGGTTAAACCACAGAGCCTAGGGCTTGCCGATCAGAAGGTCGGTGGTTCAAATCCCCGTGACGGGGTGAGCTCCCATTGCTCGGTCCCTGCTCCTGCCAACCTAGCAGTTCGAAAGCACATCAAAGTGCAAGTAGATAAATAGGTACCGCTCCAGCAGGAAGGTAAACAGCATTTCTGTGCGCTGCTCTGGTTCGCCAGAAGCGGCTTAGTCATGCTGACCACATTACCCAGAAGCTGTACGCCAGCTCCCTTGGCCAGTAAAGCGAGATGAGCGCCACAACCCCAGAGTCGTCCATGACTGGACCTAATGGTCAGGGGTCCCTTTACCTTTATGCACAATTTAAATGCTGTGTGTGTAAGCTTGCACAGTGGCAGAGAATGGGAAGAGATTAACTTATAACTGAAAATATGCAACACTGAAATACTCAGGAAATAAATTGATCTATCAACCCCTTGTAGGCAAAGGTTGCAGGGATTATGTAAAGCCCAGAAAGCTTTTCTATATGACCACAATGACTAAGCTGAGCTTCAAAGATTGACCCTGCATTTGACAAGGGATGGGTGTGTGGAAATATCACTTTTTCACTGGCCCCATCTGTCTTATGCATATAAAGGAGTATCACACTCCTTTAAAAAGTCATGGTTTCCTCCAATGAATTATAGGAATTGTAGTTTATTAACTACAGTTTACTGTTTTCCAGATTACTACTTTCCAGAGATACAATTCCAAGAGTTCCCTGGAGAGAGGGAGCGAGTAGTGAGCCACTCTGAAAATTATAGCTTTGTAGAGAGAACAGGACTTTTCCCAACAAAATTCAGAAGTCTTAACAAACTACAATTCCCAGCATTCATTGAGGGAAGCCATTATTATTTAAGGTGGTATGCTATGTTTTCAACACGGAATGCTGATGGCAGCTGGGTGTTGGTTGCTTTCTCTAAACGTGTCTCCTTCCCTGAATACTTGGCAAACATTTTTAAGAATTAGTCTCAACTTATTGCATCTTTCAAAGAGGGTAAAATTCACACAATTTCTGTGTGAAAGCTGAATGAAGTTGAGGGACACTGAAGTTTCCATACAGGACAAATGAGTCCCCATGCAGGACTTTTGCTCTGTCACAGGTCTATATGGATGGGTTATTTGTCAACTGAATTATTTCAAAGACGTCCATGTTATCCTTTAGAAAGGGCAAAGAAGCCAGGAAGTAAAAAAATAACCCACAAAAATGGTGGGTTGTGGTTTATTTGTGTGTGTGTGTGTGTGTGTGTGTGTGTGTGTGTGTTTGTTTGTTTGTTTTGTAGTCACAAAAGGAAAGCAAGAGACAGGGAAGTTAATAGAGAGGGAAGTTATATAAGCATACTGCTACCTTATGATTAACACACTACAGTTCTCAGGACTTTTTGAGGAAAACATGACTAATTAAAATAGTATGCTACTACTTTGAACATTGAATGCAGACAGGAGCTGGGGGTGGTTTCTTTCTCCTTCCCTGAATACTTGGAAAACATTTTAAAGCTGGCATCCCCAACCTGCGGCCCTCCAGAAGTTTTGGCCTACAACTCCCATGATGCCTAGCTAACAGGACCAGTGGTCAGGGATGATGGGAATTGTAGTCCAAAAATCTGGAGGGCTGCAGGTTGGGGATGCCTGTTTTAAAGGATTCGCCTTAACTTCTTGCATCTTTCAAAGAGTGTAAAATTCACACTGCAGGTATAGAATGCTTCCCTTACATGCTTTTCAGCAGAGTTCCCCCCCCCCCAATGTTTTTTTGAAGATAGTGCCTCAAAAACAGAAGATGAGGAGGAAAGTTCAGCAGGCAGAGGGGTGTGTTTGAAACCAATTTCAGTTTGCATGGAAAGCTGAATGAAGTTGAGGGACATTATGAAATTTCCATACTGGACAAATGAGTCCCTATGCAGTCTATATGGATGGTGTACAGTGGTACCTTGGGTTAAAAACTTAATTCATTCTGGATGTACATTCTTAAACTGAGACACCACTTTAGCTAATGGGGCCTCCCGCTGCCACTGCATGATTTCTCTTCTCACCCTGAAGCAAAGTTCTTAATCCAAGGTACTATTTCTGGGTTAGCGGAGTTTGTAACCTGAAGTGTCTGTAACCTGAAGCATCTGTAACCCAAGGTACCACTGTATTTGTCAATTTAATTGATTCAAAGAAATTCATGGTATCCTTTAGGAAGGACAAAGATGCCAGGTAGCAAAAATTAATAATAATAAAAAATTGTGGTTCTTTCTTTCTTTCTTTTTTTGTACAGTCACAAAAGGAAAGGAAAGACAGGGAAGTTAATAGAAAAGAGGTTAATATAAAAATAAAACTACTTATAATTAAACTACAGTTCCCAGGATTTTTTTGAGGAAAGCCATGACTGTAGTGGCTTCATGTTCAGTAGTAGCTGCTACTGTACATTAAGTGGGAGATTGTGCACAGAAACCTTTGCAGTGCGCCTTCCCTAATACCAGGAAGCAGTAGGAGCCAGAAGAACTTCAATAGTTTCATTTATTCTTGAACAGCATGTCTTTGTTATGAACTCTTTATTAGTGTTATATTTGTTCCGATAAATACTTAGTATAGCCGTTCCTGTAAGACAATTTTTCCTGGAGTTAATCTTAATCATAATAAAGGTAATTTCAGCCATTAATGCTGCCTAGTATGCCTCCTAAATTAGACCTTACTGGATCTCATTTGAGAAACATTCCGCTGAAGGAAACCTTTAATCAAATTAAGATATTGACAGCTATGCAAGTCAAGTCAGTGATTAAATGGAAAGGTTTGTAGTAATGGAACTTGAATGCAAGATTAATTTGACAGAAAGGAACATTCTTCATAGCTTTTTAGGTGCAACCTGCCAAACATCACTGCTTCATGTGCTGCACACATTTGTGGCCTCACATGCAAGACTCAGTGAAGGGTATAGAAGTGTAAGGAAAACTGGGGCTATGCATACCCCCCCCCTTCTGAACCTGATCCAGGACCTTAATTTGGGGCCATGGGTTGGCCCTCATTCAATTTTGGCCAACTTGGAGATCACCCAGCCTAGCCCAGATCTGGACTATAGTTAATGGAGAGGACGGGGCTAATGTTTAACTGAGATTTTTTTGCTGCCATTTTAAATGTTTAAAAGGCATAAAAGGATCCTGTCATAAGCTTGTCTGAGCCAAGTTGTCCTTTAATAAAGGGGAAAGTTCCTTCGTGATCTTTCAGATGGTCAGTGACTATTAAGGGACATTTTCTAGCTATTAGCAAGGCCACACTCCGTTTTAAATGTTTAATTAGGGTTTCGCAAGGAGATCTAATTTCCAAACTTCAAACATCATTGGGGGTTGAATGCCTTCATTTTTGCAAATAAGTGAATGAGCAAACAAACAAATATGGCATATTTGGATCAAATTAAGAAACAAATCAGGAATATTTCAATTAAGATTTTTCTCAGCAATTGGGAGAATGATCTTTATCCTGAATATTCCTGCTCTTTCCCATTGTTTATATTGCCTATACTTGTCTG
Source organism: Podarcis muralis (assembly GCF_964188315.1). Lineage (NCBI taxonomy): Eukaryota > Metazoa > Chordata > Lepidosauria > Squamata > Lacertidae > Podarcis > Podarcis muralis. The sequence goes on along the minus strand of NC_135673.1, from coordinate 36,125,914 downwards.
TATAGTGGAGCTTTGGGTGGTCTAAAATAGGTGTATGAGGGAATACTCTGGGTGCCAGCTGTGCTTCACATAGTTTCTAGAATTGAAACCCTTGAGATTGAGTTTTCTAGTTTTTTAATTGTTACTCTGGAGACATGTGGAAATGGGAGTGCACAAATTGATTGGTATAGATAAAGTGCACGCCCCCCCACCCCCGTGTGCTAGATTTGACGGTTTGATTACTTTATTTCTGCATTCCAAAATCTTAATAATTTCAATTACATTCTGGTCATAAAAATAATCCTTCATACAACAACTGCAATACTAATAACTTCTGTTCATGCTGACACATTAAATGATTTATAAAACTACAAGTGAACTCAAACTATATCCTTGTTCTTCCTGTGAGGCACTTATTCTGTCCATGGTTTTTTCCCAATAATAATAATAATAATAATAATAATAATAATTTATTACAGTGGTACCTCTTGTTGCGCATTGGATCCGTTCAGGATGAGAATGGAAATCATGTGCCCGCGGCACAGTGGCAGCAAGAGGTCCCATTAGCGAAAGCACGCCTCTAGTTAAGAACAGTTTCAGGTTAAGAACGGACCTCCAGAATGAATTAAGTTCATAACTAGAGGTACCACTGTATTATGTTTCACATTATGCTTTAACACTGTGCTCATAATAAGAACTTTTTAAAATGTATTTTTATTAAAGATTTTCTTGATTTACAAAAGTATATGCAATGTCTCTAGTATTTTTTCCATGTAACATTTTTACAAATCAGTTTCATTTGTTGAGACATTAGGAAGAAAAGGGGGGAAGGGGGTGGACGGGGGGAAAGATGGGTGGGGGTGTAGAGTTTGGTGTCAGTGTTGCTTGTGTGGGTTCTCTGCTGTTCACTTGTGTTCCTTTGGTAGTGAGAGAGGTTGATGTTGGCCTAGGGTGTGGTTGTTCATTTGTGGTTGGCTGTGGTGGCCTTTGTTTTCATGTGTGAGTGGGGTGGGTGGGTGTTTTGGATCAGGTTAGCCATATTGATTTGTATGCTGTTGGTGGATTTTTGTCATACTCTTGTTGGGCTGTGTATGTGATAAAGGGAAGCCATACCGGGGTGAAGGCGTCTTCTTCTGTTTGTCCCCGTGTCAGTTTCAGTTTATTAGTTAATTTTTCTAGCAGGGCTGTTTCCCATACTATTTGTTACCATTGGTCCATGCTTACTCCTGACAGGTCTCTCCAGTGTCTGGTTATGATGTTTCTGGCTGCTGAAAGTAGGTGGGTTATGAGTTCTTTGTGGTGTAAGTGGGCATTATTATCTTGGAAGATATTTAGTAAGGCCAATTCTGCGGCGACTTCTAATACTTGCTTGGTGATTTTACATATTTCTCGTATGGTTGTTGTCCAGAATAGTTGGATTTTGGGGCACTCCCACAACATGTGAAGGTATGTGCCTGTGGAGGTGCACCCTCCCCAGCATTTTGGTGAGGTTCCTGGTCGTATTAGCGCTAGTTTTCTTGGTGTTAGGTACCACCTGTAGGTGAGTTTCAGAGTGAGTTCTTTTCCTTTTGTTGATATGGATTTAAAGGGGGGGGGGGTTAGACCACATTCTGGTCCATTGAGTGAGGTTAATCTCATAGCCTATGTCATCCTCCCATTGTTTTTTGATTGCATCTAGGGGGTTTGTGGGATTTTGGAGTAGTATTTTGTATATTGCGGATACCATCCCTTTGCCATGTCCCTTTGTTGTTAGGAGATGGTTTTTAAAGGTTGTCAGGGGCCTAGTTGCTGCTGATTTTACTGCTGGATTGTTTAAGAGGGCATGTAATTGGTGTTGTGCTAACCAGGGAATTTGGGTGTCTTCTAGTTTGTCTTGCATTCTTTGTGTTGACAAAGGTTTGCTATTTTTATAGAAGTCTACAGTCATACCTCGGGATAAATACGCTTCAGGTTGAGCTCTTTCGGGTTACACTCCGTGGCGACCCGGAAGTAACGGAGCGTGTTACTTCCGGGTTTCACCGCTTGCACATGTGCAGACGGTCAAAATGACGTCACACGCATGTGCAGAAGCGGCGATACACGACCCACTCACGCGCAATCGCATCTTACGTTCTGTTCAGGATGTGAACGGGGCTCCGTTCGCATCCTGAGGTACCACTGTATTAGGTGATATAAGCCTTTGGTTTGCCAGGTTTTAATCTGGAGGATTTGTGCTGCGTGGTAGAATAATGGGTGGTACGCCAGGCGAATTAGTGGGGATGGGATTGGGGATAGTTTGCCTATTACTGTTTTCCATGCTTTGAGCATGGTCTGTGTGTACCTGTTAAGTGTTGTGGGAATTTTTCTTTGTTTGGGAGGAGAGGGTGCAGGTATTTTCAATAGTGTCCCTCTCTAGGTGTATCCATTGTTTTGTCTTATCTTCTAGTATATATGGGATTATATGGTGTATTTGGTTGGCACTGTAATATGCTTCTATGTTGGGGATTCCCCATCATCCTTCTGAGGTGGGGAAGTGCAGGTATTTTGGGCTTATTCTTGGTTTTTTGTGTGAGAAGATAAAGGAGTGTAGTTTTCTCTGCCATCTGTGGAGTTGGGTTTAGGGAATCCAGATTGGGAGGGTTTGGAATAGGCAGGTTAGTTTTGGGAGGGTGATCATTTTGATCATGACTGTTTTGTCTCAGAGAGTGGAATTCTTGTTGTTTCATCTCTTTAGGTCTTTATTTGTTGCCACAGGGGCTTGTAGTTATGGAGGTACAGTTTATTGAGGTTTCTGGTTATTTGTACCCCTAGGTATCTCCTTCCCCTCCTGCTTCTGCCCGGGCTCCAAGGTCCTCCTAACCTTGGAGCTCCGGATGGCTGGGTGCCCTTGGTCCTGGGTCGGTCAAGGTCATGGGGGGGCTGCGGTTTGCTCTGGGCACCCCCCCCCCCATTCCTCTCCATTGTCGGTACTGGTATGAGGGCCAGTGGCACTGGTGGCGGCAGTTCCAGCAACCCAGGAGCCAGCCAGGTAGCTTTGTAGGTTCTGGCTGGCTTCAGGAGCTGCCTGTTGCCATGGCGTCCACCACGCTGCCTTAACCGAAAGTCATAATAAGAACTTCTTAAATAGGATAGTGCTCATTAAATACACTCTGTTTATAACATTTGTAATTCAGCTTTTCTGTTTGTTTTCCTACATCTAAGTGATATTTTAGATCCAGATTTATTAAAGTCATGTGTTAGGGTCTTTAATTCAGCTAAGAGGCTTTCTCACCAATATTCACCTTATCCATTTTTTTTACATCTAGAGCTCTCACTTATACAAGGTCTCCTGGCTACCAATTTAATTGTGTTCCACATCAAGGGGTCACTGATACTTGGTTGAGCATTTTCTTCAAAATTATATTTTAAGGTCTGAGAAAGGTGATCTTGATACAAAGTATCAGATAACAAACATGCATCAAAATACCATTAAAACTCTCTGGGTTTGCAAGAGCCCAGCTTAAGCGGCACGGAGATAGGGGCATGATTAGATAGTTATTAAGCCAATATCAGTATCAACTACCTTGTGCCCAAATATCCAATGACATGAACACATAACTATTGTAAGATCTTGTCCTGAAATGATTATAATGGAATGTATATGATCTCATTATTGGATACAGAATTCTCCAGGAGTCACACAGACTCTCAGCTTTTGGAAGTTCAGAAAGTTGCTTGCCAGTAGTGGTTGTAGAATGTCTTTTACTGCTTTTGTCTAGGGTACAATATAAACATGCATTTAGATCACCTCCCAGGATTATGCCACCATCCTGACAGTTGCAAAGTAGTCTATGCATAGAATGCAGAAATGGGGATTGTCCAGAGTCGGGTGCATAAAATTATCCTGTCATAAGCTTGTCTGAGCCAAGTTGTCCTTTTAAAAAAGGAAAATTTCTTCATGATCTTTCAGATGGTTAGTGGCTATTAAGGGACATTTTCTAGCTATTAGCAAGCCTACACCTCAATCCAAACACCATTCAAGGAAAATATTGAGCTTACAGAAACTGGAGCTCATTTTTAACCCTTCTTGTGACAACTGCAGGAATCATTCCTGTCTCATAAGTACCGTCTTCATTTCTTTCTTCTCTTCACACCCAGGAGGAGAGTTGCATCAAACTTGAAGAGCGCTGTTCATGATTATGTATTTAGAGACTCTATTAGTCCTCTATATAGGGAATGCAGTTTTCTATCTTGGTCCCCTTCTAATAAATATTTAATACGTAGCTTGAAGCTCCTTAGGAAAGAGCCTCCTCATGGCCTGGACTCCTCAACATTACTGTGACATACTTATTAACTGAAGCAAAGACCCTGGGGGGAATTCTGTCTGCCTCTCTGTCTCTGTCTCACCCTATATATGCAACCATCGGCTGAGAGCTGTGTCTTAATGGAGCACACACAACTTTCCATTGCTGCAACACAGGTGCGATGATTAAGCACTAGGGTATATATATTATAAAGCCACTGTGAGCTTTGTTCTAGAAGACAAGCACTTGCAATATTTCTGGCTTATTAAAAGGAAGCTATATGAGCTTAAAATTGGTACATGTTGTGAAAAAGAAGGGTTGATTTGAGTAAAAGAAATGGTTTCTGAATTCCACAATCAATCACATTTCTCCTACAGGCATGGGTGCAATTCCTAGCCTGTCAGTAGCCCCAGGCTAGGAAATATTAAATGAGCTACTAAAATTTCATGTTACAGCTTTATAACTGTAACCACAGTGCTGGCATCCACTGTTTTCTGCTACAAGAAATACCATACTGCTTCTACAATATGGTTAACAAATGTTTGAAACACACAAACACACATACACAAATACTGTTTAATAATGGGAAGGTTTAAGCCTGTTTAATGGGAAGATATAAAACTGACCAAGAGGGATCTTTTAAAAATGAGCTTTTAAAATTATCTGTTTCATTCTCCCTAATTTCCTCCTGCTCTGTTGTCATATGAGCATCAAAAGCAGCCTTATATCAAGTCAGATTATTGGTCCATCTTGCTCAGTATAGTCTACACTACTGTACATTCCTGTTCCAATGAATTTATCAGGTAACATGGAACTCCATGATCTGAAGGGCGGGGGAAAACTGCAGTCCAGTATTCCATGTGCAACCCAAGCTTTGAAGTATCACTAATGTGTGGGAAAGGGCAATGTTTTGACTTTGATAATTGTAACTGAGAGGTATATACATATACAGAAAAAACATGCAATATTGGATTAAGTTTGAGGAATCCAACTATCTCATCAGTGCCTTCTGAAAATCATTTCACTTCCAAATAAAAAATTTCCCAGGAGAAAAATAATGCATTAAGGGCATATGAAGTATCATGATGAGGTGTATAGGGTGGCATATATTCCTCTTTATTAATCAATATTTTTCACCAGGGAATCTGGTAACCAGCTATGAAATATAACAGTGCTTTGAAATGTTACATCCCTGTGATGTTGGCAGCCTCTGTGCAGCTCTTTATAGGTAATATAATTCCAATAATCTCATTTGCCTTTAACTCATTATGGGGGTGTCCTAATGTTTCTTTTCCAGTTGAGGATGTTTCAGATTCAAGGTTCCTTAATGAACCTCGGCTTTCCTCAGCTTTCTTCCTGGACTAGTGGGAGCGATAGCTACTTAACAGCTCCACAGGGCTCAAAGCACAGAGGCTGCCTTGTGTGTTCGTTAGGGCTCAATAAAATGAAGTACTAAAAGTTTTATAGCTGAAAAAGAATGGGTCACCTTGTTGCCATAAAGGTATGGGAATAGTTGCCACTTGTAGGGTATACAATGAAAATTCTCACTTGATGATCCAAGTATATTTCTATGGAACTGCCTACAACAAAGAAAATCTGGAGCAAAGGTGTTGGGAGGGATGTACTATATCAGTTTCTTCCCTGAAAAGAAAGCCCTTTGTCTTGCTCTCCTCATTTCCCAGATGGAACAAGAACATCCTTAGCCATCCATGGAGTGAGTCCATAATAATAATAATAATAATAATAATAATAATAATAATAATATTTATTTATACCCCGCCCTCCCCAGCCAAGGCCGGGCTCAGAGCGGCTTACAAGCAATAATAAAAACAAGAAGAATGATTACAACTTAAAAACAAAAATAAAATACAACATTAAAATAATGGAACATTAAAATATTAAAATGTAGCCTCCTCGCAGGAGGAGAAGAAAAAGAAAAAAGAAAGAGAGGGAGGGAGGGAATCAAGTTGGCTCCAAGCCAAATGCCACGCGGAACAACTCTGTCTTACAGGCCCTGTGGAAAGAAATCAGATCCTGCAGAGCCCTGGTCTCATGAGGCAGAGCGTTCCACCAGGCCGGAGCCAGTGTTGAAAAGGCCCTGGCTCTGGTTGAAGCCAATCTAACTTCCTTAGGGCCTGGGACCACTAGGGTGTTGCTATTTATGGATCTTGAGGCTCTCCGTGGGGCATACCAGGAGAGGCAGTCCCGTAGGTACGAGGGTCCTAGGCCGTGAAGGGCTTTAAAGGTCAAAAGCAGCACCTTAAATCTGACCCTATATTCCACCGGGAGCCAGTGCAGCTTGAAAAGCACTGGGTGAATATGCTCCCATGGCAAAGACCCCATGAGGAGCCTCGCTGCAGCATTCTGTACCCGCTGGAGTTTCTGGGACAGCTTCAAGGGCAGCCCCGCATAGAGCGAATTACAGTAGTCAAGCCTGGAGATGACCGTCACATGGATCACTGTGGCCAGGTTATGTGATGATAAAGGCCATGAGCTTTGTAAGAACTGTGTATCAGAATCAGGTTTTCATGGCCATAGTAAAACTAGTATTTGTCTGGGCTGCGTATCCAAGCTAAGATATTATTATTATTATTATTATTATTATTATTATTATTATTATTATTATTATTATTTTATTATCATCATCATCATTATTAGCTATAGTAAAGCTAGCAATGCCTAGTGCCTGGTGTGCTCTGGTCCATGGGGTCACGAAAAGTCAGACACGACTAAACAACAACAATGCTAGCATTGGTCTAAAGGGCTTTAGAAAGCCTATTCTGATCACCATTAGGGTGAGAAACTGCTCACACAAAACAGCAAAGTCCACATGTGCTAGCTCCTGAAATGTGATGAGTTCCTCATGGGAACCAATCCTCATGTTCATTAGTTTTCAGTTTTTAATCCGTCCCATGCAGCAGGTAGAGAAGGACAAGCTGTCAATTTTGGATTCTCTCTGTATTACCGTTACAGCTGAAAACATTCAAAAAGCAGTTAGTTAAAAATATTATTTCATGCAGTGATCTCAGGGTTGCCAGGAACCACCACTGAAAAGGCCCTGTCAAAGATCACTGTCAACCAGGCAGCCCCTGGTGGTGATATCACCAAGAAGGCATTGAAGTAGATAAACAGGTACCACTGCAGCAGGAAGGTAAACAGCATTTCAGTGTGCTCCGGCACTCGTTATGGTGTCCTGTTGTGCCAGAAGCGATTTAGTCCTGCTGGCCACATGACTCAGAAAGCTGTCTCTGGACAAATGCTGGCTTCCTAGGCCTGAAGCAAGATGAGCGCCACAACCCCATAGCCGCCTTTGACTGGAATTAACTGTCCAGGTTTCCTTTACCTTTACCTTTATACTTCTTTGCTATAGTATCTGCTGTTGATTGTGGTTTGTTGTTGTTTTAACTCTTTAAGGTGGTTTTGGTTTATTTTGTAAAAGACATTGTGTTTGGCACTGTTTTATTTTTGAGGGTTTGTTTGTTTGTTTGTTTTTTCTATTGCATGTTATTGCATGTTATGGAGTATTGATTTCAATGGGTCTCATCTGAGTATCACTTAGTTGTTATCCATCACCCATTGTTATGTTTAAAAGTTTTCCATTAACACTCTACGTCACCAATGTTCTACGTCACCAACAAGGTATTGTAAAGTGACCATAAATATGAAAATAATAAAACATCTCAGAACAGCAACGAGTTGTGAATAGCAAGATGTCTTTGCTTTATTGAAATTTCACAGATCAGGGATGGGGAAGCTGTGACTCTTTCACATGATGTAAACACCTCTTTTGGAAATCTAGCAGAAGTTTAGTGCTCATTTCTATGTTAATGGGTTCCAGAAAAAAATGCCTTTGCCACCCTGTTAACTTGAAAAATCACAGGAGCTTTGTGTTGTAGTTTCCATGTTCTTTTCCTAATCACATCATCATTGATGAAATTTGGGGCAGTATCCTTGCATGCAGTTTTTTCACACTACATTGCGGTATATTGATCAAACAGCCACAATTCCATAATGCAGTAGGAGAAGCCTGAATTGCAACTAGTAAAATTAGCATAATAAGCCCCATGTCTGAATGAAGCCCAGGTTGGATAAAGCTGATGTAGATGACGGTAAAATATAACAATTACAAAACAACTCTTGCAATAATGATTTAGAATACAGTCCCACAAATGTTTGTGTTTTATATTTTTGACACTGCTTAGCATCTTCCACTCTTTCTAGCCAAATTTATTCCATGTGTGAAACACATGCAGTGATTAGACGTTAATGAGAACGGAATACATTGTTTAAATCATATAAAGGTTAAAAAAAAAAAAAAAGTTACTTAGCCCAAGACTCTAAAAAGGACATCATTTTCTATGCTGAGAGCAATAAATGTCTCATTCTTCTATCTTCAATAAACCAAGGGTTTCTTCTTGCAATTCTTATGCACTCCATCACCAGGCTAAGTTGTAATTTTGAAGCGTTCAAAGAGCTTCATTTAGTGAAAACTCTGGAGGGATCCGACAGGCTAATTGCCAAATTATATTCTGGCATGTCATTAAAAACATAACCTTGGTCCCTGATTGGACATGTGGGACAGAGATCTGAACATTAGGTATGGTCTAGGGGCCAGGTACAGGGTAAATATTAACATTCTGAATCCTTTTTCTTTCTGCTGACACAGATTTATCCATCATAAAAACTATGACATATTCCTAATGAACACATCTAAGGAAGAATTATGTTTGCTAGGAGCCTTGCTATGATGGGACTTGGGGAGCGCAATGGAGGAGAATGGCTATGGCTGCATATTCCATATCTGAACATCAACTCTGCCTTTCTTCAGCTTCAATTTCAAATTTGAATTGCACTTCAGGAGCCACAGTTCAACCTCAAAACTGTTTCAGGAGCAGGGTTTTTTTCCATATCCTTTTGTCCTCTCTATCTCTGTAGGTTTTCTTACCTTCTTATAACAATAAAAACAATTATAAAGAAGTCTGGCATGTTCTGGTCCATGGGGTCACGAAGAGTCGGACACGACTAAACGACTAAACGACATAAAGAAGTCACTTAAAAACAATGAACAGTGGTCAGGCTCAGAAAAATCATCCTTTCTAGCCTCTTCACCTTCACAGTGAAGCCCTGTCAAGGACATCGTGGGACTTCCAGGAAGTGGGTACCTGTCCTGAACCCCAGCATAGTCAAAGTTAAGTCCCACTAGTGCTCACAAACCCAAGGGCAATGCTGGAGAATAGTCAGAAAGTCCAAATAATATAAGAGGAAATTATTTCAGGTGATTGCTTAGGGTTTGATTGTAAGAGAAGGAGGGAGAGAGAATTCAAACTTTTATTTTTATTGTTTTAAAAAAGTTTAGTTTTCAAAAGTTTACATACTTTACCATCAACAATACCTGTCTCCCCCACTTCTTCCCCTTCTCTCCTCCCCCCAAACTTATAAGGTAAAGGTAAAGGTACCCCTGCCCGTACGGGCCAGTCTTGACAGACTCTAGGGTTGTGCGCCCATCTCACTCAAGAGGCCGGGGGCCAGCGCTGTCCGGAGACACTTCCGGGTCACGTGGCCAGCGTGACATCGCTGCTCTGGCGAGCCAGAGCCGCACACGGAAACGCTGTTTACCTTCCCGCCAGTAAGCGGTCCCTATTTATCTACTTGCACCTGGGGGTGCTTTCGAACTGCTAGGTTGGCAGGCGCTGGGACAGAGCAACGGGAGCGCACCCCGCTGCGGGGATTCGAACCGCCGACCTTTCGATCGGCAAGCCCTAGGCGCTGAGGCTTTTACCCACAGCGCCACCCGCGTCCCTCCCCAAACTTATACTGTATACAAAATTAATGCCTCACAATGACTGTAACTGATTAGTAGAAATGATTCTATGACCTGAAAAAAAGGACAACATACGTTCTTTGGGACCCAGAAAATCTTCTGATTACAATCATTTTTTAGAAAAGCTGAGACCTCATCCCTACTATCTGCAGGCGAGGTCTGCTTCATACTCTCCTTGAGTGTTTTTGCCTCTTGTTTGCTTAGATGGATGGAGGATACAGAGGGAACATACAGTAACCCTGCTGAACAAAGGAAGTATTTGCATTCATTGCTCTCTGGCTGCCAACCACTTGCATGTGGCCCCCAAAAGGGGAGAGCCAGTGTGGTGTAGTGGTTAAGAGCAGTAGACTCATAATCTGGTGAACCGGGTTCGCTTCCCCACTCCTCCACATGCAGCTGCTGGGTGACCTTGGGCCAGTCACACTTCTTTGAAGTCTCTCAGCCCCACTCACCTCACAGAGTGTTTGTTGTGGGGAAGGAAGGGAAAGGAGAATGTTAGCCGCTTTGAGACTCCTTTGGGTAGTGATAAAGTGGGATATCAAATCCAAACTCTTCTTCTAGGTCATATGGGAATGTGGCTCTCAGTCTGAAAATAATTTCTCATCCTTGATGTAATCTATTAGAACTATTTTTTCATTTGATTAATCTGACATGGTGAATAAATACGTTCCCTACCCCTCCATCCAAACTTCCCAATGCTCCACTCTTAATTCTGTAAATACCCGAATTTCTGATACTATATCTGTGCAAGATATTCACTTGTTGGTAATCTTCCTGGAGACTTCCTGGATATGATGAACCAGAATATACTCTACCCAAACCAATGGCACAATAACTGCATTAGTTTTAGTTGTTGTTGGGTTTTTTTTTTAATGCACCATAGGACTCTGTTGTTTCTCATTGAGACAATAGTTGATCACATTGCTTGAGGTTAGCCCCACCATTAACATGGCTACATGCTTTGGCCTCTCTGGGGCTGTCACAGACAGTTCAAATCAAAGCCTAAATGGTTAAAAGTCTATTGATGGCTGAATTTTCTTCCTTAGGTGAACAAAACACCAGAGATGTCTTTTATCTCCATTAGCTCTGAACAGCTCCATTTGTCTCTCACTTAGAATGAAACAAGATCGTCTCTTCGGCAAAGGTAGCCCTCATTCCCGATATTGACATGAGCCCCCAGACTACCAGTTCATTAAAATTAAACACCCATTTAACCACTGATGTAATTAAAGTTTATCTATATCCTATATCTCTGCCCTTGCTTGCAAGTGTCACTTTAAAGGTGCTCTGCAGCGATAGATAGATGATAGATAAATATATTTTTAAAAACAAAAGGGTCTTTTTTTAGATTGTGCCATTCTACAGCAAATACCTCAAACCTATCCATTCGTAAGGAAATCAGCCCTGAGTGCTCACTGGAAGGACAGATCCTGAAGCTGAGACTCCAATACTTTGGCCACCTCATGAGAAGAGAAGACTCTGGAAAAGACCCTGATGTTGGGAAAGATTGAGGGCACAAGGAGAAGGGGACGACAGAGGACAAGATGGTTGGACAGTGTTCTCGAAGCTACAAACATGAGTTTGACCAAACTGCGGGAGGCAGTGGAAGACAGGAGTGCCTGGCGTGCTCTGGTCCATGGGGTCACGAAGAGTCGGACACGACTAAACGACTAAACAACAACAACAGCAAAGATCAGTGACACGACTTTATGGTTTTCACACGACTTTATGGTTTTGTTTATCTATTTTACACAATCTACATACTGCTTGATTTTAACAAAAACCCTAAGTGGCCTATCAGGAATATTAAAGCCACCACTATGCAGTTCAGAACAAGTAATTAAAAACAGCAGTAGACTAAAAGGTGTTTTTTAAAAAATGCAATCCAATGTGAATTCAAGAGTGGAATTATGAGAAACTAAAGAGAAATTGAAATTGATGGATGTGTCCATCCACATCTCCTTTACTAAAGTGTTGATCATAGCTTAGGTTATCCACTGACTTTCATACTTTCTAAAAGTTTTGACACTTTCACTAGCTAAATAACATGAAAACTTGTCTTAAAATGCATATTTTAAATGGAAGATAAGTCTAGAATGTATGTTTAATTTTTGTGTGCAAATCCATTGAAAATGAATTTGCAGATAGAGGAAATGAGTCAGAACGAGCTTATGGGTGCCCACATGCGAAAGTAACATAGATCAGAAAAAGATGGTGATTCACCCACCCTAATCCATGGTTTTACACTCCGGCTGCAATAGAAAATAGAAGTGAACTGGGAGGGGAAAATTAATTTGCATTTTCTTGGCTGAGTCCCAAACCTTCAGCAGGTTTGACAATACCACTGAGAAAAATAGAAAATAGATGCTGAAACATTATCTCTGACTATGCCCAAACAGAGCAGACCCGTAGAATTTGGCATTTTATTTGGGACAGGGGCAGGCAAAGGGAGCTCGGCTCCCATGAGATGGTGCCTATGGCTGGAACCATGTAGGTTTTATATGACTGAGCTGTGAAACTGTAATGTAATTTGGGATGGAGGTTGTCTCCTCTTTTAAATGAAAGATATTTACTGAACTAAATGGGGGGGGGTGTACTTACCACGATAACAGCAAAGCCTATTGTGTGCTTAGCACTGATTCCCATCCCTCCAAGATTAAAATACTGATAGACATTTCCTAATTATCTTTCATCCCCAAAGCTTTATTGCTAAAAAAAAAAAAAAACACCCCAAAACCACAGCACCCCTCCATCTCCCTTCCACACTTTAGACAGAGGTAAAAAAAAATCCTTCCTTTTCTGTAATTGGTAAGCAATGTCAGCTGAGTCACCTGCCAAGCCATGATAAAATTAAATGACATGCTCCATTGTCGTATACTATTATTTCTCCCCTGGAAAAGGTGAAAAAGTATTCAGGAAGGGAGAGAATATGGAGTCTGAAGACAGATAAAGAAATATCTGAGGCCCCAAAGAGAAACAGCAACATTTGTCCAGAGGTGGGATTGATGTTTATTGACAGAACAGAGGCAAGGAGCTTTGTGACGATTACGCCAAGGCACGACCCCTTGAGCTTCTGGTAACATCAAATGGATGTACTTTGGAGAGTCCCGCCTTCAAGACTGTCATACTTTATCTTGGCAAACATCAAAATCAGAGAGCAAAAGGGAGAAAATGAGCAATTGATTTTCCAGTATTGTCTTAACCTGCAGCCTAATTGAAGGTCAGCGGATGTATTCCTGTCAAACATGAGAGGTTTTTGCGATTCAGTGTGGCTGTCTCTCACAAAGCCATCCAAACAGGATGGATATTCCTGAGGGCGCTGAGAAGGATAACACTTTATCCAAACTTCTCAACTGTCCTTATGAGGAAAAAGCAAGGCTCCTGTAGAAGCAAATGCAAGGTAATTGGACAGGATGTCAAAAGTCTTAGAGAGCCAAGGATGGGACCTGAGAGCGAGCTGAGGCAGGAAGAATAAATGGATGTTTGTCATTACAACAATAACGCATTAAAAACAAATTGTGCTTTCATAGAAAGTGGGTGATTGCATTCCTCCCTCAATGCTATTTTTTCAACCCTCTTTGAAGGATGAACAATAGCAATCACTTTTGTTTCCTAACATGATGAAGGACTTGCTGTTGTGTCATCGGAATCACTTGCTTTATTAGAGTACAAATGCAGTATGACAGAGGAAAAGAAGATGTCAGGTAATAAATAAAGAGAACTGGATCCCTCCCTCTCTCTTTTTTTTGACGTCGCTGCTGTGTTTTCTGTGCTGCTTCTGCCCTCACTGACACCACATATCACCCCAAATCAGACTGAAAAGGAGAAAAATCAGAGACTGAAGCAGAAGAGGGTAAACAAGGCACCCAAAAATGGGGTGTGTTCTCCTGATCCTCAGTGGATGTTGCATTTTCAACAGAAAGGTGCAAACCTATCAATTTCAGTTTCTCATTTCTTCCATGTTGAGTTCATTTCCTCACATTTCCCCAGCAGTTGGCCATTTTTACTATTTTTTGTTTTAAAAATCCTCATGGAAATTCATCAGCATTTTAGTGCACCCCCCCAAAAAAATATACACATTTTTATATGCAATTTTCTTAAGTATGATGCATTTTCCCCATGTTTTGGTTCGAGGACCCGTACCCCGTGCAGTGGAATGAAACACAAGGACACGTGATATAAGGTTAATGGGCAAGAAAAGGCCACAACTTTATTGATTACAGCAAGTGAAAAGGTATTGGCTTAGGCATTGGATTACGTCAGCTGACTCCACCCCTTCAGAGAGGGGTGAGTCTGAAACAAGAGGGGTTTATTCACCAGTAGGTGGAGCCTGTTGATGCTAATCCAACTATAGGCTCACCCCTGATGTCACCGAGGGTCGTGCCATGGCCTCCCGCCAAGCAGGCATCGGACAGAATACACGACCGCCAGATTCCTTTAACGGAATACCCAAAAATTGAAGGCATAGGCAATGGCCACACCTAGCCCTTCGACACACCACAGCACATTATTCCAATGCCTAACCTACCCACCAATACCACGAAAGTTGTGACGATTGCTACGAGGTAGGCGAAAAAACCGAAAAGCCTAATGCCAAATGGAAAAATTCCTACCAGGCCCCCTGGACAACCAGGGTGACCAACCTAAGGTCCATAGCAAGGCCAAAAGAAAACTGGAACCCTGCTCTAAGGGAGTGGAGGGTGGGTGACTCGCGACGGGACAACGAAAAGTGAGGGCTGGAGGCTGGCGCCGCAGCAATTTAGGCTGCTGTACACGCCCCCCCTTGAAGGCACCTGGTTGGGTGCCTGGCTGAGGGCGTGGGCGCCAGCCAGGTGAGTGGGAGGCAGGGGGCAAACGCCCCCTGCTTGAGGCGGAGTCCGGCTCCCAGCCACAACCACTCCCCTCTCTTGCAGGGAGGAGAGTCTTTATTTTCACTGCTGTCCACATTTTTATGCACACTTTATTCTACTATATGCATCCTTGCATATATGTCTCAGTACAATTCAATTCACATTTAAAGATGAACCTATCTAATACGCACCTCCCAAAACAATATGTGAACCAACAGCAAGTAAAAATGCATTATATTAGGGGAAATGGGGTTTTCCTTACCACGGAGCTTTCCTGGTACTTTCCCTACTATTTTGACTCAGATGTTAATGAATTTTGATGCTGAATAATAATGGTTTAAAGAAACAGCCACACTTGGAGGGAATCAAGTTTGGTAAGGTTAGTAAGAAAAGTAAAGAAAGTCGGTAAAGGTGTCACAAATTGTTGAAAGGTTGCCTCAGAGAGCAACCACGCAGCAGCCCCATGTAAAGTGCATGGTACTAATCAACTCTCTGGGGGGTTACCAATGTGTGTTTCCAAGGTATTACACCCACCATAATATCTAGGGTTTGGGTTTTGTTCTGTTTTTAACTCATTGCATATTATACATGTTAGTTCTACTGCAAATTGATGATGAATGAAAATATGCAGGAGAAAATATTGGCAGTGCACTAGTAACATATCACATCATATTCTGTATGCTAAGTGTTTCTCCATTCACGAAGCCAAAGTTAAGATTGAGGTGTTACAAGAATGCCGTCAAGAAGCCCCAGTGAGGCTCAGAAATAATACTAAGCATGAGAAAAGTTCCCCTGTATTGAGCTACCTGGTTTTCGATAACCTTCCTCTTCGCACAGACTCAGCCAAGAGCAGAGTTTGGGCATTAACTTAGCACATCTTGGTTTTGAAAGATTAGTTTCTTTTTTTTTCTCTCCCCCTACCATCTAGAGAAATTTTCTATTCCTACTGTATAATATAATTCAAGAAAGATATAGTTACACCTGCCTAGCGGGGAAGTCAGCTTACAATGATCAAGTAGTGCATCATTTTTGTGTGCAGAGATATCATGTCTTCCATTATGCGCTATTACAATAAACATTTTGCACACTTCGGGGGGGGGGGGTAGGATTATACAGAGCCATGTGCCAGGCAATTAAATAGGGGGAAAGAAAGAGACATACTAGATGCATATTTATCATCCTACACGCACAGCAAGTGTGTTTATGAGAGATGTAGGAAGTAAGCCCTTCACCAAGAATGTGGACTTTGATAAATAAGCCCATTTTATTCTCACTGGTAAATGCTCATGCACTCAATACTTTTCACTTTAAGCCCTGGGATGACAGTTACCCTGGAATGCTGACAGCATCTGTAGTTGGAAACCAGCAAAAGCAGTGGAGACAATTTCTAGAAAAGCTGGAACTAAGAATTAGTGCAAAAACAGAAGCCAGTTTTCTCAGATGCAGCAGTGAGTCCCTCAGGGTGTTGTTGGGCTCCAGTCAGCCACCATAGCAAATAATAACAATTACAGTAACAACAACAATAATAAATAATTTCGGTTGCCCCAGTCACTCTGGGAAGTTTCCAACAAACACAATAAGGTGTTGAATATTAAAAACTTCCTTATATAGGGCTGCCTTCAGAAGTCTTCTAAAAGTCAGATAGTTGTTTGTTTCCTTGACATCTGATGGAAGGGCATTCCACAGGAGAGGTGCAACTACCAAGAAAGCCGGCTGTCTGGTTCCCTTTTGCATTTCTGATCTTGGCACCCAAGCTGGATCCTAGATGCAACCTATCTCAGAGCTATGACTCAACACCTACGTACAAATGATTGACTGGCTCTGCAGATTAAAATTGTACTCCATGCTAGTGATTTCCCAGTTCAGATTTTTGCCCCATACCTACATGTCACACAGTCCAGCCAAATTTAGGCCCTTTAATTCTCCCCAGTTGAATTATTGGTGGGGGGGAGAGATTTGGAATGTCTAAGGTTTATAGTATTTATTTCCCATTGAACTGGAGACTTCAGGGACTGTCTGGTTTTAAAAATACATTGAGAATTTTTGATTTACACACAATCTTTAAATATAAGGTTGTTTAAAGTGAACAACTTTGCTTCTTTAACATAGACAAGCAGTGTGAAAATTCAACTGAGGAGAATAATAACACAAGGAAAATAATATTCAGTGACAGAGGAGGAGGAAGGTGTGTATGTGTGTTGCAAATCTCATGAATAACATTCATGAATAAACCATTTCTGTGCTACTGAGGCTCAGCTGGTCTTCATTTCAAGCTATGTATTTTTACCATCATAGCCCACTGGACAGACTAAGCCTCTGTGTCCAGCCTGATATGTTTGTACACCCTATATTTAACGATTGCTCCTTTCTGATTGAAATATCTTCAATCATGGGGACAGAATTATTGTATCTGCTTCATTGAGCCATGGAAACGTCAGCCTTTACTAAGCTAGCTACAGCTTTACAATAAAAAAAAAAAGTTAGGCAGAAGATGGGCAGGGGGTGGGTGGGTAGGGGGATTGTTTCCTATTTTATTTTTTGGGTCATGGCTTTCCGACCTGTTGAGCGATTTTGCAAGCAACTATCAGCAAGTTTTCTGTGCCGCAGATTTTTTTTTTCCTTCCTGAAGAGATTAGATTGGCACTGAACAAAAATCAAAGACATAAAGAGCAATTCATTTAAGTCAATGGGAGCATTTCTTATCTTTCTCTCTCCTTCCATTAATTCAACTTGTATCCCACCCAGTGGCGTAGCGTGGGTTGTCAGCACCCGGGGCAAGGCAAGTAATTTGCGCCCCCTAACCTGTGGATTTGCCCTAACCCCAGATGTTGCGCCCGGTGCGGCCGGCCCCCCTGCACCCCCCACGCTACGCCACTGATCCCACCATCCTTCTAAGGAGGTCATGGCAACATAGATGCCCCCGCTGTCTATTCTCACAACAAACAAACTGTAGGGTTGTCAGAGAGAGACCAATCCAAGGTCACCCAGTGGCTTGTTAGGTTTATTCGGTTTATTCAGTTATGCAACCTACTGCATTAAATAAGGCTTATTCCAGGGGTGGGAAGGCTTCAGACCACTAATTGCTAATCAGAAATTAGGCTTGCCAGACCATGTTGGCTAAGGAAAGGCCAAGTGCCCTATATCTAACATCATAAATGGCATCAGGTGTGGGGCAGATGAAGTTGGTAGCAGCAAAAAGGAGTATGCAGGCACTGCCAGCCAGTTGATCAAAATCAACCTTTGCACCTGCAACCAACCCTTTAATCCTTCCACCACATCATTCAACCAGATGTAATTTGTGAGATCAGGGAGGTGAACTCCATCAGGATGGTATAGCACTTCTTGGTCAAATGTGATCCTGGGGTGCAGACTCACCCAACCTTTCCAAAGAACCATCTTGCACCCAGCTGCGCAATTGGCCTTCTTTCTGGCCTAGTTCAAGCTCTCAAAGTTAGGGCTCCTGCGTCACTGCCACCTTTCTAGTAACTGACCACCTGACAAATATGCCTGGGTTTGGGCCAGGGGTGATTGTAAGTCTTCGATTATGGCCCACATGAGGTCAGTGTCCTTCTGGAGACCTAAACCATTTCTCCCAAATTGTATAATGATGATGTCTGGGGGACCACCTGCCTCAATTTTGGCTGCTGCCATGGACATGAACTCTTGTCTTCTCATGCCTCTCCTTCCTAGTCAGGAGATCTGGATGCCTGGGGGAAAGGCAAGGTTGCTTCCTCTTCCACTTGACTCAGGTCCAATGGATGATGCTTAACCACAAATCCAGATCTTCTTGCCCAGCATACCTGCAATAGAAGAGGCAACAGGAAAATGTGATGTCCAGGGTATTCTGGCACAAATATCTCTTGTATGCTGTGGATCTCCACTGGCCCATGGCTTTAATTCTCTCGGCAGGAGAGCCCCAGGAGGTGGCAGTTGTGGTGGCACCTATTCTGAAAGAGTGAGCTGACAAGTCTGAGGGTTGCATGCCACATGCCACTATTGTTTTGCACAACACCCATGCCTGACTAGGCGAGAGCTATCCTTGTGGATAAGCAGTGAACCAGGCCTAAGTGGCTGAAGGTCTGGTGTCTTTTGCTGGACAGGAGCTCTTTTCATTTGTTGCTGTTAGCTTTATTATGGAGCCTTTACTTAACAGATCTTTTTTTGAGAAGCGAATGCAAATTGAAAACTTTGGAGTCAATGATATGTCCTGATAGAGCAGCCTTCTGGAGAGGGTTTCACTGCTACCTTCATTCACACCTTCAACTACTCTCAGGGCTGCAAAGGCTAGTATTGAATAGGCCACACTACATGACCTGTATTCATACCTCAGTGGGAGCCATGGGGAAGTGCTTCTTGTCCAGATGCCCAACTTGAGGGCTGATGGGTCATAGAACCCCAAATGGATATGATACATGTTGTAGGGTGATTCTTAAGCTTGGTCAATCCTGCCAGTCAACAACCAGCAGTTGGGCTGGTTGATTTCAAGATGCACATGCAACACCCAAACCTGCTGACAACTGTAACCAATAAGGTTGTGTCTAGTTTAAATCCCAGTACAGTGGTACCTCGGGTTAAGTACTTAATTCGTTCCAGAGGTCTGTTCTTAACCTGAAACTGTTCTTAACCTGAAGCACCACTTTAGCTAATGGGGCCTCCTGCTGCCGCTGCCCTGCCGGAGCACGATTTCTGTTCTTATCCTGAAGCAAAGTTCTTAACCTGAAGCACTATTTCTGGGTTAACGGAGTCTGTAACCTGAAGCGTATGTAACCTGGAGCGTATGTAACCCGAGGTACCACTGTATTGCTATCCTGTGTCTTACTGTAGTTATGTGTAGTCACCTCCCTGCCTGTGGCTCCACAGTACCTGCACCCGCAATATATTCCCTACCCAGGTCAGACCTCATTTGGTCTGTCCTGAAGATCTTCCAAGGCAGTTTTCAAATAATAACCCTTAGAATTATTAGAGAGGGAGGGAAAACCTCTCTCTTAACATCTGCACAGGGCAAATTATTGGACTTCAACATTGGGTGGGTGGGGGATCTTAAATCCATACATTTCAAAGGCGTCTCAGATTCTGAACCACTGGGAGCAGGGTGTGTGTGTGTGTGTGTGTGTGTGTGTGTGCAAGCCTTTTTGTCATTATAAACCAGAAGATTGAAGGCAGAGCAGCCCATTTATGTGAATGGAGCTGTCTGATAAGAGCTTAGTATTAATATAATGTGTGGCAGGATTTTTGTAGCACAAGGGTCAGCAAGTAAGTTAACGACACTGCTGGGAAGCGTTATAGAGTTTTCACAAAACAATAAACTCTCTCTCAACAATCCTCAGTGCTATAATCATAATATCTTATCTCCACTGATAAACCAGGCTTTTCCACTCTATCATTTTCTCATATTGGTTGAGTAACAAACAATGCACATGTTTAAAATGTCATTTATAGTACTATAAAGACTTGCGGTAAATAATGTGGCTTCTGACCCAGCCCATGCCTAGTTATTTCAGTGCCATAAAAAGAGACAGCAGCAGTTAGTTTAACAGCACTCCCTGAATTTCCATTGATTGGATGCATCACCTTCCTCTTAGGTAGGCAACTCTGCTTGCTCAGTTCATCTGATAAAGCGTTGATCCATTTAGCAGCTGAATGTGTATATTGACTTAGGGGGATCAGGAAATCTGAATTAAGCTCTCAGGAAAGCTGAAAAGAAAGTTTTGCAAACAAAAACAAAAAACAAAAAAATGCATGGATATCTTGCCCAGAATAACAAATGAAGTGAATTTAAGGGTTCCTCCTTTGGTGGAACACTTGTATTTGTATTTATAGTTACTAAATACAGGTGACTCTCACTTTAACATAGGGGTTAAATTTCAGGGATAGCATGTAAAGCCAAAATAAAATATAGTCAAAACACATTGGTAATCCCACCTGTCATTGAACCCAAAGTCCGTCTCTGGATGTGTGCCCCGTTTCTGCCCCCTTCTAAAAAATAAACATTTTCCAAGCTCATAAAGCCAAATGCATACAATTCACAACTTGTGAGATACTTGTATAACCTTTTCTGCACGATACCATGACCCGAGTCCTGTACTGGCAGTGTTGGTTCTCCTTGAATTTTCATTGGCTTTTGAGGTCATTGACCATCGACATTCTTCTGTAGCAACTGAAAAAGATGATCATTGGAGGTACTGTATTACAGTAGTTCTAGTCATACTTCTAGGGTTGCTACAATAAAGTAGAGGTCCAACGTTGCTCAGCACCATGGCTTTTGGCCTCTGGGTTCCTAGAAGGATCCATTCTATTTCCTATGCCCTATGCCTAATGTGTCCCCTTTATGTAATACAGTTGGTTCTCCTTGAAATTTCAGTGGCTCCTGAGGTCACTGAGCAATTGGCATTCTTCTGAAGCAACTGAAAGGGATGATCATTGGAGGTACTGTATTACAGTGGCTCTAGTCATACTTCTGGGGTTGCTACCAGAAAGTAGAAGTACAATGTTGTTCAGCTCCATGGGTTTTGGCATCTGGGTTCCTAGAAGGATCCATTCTCCTTCCTATGCTATTTAACATCTATAATAAACCATTGGGAGCAGACATCTGGGAAATGGTGTCAGCAGTATGCCAGTGACACACACCTCTGTTCCTACATTGCATTGCATTAAGGGCAGGCTATTAAAGTGCCAGGCAGAGTCCTAAGGCAGTGATGGGGGTGTGGGGAAAAGCCAACAAGACAGAAGTGATGTTGGTGAGTGGTTCCTGTGTAATGCCTGTTCTGGGTAGGGTTGCACTCCCTTTGAAAGAACAGGTCTATAGTCTAGAAATACTCCTGGACTCCATCTTGTCACTGGAGTGGCTAAGAGTGCTTATGCTTAGGATAGCCTGGCCTCAGCTAACCATACTCCTGCTTAGGGTACTGTAATGTGTTGCCCTTTGGCAATGATGCTGCACTTGAAGATGGCCCATGAGCTGCACCTAGTGCAGATTGCAGCTGCTGGGTTGGTAAAAGTGGTAGCCTGATGGGTCCATGCATCACTGGGTCTGAACGAACTGCCCTGGCTGCCAGTAAATGACCAGGACCAGTTCAATGTGTTCATACTAGTATATAAAGCCCTAAATGGCTTGGGACACTAGTACCTAAAAGAGTACCTTCAAATTCTGTCCAAATGTGAAATCATGGGGCAAATTTGGCAATCTCAAGAATTTTAAGGGAAGAAAAATGTTTTCATGAAGGTCAATCTTCACCTATGTGACAATGTGAACACATATCCACTGTTAGGTGTATACACCAGCTTGTCATTGTTAAGTGTAAACCAGATTATCAGAGCCACAATTACCATCATTGGAGTTTTGTTTTATATTATTTTAACTGAACAAAGGGAAAGACTGATGCATTGGAGCACAAGGTATTAAAAACTAATGACATTAATACACCAAGACTGCAAACTTTTGTCTGAGAGAAATGTCTCCCTTAAAAGACTATGCCAAATTGATTTCTTTCTTTTAGAGGAAGGTTTATTTTAAAGCAAGCCCTGTTTTGTTCAGTGTGAATAAATGTCTTACGGTAACAGCCTGTCTTTCACAGTTAATTGCGACTTGTCTCCTTGGATATCATCATTTGCATAATTGTGATTCTTTTCAATAAAAAAGGGATTATATAATCTCGGAGAAGCAAACATCATAAAATTTAAATTTACATGAAATTAAAGGAATAAGTGCACCATGGTAACAGTACTATTAGCTTCCACCAAAAGAATATAATCTTTAATATTACACTCCCTATATTTGTTGAGAGGGGGGGAAATCACTTTCCGACTGCACTATTTCTCAAATGTCACACAGAATTAAAACATCAGACCTCACTTTGAAGCTCCCATATTGAAATGCATATCAATTGCAGCTTCATGGAAATGTTTGCAATAAAGTTCTCCCAAGGTTAGTTTTTTAAGTTGTGCAATAGATAGACAGCCATCACAATAAATGAGAGAATAATTAGGACTCAGCACTCTTCATGATCATCTCCTTTTATCATGGCACAACATCCTTGACTTTGTGAAAATACCCATTGTGCAATCCTATCCGTAATTATTCCAAGGAAAGAAATTTCTTCGGTTCTCATTTTAATACAAGCCTATCAAATTCTCACTGCCAAACCACCCTGTAAATCCCAAAGGCAGAAATTCACACATCTCTGAACCAAAAATAATAGTATACCAATAACTTGATACACTGAGAGAGATTGCACTCACAAATCTGTATATGAGTCACTATAGCGTGCAACAATTATTTAGGGAAAATCAGTTTCAAATTGCACGTATTTGGGGGAATTGCATATAAAATGTGCAGAGTAGGATGAATAAGCATGACAATCCATATGAATTTTTGTTCAGGCTTTTTAAACAAACAAATAAATAAATAAATAAATAGCCAATACAGAAATAGGGCAAACTTGAAAAAAACTGAGAAACTGAGAGAAATTGAAATTGACATTTCTATTCAGCCGTGCTTGAAGGATGTCCCATTGTTGTTGAAAGGATTTACTCCCCAGTAAATGTTTAGGAATGCGGGTGGCGCTGTGGGTTGAGAACAGAGCCTAGGACTTGCCGATCAGAAGGTCGGCGGTTTGAATCCCCACGATGGGGTGAGCTCCCATTGCTCGGTCCCTGCTCCTGCCAACCTAGCAGTTTGAGAGCACGTCAAAATGCAAGTAGATAAATAGGTACCGCTCCGGCGGGAAGGTAAACGGTGTTTCCATGCGCTGCTCTGGTTCGCCAGAAGCGACTTAGTCATGCTGGCCACATGACCGGGAAACTGTACACCGGCTCCCTCGGCCAATAAAATGAGATGAGCGCCGCAATCCCAGAGTCGGTCACGACTGGACCTAATGGTCAGGGGTCCCTTTACCTTTACCTTTAAATGTTTAGAATTCCCGATTCCAAATCTTACTGCCATCTCCAATCAAACTGTACCTCTCTGGAGATGCGGGCTAGATTGTGATAAGGGGCAGGGGAAAATATCAATGTTTCCAAAGCTCATATTTGCCTGGGTCAAAATAGGAATTATCCTCAGCTTGTAATTATCTTCAGAGGCTCTTCTATCACATTGGAATGTGAGATGAGACTCTGTACATGAATTAAAAAGAGATTGCTTTTTAATTTAAGTCTAGTCCAGAAGATAAATTTCTGCTCTGAGAAAGATAAACAAATTTGTGCAGTGATTGATTTCCCCCCCTTTTATGGTAAGGTTCTTCATGATCATGAAGAACCCCAGTATTCTATAGCTTCCAGACAGGTGAGACTTGTTTGAGTGAGAAATGGGAGAACCCCCCACCCAGCAAAATACCCTATTGTTTCTGTAAACAAATTATATATATTATTGGTTACATATCCCCCCAGCCTATAGTTTCACGATCTTTTCTGGTTATGGTTTTTCCACAATTCTCAGTGCCAAAAATTTAGTTGGTTTCCAGAAGGGAAGCCTGTATATTTGGAGACTGCCATTAAAGAGGTGTTGGAAGGGCATACCTACTGGGCAATTGCTTTGCAGATCACAGAAGTATATCCAGTATGATAGGTGTGTATTTGGTGGTTTTGCAATGTTATATTGCATTGATTATTTTGTTGCATTTTTATATTGTATCTTTCTTTTGTATTTATGTGGCCCCTTTCGGCCCAAAGCATTATATAAATAAACCATAGCATCACATGATCTGTCACTTATCTCTTTTCTATGCTATGTTATGGTCTAGGACTAAGACAGCAACTTAATTTCAGAGTATAGAATATTTCACTGCCTTTCAGACTGTTTCACTGCCTTTCAGACTCTGCAAATGTATAAGAGTGTCTTTGGAGAAAGATAGGCTATCAGACGACATAAGAGCAAATTGCAAAAGCTGTTGAAATGTCCGGATGACAGCAGGATTTTCTTGTGTCAGGCATTAGAGGACACCCGAAATTGCCCTCTGAAATTGCAGCACTAATCTCCACACTACACACACACACACACACACACACACACACACACATTTAGTTGCCAATGAATTGGTGGTTCATATTAAGCAATAATTTCCTCAAGTCAAAAATGTAAGGCAGCTGGATGTGGAGCGTAGGACAACTTAGGAGGAACAATATTTGTTGTGAAGGTCAAGTGAGAGTAAGGTTAAACAACACTAGCTTCTTCTCCCTCCCACCCTTCCCTCCAACTTCATTCACTCCATAGCCTGACTCTTAGGACTGGTCTACTCATTCAGGGAAATGAAAAGGGAAGGGAAGGGAAGCAGTTGAATGAATTGTAGCACTTCAAAGTATAGGCAGAAGAATAATGTCTTTTGAATGTCCTTCACTTGTGTACCAAATTCTTTACAAGCAAAAACAAGTATAGCAGAGATCATGTTGGGATGCAGACATTCTTCATTGTGTGCTGTGGTTTTATGCATGCACAGAGGTTAAGTGCCCTCCTCATTCCCAAAATGAAGGAACATTCAGATACTGCAACTGCCACACATGTATAGCTAGATCAGTCGGTTTCACATGTGTTCAAAAGTATATTCAATCAGTGAATTATTTTATTTTTTAAAAATGTACAAAGATGTATTTAAAATATGTATTTAAACATATACATACAAAATGCGCTTTTAAGCAATGTTTTGGGCTATATCCGATGTTCACTGCCTGTTAGCGCAAGAGCTTTTGTAGTACAGTCATATCTTGGTTTTTGAACAGCTTAGTTCTCGTACATTTTGATTCCTGAATGCCACAAACCCGGAAGTGAGTGTTCCGGTTTGCAAACTTTTTTGGGAAGCTGAATGTCTGACATGGCTTCCACGGCTTCCAATTGAGCGCAGGAAACTCCTGCAGTCAATTAGAAGCCGCACCTTGGTTTTCGAATGTTTTTGGAAGTCAAACGGACTTCCGAATCGGATTCTGTTCGAGAACCAAGATATGGCTGTAGTTCACTAATGAGGCTTTGTGTTGTGCAACAGAGGAATCCAGTGCAACTCCTGCACCAGCAGAAACTTATTGTGCAACATATTGTGCAATCTGTTGTGAAACATACTTACCAGCAATTTGCTTATGTACTCTCTTGTGCAACAATGTTCCACCAGTACAAACCATTTGAGAAGGAGGAGGAGGAGGAGGAGGAGGAGGAGGAGGAGGAGGAGAAGAAGAAGAAGAAGAAGAAGAAGAAGAAGAAGAAGAAGAAGAAGAAGAAGACTGTTAACTGACTTTAACTAAGCTGTACTTTGGATACAACCCTTTATCTAAAGCAGGGCTGGGGAGCCGCATGCCAGGGTGGACAAATACAGCCATCCTGGCCTCTTTTTTCTGGCTCTTGGGAATCGTGTGGCTCTCCAAAGGTTCCCCAGAATGGGATGTGGCCCTCAGAATGGAAAATATTTCCCATCTCTGACCTAGAGGCAGTTATAGTGGCAGGCAGTGCTCCTGTCAGTGCTTGGCCATTGCAATTCCATATAATGCCCCATCATGACATTGAGGATAGGTGCTGCCGTTTTAATTTCCCACAATCAACTAGTGTTGATAAGAAGGCCTGAGACTAGTGGCAAAATGATGGGAGCATAGAAATGATAATTTCGGTCACCTTAACTGGTACAATAGAAAACATTCCTGATGCTTTATGAAGAGAGGACTCCAAAGGAACATACAAGCGACTAGTCACTCCCTGTAATATATGCAGCCTTCCACTGTCCAAATCGAATTCTCCCTTTGTCCACTGGATGAGGCAGCATTGCCTCTGAATAACACTGAAGAGCCATTGCTGCAATTGCTGCAGATAAGTTGCTTTCATATCTATTTTTCACAGCTATCAATAAGCAATTATTGTTCAGCCTGATACAAAGCCTTGGCGCACTTATTTGCTCAGAGCAAGGGTGTTATTTTTAAATTTGAATTCTGAGATGTATTGGAGAAGGAATCAGTGCACAGTATTCAAACATGTAGCTCACGAAAGGGCTTTTGCATCAAAGCAAGTCATCAGTGGATGGCATGACAACTGTTTTGTGTGTGTGTGTGTGTGTGTGTGTGTGTGTGTTTCCAAATGCCGCTGATGAGAAATTAAAGGTAAGTTATTGCTGCCACCAACAGGCTCAACCTCAGTGTGTTACATTTCAATGCTTTACTAAATAATTGCAGAACAGAAACCAGTGCTAGGTTCGCATGTCCTGGACTCTGATATCCTTCCCCAACAGAGAGTCCACACAGACATTTAGCAGGACGTTCCATTTAAAAGCACAGCATGACAGAAGGAGGTATTTTTTATATTTCTTTGATAGACCGGGGGGCGGGGGGAATCACCATCTGTGCAATAAACAGGAATGTAGTTGTATTGTGCATAATTTATTCCACGCAGAGTTACACAGTTGACATTAAGATACTAAAAAGGCAAGTAACTGGAATTTCAAACAGAAGAAGGTAACTTAGATTAGGTTAGACTGCATGTCCATCTAGCCAAGGGGGGGCCTCCTGTGACTGGTATTCGCTCTCCCAGGTTGCAGGCAGAGGTGTTTGGTACACCCTGCTGCCTGATCAAAAACTAGAGATGCTATTGAGGCTGAGACCTGCATGCAAGAATATGCTGTCTTGCTGAGCTTAAAGTCCTTTCTTTAAGTAGCGAGACTGAACTGGGAAAAGAGATATTTATGAAGATGCTAAAGGTAAAGGTAAAGGTACCCCTGCCCGTACGGGCCAGTCTTGACAGACTCTAGGGTTGTGCGCCCATCTCACTCAAGAGGCCGGGGGCCAGCGCTGTCCGGAGACACTTCCGGGTCACATGGCCAGCGTGACATCGCTGCTCTGGCGAGCCAGAGCCGCACACGGAAACACCGTTTACCTTCCCGCTAGTAAGCGGTCCCTATTTATCTACTTGCACCCGGGGGTGATTTCGAACTGCTAGGTTGGCAGGCGCTGGGACCGAGCAGCAGGAGCGTACCCCGCCGCGGGGATTCGAACCGCCGACCTTTCGATTGGCAAGCCCTAGGTGCTGAGGCTTTTACCCACAGCGCCACCCGCGTCCCTTATGAAGATGCTAGATGTAACTAAATGATTCTTAGGATCCTTTTCAACTCTGATTCTATAATGTAAGACCAGGGTAGTAAATGTAAGATGCCTGTGCCAATATGTGCCTGAATATGTTCAGTATTGTTGCATACCACCCCAATCTCTGAATGGTGAGAAATTTCAGGGGCTCCAGCTGTTTACCCAGGGTCCAGTTTCCTCAAAATGAAAGATAATGGAGATTGTGGTGTCTTTAGGTTATAAGGTTTATTTACACATATGCAACCTGATCCTACGATGGCGGGACTAACAGCATTAGCACCCCAGTAAGGTCTTGCTTCTCCAGTTGCCACAGCCTTGGATCCCAGCAGAAATCAGGCATGGCTCTGTCTTTCAGCTGCTCACCCTACAGTCTGTCAGCTTCCAGCTCTCACATACAACTCTGGCTTTTGTCTTTCTCATTCCTAGCTTTTTGTCCTTCTTACTCCCAGCCACCTATTTGCCCTCTGGAACTAAGGCTGTTACCAAGAAGCTGCCCTGACTTTTCCAGCAATTGAATCCTTGCTGGATCCAGGAATTAAAAAGAGACTTAGGCATACAGCCTACCCCATCACTGTCACTCAGAACACCATTTGTCCTGCTAAATAACATTGGTGAAATCCTCTAAGTCCCATTCAGGAACTTTCACCTCGGCATCCTGAGAAAAATGTGTTTGCGTTTTTCTCTCTTCTGCTTTTATCTGAATTACTCAAATGTTTTGCACAAGCAAGATTCTCCGAATTAGCCTTTAAATTTCATTTCCAACAGTGCTAAATAGCAGCTGTGCTATCAATTCTCCTTTTGTTTCTTGCCTTTTAGATCTCTACGCTTCTCTTGTAAAGAAATCTGGAGAAGCAGGTGCTACTAATACTTCAGTTAAATGCCATCTACACCTTTTCTTTATTCTTTGATTCATTTTCCCCGCCACACACCCACACCCACTGGACTTCAATGGGTTTAATAAAAATTTCTGCACAGCTCAATTAGCTTAGGCTGGCACCTACTGGGCAATTTCTGTCACTGCACACTCAGTCACCAATTGAATATGTATTCATCCTTACCTTGGGAACATTGAAGTTTTACATTGTAATTACTTGCTTCCTTTTGTGTTTTCATTTAGAAAGCACCTTCTGTTACCTGCTTGAAACTGCTTTACTGGAGTTCATTTTAGAAAATCAGATGAGTAAAACCTAGCCAATGCTCTCTTGAGAAGTCCTTAAAGTATTTTAGTTGCTTAGGAATTGCATTGTAAAGGATGCAGTTTGACATGCAAGTGATGCAACAGATATTACCTAAATGCAGTGTGGTGGAGACAGTGAGTCTTGCGCCAATTATCTGTGTCAAGATCACCAGCCACAGGATGTTCATACTGAAACACTTCCAGGGGTAAGTTAGAGCTACTGCTTGCTCCTGAAAATCACAGCCCTCTGACATCCCAAACAGCTTCACCAGACACCTGCCTAACTCCATGCCTTTCCTATTCGATTGGCCACAGCCCTTCTCCAGTATTCAACTCCCTTGTTTGCCAGCATACAAGAAAGCACCTTCTATGTGAAGTTCATAGATTAAGCATTTCATCATGTTCCTACCTTATTTCATCCCTGGTGTTGAGGGATCACTTCCTGCTCCTCAGCTTTGCTAGAACTGATACAGTGGTACCTTGGGTTACAGACGCTTCAGGTTACAGACTCCGCTAACCCAGAATTAGTACCTCAGGTTAAGAACTTCGCTTCAGGATGAGAACAGAAATCGCGCGGCGGTGGTGGCACGGCGGCAGCAGGAGGCCCCATTAGCTAAAGTGGTGCTTCAGGTTAAGAACAGTTTCAGGTTAAGAACGGACCTCCAAAACGAATTAAGTTCTTAACCCGAGGTACCACTGTAGTGAGTTCTGAACTTCCCTATCTGCTCATGGCCTCATACTCTTTTCTTGTTAAAAAAAAATTAAAAAATCAGCCTGGCTCTTCAGTCTCACATTTGTCCTATGCCTGAATTACATCAGGGCTGTGCACTGGTTCTAGCCTAGTCTTAGATCCAGAAGCAAATCAGGAGCTTTCCCTGCCAGGCCATATTCTCAAAGCAAAGGTACTCTTGGGAAGTAGGGTGGTGGTGGGGATTTGGCCGTTAAGCAAAAGCAGCCCCATGACCATCTAAAGGTACAAGTGGTCCTGCATATGCCTGAGAATTGTAGTATCCCATGAGAATTGTAGTATTGTAGTATTCCCAAGGATGCATGGGAATTAAATTAAATTCATTGAATTAGACAGCTGTAGAGCATGCAGAGGACAAGACCTCTGCAGCCTCCAGCCAATCCTACTCGTTTTAGCCCTCCAAGGCCCAGAGCAAGGGCACCAGGCTGTTCCACGCCAGCACAGGGCTGGCATTGGTTGCTCTGCCCACTTTTGCTTCTGGCCCCAACCACCACCAGCATGTGGTCCTTGGGACTGTGTCTGGAAGGGAATGTGTCCCTCAAGCTGAACATTGTTCCCACTGCACCTCTACAATAATGGTTTGATCTAGTGAATAATGGATAATGCAAAATGGTAGCCAGGCTGCAGTCCAATTGTTGCTTTAGCTACTTGTACCAGCAGTACCTCCACAATGAACTGTTAGGGTGTGCTTTCTGCCTCTGGGGCAATTTAGTGAAATGATGCCCCCCTCTGCCCCGCACATACACCAAACCACACCTAACTCTGCTCACAAATAGAGTAGATAATTTTCAAAGGCTATTTGCATGAAGGTATAAAAAGAATGCAGTTTACTATTTATCTATGGAGCCCTTCCCCACGATGCAGAAGGTTGGATGCAGTGTCTAATATAGGGCCTTTTACACTACATCCCAAAAACAAATCGCTGCTGAGGCATCTATATACCAGCCTTCTTTATCACG
This sequence comes from Podarcis muralis, assembly GCF_964188315.1. NCBI lineage: Eukaryota > Metazoa > Chordata > Lepidosauria > Squamata > Lacertidae > Podarcis > Podarcis muralis. Next base: position 36,095,077 of record NC_135673.1, on the reverse strand, counting down.
CTCTGTGGCTGTGGTTTTCATTCTGCATCATGAGCCGCCATCTACACAGCCCTGTCATTGCAATTGGTCACACATAGCACCACAAGCATTCTGTTCAGTCTCTTAACTGGGGAAGAAGAAGAAAAAATTTAATCTCGCCCGTCACAATTGCAGGCTGTTAGTTGAAGACATTGTGGAGAGATGAAATCTCAACAAGAAAGCTAACAGACAGAGCCACCACCGTAGAGCAGCATTTGCAGGCTTTGAAAAGTCAAGTCAGATACAAGGAAACCTTGATCCTTAAAGCTCATCCAGATGGCTTCTATTTCAAAGGACTGATACTTTATCATTTTAATTACCGTAGGTTGAATCCAACTAAGTGCTTCTTAAGGTAGACCCATTGAAATTAAGAAATTAAGTCAAGTCCTTCCTTACTTGAAGGTAGGCTTCTCTCTCATTATTTGGAAGGCACTCTGGAAGCCTTTTTTATGACAAGTGTGGAGTGCAAAAATATTAAAATAAATAAACTTGGTGGAGAAGATCCTAAGCACAAGTCCTTATTAGTAGCAACATCAGTTCTGAAGTTCCTTCCTGGGGAAAATTCTGCCTGATAGGGCTCACCCACATTTCTGTTTCTCATGAGATGTTTTCCACTTGGTCTGGGACTTCTAGGCTCAGATCCGAGAGGTTTTTCTTCGGTCCCGCCACTTTCCCCGGAAAACCACCACTGTTTACTGCTGAATTGGCAGCAGTGACCTGGAAGTCATGGACCAAATGGAAGTGTAGATGAGCCCTCAGTTTTTCAACCCCAAATTAATTCAGTTTTATTTAAGAGAGCCTCTGAGACTGATCCCACCTCCTTATCATTTTGATGAAGTATTTCACTGCTAAATTGTGAATTTGGGATTTGTGTTTACAGTGGAACCTCAGTTTTTGAGTGTCTCAGAAGCCGAACGATTCGGAACCCGAACACAGAAAACCCAGAAGTAATTGCTTCCATTTTCAAACGGGCCTTGGAAATCAAACGGTTTCTGATGTGCGTTTCTCCATTTTTTTTCAATGGAGTTTGCTGACCGCCCATTAATCCTTAGTTTTTGAACGTCTTGGAAGTCAAACCGTCTTCCAGAACGGATTACGTTCAAAAACCGAGGTTCCACTGTATTTGTTTTCATCGCTTGTCAAATATATGTGAGTTCCAGCCAGCAACATATTGAACCTGGAATCTTCTGCATGGAAGGCAGGTGCTCAGATGCAGATGTAGGGCCTTTCTCCAAGCAGGTCATGAATGCGCTAACCTTCTCTAGTCATTGTTTCCCAGCGACTGATATAAGGGGGTTATGGCTTCTTATATTAGAGGGAGAGCATAGCCATTATCACCATTAGACCTGGATAATCTTATTCTCCATGAATTAATTAAATAAACTGTACTGCATGAAGAAGCACTACCCTTCTGCCAGTCCTGAACCATCTGAAATTTAGTTTCATCAAATGACCCCTTTGGATCCCAGCATATCTAGAAAGGGAGGGGAAACCTCTCCCTGTGCACTTTCTGTATCATGCCACCTTTTACTTGCTCCTTTTCTCCTAAGCTAACAAGGCTCAAATGTTCCTCAAGCGAACATCAAATCCTTTTTTAACAAAGCAGACATGAAGTCAACTTTGTCCAGTTCCCTTCCCCCAGTTCTCGTTTAATTTTGGAAGAAGTAACTCCTCAAACCTGACTTTCATAAATGCTACACACTTTTCATTTCATTTATTTCTCTACTTCTGCTCTCTTTTTTATATCTGAAAATTCCTTCATTCTGCATACAAGCACTCTTTCCCCAGAAGAAACTGTCCCTTCGCATTAATGTCCTGCTACTCCTCTGATAAATTCGCAATGTACATGGGGGGGGGGGGAGACTCTTCACAAACACTGCAATAAATGATCTTCTCATTGCTCTTCTTCCAAATAATAGTGAAGGTTCAGCTCATCCTGATCTCTGACAATGACAGGCTTCTAATAGGTTATATTGTAAAACTACCAGGCAGGCTCCTTGTGTAATCAGAAAGTCTCAGCATTTCATCTCTCAGAAAAAAAGAGAGAGAGAAAGAAAAGAGTTCTCCTGTTCTCTCTCTTGTCCTGTTCTTAAAGAGATGACCTTCAGGTTCTTTCATGAATACTATGGCAAAGATTGCAGGCTCTTAGCAATATCAGCCCATCTGCTCCTAACTTTGCATTCATATCCCTGAATGGCCCCAACTGGCTTCGTCCGTACCTTTTTTTAATGTTTCAGATCTTTATTTTCAAAATCAATTTCTTTAAAGGAGAAGGGGAAATGACAAAAATAAAATTAAATGGCCCTTGTTTTCAGTGATGGCATGTGCGGTTGTCAGGTGATAGAAGATGTATGATCCATTGTGAGGTTAACTTAGAGCACCATCTAAAATTATTTTCCTGCTGTACTAATGTATATTACTACAATTTTTTTTATTTCATTTATTTCAATTATTGTAGCTTTCTATAATTATCCAGGATGTCTTTTGCAGGCTAGATCTTCCCTTTTGCTTATCCTTCTAAACAAAATAACGACAGAAGTCTGAAATATAAGACTATAAAAATATTGTTCACTTGAGGAGTGCTGTGGCCCAAGCCCCTGCCTGGACATATGGATAGAAGCTTCTCCTCCCAGATCCCTTTAAAAGGATACCCTACTTCTGGAGGAACAAGCAAAAACTACAACCTGCCCTCTGTTGTTACCCAATGCCTAAGCTGCCAAAGTTGTAACTACTGCTATGTTGTAGGCAAAACCCTAAGGTCAGAGCCAATTTGCCTGATGGACAAATTCCTACCTATCCCCAAATAGGGTAGGGTGGGGTTCAGGGACAGGAGGAGACAGACCCTGGGTAAAAAATTATTATTACACCAGGAAAACCTGGAATGGATAGGCCTGCCTAGGAGAAAAAGGGGGAAAAAATAGGCACTGCCACAACACCACAGGAAAAGTGCAACTTCCTGAAAACTTGAAAAGGCAGTCCAAAACTTCAGAAAGAGGTGCTATTGAGCCAAGTCATAGTCTTCCAGATTCTCATGAAACAAGTCCCATTCATTCTTGGAATCTGTCAGGGCATTGTTGCCTTCTGCCACCAACAGCATGGGAAGCATCTTGCCCAGCTCAAAGGTCACCACCTCAGCTTTGTCGTTCTCAAGAGATCACTCCCCTCCCTGTCCTCAATGAACTTCCAAATCTGGTTTCTCTGCTAGGCTCTGTATCTGTCAGGTGTCAGGTAATCCAGTCCCTCCCATGGTAGGCAACCAGGAATAGATAAACAAGGAGAGTTCTTTTCCTTCTCCGTGGTCAACAGGCTGGATTCTAAAGCAGAAATTCTAGGCAAGAGATCATGATACAAATTGTCATGAAGGTAGCACAAAGAGATGGTGGCTGTTCCTTGCCTGTCAACAGATGTCTCTTGGGACAGTCTTCTCCTTGGCAACCAGTCATAGTCACCCTCCACATAGCTCATCTAGGTAAACTCACACATTCCACACTCGCTCCAACACTGGGTGTGTGCTGATAAAAAAAAGTTGAAGGGTTTCTTGGTCACTTCTCAAGTTTCACTTCCTCAAAAACAGGCTCTCCAAGTAGGGACTTCTTGCTCTCATCCACATTCCCACTGTGAAGAAACAGCTTCTGTCCGGCTTGTCTCCAGTCTCAGCAACTGACTGTGCTCTCCATCCAGGTCTCCATCTGTCACATCCAAAGTCCTCTAGCTGTCATTCAACTAGGCTTTCTTCCTGCTGCTCTCTAAACAAACGAACACTTCTTTCTTCCATTCTCTTAACAAGATAACAAACACTCTCTGCAGTACCACAAAGAGATGGCATACAAAGAGTTTAACAGACCTTTATTTACCAACAGGTAACATTCCAAAGAAAGTCAAGCAGCAAGTCTAGGAGGCAGCATTCTAAAAAGCACATCAATCAGCAGGTTCAGGAGATAGCATTTTAAAAAATCTGTCAGGCAGTTTTACTAACTGGATATTTATAGTAACTGGGGGAAGGAGTGACTCACCAGTCCAGGCACACCCTCCTACTCCAATTAACAATACCTGCCTCTACTGGACGAATACTAAAACAAAACAACAACAACAACAAACACCAGTTAGGGACACCTGCCTCTGCTAAAAATCAAGTTCATGACACAAATGAGATTTGGATGGCTTGTGGTTGGACTTACAGTCTTGAGCAGGTCTGCTGGGACTCACCCCTGGACTGATTGCTCTGCTCTTCTCCATCCCCATCCCAAAGCTAGTTGAAACAATAACAACAATTGTATTAGTTTTTGGGTTTTTAATTTTTTATATATATAAAAAATGGGTTTTGACAAAGTCAGAAGATAATTCACCTCGTGAAGTTGTCAGAACATAAGAAAAGCCTGCTGGATAAGATGAATGGCTCAGCTAGCCCAACATCCTGTTTTCTCAGTGGCCAACTAGATGTCCATGGGAAGCCTGAGCTACACTTGACTGATGTTCACTTGACTTTCTGCATCTAAGTAAAACGCCACTCTAAAGGATTTGGGTACGATGATATGATAGTCAAAATTTGCTTTTGTGTGAGTGTGTTTTTCTTGTGCACACAAGCGCACATGTACCAAAACTATGAGAAGATTTCAAATGAGGGAAATCCTAACTTTCCCCCAATAAGTAGGATGCAACTTCTACTGCAAAAAACAAAAGAAAACAAAAATGTCCAAGGCCATTTCCCCCCCATGTGCCTTGCTGATATGATAGCACTTCACCAAACGATGTTCAGCAAAGGCTCTCAGGCATGTTAAGTACATATTTTGCATAAGCTTCCAACTTGGTAAATGTAATGTTTTCACTATCATGACTTTTTGTATGCTGCCAAGGAGCACTTTAAACTACTTGTGCTTTCTGCTTTGTCAGTTTTATGGCCTCTGTTAAACATTACAATTTGAATATATATTGGGCAACGGGAGGAAGAGGAGATATCCAGCTGTACTGGCAAAACCTGAAGAGAGAGAGAAAAGATGCAGTTCTTAGCATGAATTGTGCTTTGTCATACAAATAAAAACTTGTACTGGCAAAACCAATATGAACAGGTATTTCTTAGTCCATTTCAGGTGTAGAATCTTAATTAAATTTAAGCTTTGAGATAGATGGGTCATACAGTGGTACCTCAGGTTACTGACGCTTCAGGTTACAGACTCCGCTAACCCAGAAATAGTACCTCGGGTTAAGAACTTTGCTTCATGATGAGAACAGAAATCGGGCGGCAGTGGCGGCGTGGCGGTGGTGGGAGGCCCCATTAGCTAAAGTGGTACCTCAGGTTAAGAACAGTTTCAGGTTAAGAACGGACTCCAGAACGAATTAAGTTCTTAACCTGAGGTACCACTGTATATGAAATATGTTCCCCAGCCCATGGGCATATTGCTAGGGCTGATGGGAGTCATTTGAGGAATCAGAACTAAGTTCTGTCAAGTTCAGTAGGGTTAGGGTTCCCATATGTCCTCTTTTTCCTGGACAGGTCCTCTTTATTGGGGGTAAAATTTCAATCCAGGCAGATTGTTTGAATTTGTCAAAATGTCTGGGTTTTTGCAAACAGAACCAGGAAATGTGTGTGCGATTATCACTCTTTACTTTTTCCTGTCTCTATGGACACACCTGCTCTCTATACAAAGACTGGCTATGCAAGCGGAGTCAGGAAGTGTGCATCTGATAAGCACTCTTAACTTTTTCCTATCTCTATGATGCGCCCGCATGTTGGGTGTTGGGATTAGGCAGATTGACAGGCTGCTATCTAGACCTTTCTGAGCCATTGACCATGCCAGTGCCCAGTAAGCTGCCTGTGACCAGGTGGGAAAGACTCCCCAAGGAGGTCTCTGCTGTCACTTCCCTGGGGGGGGGGGTCTCTCTGTCTCCTTTTCCTCTTCTCCCTTTCCCCACTTTAGGGTCTCCCATATACTCTGTGTGCCTCCATGCCAGGATCCCTACCCCATCCTAGTGCATTATCCTTATTGATTGCAGTTAAGCTGACTCTGTTTTCAATATTGGAAAGATCTAATAAAAGAAAGAGAGAGCTAGCTAGTAAAAAGGATTCCCCCAAGCACCCCCAGTCCTAATTAAAAGTTCTTTGTGTAAGGCCAATGGGCATTTGGATAGCTAGTGTGGAGATTAACCAAATCACCTTGCGTACCACTAAACACAATTATTGAATATAAGTTAAATTGCATAGCTCTCATGTAAGGTCGGGGAAAGCCCCCCTCCACATTTGTGTGGTGGTGGTGTCCTGAAATCTTAGCAGACTGAATAACCTAGTAAATAAAGTGCTAGGGGTTGGGGGAGGGACGCGGGTGGCACTGTGGGTTAAACCACAGAGCCTAGGACTTGCTGACCAGAAGGTCGGCAGTTCGAATCCCTGAGACGTCGCTTGCATCCCATCCCTTGGTCCCTGCTCCTGCCAACCTAGCAGTTCGAAAGCACGTCAAAGTGCAAGTAGATAAATAGGTACCGCTCCAGGGGGAAGGTAAACGGCGTTTCCGTGTGCTGCTCTGGTTCACCAGAAGCGGCTTAGTCATGCTGGCCACATGACCTGGAAGCTGTACGCCGGCTCCCTCGGCCAATAAAGCAAGATGAGCGCCGCAACCCCAGAGTAGGTCACGAGTGGACCTAATGGTCAGGGGTCCCTTTACCTTCAGGGGTTGGGGGAGCAGTGCTCCATCACTGGGGGTGGAGAGCAGGTGGGGAGTGGCTGGCACGCATCCTGGGGGTGTGGTGCGCCACCTGCAGGGGTGTGGCGCCCAGCATGGGGGGGGGGGCAGCTGCCATGGCACCCCACCAGGATTCTGGTGCCAGAGGCAGTGTGCTTCCTCGCCCCCTCTTCCTCCGCCAGTGGCGGGGAGAAAGAGTGGAGGGTGCAGTTGAAGCACTTGGCACCCCTTTTTTCCCCTAGATGTATTGCTCCTTTCCTTTGATGGCCATAGCGCTTGGATCTTCATATTGCATTTCTCTGCTGGGTGAGGTTAGAGGCCCATTTAGTCCAGAATCCTGTAATCACAGTGACCAACCAGATGCCTGTGGGGAGCCTAAAAGCAAGACCCAAGCACAAGACCCAAGCACAACAGCAGTCCCCCACCAGCCCTGGAGTTTCAAGCAACTGGAATTCCAAAGCATTACTTACTCTGACTGTGGATAGCCTTACCCTTTAGAATTTGCCTAATCTTTCCTTAAAACTATTCAAGTTGGTCACCATCACTGCCTCCTGTGACAGTGAGTTCCGAAGATTAATGCTGTTTTACATTTACCAGAAATTGCTTTGAAGAAGAAGAGGAGGAGCACAAAGTTTCATATTTATTTGTGTATTTTGGGGTCCATTTTCTACCCCCAAAAATTATTTTAAATACTTTTTTTTAAAAGCCAAGAAGTGCCGTACAAAATTCAGGGACGTATGAAGGTTAGCAACATTCTTATCACAACACTGGTTTAGGATCAGGTCTCCGTTCATGTCAGAATCAACAAACTACTAATTCCTCAAGAAGAGTAGAAGCAACAGCATTAGCAGCAGAGGACTGTATATATATATATAGAGGGAATCTTTAGAGGGCTGTAAACAGCAGTGTGAGCATTGAGGGGAGGATAAAACAGACACCAAGGTCCCTGAAGAATGGAACACTCTCAATTCAGCTGAGTTGAGAACAGCATTACACAATCCAGAGAAGTATAAAATCTGAGGGAAAACTATATTGTGTTCTTTACATTGGTCTGCAAGGGGCATATCAGGTCAGTTCATATCAGAATCAGTGGTACCACAAAGTTTGGACTGCCAGGTTGAGGTGGCAAGCTGTGGTATGCTGGCAATCAGGGTAGGCCAGGTGGCTGCTTCCATTTTCATTAAAAACATCATAGCAAACAGTATGACTGTGATCTGAGCTGTGCTAATCAGGTGCCACCTTTAGAGCTATGGGGCCAATCAGAATAGGAAGGTTGACAACTGGGCGCACATTGGAAAAGAGTGGTGGCATGTAGGTAAACTTTGAACAGAGCAAAGTAAGAATTCAGGAGAAGAGTGACCTGACATTGGTTTTTATCCCAACTGGGATTCACAAAGACTGGATTCTTCAAGCACTTGTTCCTCAAAATAACAGAGAAACATCAAGGGGGTGCTGCTGCTGCTGCTGCTGCAGACTTTGTCTTTCTCATGGGCTTCTGAGATGAATCTGGCTGGCCAGTGATCATCATGGCAAGCAAGAAGCTAGACTAGATGGACTTTAGGTCTGATCAAGAAGTGATGCATTATTAGGCTACAGAGGAAGAAAATGGGTTCTTTGCCTGTCATTTGTTACGTCTATCATAAAAAATAGTCTGTTCAGTTTGTGGTTTTGTTTTTTGTGTGTGTGCTCTTCTGCCCTTTGACACATAGTCGAGAGATATAAAAAAGGAAGATGGAAAACAATTTCATTTTACAGCAGTGTGTACCAGTGTTTACCAGAAGATGCACTAAAGACCATGAAACTTAACTCACTGCTTAAGATTCCTCAGGCAAGTCTTTCTCCTGGTTGAAGTGGACTGTAAATTCTGGAAACACAACAGCGATATGTGGACCCTTCCTGCTCTTGCCTGCATACTAAAGCTAATGAGAAAGTCATGATTTTCATGGTAAGGAGCTGAGATAAGTCAGAGCTGAACCTAGTGCGGCAAAGTTTAAGTTTTAAATTTGGTAGTAAGCATGACTGAATCTGTCAATTTCAGTTTCTCATTTTTCCAGTCTTAAATTAAATTCTCCACATTTCCATATTACTTTGCAATTTCTTTTTTAAAAAACCCCATAAAAATTGATCAGAATTTTAGTGTGAGTTGGCTCTGTCTGTCTTTGGCACATGTTTCAACTACTGTTGGTTTCCCTGCCTTCTGCAGCACCTGTCTCAATATTCGCCAGCCACTACAGATATTTGGGCTTATTGGGAACTGGATCTTGTTCTGGAATGTTAAATTGCACATTCATTTAATGTATGAAGGCATTTATCTTTGAACACACCCACACAAAAACACCCACAAATGAAATGTGAGGTCCTTGTTGAGAATCACAGAATCATAAAATAGTGTTCATGTGATTTCACTGTGTATATTAATTACTATAGATGAAATGGGAGAACACCTGAGAGAGGCAGTATGATATATGAGGCAATGGATGACCTGCCTTCAAATCTCTGTTTTGCTATGATGCTCATTCTGTCACTTTGGACACAGTCTTATTGCAGTCTTACTTCCAGGATTTTCATGAGGATGAGCTGGGACAACTCAAGAAATTATTTGTAGGAAGTGGGACTAAAGCGATTGTGATGAATAAACTGAAAACAATAATAGTTACAAGGTGTGCCAGTTACATCCTATGGACACAGTAAATTGTCTAATACCAAGTGAGACTACATAAGAATGTATGAGCAAACCAAAGGTTGGATCAAACAAAATGACCATCTTGTTTAGCATGCTATTCTCATAATGGCCAACCAGATTGCCCTTGGGAAGCTTAAAAGCAGGACCTAACTGCAAGAGGTCTCTCCCCCCATGTGATTCCCAGCAACAGGCATGCTTCATCCAACAATGGAGGTAGAACATGGCTAGATGGCCTTGATAACCTTATATTCTATTAATTCATCTAATCCACTTTTTAAGCCTTCCAAGTTGTTCATCTAACCCAGCATTGTCGATTCTGACTGAAATGAACTATCTGGAGTCCCAGGGAAAGGACTTCCTCATCAGCTGCCTTCTTATCTAAAAGCAAGCAAGCAACCTGTGGCCTCCAGGGTACAAAGATGTGCTCTTCCCCTAAGATTTATCTGGTGATTGAAAACTGAAATTACAGAATCGTATTGTTTCAAGATGGTCTGTGTTCTTTCCAAGTATATTATTTCTTTGCATAAAATAAGGGGGAGCAAGATATTTTATCATAAAGACACAGTGTTCTCTCCCCCCACCCCACGTTTCTTCGTTTATTCCTTAAAGCCTGCATGACTGCAGAATATCCAGATGGAAGTAAAGCAGAGGAAAATGCTTTAATAAGCTACTAAAACAAGAAGTTACAATGTGCTACTTTTAAAGCATGGATTACTTCTTAATCTCAATTCCTACAAGAAACTTCTGAGTAGTTTCCTTTAATGAAACCATTTTGATTTTTATATTTCTAAATTCTATATGCAATTCATTCCCTGTTGCATTTCTGGTCTAATCCTGAATCTTGTCCCTTTTCTCATCTTTCCCCCCACTTACTGAACTAAAATTCTAATAGTTATAGTGAAGCAATTTTCTGATGCAGCAAACTATTTTCACAAACCGGGTCGTAGCTGTAACTTCCTCTGAGAACTTTTTGCATGTTTAACTAATAGTTTTGGTGAGTTGGTGGACAAAGAGAGATGTGATTTTAAAGCTCCTCCCAAATCTCTGATGTTCCTGCCTACCTTCATCATCTGAAGGCAGCCCTGTTTAGGGAAGTTCTTAATGTTTAATGCTGTATGGTGTTTTTAATATTCTGTTGGGAGCCACCCAGAGAGACTGGGGAAACCCAGTAAGATGGGCAGGGTATAAATACATTATTATTTTACTTAATATATGTGGAGTTTTGTGTCAGCGTCACTTGTACAGGTTCTTTGCTATTCACTTGTGTTCCTCTCCCCCCTCCACCTCTCTCCCCCTTTTCTTCCTAATGTCTCAACAAACAAAACTGACCTGTAGGAAGGACTGTAGGTGAGAGTGAGGGCCTGGGCCACACCCCCTGGACCATTTGGAAAAGGCCCTGGAAGGGAGCAGGCCCTGCAGTCCTCACCACAGCCGATGGGCTGCTTGTTCTTCTTTGAGTAACATAAGCAATACAGGGTCTTTTATCATCCTTCTTATAAACCAAAGATTCATATCATTCAGCTGCCACACTGGCAAATCAGGTGCTCATAAATGGTAAGCCCAGAATGGGAAGGACTGTAGGTAGAGCATCTGCTTTGCATTCAGAAGGTCCCAGTTTCAATCCCTGGCATCTCCAGGTATGACTGAGAAAGAACCCTGTCTGAAATTCAAATAGACCAGTTTCTAACTCATATTCATGGGTTGAACTATACACATACAAGCATTGTTGCTACTGGTTAAGAATTTAAGTGAACTGACAATAATTTTTTTTGAAGAAGAAAAAATCATTATTGCAGTCATTTTAGGATGTCAAGGCTAGCTCAAACAGAGATCTATTCCTAGAGCATGCTTTTGGCACTGAAAATTAGCATCCATCTGGGTGGGTGGCTAAGATAGCCTTAAAATGTTGATAAATGCCCTCCATCACCATCAATTCCAACAGCAGATTAACCGTGCGACAACTGCTCTCTTCTTTAATTCGATAAGAGACACCTTAGAAAATAGGTTTATTGAGCTAAATCATTTCAATATACATTTAGGAAGAGGTTTCCTTTAATGGGAGGCAAGATTAAAATGTGTGATGAATTTGGAGACCAACTGGCTTGCAAGCAGTTTGGATGGAGAAATGCCTCATCGTTGCACTAGGTGCCAAAAACATTTGTATTTATGGTAACTAAAATTTGCTCAGCCATTTGTTGCTAGCAATTTGTAGCCTTGCAGGTGCTGACCGGTGGTTGGAAATACATACACACGCACACACACACACATATATATACATATATATAATTGTTATGCTGTATTAGGCTCTGAGAACAAAGCCACTAAGCTCAGACAGTTGTACCACAAGTTTTTGACTTGCACAGAATTCTTCACTGACCTGAATTAGAGAATATGTCTATTCACACAAAAAAGTCATCCCAATATGGGTTCTCTTTCTGTGCTTACTTGAAATGGAGATATTGGTAAGGTTAGCCTTTAAAGATGCAACATACCTATGGGGTGAAGAAGACATGGGGAACAGTTTGTGATCAAACGCAAGGTTACACAAAACACTTTATTCCGCTTATGGTCAAAATTCCTGAATGTCATGTGGAGATAGCAGAGATGAGGGAACAGATACACTCTAACACATTCCATGGTTCAGGGCACCAAGAGCGTTAGGATATTGGAGCACTTCCATTTCAGAACACCGCAGACACCAACTTGGAAAGATCTCACTCACAGGTAAATCTTTCTCTAGTTGTTAGTAGTTCCACAATGGTGGTGGTTGGGAATACAGATGTCACCACTGTTGCTTCTGGGATGGGTGAATCTGTTTTTGTTTTTTTACGATTCTCAGTTTTTTGTATTTCCAGTCTTAAGCTTAGTTCTCCAGATGTTAGCACCAGTTTGCAAATTGCTTTTTAAAAATCTCATGGAAATGCATTAGCATTTTTGTGTGAATTTCTTTTAATGTATTTTGTGTGTGCGCCGCACAACCTGATATACACAATTTTGCAAAGCCATCTTCCCTAGCACAAAACCCTTTGCATATTATTTTTACAAATATATGCCAAAAAAAATAATAATGCACACTTTTTTTGCCAGTATATGCATTTTGAACTTTTAGTGATTTTCTAAGCCATTTTATTCTGATCATAAAATCACAGAATTGTAGATTTGGAAGGGTTCACAATGGCCATCTAGTCCAGCCCCTCACAATACTTTACAATAGCAGGTAATGCAAGGATGGAGAAGCTCTAGCCCTTCAGATGTGGTTGGACTTCTACTGCCATCACTCCCAGCCTGAATGATCAATAGGCAGAGATTATGGGATATGTAGCCCAACAACATATGGAGGATCACACATACCACATCTCTGACTTAAAGTATAGATACACCAGAGGTATAGATACACCAGAGAAGTCAGAAGCCATGTAGGTGTGGGTGACAAGCAGTGGAGAGAGATGTGATGTTAAAATAGGAGCAATAGGCAATAACCATAATCCATGGCTCATTTAGTCAACTATCTGGAGAATCTGAGCATCTGCTGTCTCCACCACAGGATCGTGTGTCTTACAATGATACGTTGAAACAATTTAAAAGATATACCAAGCACAAAAAGAACTCAACACAGTGGGTGTGGGTGTTTGTGTCTCTGTGTATATACACATGCACGCACATAGTCTGCTCTGATAAGAAACTAATCAGCAGGCGAAACACCAACAGTTCCATCTTGCAAACATCACCAGTTTACCAAGTAGCTGTTTGCTACACATTAACTTTTATACACAACTGCTTGGAGGTTTGAAGGACAGAAAGGCCAAAGAGCAGGAAGAAAGGTCAAGCCAGATAAGTAAAAGTCCATATTTCATAGAATTACTGATTTACTTATCACTTTTCCTTGTGGTTTGACAGGCATCCAAGTGATTAGGTTAACTCCTTCAAATAGATTTATAGGCTCCGGAGAATTTTTATTCAATTTACCCTTGGGGAAAAGTCTTGGCATAATGTCTTTATTGCTGGTGGTTGTGATTTTTTAAAGGTCTCAAGGAATAATGAGGAGCAGAGAGTGATGTCAAAGGCATTTGGTTACATTCAGGGATTCAGTTAGAAATATTTACAGCTGCAGAAGCATTTGAATGAGAGACACATTGCCGTCTGACTCCTTTGCTCCACCAGCGCACACAATTAATGCTGTAGTCTCAAAAACCAAGTGTGTGTATCAATATAACCTTGCATACACTTATGCTTCCTTTGCTGATCACTGTGACATCAATGTGAATCATCAAGCCAAACAAAAGGGCAATCAAACCTCAGATGGTTAATCCAATTGAAAATAAATTGCAGCATTGTTCCTTCAAAAATAGAAAACCATAGTATAGACTCAACTAGTGTTCACTTTCCATTTGGATATAAAGCTAAGCTTCTCCTAGTCTCTTTTCAGGGTTGCTGAGGGAAAGCAAGATATCACCCATGATCTCGCATTTGATTCCAGGGCATACATGGAAAGAAAGCTAAAAGGCTCAATTTTTAAAAGAGAGAAACACCTGAAAATAAAACTGATAAATGTTTGTAGCCTGTGTATCGTTCCAAATTGTTGTTGTTGTTTAGTCATTTAGTCGTGTCCGACTCTTCGTGACCCCATGGACCAGAGCACGCCAGGCACTCCTGTCTTCCACTGCCTCCAGCAGTTTTGTCAGACTCATGTTTGTTTGTCCATTCCAAATAAAGGTCACTTAATCCAGAACTGATTTGGTATGTGCTTCAGTTGTGACAACCCATGGGTTACTAGGAATGAAGCCCAAATGGTACCTTCAATTGTCTGGCTTCTCCTTTTTCAAGTGGTCTGACAGGTCGCACTCTAGCCTTGTAGACTTGCCATGGACAAATTTAACGATGCTTGGAATTCATTAGTCTTGTTTATAAAAGTACTACATAATTTCTCTTTATTCCTGTTACTTACCTACCAGGAATATATGTCCATTTCAGCTAAGGGTGGCGACAGAAATGAGTAACAGCTAGTTGTTGTCTTTGATGAGATTGAGGCCTCAGCCCAGGATGTGGTGGTGTTACATGAAACCTACAAGCATCTCCTTTCACAATGCCTACTAGCTCATCCCAGCCTGTCATCTTAAAATTTACCAGATTCAGTCTTCGGCGGACAACAGTATTCCCCCCTTGCCCACCTTAAAATAATAATAATAATAATAAAAATCTTCTAACTTGATGAAGAGTTCTGGATAGCTCTAAAACTTGTACACTATTTTGTGATATTTCAATTGGTCTTATAAAGATATTGCCCTAATATGGACATTTATATTTATTTTTAATGAGCCAATGCAGCCAGTTTAATTCTGTCCATTTGCTGAATATCACCATCTACTCATTTATTCCCCAGTCCTCCCCAATCTGTTATATGTACCTTTCCCTTCCCGATCTACCTCTTCTCATCTCACCCACTGTCAAGATTTAGACTGTATGTTTCTCATATTACACTGCGAAGCACTATGTACATTGACAGAATAGTAATAGGTGTCCTGCCCAGTTCCACAAGATCTGCCAAGGCACAGGAGAGTGATGAGCAAGCTTCAGGATACAATTCAGGCTCTCTTCTCTCCCTACTTCCAGTATGTAAGGAGGCATACAATATATATATATATATATATATATATATATATATATATATATATATATATATATATATATTAACTGGATACAAGCTTCATTTTGTAGTCTGGATTTATTTATTTTTGGGAAATCACACATTACCCCAACAGAAAGAAATGGTACTAGGAAACCAGTGCTTCCAAAATTATGATTTCCCCTTTAATCTTTTCCTGTCACCTTTGATGATGTGTACAGATCTGAGTGCTATTTGTCCTTCACTGTGCCGGATTGCAAGCTGGAAACCCAATTCTTAGCCTCGGGTGCCTACAAACAATAAGGTGTTTGCTGTCGATATGTTTTGTTGATTCACCAGGGCGAGCTAAGCTATGTGATGGGAACTCAGCTGAAGTGCTTCAGTGCTGTGGGATTTCATAAAACCCTGCAATAGACAAGGAGGACATCAACACACACTGCAGTCCTCTTTTGAACTGCAGAGGCTCTGATCTGCTAGGGGAGTGCGACAAGGCAGAGTGTCTCTCCAGCTTGATCCAAAGAGACTGACTATTAGCTAACATCCAGACAATTGGCTGTTATTAAACCCAACACACATACACCCCGCAAGTATCCCCAGCCGTGCTTAATGTGAGCTACAGTTAACCAGTCAGCAGGAACTAAAACAATCATGGATAATTTCATTGTAAGAAAGACCTGCATTGGGGAAAACAAAAAAAAACACACACCAAACTTCAGGGTTAATGGCAGGGGCTGCAGCTCTGGGGAGGTGGAATGGTGAACTTGGACTTTTAAAAGACAAAAAGAAGGGAACAAATGAAAATGAAAAGGTCAAGGATTGAACTATGTTTTTATACGATATGAAATTTAAGAAGCTGCAGCCATGGTTCTGATTGTTTGAAATGTTGGGATTTTTTTTATAACAGAAATGTTTTTTTGCTGCTCCGACTCAAACTTTTCAGTTCTTCTTTCGATAACTTTCAAATTGAAATAAATCATTCAGATGGGGCTAAAGTCTGCTTCTTCCTCACATTAACCACAAAGGTACACTACAGAGGGTGTCTGCAGTGTATAATAGCTACAGATTATGCACCAGCAGAGCAAGGACGTGCATGTTCATACCTGAATGTGAGCCTTTAGACTACGTTCTCCAGCTTTTACTGAGATCAGTGCTATGAGAAGAGAGACTTCAAATTAGCTCCTCATTGGCAGCAGACAGCATAGTGGGGCATCCCAAACTTCCACCCTAAGTCCCCCTTCCCCTGAAAATGTTTGTGTTTTCTGCAAGTCTTTGGTTCTTCTAGGCATGCTGATTGCTCACTTATGTATGTTAACAGTGTCATTTGGGCTACATAAAGAGAAATAATTTTACATTTAACACAGTGTTTCACCTAATCTACATTATGGATTAGCATTTTCCACATTGATCAAACAACAGAAAAACAAAGATACACACACAGAGAGATAGCATAAATTTTAGTGATAATAAAGAACATATGTATTTAGCATGGCATTTTGCCAGCCACAAGAGTACATGTGTGTATCAGTGAATCACTACACAGACACACACAAAGAATATTCATGTAATCAATATGTGAGTATGATCACATTAAGATAGCTGCTTCTGCAGTGTTTGGCTTGCATCCAACAATCTTTCTTTCTTCTTTCTTTCTTTGGCTATCACTCGTAGCCGAGTAAGATTGTCTTCCATAAATACAGTTTCAACAACGGGTCCGTAAGTGACTGCGGAGGCCAATTCTGGATCCACACGTCCTTCCACAGTGGAGCCATTGGTTTCCAGGTGGGAGTTGGTGTGGATTTGCCAAGCGTGCCTTCCTCTTAGCACATTTCTTCCTTGGTCCTGAGTTCGAGTGTCTTCAAAGCCCATGGCACCTTTGGTAAATGCTGTTCTCCAATTGGAGCACTCACAGGCAAGTGTTTCCCAATTGTTGGTGTTTATATTACATTTTTTTAGATTTGCCTTGAGACAGTTTTTAAACCTCTTTTGTTGACCACCAGCAGTACGCTTTCCATTTTTACGTTTGGAATAGAGTAGTTGCTTTGGAAGATGATAATCAGGCATCTGCACAACATGACCAGTCCAATGAAGCTGATGTTGAAGAATCATTGCTTCAACACTGCTGATCTTTGCTTCTTCCAGTACACTGGTATTAGTTCGCCTGTCTTCCCAAGTGATGTGTAAAAATTTTCGGAGACACCGTTGATGGACTCTTTCGAGGAGTTGGAGATGGCATTTATAAGTGGTCCATGTTTCACAAGGATACGGTAAGGTTGGTAGTACAATAGCTTTGTAAACAAGCATTTTGTTTTTCCTGTGAATGTCCCGGTCCTCAAACACTCTGCACTTCAATTGGCAGAAATCAGTTATGATTCCTTCCCCAGAGCTGAAAGTTCTGTCATTTGGCTTAGTAGTAGAGTGCATCTGCCTAGGACTGAGAAATGTTCCTGCCTGAAGCTCTGGAGAGCCACTGCCAGTCAGAGTAGTGTCATGAGGTGGGTGGGTGGGTAGGCTCTATTCCTGATTCCCACAGGGCAGGCTTCCTCAACCTTGACCCTCCAGATGTTTTTGGCCTACAACTCCCATGATCCGTAGCTAGCAGGACCAGTGGTCAGGGATGATGGGAATTGTAGACTTGAAACATCTGGAGGGCCGAGGCTGAGGAAGCCTGCCATAAGGGGTAAAATCTAAGCAAGGATTCAAATTGTTGAAATAGCCAGACAAGTTTCTTGGTAAAAGGTAAAGGACCCCTGGATTGTTAAGTCCATTCAAAGGCAACTATGGGGTTGTGGTGCTCATCTTTCAGGCTGAGGGACCTGGTGTTTGTCCACAGGCAGCTTTCCAGGTCATGTGGCCAGCATGACTAAACCGCTTCTGGTGCAATGGAATACCGTGATGAGTGTCAGAGCACACGGAAATGCCGTTTACCTTCCCACCACAGTGGTATCTATTTATCTACTTGCACAGGTGTGCTTTCAAACTGTTAGGTTGGCAGGAGCTGGGACAGAGCAACAGGAGCTCACCCCATCACAGGAATTTGAACTGCCAGCCTTCTGATCAGCAAGCCCAAGAGGCTCAGTGGTTTAGACCACAGCACCACCTTGGTAGTGGCCCATTAAGGTGGAAAAAGGAAGTGGTTTTGTGCCACGTGACAAATGGGTACCCCCCCCTCTCCTTCAACTCACTGGTGGTTAGAAAGACAAAGGCCACAATTGAGAGCTGAGTGTGTGAGCCAGAAACTAGAAATAAGATTGCAATTTGAGCAGCTGGGAGAAGGAGAAAGATACCTGATTTCTGCTGGGATCCAAGGCTGTGGTGTGGCTATGGGAGAAGCAAGATCTTCTTGGGGTGTAAAAGCAGTGAGCCCCTCCATCAGAGGCTCAGGTTGCATATATGTGCAAATAAATTGTATATCCTAAAGACACCCGCGGGGACGCGGGTGGCACTGTGGGTAAAAGCCTCAGCGCCTAGGGCTTGCCGATCGAAAGGTCGGCGGTTCGAATCCCCGCAGCGGGGTGCGCTCCCGTCGTTCGGTCCCAGCGCCTGCCAACCTAGCAGTTCGAAAGCACCCCCGGGTGCGAGTAGATAAATAGGGACCGCTTACTAGCGGGAAGGTAAATGGCGTTCTGTGTGCGGCTCTGGCTCGCCAGAGCAGCGATGTCACGCTGGCCACGTGACCCGGAAGTGTATCCGGACAGCGCTGGCCCCCGGCCTCTTGAGTGAGATGGGCGCACAACCCTAGAGTCTGGCAAGACTGGCCCGTATGGGCAGGGGTACCTTTACCTTTACCTTTAAAGACACCCCAGTCTCCACTGTCCCTCATTTCAAAGAAACTGAACCCCGGGTAAGAGGCTGGAACCCCTGAAATTTCGCACTGCTCAGAGATCGGGGTTGCGTGCAACTGTAGACAATGCTGAGGAAGCTTCCTACATTCCTATGTGAAAACAGCTTCCTTTGTTTGACTGGCTAACAATTTTCATGCAGATGATTGCTCTCCCCCCCCCCCACCCACAAGTGATGCTCCCAAGCTACATTCGTAGGTGTAAATGAATTGCAGAATAGAATTGGTGCATATATCCACAAAAGCACAAGAAGTGAAGATTTATTATTATCTAACGTGCACATTTTAGAATCCCCGTCACTTTATTCATGTTGGACCCTCCAGGATGAAATCACCTGCTGTGGAGGAAAATATCAGGTGTGCAACAAAGCTCCTGCTAAGTCGATGTCATCATTTTTCACAGAAACAACACACAGCTCCCCTACCTCTAACAAGCTATAATTTAGGACACCAAGCCTGTCTTCAACCTAATCCCCAGAACTCGGCCCCTTCAATTATTTAGTCCACTGGCAGACAGTTTCATTAACCCCCTCCTGTGCCATAATTTGCTCTGTCACACGAGAGGGAGGGGGCCAACTGCATTTCCAGCTGCTCTATAAAGTGGCCACAGTAAATTGAATTTTAAAAGGAGGCTATTGGTAGGCAGTCAAAGTCAACCAGGAGGTGAACTATGAACCTCCATGCCCTCAGGCTTGCCTGGTAGGTAGCAGTGTTGGGGAAAAGGAACAGGGATGAATGCTCTCTATTTGCTGGCTTTCAAGTTGAACCGAGAGGCAAATTAATTGCCAAATGCCGCTGCAAGGAGGAACACTTCTGTGCCTAAGGCAGTTGAAGGACGTTACAGGCCTTCTGGTAACCTTCTGCTCATATGAGCCCTTGACACTTGTAGATAAGTAGAGCATTAAGCTTATACTATTTAATACTTGCTATGTAATAACACTGTTACGTCTTAAGTATCATTAATCACAAATAAATATAGCAATTCTAGCCATAGCAAGACTTAAGACAGAGACAGCTGGCTTAGTTTGTTGCAGAGAAAACAACAAAGGATTTTACCAACATTAGTTATATGCAGTGTAGAGCCATTAACATTCATGGAGATTACTAACTTAGGTCCTATAATATTGGTGTGTTGGCTATAACCCAAAGAGTCTTGTGTTGGCTATAACCCAAATAGTATTGAGGGGAAAGGGAATGCACCATTTACCGGTACTTAATTAGAGTTTAAAAAATCCCATTTGAACATTAGCCCTCACCCTAAATTGATCTGGGACCAATGGTCTCTGGGTCAGCAAGGGGTGGGTGAGCATGGTGCAGGGACTTCCTATCGGTGTTCCAAGCAGGTGAGGAGGCATGCACAGCCCTAAGAATTACTATCGCTTAAATGGAAATACATATCAACATAGCAGGTATGACTTGTGTGCCTGCTCGATCTGTTGACCAGGTATTGCTAACCAGGGCTTTCCCCCCACTAGAACTCAGTTCCGGCACCTCTCAGGTGGGCACCATTGCCATTATAAGAGAACAAAGGAAGTGTACATGGTGAGTTGCAGCACCTCTTTTTCTAGAAAAAACAGTACTGCTGATGATGACCAACTGTTGTCCTCAGTGCAATCAGTGGCATGTGGTGACATTTTTCATAGGGGAACAATAAGGGCCGGAAGCTCCAGTTTGTGAGGGTGATGGGGGGGGGGAGCTGATGTCCTGTGTGGAAGCATCACAACTCCCTCCCTAAGCCAGGCAGAAGTTTCCCAGGATTTGGGAAGGAGGTGCCAGGTTTTAATACTTCAATTTACCAGGAACATGTAAGGGACTAGCCTAGTCCCCCATGTCCACTGAACACCCTACTGATTGCAAAAGTGCAATAATAGACATCTCTCCACACATTAACATGTGCATGCACACATGTCCCATAAATAAATCCAATTGATCTTTGTGTATATGTTCCATATCTCACTTCAATCCATTTATTTCTATGGGTCTACTTTTCACATGGCTTAGTTGCTTATTTTCTCATCTAGCTGCAGCTTTGAGTTGGTATTAAATGCCAGTATAAAGGATCCTAGTATTTAGGGGTGGCTTTGGGGAAAGGTGGGACATGATTGGCGCTGTGGTCTAAACCACTGGGCCTAGGGCTTGCTGATCAGAAGGTCAGTGGTTTGAATCCCCGTGACGGGGTGAGCTCCCATTGCTCCCAGCTCCTGCCAACCTAGCAGTTCAAAAGCATGTCAAAGTGCAAGTAGATAAATAGGTAACTGTCAGGGGTTCAGGGACAGAGGCACAGGTGAGGGAGGAGACAGAGAGCGAGGGGGAAGAATCCCAGGGCAGCGAGGAAGAGGATGACGATGACTTGAGGGATTCCGTGAGTCTTTCAAGTGAATCGGAGGATTCCCAGAAGGGGGCGCCTGTGGTCAGGCCAAGGGGAGTCACAGGGGGGACTCGTCAGGAACAGGGGACCAGCGGGGGAACCCAAAGTGGGAGCTGGGAGTCGGGACCGGCTTCTCCGCCAGAGCGCAGTCAAGGGGGTGGAGATTCCAGAGTGACAGGAGAAGCAGGTCCGAAAGCAGAGAGGGAGGGGAGATCGGAACAAGACATCCTCCCGGAAGGGGAGGGGAGTAGTGCAGGGAGTAGTGTAACTGTCAAGAGGAAGGTTAGCGGTTGCGAACGCACGCCAAGTTCAAATGTGGAGGTGCGCGGAAGAACAGGGAGCCCGGAGGAGGAGCCAGGTCCCAAAGCACGCAGGAGGGGGGAAGAGCTGTCTGGGGATTCCGCGTCAGGGGAATCCAGGAGGGGCGAAACCCCAGGGGGCAGGAAGACCCTGCGGAAAAGGAAGGAAAGGAAGAGGTGGAGCAGCACAGCCCTCTTAAACTGGTGCAGAGGAGGGACTGACTCAGAGGGGACTTCAGCGGTCTAAGCGTAACAGACGTGGGGCTGCGCGCCTCGGCTGTGGAGCGTACAATGAACTTCAATAAACATTTTTGTATATAAACTGGACTTGGCGTTGGTGTCTTGTGAGCTGGGACCTGAGGCAGCCCTGACAGTACCACTCCCACGGGAAGGTAAACGGTGTTTCCATGCACTGCTCTGGTTTTTCCAGAAGTGGCTTAGTCATGCTGGCCACATGACCCAGAAAAACTGTCTGCGGACAAACGTCGGCTCCCTCAGCCAGTAAAGCAAGATGAGTGCCGCAACCCCAGAGTTGTTTGTGACTGGACTTAACTGTCAGGGGTCCTTTACCTTTGGGGAAAGGTTGCCATGGAAAGAGGGCCCTGAAACTTTATACTGTACACAATGGAAGGTCATGTGCTGTCCTTCAAAAAGTTGTTCCAAGCTTATAATACTCACATGGTCATCATGTAGGTAGGCTCCCTTCCACATCAGCTCTATCCCTGGCCCTGGATTCACCAGAAAGCTAGGTACTGGAATAGTACTGTATCAGGCACTCTGGGTATTATGGGAAATTTAAAGTAGTTCTTAGTAACTTGCTGGGCTCACCAAGAAACTGGTGCGTAGCAAATGCTGAGAGTGCTGGGTCTTGATACTTTTCATGACCCAAATCATTTGACATGATGTGAAACTGCTTTTCACCAAAGAATCCTGAAACCTACTGAATGGCTTTCCAAACATTGTCAATTTACTGGAGACATAGAGAAATAAATAACCGCTGTCTAATCGTATAGCAGGAAGCAGGCTTTCTTAATAGTTCAAAACACCGCGGGGTAAACCACAGTCAAAATGACCAATAGAAAAACGATTATTCTGATTTATTTATTTATTTAAGAAAAGATGCTTAATCATAAGCTTTGATAATGTTACACGCAAGAGAATAATAGTACTTTGGCCAATGACTGCACAGCCCCAGAGAGTTTTGAACAAAGCATTTAAGCAATTAAAGGGTGGAGGGGGAGATTGTAGTTTGAATTGTGGAGGATGTCAGTATGGACATTAAGTGTCCCAAGCTTTAAAATCTGTTTGGCTTCCTGTTGTGGAAAGAAATAGGAGTGCTTGAGATCAGCATTCAAGTGAGTAATGTTCTGGAAAATATAAAGAGAGACATTCACTAGCCGAAGAAAAACCAATGTGCCCTTCAGGGGGAGAAAAAGTCCCTAGTCTCTACCATTTATCTGAAAATCTAAGACATACATTATTATAGCCTACAGGTGAGGTATGTTTCTGGAAGGGCCACCACAGCTCAAATACTTGTGCAGCAGGTGATTGTGGAGAGAGAGAGAGAATGAATATGGCTGCATACACACAGTAGTTTATTCAGCTTTCCTGATGTTTCCCTAACTGTTAATTTCCACAGAGTACAGCATAAACTTAGCACTCATTTCTGTGCTTTTTGCAAACAGAGAGCTTAACTTGCACTATATTCTGCTATATTTTCAGAAGTGGTTTTTATGTTGTTTGAAAGATCAAATATAATGCAGCAAATAAGAATTGTACAAACATCCAGAAAATGAAATAAACTGCTATATGAACACAGTGTATGGATTTCAGAATTCGTGGAGCAGTTCTGTAACTGCAATACTCCCCAGTCTTCCTTGTGTAGAGACAGAATTAATTTTTCCTCCATGCCGCAGGATGGAGATCCTGTAGCCCTCTAGATGTTATTAGACTCTGAATCTCATCAGCCTCAGCCAGCATGACCAATGGCCAGGGATGATGGGAGTCAGAGTCCCTACAACTTCTGGATGGTCGTGGGTAGGGATGTGGGGAATTCAATTCAGTTCTCATTTAAAGGTGAATTTGCCAAATTTGAAATTTCTGAAACAAGACACAAACTGCTGTGGCTTAGGGACACTGTTAATCCCTTGCATTGCTCCAACCCTCATTTCCAGAACACTTGAAAGCATGTGGGTCCCAGTCCTGCAGAGTCTCCAACCCTTCCACAATCCTTCCTATGGCTCTGTACTCACACATTCAACATTCCCACTGAAATCAGTAGACCTACTCAAAAGTATGCTCATGTACTGCTGCAGCTAGAATAAGCCATTCCTTGCTTAATTGCAGAGGAAAGAGCTAATAAAGTGAGCAATGAAATCCTTACATCTTGAAAGGGGGATCTGTTTAACCTGTACTTTAAAGATTTTAAGGATGCAAGCTCATGCTTCTCCATGAAGCTTCAGAGCCATAAATTGCATTAGACATTCTGTAACTTTTGAGAGAGAACAAAAAACATATTTGTAGGGGCTAGGAGATCATTGACTATGCATGCGGCATTGTGGAAAAAAACACCCCACATTGAAATAAATCACTTTTATCTTAATTTTATTGATTATAATTGTGAAATATGTTCCCCAAGAACACGAGCATGGAACAGATGTTGAAGGCTTAATTTTTAGTATTATTGTATTCCATTAAAATCCATTCTTTTGGCAATTCTGCATTGTAACAGGAGTTTAGTGCACTGGGAATTGTTTTATTAACCACTAAGATCTATTATAAAAAAGAGTTCAAACTTTTTGGAGAGAAATACAATGTCTCCATGGAGACTGTATACTTTCTAAAAACTCTTGTGCTTGTCTACTTCAAGAAGGCTGGGCAGATTTCATTATGTCTTTTTGTTTGTATTTGCTTGAGCTTGTTCCATTTTTAATTGGAAACTCATTATATAACAAGATGAGACCCGAACTTGTTTTTAATTTCCTGTGTGTTTTGTCATCTTAATTTGGGTTACCTTGCATCATGTTATAGTAATCAGGCGCAATAAGAAATAAACACAAAATGGCATAATGTTGAGAGAGAAGATGGGAAAGAAAGAGAGAAAGTAATAGTCTTACTAAAAATTGATGTGGTAGTGCCTCTACCACAATTGTTTTGAGGCATATCTTGGTATATTAAAGAGAGACAGAGACTGAAAAGCATTTATACTAGAATATCTTAGATGTAGGAGCAGAAAACTTTCAGAACCAGCAATTCTGTGAGGCTCACACAATGTGGTAATGCAGGCCACAATCAGTGAGGGATGGTGAGATTATTTGGACTGCTGAGATACAAAGCTGAGAGTCCAACAGTTGGTGAAGCCAGAGCCAATTTCAGTCAGTGCCAGCTATTTCTAAGTTTGTCCCCAACCTTGTCCCCACTGAGTTGTGCAACATTGAGACCATTTGCCCCACTGGCCCATCCTCTACTCACCACAATTTTGTATCATAGGGGATGATGTTACTCTAGCAGAGGGGAGAGGCACAGGTGGGTGGCAACTGCTGACATATTACAGGAAGGGCTACGCCAGCACAAGATGGGGAAATTTGAGAGAATGACACAGACAGTGTGGCTTGACTTTTAATCTTTCCCATCTTGTACTGACAGATCCCCACCAGTGCTACACCTCCAATCACCTTACATCTGTGCAAGGGTTTTACTAATCTCACTCAAGATCTGGTTCAACAACTAGGTGTAGCGCTGTACTTTCTCTAGTGCTGCCCAACAGTCTGCCCTCAAATTAAAGTTGTCTTTCCCTGTGAAGGAGGTTCACAATTTCTTTGCCCCAACTCAGGGCACATGGGAGTTTATTTAGCATGTCTCTGGCAATTTGGTGTGTGTGTTTTGTTTCTGACCTTACATTTATAATTGTGAAATAGATGAGGGTGATGTGTATGTTTTCTTTTCATATAAAGTAGACAAAAATATCATTAAAGTTGCAAAGGTGTACATTTCAGCAAGGCTTATGAAGAACCATATGGCACAAAAATAATTGTTATTGTACTGAAGAATGCTTTAAGCAGTTGACAACAACTGGCTTCCAGATAAGGTCCTATTTCAAAAATCTTCTTTAGATGAGAAGACCTGAAAAGTATTTCAATGTTCTGAATGCAGTTTTTGCAACTGGGAACGCTTAAGGAATGTTTATCTGCCCAAAGAAGTTACTAGACTCCGAGAGGATAATGACACTGCAAGGGTATTATTTGAGGGAGGTACCTCAATCTACCCTCCAATTTTGTTCTTGATCAGTCACTGCTAGTTTAAACCCTCGTTTGGGTGCCAGAGTTTGTGGGTACAAGGCAACCATAATTCCTGGATTTAGTCAGTGTTAGAATTTAATTGAGAGGTTGTGGACTTTCCTTCCTTGGAGGTTTTTAAGCAGAGGTTGGATGGCCATCTGTCATTAGCTGAGTTTCCTGCATTGCAGCAGCTTGAACTAGATGACCCTTGGGGTCCTTTTCAGATCTACAACTCTATGATTCTAGGATGGGCTCCTGTGAGATACTGGATTTAGCATGTTAAAATAGAGGTCAAACCAGCTTTCCATGTCAGGCAATTGCCTGGGGAGATGGACCATTGAAACAGAACAAAGGGAATAGGCACAGCTATCAAGAAAGTGATTGACAAAGCATAGATTCTCTACCAGCCAGCAGATGGATGGAGCCCCACCCTGAGCTCATAGATAGTGAGTCAGAAGATAATTCCAAGGTTTTTGTCAGAGGGAAGTCTTAGGATTCCAGTTGTCACAATTGTGGGGGAAATGTATCAGTCTGTCAAATGTAGCAGTGGGCTAAGTGTTTGAATCAGAGGCTGCAGAAATGTGTATCACTTTGGATTTACTTACATTTTATTTGGAGACATCATTTTTGAGTTCCTTGTAATCTTTTTATTTTAACCACTCTGAACAATATTGTATCATCAGTAAACTTAGCTATCTCCCTGCTTACCCCTATTTTCACAGTTTATGCACAAGGCAAGTTCACTTTCTACATGCTTCCTGTAGGATAACTTTCCATTTATTCCTGCTCTCTGCTTCCTGTTTCTTAAACAGTTGCGGGTGCATAAGAGGAAATCTCTTACTCCATACCTACTAAGCTTACTCAGGAGGCTTTGGTGAGGGACTTTGAATCAACTTCACCACCTCTGTCCACAAGCTTTTTGACACCCAAGTTAGTGAAGCCTTGTGGAGGCCTTGTAGAAGCCATACTGAGTTTTGCTTCAGCAAGATTTGTTCTTCTGTATACTTGCTAATTCCTGCCAACCTAGCAGTTCGAAAGCACATCAAAGTGCAAGCAGATAAATAGGTACCACTCCGGCGGGAAGGTAAACGGCATTTCTGTGCGCTGCTCTGGTTCACCAGAAGCGGCTTAGTCATGCTGGCCACATGACCCAGAAGCTCCCTCGGCCAATAGAGCAAGATGAGCGCCGCAACCCTAGAGCCGGTCAAGACTGGACCTAATGGTCAGGAGTCCCTTTACCTTTACTTTTATGCAGTGGTACCTTGGGTTAAGTACTTAATTCATTCCGGAGGTCCATACTTAACCTGAAACTGTTCTTAACCTGAAGCACCACTTTAGCCTACAGGGCCTCCTACTGCTGCTGCGCTGCCAGAGCACGATTTCTGTTCTCATCCTGAAACAAAGTTCTTAACCTGAAGCACTATTTCTGGGTTAGCGGAGTCTGTAACCTGAAGCGTATGTAACCTGAAGCGTATGTAACCCGAGGTACCACTGTACTTGCTAATACTATGTTTAATAATGCTTTGAACCAGTTTTCCTGTAATAGACATTAAGCTAGCATGCCTTAATATATTAGATTCCCTCTGGATACTCATAATGGAGATTTCCCCCATGTTTCAGTGTATTCTAGAATACAAAAGAGAAAGGCAAGATCATATCTTCTTTCATCACCGAATCTCTCTTCAAAAGAAAAGATGAACTTCGGGCCTTACTAAAGTTTAGCCCTTCTGTACTAGAAACCCTATTGACTTCTGTCAAATATAATAATCTCCCCCATGCACTCCACCAGAGGAGAAACCATTGAAATATGGTTTGCTATCTTTTTTTCTTTTATCTTTATTTTTTGAAATGTCATTGCTAACTTTACTTAGCCTTTATTTACCAATGTAAGTCTTTGGAAGAGAGGAAAATAGCCATTTTGCATCCATGTTGAACATACTCATTTTCCAGTTTGTTGATCCTCCAACCCCATTGTTCCATCTCACATATGGTCTCCAAAGTACCATGGTACCTTGGTTCTAAAACTTAATCCATTCTGGGAGTCCGTTCCAAAACCAAAGCATTCCAAAACCAAGGTGCGCTTTCCCATAGAAAGTAATGCAAAATGGATTAATCCATTCCAGACTTTTAAAAACAACCCCTAAAACAACAATTTAACATGAATTTTACTATCTAAAGAGACCATTGATCCATAAAATGAAAGCAATAAACAATGTACTGCAGTCACACAATCAATCAGTAGCTGAACTGGGTTCCACACAGTCACAAAAACAAAAACAAAAAAATAGCCACAAAAACAGAAACACAAAATAAGTAGCCAAAACAGACAGAACTCAGCATAACACTCAAAACGGAAGTGTGGCACTCAAATCAGAAGTGTAACACTCTAATCAGAAGTGTAGCACTCAAAACGGAGCATGTTCGGCTTCCGAAAAAGGTTCGCAAACCGGAACACTTCCAGGTTTGCAGTGTTTGGGTTCCACCTTGTTTGAGTACCAAGGTGTTTGAGAACCAGGGTACCACTGTAGTAGATCAGTATTGAACAAGTCTGTTTCTATCCAACATACATTTGTTTGAAAGTATGTGCTCAGGATAATTGTAACCGGAATCTTGAACTTAATTGTACTCTCTGGAGCTTGTGCATGGCAAGTTAGAGACACATTAAAATATCATTATTTGAAGTGCTTCTGAAACTCTGACCTCTTGAACTGACCTACAGACATTTTCAATACTTGTAGATGCATTAATAATGTCTGCAGCAGAAGGCGTCAATTTTGCTCGTCAGCCCAACAGAAAAGATGGCAATGTGAAAAGCCGTGTGACTGATCAAGTGATAGAGTGGTACCTTATAATGCTTCCATTAAGGATTGTGAAATGCCCATTATGCCTCTATGAAGAAATGATCTTTCAACCCTTTAGCAACAAAGGGTAATACTGCTGGAATGGCATTGAGATTCCGGGATGGTCATGGTTCTAGCTAAGACTGGAATAATTTTAGACCATTTTTAGTGGCATCATTTTGCAGGGGTGAAAATGTGAAGAGCTTCCCACTTGGCTTGCTTTTTAACCTTTTAATAGGACCTGTGAGGCCAGTGGAAGCTGTCCTCCCACCACCACAACCATTGCACATGCTTAGAACAAAAGCCACAAGACATACATAGGCTAGACAGAGATGTAGGCTGGAGACGTTTTTTGCTTTAGATAAGTACCATGGAAGAGGAAAGGTGTCACCATCCTTCACATGCAATGAGGCATGAAATTCCTGAGCATGAAATTATTATACAACGATAGGTCCTTACAAGATTTCTGCCTTCAGGCAGAATCATGAGAATCGAAAGGGGAGGGATATTGTAAAGGGGTAGTCATGCCTGTCTATTACAGCAACAACTCAAAAAAGGATTCGTGGTACAGCATCTTAAAGATGTATGTATGTATGTATGTATGTATGTATGTATGTATGTATGTATTTCCTTTCATCAACTACAATTTGATATTGAGAAAGAAACATCTGGTCTAGACTGAGTCCTATATACATAGAAACAAACTTACGGATAAATTCTAGAAAATTTATACTCATGAGTTATTTTATCAAAGAATTGTAACTTTTAAAAGTTTCTCATAACTCAAAACGAGACCTTTTCCTTAAAAAAACAACCCCACAATGTTCTGGGTATTGCAAGGGATTTTCCACCTGAGTGAAGAGTCTTAACTTCTCATCATTCCAGAGTTTTTAAAAAACACAAAAACTAACCCTCAGTGTCAGCAGAAGCAGCATTAATGAAACATGAACAGTCAACATTAATTAGTGGTAATGGAAAATTAAAACTTGATTATAATTGCCATGAATCTGCGACACTGTGCCCTCTGTAGAAATATATAAGGAAACTAATTAATTAGTATAGTGTTACATTATTTTTACAATAATTTCATTAAACATTAAAATCTAAAAAGGGGTAAAAAAGGAGTCGGGTGGCATTAAGCCATTAAAATTTAGAGAAAGAAATTTGGGATACATGCTCAATTTGTTTTTGAGTTGTTATGGGATAGAAAATTATGGGACCTTTTTAGGGTGGGTGGGTGTGTTTATTTGTCACAGTTTTTGCCTGTAATTCCTCCTAAGCAGCAGAGGTTGGCAAGGCATCTCAGTAGATGAATTGCCAGAAACAGCTTTTTACTCAGCTCATTATGGGATGGGGATGAATCTGTATGCATGGTGAAGGTGAACATCCTAGACAGCAACAGAGTGGAATGGAAGCAAACTCTGGCCAAGAAGAATCTGGCTCATGGCTTAAGCAGGCCTGAATGTCTGTTTTAAGGGCAGAAATGTTTTCCTGGACCCTGCTGGAACATGAGAAACTTAAAAGTTTGTGAAAGTTCCAGAAGATAATATAGAAAGCTATATGTGTCTTTAATTAAGGGACGCCTGTGAGAGCAGCTGTTTCTGCACATGCTCAGTTCTTACAGTATCTGTATTTCTAAAAAGGCTGTGTTGAGTCATTTCACAGTTGATTCTGTAAGGTGCTTTGGGAGCAGGGCTGACCCATCCATGAAGCAAGGTAAGGCGACTGCCTCAGGCAGAAAGATGCACAGGGGCAGCAGATCCCAATGTAGATATTAACTCCTGCCTTGTTCCTGGTGTAGCTCTTCACTCACCCCTTCTTCCTTGGTGGAGAGGGACGTGGCATGTTGTGGTTCTCCTCAGGTGCCAAAAAGCCTTGGGCTGGCACTGTTTGGGAAACTCTTTGGGCTGAAGGGTGCTGGGGTAACAAAGGCTTTAAATAAATTATAGTACATAAAAAAATAAATAAGCAAATGTCCTGGAGTGGTGCGTTACCAGGGCATTCCAAGGCATTGTGGTAAATTTAAAATGCAGATTCCCTGACCCAGCTTGAAAGTGACACAAGGACAAGAATGAGCCCTGGTGGGTCCTGCTGCTGGAGGTCATAACCTGAGAATGCTAATGCAGGTGTGTTTCCATGCATATCTCCACAGCCATAACAGCTAAATGCCTGCTTGTAAAAAGAAAAGAAAAAAGCTCAGAAATATGGATGCAGCTCCCAACATCCCCAATATGATAGTCTGGTCTTATAAGGTTCTCTAAAAATCCATGACAAGGCACAGACCTGTTTTCAAATGGTTAGATGCTGACTTTGTATGATTGTGGAAGTTGGGATAACATCTTATAGATAACTCTTGGCTTAATAAGTGCACTGCTGTCAGACCACACAAAGGTGGTCAACGGAATGAATAAAACAGTAGACTGAAAATCTATCAGGAGTCTAGGGATATTAATGTCACCGTCAGACTCAAATAAAATTCCGCACTCTGGCATGTCTCCTCCAAACTAGAATGCACAATAGAAAACTGAGGGCGGGGATGGAAGGAGAAGAATCTCTGTTTGGTTCATTGTAACCTTCGTTCACATTGAGTGTAGCTTAATTGCTTTTTATCATTTTTGCAGTATTTCTTGTGTCCCTTCCCTACCTTGTGAATGGATTAAGCCAGGTAAACCACTGTCTTGTGGATTTGTGCCAATCTCAGGCTCATAGGAACATAAGAATCTGCCTCAGAACATAATAAGATCCTGCTGGATCTATTCCAGATTCCTCTTTTTACAGTGACTGACCAGGTGCCTGTGGGAAACTGCAAGCCTTTAGGCTGAGTGAGGCATATCTCAGGATTGCCCATACTGACTGCATGTGGTTTTCCAGGGTTTCAAATGGGGTTCTCTCTCAACCCTATCTGGAGGTGTCAGGGATAGAAGCTGGGGCATTTTGCATGCGATGAAGATGCTCTACCATGCAGATGAAGGAGATGGAGAGTTGGTGAAGGACAGTCTGTGAATGGACAGTCTTTGAATAAGAGTGCCCATGAAAGATTTAGTTGCACTCCTCCCCATTGACACACACGTGTGTGTGTGATAGGGGGTATGCAACTACTGAAGACAATGTTTTCACCCATGCTTGTGTTCCATAGGTTGATGCGTGATTTGTTTGCAACTAAGGATGGATAAATCTGTCCATTTCAGTTCTTCAAGTTGCTCAGTTTTTTCCAGTCTTAAATTCAGTTCTCCACATTTCCACAACAACTTGGATTTCAAACAAACAAACACCACGTTTTTTAAATTTAGGATTTTAATGATTTTAAAGGGATTTTTAAATCCTATTTTTTCAGTATTTTAGTACTAACTTCATCTAATAAACATGATTTTATAAACAGTTTTGCTTAATATACACATTTTTGCAAGCATTTCTCCTTAACAGAATA
This sequence comes from Podarcis muralis, assembly GCF_964188315.1. Lineage (NCBI taxonomy): Eukaryota > Metazoa > Chordata > Lepidosauria > Squamata > Lacertidae > Podarcis > Podarcis muralis. The sequence continues at coordinate 36,063,030 of NC_135673.1, read as the reverse complement.
TATTTTGTATGTAATTTGACTAATATGTGCATTTTTATGCACATTTTACCCTAGTGCATACATTTTTGTACAGACTAGTACAAAAGAGAGAGAGAGAGGTGTGAATTTCACGGGATAGCTGTGTTTCAGTTCTCTTACAAACATTGCATAGTTATCTGACTGATTGTTGTTAGCATACTGGATGTGGTGGCCTGATCCAGCCAACTGATACAGGTTTTCAGTGCCATAACAATGAGAATGGAAATCATAAAAGAAGGCATTGTTGGCAGAGTCTGTTTCAATTTTAGGAAACCTTCATTCTCAGATGTTCCTGTACTGGCACCTGTTCTTATTTCTCCCCTTTGACACAGCTATGGCACCAGATTTCTCAAACAATAATTTCGTTTGCTTGGCTAGTACATTTGGCTAGTGATTTGCAGTTTTGCTTTTTTTAAAGGAATTTGCCAAAAGAAACCAGGAGAGTGCACACAAAATGTGTGTGTATAATAACTGAGAAACATTGTCTTGGCAGTCTTCAGTTCTGGGACAGAAGGCTGGTCATTTGATGTTCCACACCAAAGCTTTCTAAGGCTAACATGCAGTCTATTAAATTCTGTTTCATTCAGATTCATGGCTACCATGGAAACAGAAGTGCATATGAAATGTTCTGAAAACAGAGAGTCAATACATAATGTCCAGCATACCCTCAGTCGATTGTAGCATCCCTCCAGCCACCACAAACAGACCATGACTGTTGCTTGTGTGCACAACCCTGATCTCCATTCTTATAAAGTGTACATGAGGGATGCTTTCTTGCCTATCTGATCTCCAGTCACTTATCCCAGGGATCTTTTGTTCTCTCAAATTCATCACCCGGAAATATCTTTTGCACAAACTGGAATGGGGAAAAATAAGTTGATAGGTACCTTGCAGGTCATCTAGCTTAATGCAGAAACTGCCAGTCTCTGCTTTCTTGCCATTTTCATTCCTTCTGTCCTCTTGAGCATCTCAGAGGGCTCTTTATCTGGCACCACATGATTTGCAACCAGACATTGGACTGTTCAGCCCTAAGCCCCACTTCAACATGCATACCTTCTACATGTGAGTAGCATGTTAAGATGTCTTGAATCTACTGTGAATTTAAGAACTTCTGACCTTGTGCACTTCTGGGATCCTTCTCCAAACTGGCTATAACATATTCTGTGTTCTTTGGAGGAAACAGAAGTTATTAGGATGATGAATAAATATGCTGATAAGCTGGGATGTAGCCTAGGAAGTTCATGCCACGTTGCATCTGGTTAGCCTTTCCAATGCCGCAGGGCTCTTCATTGGTCTTGCTACAATCAATTAAGAAAGCTCTTCTTGCAGTTTTCATTATTACAACCTTGCCAGCATAGTGAGATGTAAAGAGCCTGGAAGTCAAGTTGTGCTACTTTGCCTTGCCATCAGGTTGTACCTACAGCAAAAACACTGAGGCAATGTCCAGATAGAACCACCAACAAATTTATTGCTTAGCCAAAAAGAGTTTGTATAACACGAGCAAAATTTCCCAGGAGTTTTCACTCATCCTTAATTTTTCATTGCGGTGACTATTCTGCCATTCCAGGATAAATCCTGCATAGGCTTACTTGCAAACAGGAAAAGGATCTCAAAGAGACCCACAGATAACTCACTTTGAACCTGGATACATAATAAAGTTGAATGCCTCTCGGACATTATTCCCTGAACTGTGTAGGGAGGAGAAGACACCATACTTTAGTTGGGAAGGGAAGAATTTTGATTCAGCCTGAATTTTAAGAACTCGGAAAGCTGCCTTATACTGAGTCAGACCTTTGATCCATCTAGCTCAGTATTGTCTAGTGACTGGCAGTGGACTTCACACCCATGTTCCTTTTCCCTATTAGGAGTTATTGGCTAAAAGCAATGGTCCAAAATCTATTGGAGACTATTTCCATATATCATAATTGTTGCAAACCTGTTATCATCTATTGGTATCAGTACAGTAATAATAATCACTGTGCTTCTTGCTGCCCAGATAATTCCAAGAGATAGACAAGACAAAGGGCATTTCTCTTTTCTTCATTTGGCTAACAGTGTGGGACATAGGGAAACACCTTCTACTGAGTCAGACACTGGTCCAGCCAACTCATAGTGTTGTCTACCCTGACTGGCTGCAGTCTCTTTGAGCTCTACCCAGGATCTTTTGCATACAAATCAGATACTTTACATCTAAGCTATGACCCTTCCTTAAATTCCCACCGTAAATGCAAAGTGTTTGAAACACAACCCACAAATTCATTGCTTCTTCAATTTCAGATGCTCTCCCACTGAGCAAGGATCATGGGTTAGTGAGAGTGATTGTACTTCCAAAACAGTATGTGAGACAGAATACAGGCAAATGTGATTAAAAACATGCATATTAATGAAAATAACTTACAAAAATGCATTATATTAGGAGATGTCACTTGCAAAAATCAATAGATTATACAAAATTTGTATTCTATGAGCAATATAAACTAAAATAAACTAAACCTTGAACATAAGGTTGGGAAAATGAGCTCTTTTTATGTTCATAAACTGCTATAGAGACACACTGGTGCACCTTATTTACTACTCAAGATGGACTGCCTAGTTGTCATGGACTACCCAAGGTGTCATACCTGAACACCCCACCTCCTGCAATGTGGTATTGATTGAAGAGAGGAGAAGAAACTCTTATTCTAGAAGGCTGACTGGAGCAAGCAGGCAGAGCTCACAGAATATGCCACCTGAAAGAGTTATATTTTACTGCTTCTATTTCCATACCTTACAAGACACTCATCAGAAGCCGAACAGTTCGTTTATTACCCTGCTGCCAGCATGCTCACATTAAAGCGATATGTCAGTTCTTTGCCCACCAGGTGCACTTAAGTGTTCCAGATTATTTATTTAAATAGGAGGTTGTGTTTTTTCCCCCGGCAGGATGCTGATGCGGCCAGACTGCTTTCCTAGTTCCTAAATATGTTAAACTGCTCGTTTGATGAAACTACTCACACAGTGTTGGCACTTACATGGAAGTAATGCAGGCCCTTGCTTGCCGATTCCGAACCAAATATGATTCTTAACTATGCTGCGGAGAGGGCAGCACTTTTATTTTCTTCAATTATGTTGAACTGACAGGCTCCATAGGTCGACAAAGTGTTTAAGATTGGTTAGCATTAGAAAGCCACAGGTGGAATAATAATAGTTATTTTTAACTTCAGAAGTTTACTCACTTATAATGAATACTTTTCTTAAATAAACAGTAACTTCTTTATTTCCTCCCTTAAAAACCCACACACACATATACACACTTTAAGCACCCTGTCATTTCCATAGCTAAAGGGAGATTTAGTGGACAGAATAACAGTGGGAGATCTTGGGGTCTCAAATTTCAGCTGCACCCTGTGTGATGCCAACATTCTGTGGAACTTTTTTTAAAAAAAAACCTGAGGGACACACCCCAAAGTCAAATTTGACAGACCAGATTTCCGTGGGCCAAGTGTCAGTGGTGAGTGAGGCCAGGGACAAAAGTGGCTATAACAACAGGGGGAAATGTTACCTTGCAATGGAGGAATCACATAGTTGATGTTCCATGTGAGAAACCAAGTGGAGTTTGAGAACAAAAACACAAAAGGGGAGCAGGAAGCAGGGATAGTGAGGGATGTGGCCCAGTAGAAAGGATGTGGCTGAGGAGGATGTGAGGATTCCTGAGGGATCTGTGAAAGTGAAAGGGAATATTCCTTTCAGAAGTGAAAACGGTACTCTGCAGTGCTCCTTTTCATTTATTTATTTATTTATCTGCGCATTTCCAACACAGTTCGGACCCTCTTTTATCCATTTTAGCGAGTTTGCTGGGCGCCATACACCACCCACAAACCATCTTTAGTCTATTCTCGAATAGCAAGCTGAGAAATTTATCCTTTTATTCCATCGCTTTTCCCAAACTGAAATTTCAATGTTAGGTCCCATACTTGATGCCCAGGGTATCATTGCTGCCTTAACTAATTTGTTTTAAGCCTCCTATTTTAGCAGTATTCTGTATGTTCTAGAAATTAGTTTTGTTGTTGTTTTCCCAGTATATTTTCTTCTAGAAAGCAGGACAGTCTGCTCTTGCAGCCTTCAGTTCTGGAGTTCCCACAAAATTGTCATCTTTGCCCACAAGAACTGAGATTCTTCTTGTGTTTGTTGAGCAGGGGTATGATGAGAGCAGGGGCTGGTGCTGTCTCCTGGCCTGTGAATTTCAAAGGGTGGCTATATATCAGTTTGCATATTGTTTCAGAGAGGTGCAAATGAAATAGACTCACCTTGAAATGTGAACTGTGTCAAATTTGTCCCCCATTCCTAGCAGGTCCCACTTGCACTCATGATATATAACTGCAAGTAAGCATAGTTAAGAGCTTTTTCACATTTCTCCATGCTTGTAATAAAGCATGACTTTATTCAAAACGGCACTAGTTAACTTGGCAATAATTAGCAGTGTGTTTCTTTCAGAACAGGCTAAGTGCCAAGAAAGGGCAGTGTGTCCTTACCAGAGATTATTCCCTGCAGATGGGAGGAGGGGAAGAATGCAGCCTTTTAGCCAGCAAACAATGTTTATTTGGGATCAAAGCCTTCAGATTTAAAGAGTTTGAAATGACTATGCCAGCAGTGGTGCCGGAGTCTCTCTGCCAGATAGGGTGCTGCAGTGAGCACATCGAAGTTGAAATGGAGAACAGTGTGACAAAAGAGTGGTGAAATCAATTTAACCTTGCTATAGCATAAGCTCTAGCTGGGAACGATAATTTGAACTTTGAAGGAAACAGAAACACCCCACTCCAATAGAATAATAGAATTGTAGAGTTGGAAAGTACACAAGGTTCATTTAGTCCAACCCCCTGCAACGAAGGAATGAACATTTGGCCCATATGGAGATTGAACCCATGACCTTGGCATTATCAGCACCATGGTCTAACCCAGGCTTCTTCAACCTCGGCCCTCCAGATGTTTTGAGACTACAGTTCCCATCATCCCTGACCACTGGTCCAGCTAGCTAGGGATCATGGGAGTTGTAGGTCAAAAACATCTGGAGGGCCAAGGTTGAGGAAGCCTGGTCTAACCAACTGAGCTAACCAGCAACATTAGATTCTCAAGGTATGTAAGGTCTTATTTTACATGGGCTATGACATCCACGGACACCTGTATAAACCCAAGGACCAAATTCTGTGTGATTTATGTTAAAGGGAAGAAACAGATTTTCATGTGGATTCCTCTTTGCACCCATACCCGCTAAATCAGGGTTGGGGAGATGGAGAATCTGTGGCCCATCAGGTGTTGTTGGTCATCAACACCTCTTCTCATCTATCACATACCACAAATTTAGGATTGGAATTGCCCAAGAAGGATGTTAGACTGTTTTTGTATGCCACTACAGCAGCAAGACTCTTATTAGCCAAAAATTGGAAATTGCAAGAAATACTGACAATAGAACAATGGCAGGTGAAGATGATGGACTTTTTGGAGCTGGCAGACCTGACTGGAAGAATCCATGACCAGAAAGAGGAGGAAACACAAGAAGATTGGAAGAGATTTAAAGAATATTTGGCTAGATATTGTAATATAAGATAACAAAAAAATTCTTGGAAGTAACAAATCAGGCCTAGGGATAGAAAAATAATAGTAATAGTGAATATTATGGATTAGAATAGAAAGTAAAGATAAGAAGTTTGTAACTGAAAGAAGATATTTGTGTTATAAATATAAAATTGGAAACTGTTAAATATGTGATACAATGAAATTCAGATTGGAGGGTGTCAAGGAAGTCATTTAGCAATGTAATTTAACCAGGAAACAAGAAGAAACAATTCTTGTATTTTAATTTTTTGTTGTTGTGATGTTTTTATGTGGTTTTAAGTGTAATGTTTTTTCTTTGTGTGAATGTCTATGTTCTATAAGAGAAAATTAATATTTCTTTGGAAAAAATAATAATATAACATATCGGAAATTACATAATAGAGTCAAAACAAGCATCATCAAATCAATCAAAAGTTCCAACACAGCCACCATGCAAACTCAAAGTCTTGGTGACAGCACAAGGTCACCAAGGAAATGATAGATTAGGAAATGATCTTTCTGGAGAGATTCACCAGGCTACTATTAGATGATTGGAAAGGGTGGAAGAAGCATGCTGTGGGCTAAACTCCTGCAAGCTCCTCGTCCACACCCTTAGTCTTCACCAGCTGAGACCAATCACACAATAATGGTCAAGATGTTATGTTGGACAGCCCACTTGGCTCTGCAACAATGATCACATTCAATTCCACATAGAGATTAGACCATTTTCTGCTGAAAAAGACTATGCATGGGTACTAGTCTTCACGGCTATGAACTACCACCACTGTTGGAGGCAGTATGCTTCAGAATGTCAGTTGCTGGAAATCAATGTAGGGGAAGTGGTGTTGTGTTTCTGTGCTGTTTGTGGTCTTCCCATAGGTATACGGCTGGCTATCGCAAGAGGAGGAGGCTGGTCTAGATGGCCATTGGTCTAATCTAGCAAGGGCTCTTATAGGTATCTTACATTTGCCCAGATTAAAGATAGGTTTGTCATGATCAGATGTCTGTTTTTGAAGGAAAAATAGCAACTCTAAGGCTAGTTCAGACCCAATAGCTGTCATCAATGGTTCTTAGATTCGCATGTTTCTCCCCTCCACCTCATATATTCTGATTTTCTGATTCCCTCATTCTTTCCCTTGAATAAGCAAACCATAATTTGCCATGACATCAAAACTGGGCAGTATGGTGCCACAAACCATAATTAGCCTTCAAGCCACAATAGGAAACTATATTTTGAAGTTAATTTCACTTTGGAGGCAAAGTATGGATGGTGCAAATTTATTGTACCAAGAAGGCAGGGAGGGAATAAGAGTATATGACAGAAAAGAGAGTGAGAACTGGGACCACACTAACCCAAAGTCCAAATTGTAATTTAGCTTCTCCACCTGGAGCAGGTCTGTAACTCATGTTCATGGAATCAGTTTCGTAGTTCTTTAGACTCTTATTTGTACAGAGCATGAGATTGTGAGGAAAATAGCTTTAAAAGTTTAAAAAAGAAACAAAAGAAAATTTGAAATCTAATTTAAGATGAAGCATTCTAATTAACTACTGGTCCCTTGTAGCAGCAATGAACTTGTCAGCTGGAGGAATAAATATTTCACTATTTGAGGCTGAGCATATTGACAACATAAGCAAAACATTTGCAGTTCTTCCATGGGCAGGTTCTTATTGACCTTTTGACGTGACTTATCTGCTGTCGTCATGCTAGTGAACAGTTGTCTCATTGTGGCTTTCCTCTTTTATATACAAAAAGCAACTAATTTGTCAGCTTCCAGCTTTAACTATACGAGATGAAGTTAAGCTAATTTAATAGGAACTGTTCAATAGCTTCGACCCACCTGACACTGTCAGTTAAGATGGCTCGACAGTGCTCTGTCTTTCATTATTTCAAGCTGCTCCTTCAGAATACTTGAACGCTAAGTCAAACAGCATGCACAAGTCAATAGGCCTGACTTTCCCCTCAAGGACATTCTTTTTGGTGCCAGAAGCTGTCAACTAGGAAAACACACTGTGAAGGTAAAATGATGCTAATTAAATACACATTGTTTGGGCCAAAGAAGCATGAGGCACAGATAGACTTAAAGCCCCAGGTACCAATTGGTGGAGGTTATGACCTTTTGCCTGCCCCTAAGCTGCTGTCGTGGTATAATATGATTGAACAAGCTTTGCCACCCTGAAGAGAATCAAAAGGGAACCACATGAGCATTGTGATAAGTGGGTGGTTGCTGGCCCAGCCCAAGACATTTTGGAACCTGAGGCAAACCACAAAATGGCACTCCCATCCAGAGGAGGTGAGTGAAGAAGTACATCAGGAACGGGGGGGGGGGGGGATAAAGCTCTTTATGGGGAACAATGGTGAGTGTGGCAACAGCGACAGCAGGCAATGCATTCCTTGGAGGCTGGATCCTGCCCCTGTGGATCCTACCACCTGATCTGGTCACCTCACCTTACTTCATGGGTAGGACAGCCCTGGGTGGGTGCAACATGTGCTTGCTTAAAATTTGGTTGAAATACTCCATTGCCTGAATACTAGAGGCTTTATTCAGGGCATAAGGCACAGTAGTGCAGCTGCCTTAGGTTACAGTTAGTGGTGGGGTGGAAAGTGGCAGTGAAGTCTTGAAGGACAGAACCATATGTGCCCTGTCCTATGTAGGGGTATATATGTGGACAAATGCCAGCTCCCTAGGCCTGAAAAGTGAAATGAGTGCCACACCCCATATTCACCTTTGACTAGACTTAACCATTCCAGGGGTCCTTTACCTTTTTACCTTTACTGGCCACAGGGTTTGGTGTGGATCCTGATTCAACACCTTGGAAAACAGCTTGCTCTGCATGAGTCTTCTTGATATGGCTTCATTCTCTCCACCAAAAACCCCCCAACTTTATGAAAAAGAAATGTTTTTACTTTTGAGAGAAAGCAGAATTGAATGATATTTGCACATAACATCGCTCTATCTGAGGGCATGAATCCTGCTAAATTTCATAATGATAGTATGCAGTGGTTTTCCTGCAGGGACAGCAATTAGGGCAGCAATTAGTTTTAGGGTGAGCTGGGGGTTACATTATTTCCATTAGCATTTAGTTGACCATTGGTATGAAAACTGAACATGTGAGATTCTCCTAGGAAAGAACCCTGCCAAGCTGAAGGCAAATAAGTTCAGGGGCTTTTGTACTGGGGACCTTTAAAGCTGATTTTGGGATGAGAAGAACTAAAAGCTGAAAAGGAGCTCACAGTCCACACAATTACCAACGAATTTGTCCAAAAGTAAAATTTGAAGGTAGGAATTTCTAATTAATTAATTAATTTAATGTAATAAATTACCGGTAAATTATAAATTTCAAGCAATTAATACTAAATTTATCAGTGTGCATTCACACACCTCTCAGTTTAAGAGAGGGAGACAAGCTCTTTTGAGTAAAACATCTAGCCCAACATTATGTTCTCACAGTGGCCAACCAGATATCTAAGGGAATCACACAAACAAGATTTGAGTGGAATAGCACTTTTCTGCCTGTGTTTCCCAGAAACTATTTTTCACTGACATAGAATCATAGAATCATAGAGTTGGAATAGACCACAAGGGCCATCGAGTCCAACCCCCTGCCAAGCAGGAAACACCATCAGAGCACTCCTGACATATGGTTGTCAAGCCTCTGCTTAAAGACCTCCAAAGAAGGAGACTCCACCACACTCCTTGGCAGCAAATTCCACTGTTGAACAGCTCTTACTGTCAGGAAGTTCTTCCTAATGTTTAGGTGGAATCTTCTTTCTTGTAGTTTGGATCCATTGCTCCGTGTCTGCTTCTCTGGAGCAGCAGAAAACAACCTTTCTCCCTCCTCTATATGACATCCTTTTATATATTTGAACATGGCTATCATATCACCCCTTAACCTCCTCTTCTCCAGGCTAAACATGCCCAGCTCCCTTAGCCGTTCCTCATAAGGCATCGTTTCCAGGCCTTTGACCATTTTGGTTGCCCTCCTCTGGACACGTTCCAGTTTGTCAGTGTCCTTCTTGAACTGTGGTGCCCAGAACTGGACACAGTACTCCAGGTGAGGTCTGACCAGAGCAGAATACAGTGGCACTATTACTTCCCTTGATCTAGATGCTATACTCCTATTGATGCAGCCCAGAATTGCATTGGCTTTTTTAGCTGCCGCGTCACACTGTTGGCTCATGTCAAGTTTGTGGTCAACCAAGACTCCTAGATCCTTTTCACATGTACTGCTCTTAAGCCAGGTGTCACCCATCTTGTATTTGTGCCTCTCATTTTTTTGCCCAAGTGCAATACTTTACATTTCTCCCTGTTAAAGTTCATCTTGTTTGTTTTGGCCCAGTTCTCTAATCTGCCAAGGTCATTTTGAAGTGTGATCCTGTCCTCTGGGGTGTTAGCCACCCCTCCCAGTTTGGTGTCATCTGCAAATTTGATCGGGATGCCCTTGAGTCCATCATCCAAGTCGTTGATAAAGATGTTGAGACAGAACCCTGTGGCACCCCACTAGTCACTCTTCTCCAGGATGAAGAGGAACCATTGATGAGCACCCTTTGGGTTCGGTCAGTCAGCCAGGTACAAATCCACTGAGTGGTAGCATAGTCAAGACCGCATTTTACCAGCTTCTTTTCAAGAATATCATGGGGCACCTTGTCGAATGCCTTGCTGAAATCAAGGTAGGCTACATCCACTGCGTTCCCTTCATCTACCAGGCTTGTAATTCTGACTTATTTTTCAGAAATCCATGCTGACTATTAGTGATCACAGCATTCCTTTCTAGGTGCTCACAGACTGTTTGCTTAATGATCTGCTCCAGAATCTTCCCTGGTATTGATGTCAGACTGACTGGGCAATAATTATTTGGGTCCTCTCTTTTCCCCTTTTTGAAAATACGGACAACGAGCATTTGAAACTGGTTATAATATATGGAACATGAATGGAAAGCCACTGATATAGAGGCTGCACACACAAACATTTGTGGAACAAATAGGTAGGTTTTCTCTGTATAGGATTCTTCATGCTCATGCTCACCATGCTACTTCCAATCTAGACTGATTACAGACCCTGCTGTCCGGACTGGTGGGTATGGTTACTTGATATGTGTTTGAAAACCCACCCCTTCCCCCAGGCCTTTGTCTAATTAAACAATCTATTGCCTTTTAAACGGAGGGGGGAAATTGTTTTCATTTGTTACTATGTTATGCATTTTTGTGTTTTTATATTATAAACAACCCTGTGATCCTTGGGTGAAGGGAGATATAGAAACAAACAAAGAGACAAACAAATAAATAAAGTATTTGAAAACTATCCCCTTGCATTCTTGCTATATGGCCAGCCACAATGTCATTCGGCAGGTGTAATAGCACACCTTTTTCTTGGGAAAGGCTACATCTGATTTTAAATGGACAGTAGAGAGTAATTCAGAATCAATCTGCAAAGAGCCACTGTGTTTTGAACGAATCCAATTTTCAAAATGCGCTTTTGAGAGGCAAAAATATGCCATAGGTCTAGGTTATGTGCCGACCAGGTAAAAAAGAAGTCTCCACTGATTCTTGAATAATGTGCCATGTCTACACGGCTGGAATAGGAATATATAGATTGGTGATATATAGGAATGAAATATGTGTTAAGAAAAGTGATCATACAGTAGACTGTATGTACCTAGGAATGTAGGAACAATGGCTGTATATTGTATGGAAATATCCAGAATTTTCTGGAAATGCTTCAGCTTTTTCCAAAGACAGATTCACAATTAGTTCACCTCAGGCACTGACCCTCTTTAGTGGGGGAAAATTACAGAAACCCAAAACTTAATTTGAGTGCCTTCAATCACTTCAGGGAGACTTGGGTGACAGTTTTTGTATAGTGTTATATAATAAAATAAAATAAAATAAAAAGCAAGCAACAAAGGGCAACATTATTAATAAAGAGAGAAGTCATCCAGTTCTCTTCACAAGTCACAGGAATGGAGAAATAGATTTTCTTCGGGCTAATGAATACAGTATTTTCTGTTAAGCTCTGGATTCTGCGATAGATATGTCACGAAATATTAAAGTTAATTTGAAAAAAAAATACACACTTGTAATCTGTAGATTGAAGTAGTATGGGTTGGACGATGATGGAAGGCCTTTTCAGCCATTTGCTTTCACACAATCCCCACTGTATGAGGGTGGAGAACAAGGACACATGTGCAACTCCACCCCATATGTTGGATCCCTTAGGAATTTTGGAAGTGGCATTATACAGAGTCAGACCACTAGCCTATCCCACTTGATTTCCGTGCAATTGTTAGATGTGATTTCTTCGTGCAATTTTGTGTGACTTATAGATTGTTCATTTGCTTGCCCTGTATGGAACTGCACTCTCCCTGAAGGAGCAGGCACTCAGTCTGAGGGTGCTTATGGATGCAGACACCTGTTCTCTCTACAGACCTATAAGAATTATAGGAGTGGTTTAACAATCCCTCTTCCCAGGGAACTCTGGGAACTGTATCTTTGTGCAGGGAATAGGAGTCTCCTAACAACTCTCAGAGCAGCAATGTCACGCTGGCCACGTGACCCGGAAGTGTCTTCGGACAGCGCTGGCCCCCGGCCTCTTGAGTGAGATGGGCGCACAACCCTAGAGTCTGTCAAGACTGGCCCGTACGGGCAGGGGTACCTTTACCTTTTTAACAACTCTCAGCACCCTTTATAAGCTACACTTCCCAGGATTTTCTGGAGGAAGACATGACTGTTTAAAGAGAGATGGTACTGCTTTAAATTGGGCGTTAAATGTGAATTAGATAAGGTATACCTTATGTCAGGGATGAGGCATCTGTGCCCTTTTACATGTTGTTGGACTTCAGTTGCCAACATCTCTGAGAATAAACCATGCTGTCTTTGACTCATGGTCGCTGGAGTCCAACAATATTTGTAGAGCCACAGGTTTCCTATCCCTTTCCTATGTCTTAAGAGATTGAGAGTATCAGTTCATGTTTTGTACTCTTAAAATTCTTCAATGTCCACTGAGACTTGAGAAAGCAAACCACACAGGACTGAAGTCAGCCTTGCGTTAAGGAATTAAGACTCCAATCCTATGCACACACTTAGGTTTTGGTTTATGAAATTCGTACATTGCTTCACACTAAAAAGTCCTGAAGTGATTTTCAATCACAATTAAAGGGCATTTTAAAAAAAATAAATCACTCGTTGAATCTGGGGAGTGATATGTTGAACATTTTCCTTTTTTATCATTCTCCATTAATTGCATTGAAAAATTATCAAAGTGGAGGAAGGAAATGGCAAAATTATAATGGGTGGAGTGCATGATAGGTTTTTGATGGGCTACCCTTATTTTCATAGTGACCAAATGAGTTCCTTTTACAAGCAGTCTCTCCAGTGGTCTGCATTCTTCAGCCGCCTTTGATGTCCACAATTCTTGAAAGCCCTATGAGCTCCTCAGCTGGCTTTTCCTGTGAGTAAGACAAGACCCAATGACTCTTCCATGCCCCTGGGAACTGTTTATTGTTATGTTTAAAACCTTTTTAAAAAAATTAGGAAATCAATACGGATGTATTTTTTTTTTTATGCAAAAGGAAGACCTTCCCTTAGAAACAAGACCAGTGAGTGTTCCAATCTCATGTGCTTGGTAGCCGGTCTCTGAATCCCTTTAATAAAAAACACTGGGAAAAGCACCATGAAAAGGGTCTTCAGGGTCTTCAGAACACTGGGGAAACATGTAACGGAAAGAAACACACACATCACAGCACCCTTTGCCAACCCACATAAGTAAAGCACAACCCCACCCCCCTCAGATGAGAAAGAAATTCTAGTGTGCCCTGGGAACAAGTGAGAGAAACAAAAGCTTCCTTTTTTGGGTGCAGAAGACAATTTGTTTCAGTTTAGCACAGTGCAACTGGGCTCACACGAAATTATGAGATCTAGACACATATAGAAAACGCTGTGAAAATGCTTTTTTTAAAAAAAGCGTTTTAAAATATATATTGAATTTTCCATACACTCACAATCACCACTTAAAACGTTATATTTGCAGCTGTATAGCTAAGTACCAAGCCTGTGTATGCTTTCTTTTTCTTCTTTCACGGTCACTCATAGCCAAGTGTCTTTCATGAACACTGTCTTAATGGTGTGTTCATAGGGGACAGTGGAGGCCAATTCTGGATCCACATGTCCTTCCACAGTGGGGACATAAGTTTCCAGGCGGGAGTTGATTCCATGGTGAGGGTTTGCCAAATGTATCTTCCTCTTAGCTCGTTTTCCTCTTTCATCCTGAGTTCAAGTGTCGTCAAAGTCCATGACACCTTTCGTAAAGGCTGTTCTCCAATCGGAGTGCTCACAGGCCAGTGTTTCCCAACTGTCAGTGTTTATGCTACATTTATTTTAGATTTGTCCTATGAAGCTGATGTTAAAGAATCATTGTTTCAACACTGGTGACCTTTGCTTCTTTCAGTACACTGGCATTAGTTCACCTGTCTTCCCAAGTGATCTGTAAAAATTTTCAGAGACACTGTTGATGGAATCTTTCAAGGAGTTGGAGATGGCATTTATAAGTGGTCCATGTTTCACAAGTGTACAGTAAGGTTGATAGTACAATGGTTTTGTAAACCAGCACTTTAGCACAAACGCCATCTCAAGAATCCTGGGAACGATAGTTCAACACCCAAAAATCTACAAGCCCCAGCACACCTAGCAAACTATAGTCACCAGGATTCTTGTAGGGAGAGGTATGCTCTACACAGCCCAACAGCAACTATGAGTCCATCTAGCTCAGCACTGCCAGCACCGACTGTCAGTTGTGTTGCATTTTATGGTGCTCGGCATATTTCCCAGTGCCAGCAGTCGTAAATCAGCAGAGCGACGTGCAACGTCAAAGTGTTCAGGAGTTCTGACCCAGCAAACAAAGGCAATATCTCACAGAGGCCATTAAGTACAGACAGAAGTATTTTACTCCCGGGTTAGAAAAACCTCATAGTTTCCATTTACAGAGTCCATTTGCAGAAAAGTCTTTTCCTGAGGAGGTCCAGGCTTTGCATTTGCAAGCAACAAAGCCTTCTCTTCTCTCTCCTACATTCTGTGGGCTTGCCCGGAGATTGCTTGGTGAAGTGCTGACTCAACACAATCTTTTATAAACAGCTACCGTAAGAACTGAACATGTGAAGATTCAGCTGCTCTCAGGTGTCCTAAGACTAGCATACAGCTTTCTAACAGCTTCTAGCAATTTCTGGAACCTTCTGGAACTTTCAAGAACTTTCAGTGAGTTCTGGACAGAATGAACACTCCCACACATCCCCTAACAAGTTGTTCTCCAGTGTTTAAGGCAGGCGTTTTTCCAAGGTCTGCTTGGAGATGCCAAAATTGAACCTGGTGTTAGTTGAGGTCTTGGTTGGTGGGATACATGTGTGGATCATTGTTTGTCAAACTTCATATAAAACAGTGACAAAGCACAATCAGTTTGACTTGTGGCTCAGCAATGCTGATTTAATGTTAATGTTTCAACTCTCTCTCCCCACCAACTCTCTGCACCAACCCCTTATGCCGAAGTGCAGTTTACTCCTTTCAATTTGCGGGAATGTTCTTGTTTTTCCACACTTCTTTAGATGCCGCATTGTTAACATAATTAATGTAATTTCATCTAATTATGTAATTAGTGTAAATACATGTAATTGGTAATTATAATGTGTAATTATGTAATTTTGATGTTTACTGATGTAAAAAAAAAAACCTTACAAAGCTTCAGGAAGGTAAAATTAAACTTGGCATGTGTTGCATGCAATTACAGAAGTTTAATATTTTCTGATATAGTACTCCCCCACACCTTTCACACACTGAAAGGAAATTAGTTTATATTATGAACTAAATGGGTACAAAAATATGGCTTTAAAAAAAATAAATGAATTATTTAATTAGAGAAGTCTTTGCGTTTTTCTTCTTTTATCTATTCCATATAGGAGAGCCCTAATGGATGACTGGTATAATCAGAGAGCTTAATCTTTTCATTGACAAGAGGAACAAAAACATTGTCTGTATTAAACAGTGGAACTGTGAGAACTATAGCTTGATGTGGGATTGGTAGATGTCATGGAGGCAAGGAAACACAATTATTACATTTTTGTCAGTAATGTGCTCTCTCTCTCACTCACTCTCTCTCACACACAAAACACACAGAGAGAGAGAGAGCAACTATATTTAGCTTTGCTCAGAAGTTCTTCCCTGAATGTTTAAAATAACTGAAACCCCTACCTTAATTAAATCATTGCTGATTCTCCAGACAACCTGTTTACTGAGCAATCAACCTGACTGGCGGGCACAAAGTTTACAGTCAGGGTGGATGGATCTGTTAATTTTGCTTCTCTCTACTTCTCATTTTTCCAATCTGAAATTCAGTTCTTCTGTGGCAATCTGTGATTCATTTTAAAGAAAAATGAAGATTTGACAAATTCATGGAAGATAAGGCTATCAATGGCTATGCTCTGCCTTCAAGGTTGGAGGCATTAATGCTTCTGAGTACCAATTGCTCTTGTGCCCAGGTTTTGTTCCCAGAAGAGGATGCTGGGCTAAATGGATCACTGGCACGAACCAGCAGGACTTTCCTATGTCCTAAGGTTGCTTTAACTACATTGACCCTCAGACTGAAGTCTGTCAAGGGCACAAACTCATAAACATCAGCTCTCTGTGTGACTGCCCTGTACAAAGGGCCAATGAACTGCATATTGCAGCATCTGCCTAGGCAGCTCAGTGTCCTTAAGCCCCCAACTGACCCAGCCAGCCAGGCTGGTATTGGATCTTCCTGGACAGGAAAGACCATTAGATGCCTCCAGTTCCAACTGAGCCATATTTGAGCAAGAAGTTTGTTTTGAACCGTGGGGTCGCCCTTTGGTTCTGATTTCCAGCTTCTCAAACCTGCTTCCTGCTTTGTCCTTCTTGATCCTAATTATTGGCTTCATCATCCCATGACTTCTGGTCAGGGCCAAGTGGCAAAGTGAGCTGGATCCTTGAAGAAGAGGAGGAGGAGGAGGAGGAGGAGGAGGAGGAAGAGGAGTTTGGATTTGATATCCCGCTTCATCACTACCCTACGGAGTCTCAAAGCAGCTAACAATCTCCTTTCGCTTCCTCCCCCACAACAGACACTCTGTGAGATGAGTGGGGCTGAGAGACTTCAGAGAAGTGTGACTAGCCCAAGGTCATCCAGCAGCTGCATGTGGAGGAGCGGGGAAGAGAACCTGGTTCACCAGATTACAAGTCCAATGCTCTTAACCACTACACCACAGTGGCTCTTACACACACTGGGAGCTGGCGATCTGGCCTGCAAGGAATGCTCTTGGGAAATAAGATGCACTGCTGGTCTTCTCCCACTTATTGTGTGGTTTGCCTCAGGTCCCAAAATGTCTTGGGTCGGCCCTGCTTCTGGTGTATGGCTAATATGGCTACCTCATGCTCCTTTCCTTCTGTTCTGCCTTGCTCTTCAGTACCAACTTCTCACTTACTCATAGTTTGTCCTTCAGTCCTGACATATTCTTTGATCTCAACTAATTAGTATTTTTGTCCCAAGGCTCCAAGTTCCCAGAACACCTGTCCTTGTGCAAGAAAAAAAAGGGGGGGGGCTTTTTTATGTATTCAGCACAGTTGCCATTTACAGATCCTGCACCATAAGACTTGGATTTCACTTCCCTAATTATTCTGGTCTCCTCTTAGTTCTTAATTAGTGAGTGACCCTGGAGGTTTAATGGAGTTGTGAATGACTATACAAAATGTATGGAATCTTAGGTCTCAGTGTTGATTATTTCTGTGATCACATGTACCTAAATGCCACATCTGTGCCACAATGATCCACTGCAAGTATTTCTCTCCATTCATGTATACTCAGGAAAGAGTGGCTAGAATAACATTATTTTAAAGTCAAGTTTCTAAACCCAAGCTGTTCATTGTAGTTTTACTGCAGCTGAATTGTTCTTCAGATGCATGATGCTAACATATAAGAGTTAACTTCCTTAAACATTTAACTTGCTAAGTTCTGAATTTTCAGTAAGGAGTTTTGTGAACGGGGTGTTAACATGAGCTTGCCACAAGGCAAGTGGGAAATGTTACAATTAAGAATGTGTTTTTCGGCTTATCAGAAACCCAAATCTGATTGTCTACTGTCCAAACAAGGTAAAGGTAAAGGGACCCCTGACCATTAGGTCTAGTTGTGACCGACTCTGGGGTTGCGGCGCTCATCTCGCTGTATTGCCCCAGGGAGCCGGCGTACAGTTTCCGGGTCATCTGGCCAGCATGACTAAGCTGCTTCTGGCGAACCAGAGCAGCGCACAGAAACACTGTTTACCTTCCCGCTGGAGTGGTACCTATTTATCTACTTGCACTTTGATGTGCTTTTGAACTGCTAGGTTAGCAGGAGCAGGGACCGAGCAACAGGAGCTCACCCCGTCGCGGGGATTCAAACTGCCAACCTTCTGATCTGCAAGTCCTAGGCTCTGTGGTTTAACCCACAGCACCACCCGCGTCCCTTAACAAACAAACACATCCTTAAATGTCCAAACAAACACATCCTTAAATCTTATCCATAGTTTTGACTTTTTCCGTATCTACTCAGACAACTCCTGACATGATCAAATTTTGCTCTTTGTAACACTATATAATGTTTGTGTGTATGATCAGGTCCCCCATGCTGTATTTTATTGTCAGCCCATGCTGCTAGGCATACTTGAGGAATTCATTATTTGCAAGTTTCAACAAGGACTGACCTGATCTGCACCTCCGAGACAAAACTGCAGAACTGGGCTAAGTTATACTCTGGTTTTCACACTTCCTGAATGTTTGATGCAATTCTTGGCTCACAAAAAGTATCATTAGAAATGTGTATTTTAAGAGAAAA
Source organism: Podarcis muralis (assembly GCF_964188315.1). Classification (NCBI taxonomy): domain Eukaryota; kingdom Metazoa; phylum Chordata; class Lepidosauria; order Squamata; family Lacertidae; genus Podarcis; species Podarcis muralis. The sequence continues at coordinate 36,044,581 of NC_135673.1, read as the reverse complement.
TGCATTTAGAAATGCATATTTTAAAACCTACTTAAGTGGGAATTTTAGGTCAGGTTAAAACACCCGAAAAACACAAACACAAAAATGGGATGGAACAAATTTATGAGTTAACACATGTGGAAGTGAGTGGACTGGAAATATACAGATTCATCCATCCCATGAAATATACCATTCCTTGCCTGACATGCACTGTTTTATATTGGATTCTCCATTTTGGTTGCTGAACAACTCCAGTGGTTGCTGAACAACTCCAGGCATGCCTGGAGGATGCGGACCATTTGGATCCCTTCCAATCGGGATTCAGGCCTCACCATGGGACTGAAACTGCCTTGGTCGCGCTGGTTGATGATCTCCGGCGAGCTAGGGACAAAGGTGAGAGTTGTTTCCTGGTTCTGCTGGATCTCTCAGCGGCCTTTGATACAATCGACCATAACATCCTTCTGGATCGTCTAGAGGGGCTGGGAGCTGGGGGCACTGTTATACAGTGGTTTCGCTCCTTCCTCCTGGGCCATGTTCAGAAAGTGGGCGGGGGATGAGTGCTCAGACCACTGGGGCCTCACTTGTGGGGTGCCTCAGGGTTCCGTCCTCTCCCCCATGCTTTTTAACATCTATATGAAGCCACTGGGAGAGATCATCAGGGGGTTTGGACTGGGTGTCCATCAATATGCAGATGATACCCAGCTCTACCTCTCTTTCAAATCAGAACCAGTGAGGGCGGTAAAGGTCCTGTGTGAGTGCCTGGAGGCGGTTGGAGGATGGATGGCGGCTAATGGATTGAAGTTGAATCCTGACAATACAGAAGTACTGTTTTGGGGGGACAGGGGGCGGGCTGGTGTGGAGGACTCCCTGGTCCTGAATAGGGTAACTGTGCACCTGAAAGACCAGGTGCGCAGCCTAGGAGTCATTTTGGACTCACAGCTGTCCATGGAGGTGCAGGTCAATTCTGTATCCAGGGCAGCTGTCTACCAACTCCACCTGGTACGCAGGCTGAGACCCTACCTGCCCGCGGACTGTCTCGCCAGAGTGGTCCATGCTCTAGTTATCTCCCGCTTGGACTACTGCAATGCACTCTACGTGGGGCTACCTTTGAAGGTGACTCGGAAACTACAACTAATCCAGAATGCGGCAGCTAGACTGGTGACTGGGGGCGGCCGCCGAGACCACATAACACCGGTCTTGAAAGACCTACATTGGCTCCCAGTACGTTTCCGAGCACAATTCAAAGTGCTGGTGTTGACCTTTAAAGCCCTAAACGGCCTCGGCCCAGTATACCTGAAGGAGCGTCTCCACCCCCATCGTTCTGCCCGGACGCTGAGGTCCAGTGCCGAGGGCCTTCTGGCGGTTCCCTCATTGCGAGAAGCAAAGCTACAGGGAACCAGGCAGAGGGCCTTCTCGGTAGTGGCGCCCGCCCTGTGGAACGCCCTCCCATCAGATGTCAAAGCAATAAATAACTACCTGACATTCAGAAGACATCTTAAGGCAGCCCTGTTCAGGGAAGTTTTTAATCTGTGATATTTTACTGTATTTTTGGTTTCTATGGAAGCCGCCCAGAGTGGCTGGGGAAGCCAGATGGGCGGGGTACAAATAATAAATTATTATTATTTCCCTTGCTCAACAATGAAACCCAGAAGGCCAAAAAAACTCATTCTCCCAGGTTCAAGATCCAATTTTTGCCTTCTTTTTGCCAGTGTTCTCCCCTGAGAGTTAATTAAGGTTAACAGCTTAATGTGAATGGGGCTGACACACTGATAACATATGTGAGGCTCCCTCATCACCATGTCCAGGGTGACTCTGAAATATACTGCTCTGCTCCTGGAATTGATGGAGGTGAAAGAATGCTCCAAAGGTTTCCAGTTAGCTGGAAACAGGGAGTATAACATTATAGTCTATCCAAATTGCCCTTTAGGGGCAGGACTGAATGATTTGCTATCTTGGTGAAGGACAAGATGGTGCTCGCGCACCCCACCCCACAGTCCACATACAAAAGCCAACCTAAAGCTGACTCCAACTCCAACACAATATCCTCCACTATGCTTGAATGAGCTAGATTTGGGAGCATGTGACTAAAGAATACAATCACATAAGAGCAGTGCTGGTTCAGGCCTAAGGTCCATCTAGCCAAGGATCTTGGCAAAACTATGAGAATCCCATCAGCAGCACCTGAATGCAACAGGGCTCTCCTACTTGTGATTCCTGACAGCAAGTATGCAGAAACATGCTGTCTCTGGCAGTGGTGTTAGGACATAGCCACCATGGCTAGTAACCACTGGTAGGTTTAAAGGTAAAGGTAAAGGTACCCCTGCCCGTACAGGCCAGTCTTGCCAGACTCTAGGGTTGTGCGTTCATCTCACTCTATAGGCCGGGAGCCAGCGCTGTCCGCAGACACTTCCGGGTCACGTGGCCAGCGTGACAAGCTGCATCTGGCGAGCCAGCGCAGCACACGGAATGCCGTTTACCTTCCCGCTAGTAAGCGGTCCCTATTTATCTACTTGCACCCGGGGGTGCTTTCGAACTGCTAGGTTGGCAGGCGCTGGGACCGAACGACGGGAGCGCACCCTGCCGCGGGGATTCGAACCACCGACCATGCGATCGGCAAGTCCTAGGCACTGAGGTTTTACCCACAGCGCCACCCGCGTCCCACTGGTAGGTTTAGCTTCCATAAATTTGTGACCATCGCTATCTCTCATGGGAGAGAATTCCTGAGATCCTCCTTTCTCTGTCTAATCATAGAGGCAGCCTTTCTGGGGTGTCTTCTGCACTGCTGGAGTGTTCATTTGCCCCCATTTGCACTCAGTGTTTTAAACCTGTCTATAAAGTAGATATTGCAAAGACAGTTTAAGTCTCCAGCACTCTCTTTCATCCAAAAGAAACAAAAGCCCCTGGAACCTCTTTCTGCTCAAGGAAGTGGAGCGCATGTCCCTTTATAATCTGCTTCATTCTATCCAGGCATCAATGCAGGACAATACCTTTATCCAATCTAATTTCATTTATTCAGAGAATTAATAGAAACCATTTAAGGGAGGGAAATAAGGCTTTGGCTTTGCAATTCAGACAAATCACGGCAGTGCTAATTACAGGAGGCACCCTATGGCTTCATCCCATTTTATATGTTAGGAAGTGAAGTTCTTATCCCCCCGAAAGAAAGCAATTTGTACAATATTTTCTTCCCTCTTCATTAATGCCCAGAATATTGAAACAATTTGTATTTAATTCACTAATTGAAGAAATTAGAGATTAGTCAGCAGGCTGGAGGATGTCATAATGCACATTGCCTTACCCCAGCAGTGACTCACAACCCTGCTCCTTCACACAATTAGGAGATGTTGGCTAAATGCAATGGTCCAACACCTATTGATGCCAGTATAATAATAATGATTACATGCTTCTTGCATTGCAGTTCATGTTGAACTGCCACAACAATCCCAAAGAGTAGTTAAGACAAGGTGCTTATGCCTTCCACTGGGCTAACAGCATGGGGCATAGGAAGTCACCTTCTACTGAGCCTGATCATTCGTCCATCTAGTTCAATATTGTCTATACTGACTGACAACAGTTACCCACAATTTCAGACCAGGGTCTCTCCCAGCACTTCCTGGAGATGTCAGGGACTGAACTTGGGAACTTCTGCGTGCAAAGCAGATGTTCTATCACTGAGCTACACCGTTTGCCTAGAGATCCAACTTAGTGGGTTGCCTGGCAAGGCCCCCAAACCAGCCCCTCATTAGAATAAAATTCACACTGACACAGAATTTTGGTTTAAGGTTATTGGGCAGAATTTTAGGCCACAACTTTATTGATTACAGAAATGTGAGTGGTATTGGCTTAGGCATTGGCAAAGGACTATATCGGACTCCTGCCCCCTTTGCAGGAAGTCAGTAAGGGTAAACCACCCAAAGAGGAAGCCACATCGGGGGAACCTGCCTGTAGCTCTCCTCAGTGTCCCCAGAGGCCTGGCATGGCCCTAGCCCCTCAAGCAGACTTTGGACAGGACCCAGACCCTGGATTCCTTTAACGGAATACCCTTGGTCAATGGAGGGGCAAGCAATGGCTGACCTCCCCTCCCCCACAAATCAATGAGCCAATGCCTAACCGCCAAACCTTACAAAGTTGTGACGATTGCTAAGAGGTAGGCAAAAACCAAGTGGCCAGCGCCAATCTGCCAAATGGAAAAATTCCTACCTGGCCCCTATCCCAAGACAGGTAACCAACCAAAGTCCAAAGCAAGGCCAGAGGACACCTAAAATAAAGGGTGGGTGGGCGGGTGTTCAGCAGCATGAAGCAGCTGCCTGACACACGTCACGCTGCCACTTTTATATCCCCCCATGATCACCCCACACAAAAGTGATTGGCCAAGAAGCCGGGGTGATCATGGTGCCACCCTGGAATGACGGCATTATTCTGCCCATGCCAGGGGGGGAGGAACCGGCCTGGGGGCCTGCCCGCAACCAGGACCATCCTTAAAGAGGATCCCACCTAAATGAACAAAAAGTCTGAAGTGGCACAGGGCAGTTTCCTACAACATACCAACTAAGTTAAAAAGATGGGTCAAGTCCCTGACAAGATTTTGAATTTGCAGTAACACAGACAATGTTTGGACCTGAAGGTTTATCATGGTAGCCTCCAAGTCCACTTATTAATTTATTGAATTTATTCCCCATCCTTCCTCCCAAAGGAAGCCAGAACAGGAAAGAACATGGATGATGATGATGATGATGGTGATAATCTTTAAAACATCTTAAGAACAATCCCGTAGAGATGCAGACCCGGAAGAAGCAGGTGGCAAAAAGACAACAGAGATGGTACCTGTCTAATATTATGGAGGAGGAGGGGATACCTTGGGGTAGGTGTCACAACACTAAAGCTCTGTTTGCTACATTGTGTGGAGTAGCCCTCTTGCACACTTGGTAAGATGGTATCTGTAAGAGGCTCTTGCCTGCAAAGCACAATGATTGCTTGATCTTCCAGGTATCCTGGTCCCAAGTTGCATAGAATAATACACCCCCACCCAAATAGCACCTTGAACTTAGCCTAGTTAATTGGCAGCTATTGCAATGCTTTCAACAGCCTGGCAACACGTTGGCAACATCCTGCCCTAGTGAGTAGAATGTTTTGAACCAGCTACAGCTTTCGAACCAATCTCAAGGCCAGCCCCACATAGCGTGTGGGGGTCAGCAGCACACTTATCACTCTTGTGTCAGCCAGGCTTGTAGCTCTGAAAAAATAATACACTGCTAATTATCAAGCTACAAATGCTAATGAAAATGACGTTTTAAAAATTCAGAGGATGATTTACTAACTGCACATAATTTAACTACTTGATTTAGCAGGGGCATGGCAATCAGTAGTGAAGTCCTTGCATCCTGAATCTGGGCAAAACTCCAAAGACCTCCATGTCTCAAAATTAATTCAGTTTGCCACTAGTGTTTTGGATGGGTCCAAAAGACACTTGCAATGCAATCCTATGCATTGAACTAAATGTGACTTACAGGTATATGTGTATAAGCCTGCAGTGTAATGCTTAAATGGAGCTAAGGATCTGCAAATGCAACAGAATAAAACATAAGAGTTTCAGAATGTTAATAATGGTAGAGCTATACCACTTTTAGCTGTGTGCAGAATCACATTTTTAACTGCCTCCTTGCGTAAAATCACTACCACCACAAAAGTAAAAACTAACAGTTCAGAGAGGGATGAGCTACATTAGCCTTCCTCAGTCTGGTGCCCTTCATATACTTTAAATTGCAGCTCTCATCATGGCAAGTGACCAGAGAATATTGATGGTTACAATTCAAAACATTTCTTACTCAAGAAAGACTGAGCTAGACCTTTCCTCTTTTTTCATCATCATCATCATCATATGAAGGGGGTCATGTTTATGCAATCTAGATTCAGGTAGGTATCCGTGTTGGTCTGACACAGTCGAAATAAATTTTAAAAAATTTAAAAATTGTCCAGTAGCACCTTAAAGACCAACTAAATTTGCTCTGGGTATAAACTTTTGTGGGCATGCACTCTTCTTCAGATACACTGAAACAGAAGTCACCATATATAAGGGTCTGGTGGCTTCTGTGTATCTGAAGTATCTGTGTATCTGAAATATCTGTTTTTCTGAAGAAGTGTGCATGCACACAAAAGCTTACCATATACCCAGAGCAAGCTTAGTTGGTCTCTAAGGTGCTACTGGACAATTTTTAATTTTTTTAAATTTATGTTTATGCAGTGTTTATTATATAGGTATTTTTGCTCAGATGCTGAAAACAAATGGTCAGGTAGCCTTAATAAGGAGTATTCCAAGATGAAGGAATAACAATGGAAAAGTGCTTAAATGAAAGTTGGACCCTACCACCTTGTTATTTTGTTCATGTGTGGACCAGGCCTGAATTTGAAAGATGAATACAAAAAGGTCATATTTATTTATCAATGAGATCCTTTTGCAGATTTGCCACTGCAAGTACATTCAGCAGGGAACCACAATCAGTCCTGGTTCTCTTACGACCATATCTGTTTGATACATGATACACTCAAAACTAAGTTTGTTCCCATTTGTTGTTCAAACTGACATTTTCAGTGTGTGCACTTATGAAACCTTTGGTATGTGCACTGACCTGGCTGGTGAAGGAAAAATAACAACACGAGTCCTATTGCAGGAAACCTCAGAGACAATGGTACATGTGTATAGCTTTGGCATGTGAATTAGAAAGTGATTATTGGTTATTTCTAAAATTAATTGGTACGTAGGCCACTCTCCCTTCATATTTCTTTCTTTTCTTTTTTTAGGGTAGATATTAAATTTACAGCACGCTATAACCTAAGGGAAAACACCATGACGATGTTATGCAGATGGCACCACACTCCTTTAAAACTTGCTAAAATGTATAAAGGAAGATCACCAACTTGTTGGAGATGTAAAAAAGATGTGGGGGTCATACTAACATATGTGGTGGACTTGTGCAGTTATTGGTGAATACTGGAATAGTATCTACAATGAATTTAAGAAACTATTGAAATTAACCTTTAAAAAAAAAAAACCCAGAGATTTTTCTTTTATGTATACTACCATTAGAAATTAAAAAATATATAAGACCAATGTTCATGTATGCAATTACAGCAGCGAGAATTCTTGTGGCGAGGAACTGGAAAAGTGAAATACTACCAACGATAACAGATTGGCATATACTCATGATAGAATATTTACAACTAGCAAAACTGACGGGAAGAGTTAGAGGAGTCTTAAATCAGAAAATGCATGGAGAATGGATAATATTTAAGGATTACTTAAGATTATATTGTACTAATCCTACCATATTAGCAGAACTTGAATGCTACTTGTAAGTGAAAACAGGTAACAAATATTTTTCTGACTAGATGGAAATCATATAAAAGAATATAAAACTGTGCGAAAAAATTATTGACAGTACAAACAGTATAATGAGAATGATTGGAAGTTTTACATCCAGAATTTTTATTTAAGTGTTATTCAAGAAGATATTTTTCTTTTTTGTACATAGCTCTTTCTTTCTTTCTTTCTTTCTTTCTTTCTTTCTTTCTTTCTTTCTTTCTTTGTTGGTTCTTTTTCTTCCTTTTTGACTTCTTTCTTTACTTTCATTTCTGTTGTCATTTCTGTCTCTTTTACCTTCACTTCTGTTGTAATGATTTTGTATATTTTTGCATATGTTTGTATTTTAAATCAATAAAGAATATTAGAAAGAAAGAAAGAAAGAAAGAAAGAAAGAAAGAAAGAAAGAAAGAAAGAAAGATAGATTATTGGTTATTTCTGTCCACTGAAATATGAATGGGAAAACCCTAAGCCAAATCAAGCCTTTCTACCTATACTAAGACTACCTTCTGAAATAGGAACATAGTAAGCTGCCTTATATTGAGTCAAGCCATTGTTGCATCTAACTCAGTACAGTCTACACTGATTGGCAGTGGTTCTCCAGGACTCTCCCAGTCCTACACAGAGATGCTGCAGATTGAAACTGAGGCCTTCTGCAACCAAGGCAGGTGCTCTACCAGGGAACGATGACCCTTCCTCAAATATACCAACTATTAATTTGTTTTAAAAAGAAAATAAACTAAACTGACCAGACATTTCTAGGACATTTGTGTACAGTTGATGTCTGCAGTGTGCAGAATTGTTATGAGTGGTTAGCATAATTTCTGAAAGTGTGTATGTAAGTGCAAATGATATTCATGGATGTTCTCTGTGTGAACATACACTGGTACCTCTGGATGCAAACGGGAACCGTTCTGGAGCCCTGTTCGCATCCTGAAGCAAACACACCCCGCGTCTGCGTGTGCATGGTTCACGATTTGCCACTTCCGCGCATGCACGTGACATCATTTTTGAGTGTCTGCGCATGTGCGAGTGGCAAAACCCAGAAGTAACACGTTCCGTTATTTCCGAGTTGCCACGGAGCGTAACCTGAAAACGCTCAACCCGAAGCTACTTCAACCCGAGGTATGACTGTATGATGAACTCATGGTATTTGTGGGAAAGAGGGAAAGAGAGAGAGAGAGACTACTGAGTATCAACCAACCCTCCCTCCCCTCCCCCCCTCCTCTCAGTTTTCAAAAAGGAGAGTGTTGATTTTATGCTGATATCAAGCGGGCCTGGATTTAGGTTTGATGAGGCCCTAAGCTACTGAAGGTAATGGGGTCCTTTATATGTCCAGCTGTCCTTTGTCAACAACAAATTGTCGCTGTTTTATGTGTTGAATATATGCTATATGGTAATTTATGGACCTAACAGGTATCTAAAGCCATTTGCACGTAACAAAATATGTGATCTTTTAGGGAGCAGGCTAGCAGGCAGGGCCCATTACTTACATCATAGGAGTCTACGCAACACAAAACACTGTTGATCTATGTAGATTTTGTTTTATTTGTTTTTTATCTTATATTTTGGAAATGTACACCCAGGGTTTTTTCCCTTTACATTTTTTTGGGGCCCCCAAGAGAGTGGGGCCCTAAGCGATAGCTTGTTTAGCTTATACGTAAATCCTGCACTGATATCAAGGAAAGGGAAAGTCTTATGGACATCCTTCTATCTCAGCCTCAAGGAAATGTGAGAAATATTCCATGGGGAGAATGTTTTGTAGTGTTGGGTTGTCATGTGTCTGGGTTTCCCTGGACATGTCCTTTTTGGGTAGGCCAACATGCCCATCTGGGTGGATATTTTTTACATGTTATAGGAAATGTCCATGTTTTCGGAGGGTTGCTTATTTATTTATTTATTTCACTGTGCCTTGGAATCAGAAGTTGTCATTTTGGCTTGAGGTGAGCATGTGCAAGGCCCGTGTACCACCTGCATGGTTGCCAGACCCGCACGCCTCTTTCTAAGGTTGGGCTGGCAGTAGCTGCTAAGGAAACTGCTGCCACCATTTCTGCTTCCCCTTCCTGTTCTGTTCCAGCCTCCTAGAGCCTAAAGTCTGTGAGGAGTGGTGAGGCTGGGAACACTGGAGGTGGCAGCAGGAGGCTCTTGACAAGAGACCTGTGTGGCGGCAACAGCATTCGGGAGCCGTGCTGAGACTGAAGGCAGAAGCAACTGTGCAAAGTGTGAAGCATGGAGCTGGATGGGCCACTGGGAGTGTCCCTCGGGTGCCACTGCTGTCACTTCTTCCCCATGCAGCTCTGCGTTCTCCCCTAGCTGTGGCTTCCTCCTCGCCAGCTCCCAAGACATGCCACTGCTGGACACCATGAGCCAAGCTGTGGCAGCTGGTGCCACCGAGAAGACTGTGGAGCTGCTGCCCCCACCACTGCCCCCTCCACTTGGAACAGGAACAGAGTGAACCTCCCTCTCATTTGTTGCTGCTGCTGTTGTTGTTTGTGTGGCTTTGCTCTTGGGAATATGGCAACTGTAGGTCAGCGTCAGGGAGGGGGCGAGCAACAGATGCAGAATGGTGGTGTGTGCACCTTTAATGTGTCCAGGGTTTTGCTCTTTGGAATATGGCAGCCCTTTCGTAGTGGATGCTGCAACATATTACCTATAAAGGGGGGGGTACATGAACACTGCATAAAATATGAGTTAAAACAACTCCCCCAAAATTCTCCAAATGCTGCAACATCCAATTTCCTAACAATAATTCAGTGTACAAAGATTCTAATATATGAACAGTCTTCTTGAGACCACTGTATCTTCATATAGTCCAAGAAGGTATGAGATATGAATCTACAGAAAGAGGAGAAACCACCACCCCCCCGCTTCAATTAGTCATCAAGTCACTGTCAAAATATCACCAGTGTATTTCCTGGACATAATGCAATCACCAACCAGATATTTGCAATTGTAATTGTTTCTCTTTATGTACTCTTTTTCTGATGAGACAGATGATATATTACAGAGGGGGAAAAGTTACATTGGGTAGGTGATTTGCAGGATTCAAGTTATCTGCTCTGGAGACTGACTTTAATAACAACACTGAAAAGGACCAGAGGTGTACTTAAAAAAAAAAAAAAAAAGTTTTAATGTAAGATTCTCTCAACTGTGACAAGAAAGTGATGATGTCTCTTTGTAACACCTTAGTTTTTTCACTGCTCAGCTGAAATTTCATTCTCCCTTGCACAAACACACATGCACAAAGACAATATTCAAGTGAGGCCAACTACAGGAGGGATGAGGAACCTATGCGCCTTCACATAGTGCTGGAATACAGCTCCTCTTGCTGCACCACCAGCCACAGTGGTTGGGGCTGGTGGGAGCTGGAGTCCAGCAATAACTTCCCACCCTTGAGCTATGGGCATATTGTACAAGATTCTCTGCCACACTCGCCTATCATTGAGATATGCAGTCTCTGATGTCACCTGCTATGGCAAAAATTCTGGTATCTGTGCAAAAGGCCGACTTGCCTGTGAAAATGCAGGTGAACAACAGCAGTTCAAGGGGGAAACCATGCAAAGCTCCTTCTTCCATTTGAAAGGAAAACAAAGGAAATCCTTGTGGCACGATGACCTTCACAACCATCTCTCAATGTTGTTCTAGCTGCCACAGGTTATCATACTGGGATGCTGTACTGGGAGCCTTGTGCTGATGGAAACATTCCCAGTTCATACACAAAGTTGATAAGATATGGGTGTAGAACTTGCCACTGTCTTTCTCTATAATCAACACTTTTCTCTCACTGACAAGAGACTCTTCAGCCAGGTGTCTCTCATATTGCCTTCTCTTTTAGAAGATGAGACACCAGGAACAGAACATTCAGCCTTTTTCATGCAAAGCAGATGCTCCACTCACAGAACAATGAAACTGCAAGGTAAATTTGAATATTTCTTCTTGAGAAAATCACCTGAGAAGTTCTAAAGGAAAGCAAAGAGAGCTTCTAGGAGATTAGCAAAATTTCTCCAGTGGGATTCTAACCATCTCAAACCCACAGGCTTCTGTGAAAGCAATACATTAGTTTAAAATTAAAAATAAATAAATCCACAGGCCTAAAATACTAGTGCCAACTTATTTTAATCTGAATCGCCAGCAGTTGCATTTAGCATTTTGGTTCTAAGTGAGAACAAATGATAGTGTGATGTGCAGTGTTCAAAAAGAGGTCAACCACATGTAATCAAAGTATTAGCCAGATGGGCAGTTGCAGTTGCAACAGAAGGGAAAAAGGAACTGTCTGGTGTTCAAGGAGATGTTGCATGGACCATCTGTTGAACAAGACAGTATAAAGCAACCACAAGATTTCTGCTAAGATGAAACTTTCCTATGAATATGGAGATGAGATAACATGCTGTACAGGAATTTTTAAGGGAATTTTGATAAGGCCTTCACATCCCACGCAACTAGTTCTAACTTGTGTGGTAAAACTATCTGGGCTGTACTACCTTAAACTAAATGACAACCAAAATGATCATGGGGATGGAATGAATGACTCTCCTATGAAGAAAGGTTGCAGCATTGGGGACTTTTTTAGTTTAGAGAAAATGCAAGAGGTGGCATGATAGAATCTTAGAAAATTATGCATAGCATAAAATGGGTAGAGAAAAGCTTTTCTCCCTTTCTCAAAACACTAGAACTCATAGAAAGCCAATGAAGCTGAATGTTGCAAGATTCATAACAGATAATAGCATATAGCTAAGCTATGGAACTTGTTCCCAAAGGGGGCAGTAATGTCCACCAACTTGGCTAGATAACTTTAAAAGAGGACTAAACAAATTCTGGAGGTTGAAGCTACAGTGACTACAATCCATGATGGTTATGCTTTTCCTGCAAGGTTGGAGGCAATAATGTTTCTGAATACCAGTTGCTGAATACCACAGGAGGGGTGAGAGCTCTGGTTCTTGGATCTTGCTTACCAGCTTCCTACTGTTTGGCCACTGTGAGAACAGGACACTATACTAGATGGGCCATTGGTCTGATTCAGCAGGTTCTTCTTATGTTGTTATGTTTTTCCCCAATCAACAGCCTGAGTACAACAGCTCCATGGAAGGTTTATTAACTCAATGAGAAATACGCCCAAATTGCAACAAAGGGTCACTTACAAGGAGAAAATGGAAAGGGAGATCCTCTCACCTAACAAGAAAACTTGGGGTTACCCAATGAAACTAAATGACAGGTGATCGGGACAGATCAAAGTAGTAACTTTTTCACAAAGCCCATAAGCTATGAAGCTCCCTACCCAAATATGTGGTGGTGGTGTTCATCAACTAGGGTAGTGCTGAAAGGTGATTAGACAAATGCTGGAAGATAAATAACGATTGCTATAGCAGCTGCAGTATCAGAGGCAATATGCCTGTTAATATCAGTTGCTGGGGACCACGAGGAAAAGTATACTTATGTTCTGCTTGTGTTCTAGACATTTGGTTGGCCACTGTGAGAACAGAATGCTGGACTAGATGGGCCTTTGGTCTGAACCAGCAAGGCTGCTATTCTGGATTGTTAATTTTGAACAAACAAATGAATTTGAAAAGCAAAATACTTTAATGTGCAGTGTGTAAGCAACTGCTAAGTAAATGCCAGTGAACATGTCTGCTTCAACTTCTTTAAAACTCTAACCATTTATATAAAGATACATTCTTTCTGTGCCCTACTGAGGACCTGCTTTCCCCCCTCTATCAGGTCGCAGTGCAAAGTCTGTCTCAGAACAATTAGGCTGCAGTGTGGAATTGAAAATTTCATTGCCTGAAAGTTATTGCAAAAAAAAGTTTCTTCTTTAACTTCAATATCAAGAAATAAAGGTAAAATGCAACACATGACTCTGCTTGAACTCTTGAGAGGTGTCAAACCAAGCCTTTCTGCATCCTTTCACAGTTGAAAGAGGGGGTCAGAAAGGAGTCACCGATTTAACAACTCTCCAAGGAAAGTAGAACGGGGTCTGCTTTCAGGCATTAACGATTAGATAAACTTTAACTCAGGCTTTGTGACAGGTGCCGATCATGATGCATACTTCTTCACTCCAGACAAGGATGGAAAAGAAGCAAGAGGGTGAAGCTGTGAGGCTCATCATATTGTTTTTCTATGTGGCAGTCAAAGGCAGATCAAGTGGCAATGGAAAGAGACCTCTTGTTTTGTTTCCAATAAGCATGGCATTGTTAGATGCCTTCGTCCACCAGTTCATATCCAACAATAACAATAAAGTCCAAAACCAATCTCACAAAACTCCTTTGTCCAAAGGTTGACTGGAGTTTAGCCACCAAATGTATTTATAGACTAATGTTGGCATTCAAGTGTAAAAGAAGTGACAGAATGGTCACACACTTTACAGTATCTAAATTGCAATGCTATGCACGCTTATCTGAGAGAGTAAAATGAAAGATCTGCTGTATCAGTATTAGAGAACCCATGAACCTCCAGATAGCTGGTCTATCTAATCCAGGAGTCTTCCCTCCTTCCACATAGAAACAGTGGCCAAACCAGGTGCCCATGAGAAGCCCACAAGCAGGACATGAGCACAATAGCACTCTCCCACTCATGTAACCTAGCAACTGCTTTCCACCCCCAGTGTTCAGCCCCACTGAGGTCCAGCTCTGAGGGCCTTCTGGTGGTTCCCTTGTTGTGAGAAGTGAAGTTACAGGGAAACAGGCCTTCTCAGTAGTCATGCCCACCCTGTGGAACACCCTCTCATTAGAGGTGAAAAAGTTAAATAATTATATGACATTCCGTAGACAGGTGAAGGCAACCCTGTGTCAGGAATCTTTCAATGTTTGATGTTTTGTTTTGTCCCTTTATATTTTGTTGGAAGCCGCCCAGAGAAGCTGGGGCAACACAGTCAGATGGGCAAGGTACAATAAATAAATGATTATCATGATGATGATATACACTAGTCAGGGGGGTCCTGCGGGGCGGTTCATGTGGATCGTGCCCTCCCTCTTCCCAGCAGCCACCCAGCTTCTGGGCTCCCGGGTGGCAACTGGGACTTGGGTGCATAGACAGTGCCCTGCAGTGGGGGCCCCATAACATTGGGGAGCACAGCCCCTGTCCCAAAATATGGGGGGCTGAAGCCCCTTGCACCCCATATATCTGGCACCCCTGACAGTAGTATAGAATAAATAGCCATCACCAGCCGTTAATAGCTTTTTCTGTAATTAGTTTGGACATCAGTGTAGCTTGTAGTAACAAATTCCAGACTTAAGCTACGTGCTGTGGAAATAAGTGTTTTCCTTTTGTTGTCCTGAATTTCCCACCATTCATCTTTATTGGGTCACTCAGTTTCTAGAATTACTTTCTCTGTTCCATGTACACTTTTATAAATCATATCTCCCCATATTCACCTTTTAAATAGTCTTAATAGCTCAAAACATGGTAACCCTTCCTCACAGCTGTGATACTCCAGGCCACTGGTAATTTTCGTTACCTCTGTCTGCACCACAATATCCTTTTCAAGATATTGTGACTCAGTCAGCATGACCATCCATCAGGGATGAAGGCAGTTGCAGTCCAACAAACATCTTGAGCAGGGTTTCCCAAACATGGGAATCCAGCTGTTCTTGGAGTACAATTCCCATCATCCCAGACCACTGTTCCTGCTAGCTAGGGGTGATGGGAGTTGTTCTCCAAAAACAGCTGGACACCCAAGTTGGGAAATCCTGATCTAGAGGACCACAAATTTCCCTGTAAGTATCATATTATTTGAATAAGGTTTCTTAAACTTCCTCTTAAAAGAGGAAGAAGAAACAAAATTCAGGGCTAGAACATGCATATAGGGAACTGGAGCTTTGCAGATAGAACTAGTTCACTTCAACATGACTATACCATGGGCACTTGTGTGAACCAGTCCTATGCAGTATAATATCTACTGCTGGCATCATTCCAAAGATGCTCAAGGAACATTTATTTTTACCATTTATTAATTTAATTTAATAGTTGCCCTTTTTTGCTATAGCTTAAAATATTTAAAGCAAACAAATGCTTACATTAAAACAAGCAAAACAAACAAACAAAATCTACATTAGAATATTACATCTATGCATAAAGGCTATATATATATTTTAAACCCAAATACCTGAATTTTTTTCAAAATTATAAAATGGTTTTGTTTTGTTATATGACAATGGCATCAGGGAAACCACCCCAGGAAGGGTATTCCACAAGCAGGGTGCCACCACTGAAAAGGGCTGTTCTCTTGTTGCCACCCTCCAAATCTCTTGTGTAGGGGGCAAACAAAGAAGGGCCTCAGATGATGATTGCATGGTCTGGGTTAGTTAGAGGTGGTCCTTGAGGGATTGTGACCCTGAGCCATATAAGACTTTATAGGTAAAATCCAGCACTCTGAATTGGGCCCAAGCAGTCCTCTCTGCTCGCATCCACATCAACAAACTCCCAAATGAATGTGTAGATTCTTTCTCATTGTAAACATCTGAGAGAAGCAAAAGGATGCAAGCAGGTGTGCAAGAAAATGTTACTTTTAAAACTCAGATGAGTGGCAGAGAGACAAAGCATTATGTGCTATTCAGAAAATGACCACATCTATGCTGTGTATGCAACATACTTGACACTTACATAATGGGGGTTTATTGGACTGTAGCAATACAGAAAAATGGCGGGGGGGGGGGAATATGGCAAGCTGCATTGTCTGCAAATGTACAGGTACTCTAGAGTCTTGCAGTATGATGAGGACGCCTAGGTAACTTTCATTGAAGAACATTAATAGTTTATAACTGTGGATGCATCTGCTGAGTTGGCTGTGATGCCAGAACCTGTGTGTGTGTGTGTGTTATCTTTTGCCAAACACATTCTAAATACCTCAGTGCTGAAGTTAAAGGGAGAAATAAACCTGATGTTAAACGTCTTGGCTGATTTGGTAAGAGGAAAAATATAGATATGATATATAATAAGGATAATTCCCTGGATGCCAAATCCAGGTTTTATACCAGTACTCTTTGGTGAGAGAGCCCCAGCCAAGATTTAAAATCACAAAACATGCAGCAAAGTAAACCATGGAAATATGGGCTATTAGACCTTTCAAATATCCCATTCTCAGCTGCTTCCAAAGTATCCTACTTCATTTAGCATAAAAAGAGACCACACTTTTGGTAAGTTGAAAATTGTTTCTTTACAAATCTTTCAAAGGTCATATTCTTGTGCATTCCCATACAGCAACAATAAAAGACAGACAGTAAAACTTTGGTTCCAAATTGGTAAATGTTTCTTTAAAAAAATGTATAGAAAAAATAACTATGGCTTGCTTAAGCCACATGTTATAAACTTGGAGCACCCAGCTTAGACCTCCTTACTGGTAGAGTTCACATGGTGGAATGGAAAAACAAAGCATTTGGTAACTCTTCTTGGTATCTCTGCTGCATATAAACCTGCATCAGGAATTGTTATAAATAAATATTCATCTACTGTTTCAAAAATGTGAACAATATTTTCAGACAACTTAGACTACATAATGAACCATAGTTCATTATGAGCTTTTGGAGACATACATTTGCACTGAAACTTCTCCAGTATATGTGTGGCAAACCAAAGCTTCATACAATGTGTCAGTCACCAGCACACAGGGCCAGAGCCCTAGAGCATTCTAGAGCAGGAATGAGGGACTTTTTTCAGACCAAGGGCCACATTCCTTCCTAGCAACATTCTGAGGGCCACATGCCAACGATGGGTAGGGCCAAAGTAAAAAAAGAGAGAGTGCAACATCCACCTTGCCACTGCAGCCAGTTAGTAGCCAAAGGCTGCCAGAACAAAAATGTCTGCCAGTGAAAGGAAAACAGAGAAGGGACCAGCAAGATTAGAGTCATGTAAATTAGACTCAAATTATGTTTGGTCTTCAGCTTTGGGCACAATCTTGTTAAGGTATGCTGATATCCTCACTACTAGTTCCTCCTCTTACTAGTCACCAGCTGCATCTTTCCTGATCTGATTTAGTGTGGTAACTTTTATGGTACCTTCCAACTCTGTGGGGCTGTATCCAATGTTAGCTGTCCTCTAGCACAAAGACTCTTGCACTAGAGGATAGGTGTGTTTTGTACAGCCTGTTGCCAGCAACTTGCTTATGCATTCTCTTGTACAACAATGTTCTACTAGGACAGTGTTTCCCAAACTTGGGTCTTCAGCTGTTTTGGACTAGTTCCCATCATCCCTGATCACTGGTCTTGCTAGCTAGGGATGGTGAGAGTTGTAGTCCAAAAACAGCTGAAGACACAAGTTTGGAAAACACTGTGCTAGGGCAAAACATTTCAGCAGCAGAACATGCATACCACTAAGTGACTTGCTTAGTGCCATTTTGGATACAAATCCATGATTCTATTGTTCTAACTTGTATTCAGTGAATTGTCTTTAGATACATGATTGGCTGGATCAGATCAAAGGTCCATCAAGACTAGCATCTTGCTTCCCCCAGTGGACAAGCAGTTCCCTCTAGGAAGCATATTAATGGTGAAAGGGCAATAAAAACTCTCAGTCTGTTCTCTAGTATTGAGTGGCATAATGCTTCTGAGCTTAGAATGATATGTAACTGTCCAGACAAGCATCATGATCTGTACTTCTCAAATGGCCATTCTAGAATTCAACAGATTCTGGAAGTTGTAGATACAAAAACAAACTTTTCCATCCATATTTATTACATTCCATATTGGTTTTCCAGTAGTGTATCTACAGAGACAACAAAATATTTCAGGAGGAAGTCAACAGGCCAACTTAAAAAATAAGCCATGTTATATGCTTTATGCTATATACAAGAAAATGACTCTTGTGAATTTTTCGGCCATAATAAACCAGCTAGTGTCAAAGGCACAGCTATAATCTGTGTCATCTTCTTGGAACTTTTCAGAACATTTTTCTCTTATACCTGATGAAGTTCTCCATGTAATATCCCTATAAATGTATGACTACTGTGTAATAGCAATTTGGACAATCTGACCTGCTCAAGCTGAATCCTAAGAGTGGCAAACATCACAGTGGGAAGCAAAATACAGTAAACAGCACACGGCAGAAAACACTTAATCATTTAGCTGGGCAGAAGACAATAGCCATCTCTTCCCTCCTAGCCATGTGCTAATTAAATACAGCTGGAGACTGCACCAAAAGAGGGGGGGGGGGGAGAGAGAATTTCAATTAATTAATTGGCAACCTGCTGACACTGTAATTAAGTTATGAAAATGCAACTCCCTTACACCAGATATTAAAAATTAGTCAATTACGTTCATTGGGAAAGTTCCCTTTGCACCCTTATCACAAGCTGCAAGAAAGAACATGACTTTGTTTGAGCCACCACTCCTTGATTATAAATGGGTGACTTATGAGTGATGGAGTAAAACAAAGTCTACAGACAAGGGTTGCTTTCCAATGCTAGTTCTACTCAGAGTAGAACCACTGAAATTAATGGGCATAACTCACTTGTCTATTAATTTCAGTGGGCCTACACTAGTTAGAACATAGTTGGATATGACTTAATATGTCTCATTGGCTGCAAGCAACATTGTTTAAATGTTAGAGGACTGCCACAGTCATGGTCCTCACCAAAACCAGTAAACTGCAGATGAAATATGCTTTTCCCTTGCTAAGAGCACTGGTCTGCATAGCTACCAATGCATTCAAGCCAAGGCAAAAGACCTAGGCGCATTATACATTTTCCAAGGTCCACAATCTCTGATATATTTCTGCGGCAGAGTTCTAGATATGAGAAAGGCAAGGAGCCAATAAGAGCTAGTGTAGTGTATTTGGAGTGTTGGCCCAGGGACTCAGGTTCAAATCCCCGCATAGCCATGAAGCTCATAAGATGAATGTTAGGGATGGGGGACAGATTCAATGCAATTAAAGGTGAACTTGTTTAATTTGCACTTTCCAAAACAATGCACAGACTGAAACACAGCCATCCTTTGAAACTGATTTTTTTCTTTGTATTTTGTTTTGCAGTTATCCCGCAAAGTAATGGATCCAATATATGCATAATAGGGTAAAATGTGTGCCTACAAATGCATTACTTACTGAAAGCAATATGCAAGAGTGCATTGCCTCAGGAAAATACACTTTGCAAAAATTACATTCCAAAATGTATAAGTTAGGAGAAATTCCCACTAAAGTTCTGGTGATTTTTTTGTGAAGACTTTTCAAAAATATACCACAAAGTGATGTGGAAATGTGATGAACTGGTTAAGATTTGAAAAATGAGAAACTGAGAGAAATTGAAATTTATACATTCACCCCATCCCTGGTGACCACAGGCCAGCCACCATGTCTAAGTCTACTCTATTGGGGATTAGATAGATTCTGATAACCTTATATATTGCTTTGAGCTCCCTGGAATCAAAATGGAGTGTTTGGAGAGAGAGAGAGAGAGAGAGAGAGAGAGTGTTTCCTACCAACTTCTTCTCAAATGACACAACCACTAAGTGGGGAGTGAAAAGGTGGAGGGGCAAGTTTCAGATGCTTCAAAGGGGTGGGGAGTCATGGTTGGTGCTGCAAGAGGACAGGGAGGCAAGCACCCCAAAAGGCAAGGAGCTTGTCCACCTCCAGCCCTCTCCTTAACATATATATTGACTCCCCTCGTTAACATATATTGTTATTTTGCATGTGCAACACAGCTCGCCATCCTAGAAATAGGATGCCCTTCCTTGCCTATCTATATATATATTTTCTGGTGCTGCCACTGATAGGGTGTAATGCTGGCATGGGAGGAGACTGAACCTATCACACCTTAGGTGATGCTATCAGGAACATGTTCCTGTCTAAATTCAGTGCTGGTTGCGGGGAGGGAGCTATTTTCAGTTTTTGTTTTTGGGTTGCTTGACTGGTTTACAGAAAACATATAGCCTAATTCTGAACTGAGTATGAACATACTGATCACAAGTCCCTAATCATACTTTGAAGAGACAGATCAGGCAAAATACTTGCTAGAATGAAAAGCCTGATTTGACCTGGATGTAAAGACCTCATAAAAGGTATGACCAGAGTGGGTGGGACCTGAGCAGAAGGGGGAGGAGAAGTGGTCCAGACTTGCTCCTTGTGTGAAACAGAGTGGAGATGATGGGATGCTCATTGATGTAGTTTAAACAGATAAAATGGGGAAGTCTCCAGTTTTCAGCCATTTCCCCCAACACTTTATGTGAGCCTTTATGTGAGGCTTGGTATAAATGCCCACTTAAATGTTCTGACAGTTAAAACAAGTTTTAACAAGAGGAATTTGTACTTTCCCCATGTTTCACTGCCTAATGGAGCAATACTAGTGCTTCAGCTGAGTGGACATTAATGGAAACCATCTGGCGCTTACTCTCATTCCCTTTCAAAAAGTCATTTTCCCCTCTCCTCCTCTCGCCATGTCCCTTGAAACTACTAGTTGCAAATAATGCCTTAATAGGTTTCCTCCAGCTTTTGAGCCACTATGCAAAATTTACACTGACCCTAATTGGCACGCAGGTCCCTTGTTAGGCCTATGCACAAAACAGTAGCAATGCACTGCAAAGGAAATGTGTTTCAGAGTGATGGCTGCTTCCTAAAATGTTGTGTTTTTAGCATTAACAATGTGAACAGTGGCGATAGCAATGTCCAAAGCAATTGTTTGAATCAGGTTCTCTAAGAGACTACCTCCTCGCATATAATTCAACCTGTATGCTTAAACCATCAGGGAAAGACCTGTTCTCTGTCACATCCCCAGCTGAGGAGGGCATGCAAGAAAGTCTTCTCAGCAGTGATGCTTCACTCTGGGATTTGTGTCCTTGGGATATTTCTATATCCCAATAGATTCATTCCCCTTTTCTACCCACCCTTTGACAACAAGTGAAAATACTGCTCAATCAAGTGCTTGTTTAATGTGCTCTCTGTAATAAGCGGAACCAAGTTCTTCTGTGCCTTCTTTTGTGACTGTTGCAATGCAAGGACTTGAGAACTGTGGTCCTTCAGATGGCTGGTCCACCCATGAGGCCAGGTAAGGTGACCACTCAGACAGCAGGATTCCTAGGGGCACAAGTTCCCCATCCCTCCACTAAAGAACATCCATTTCTAGAGTAACGAATGCAGAAAGCACTCCAGCTATTGGATGTGCATGACCACTGAATGGTCCAATTCCATGCTATCAGAGCCAAGTGGCATAAAACATTGGGAAATTAATAGGTCTTCAGCAATTGACATTGGATGAATACAGACCTCTAGTTTTCCATCACAATTAATCATCATCTTGTTCCCTTTCTAGCTCTTGGGGCTACAAAATATACTCAGGCAATTAAGGAGAATCTAAGCGGTGATGCTGAGTCACCATGTTTAGCTACAAGGTAATGATAGCAATTAGCAACAAAAGGCTGCTGTGTCTGTCAGTCTTCATTTTTCACCTTTGGAGGGGGGGATAAATGCCCCAAACAACCACATACATCTTACAGATTGTAGTATTAGAAGAAGAAAGTAGTCACATGATTCCTCATGTAGCCAATGTGTCATGGTCAAGGGCAGCAATACTGGAAGAATCCAATCCTAAAGTGAAGGAGTGGAAGACAATAGAGACCTCTGCTTCTTCCTTTGGCCTAGGCAGAAGCAACTGTCACTGGGATCCAGCCTCCCAAAATTGGCTCACCAGTGGTCTGCCATCTTGCAGCTTTCTAAAGAGCTCACAACCTCATCAGCATCTGACACCTGTGCTCGGACATCGGCACTGGTTGCCTATTTTCTGCCAGTCCAGGTTCAAGTTGTTACTATTATTAGTATATAAAACCCTTAACAATTTGGGACCAGTTTACATATGTGATCACCTTACCCCGCATGTTCCCACTCAACCGATTCAACCAGTGGAATTGGCACTACTAGAGGTACCTCACAATACTCACTCCAGTTCGGGGGAAATTCCATTATTTAGTGTGGCAACCTGCCCATTGAGACCTTCACTGTGCACTTCTCTCGGCGACTTCGAAACTGTTTAGTCAAGTCTGCCCAGATGCTTAGAAAGTTGAGGTAATTTTAATCTGTTTTAGTATTTTAACTTTTGTATGTTTTAGAATTGTAACGTTCCCCCTGGTTTTAAAGTTTAACTGCTCTGAGGTTTCTTACAATCAAGCGGTGTATAAATTTAATGAAATTTATATATAAATATATATATTACCCAGCACTCCTTCCAGGGGTTCAATTCACAAGGACGAAAGGCATGAACAGAGTTGGCAATACATACACCTTTTTCATCAACCTGGCTGGTACCATTTGTCACTGGAATCCTCTTTTCAGTGATACTGATCCTCATTTGAGTCCATCTGGAAAGGAAAGAGCCCAGGATCATTGATAGGAATAGCTGTCAATGTTTTCCTTTTTTTAAGGGAAATTCCCTTATTCCGAATAGGATTCCTCGCAAGAAAAGGGAAAAGTTGACAGCTATGTTGATAGGGCATTAGAACATTGGAAGCTCACCCATATTTAGTCAGGCTCTGTATTGTCCACACAGTGACTCTCCAGGTTTTCAGGCAGAGGGCCCTCTACATCCTACCTGGCGATTGTGCAGTTGGAACCAGGAACCTGCTGAGGTACAGTCCTTCCCCTTTGCCTTAGGTTACAATCCTTGCAGCATTGCCACCTTGGCAAAACAGGAGCCTGAGAAATCATATGTTGGTCCCAGGGCTGGTGCACACCATTTTACTGCTTGAGGTGGAATGGGAGGTAGCACTTTGCCCTGCTGCTGCCATCGCTCCTGCTCCTGCTACCATCACCTGCTCTGTTACTTCTGTGTGCCCTGCCACATGCCCTGCTGGCAGAGAAGTGGTGCCACCATTGGCACTGATTTGGGGCAAGATTTTGTGTGAGATCTTGCCCCAAATGAAGGCAAAGTTGCCCAAAATCGGCACCAATGGCAGCAGCACTTTTCAGCCACTGGCAAAGGCAGTGGAGCAGATGCGGTTCCTATGGGCATGCGACCTGGGGGCTTCTGCCACCTGAAGCAGTGGCCTCACTCTGCCTAATGGCTGGGCTGGCTCTGGTGGGTCCTCTAATGCTAACAATGCCTCTGGACTGCCAAAAGAGAAACATGAATCAGCATTCCACCAGGCAGTTTGTAAAACCACCATATTTTAACTCTGAATATGATCATTCTGTCCCCTCCACTGTCCAGCTTTTCCTTTTCCACCTTGGATATTAGATTGTAAGTCACTATGGAAGACAGTGGGCTGTTTTGATTCTTTCTATAGTGCTCAGTAGAATTTTAAAATGATAACAACCAACAAAAACAATATGAGTCCCAGGAAGATTGATGGCTAAACTAAAGATTCTAAGAAAGAGGCATAGGCGGAATAAGCTGGGAGTGCTGATCACAAAACTGGACAAGCATGCTCAAGAAAGGGACTGGTCCCTCCCCCACTTGCTTAGATTTTGTATTTTCTACAGCCAAACCTTCAACACCTCTGCATGAGACAGTGCTTAACATCTCCTGAGTTGGTACACATATGCTAATGATCGCTCTTGCGCACCTGTTTACACCTTCCCTGCTGTTTAGACCTCTCAATTACCATGCCAGATCTGTTTATATATTTTTTCCCCTCTGTGGTACTTAAAGACCTGATCAGAATCAGATGCATAGGCTGCCTTTCTGCTTGTGTTGTTTGGTTTTAGATCCTCATTGGCTCTGTGAAAAATCAATAAGTGTTTGTTTTGTGTTGTTCTTTTTAAAAAAGGTTTAAATATAAGAGCACACAAAAGCATCCACTATGAACTCTTAAATAAAAACTGCATGGTTAAGTTTGCATTCCAAGGCAACCAAGCCTCTGGAGTAAGACCCACTAAACACCAGAACTTACCTCCAGTTGAATATGCACATGAATACATGGCCACTGCATAAAGCTCCTGCATGCTTGATCAGGAGTAGGTGTGGATGAATTTATTTATTTCTGGTCTATGTCATTTCCCCATGTATTCACTAAGAAGTCCACTTTGCCTCATGTCTTCTTTCTTTTTTAATCTGCCTAAGATTTGCATTTAAAACTGAATTCTTTTCTAAAACCATCTTTTATATCAAACACACATTCAAAAATTTGGAGAGCATTTAAGTGTGTGGATTTCTAATTTCTGATTTGCACATTGGTCCAGGAAGAACAGATGAAGTTACTTTGCATCATAATTAAACAAGGCTCTAATTCTTCAACCATTCTGACTCTGCTGTAAACCCCACTGGGTGCAATTTCAGTGTCTGAAATGAACTACTCTGGATTAATTAAGTTTACTGAATTAGTTCAAAAATCTCTGAACTACACTTGGAAGCAGTTCCCACAATTGCTGGGTGAACTGAATGTCAAGTGCGGTTTTATCAACGTGCACATGTGAACTGGGGAAATAAAGAGTTGCCATTTAAGTGAAGGACCTCGAGGGTGTGACAGACTGTGTATGTACAAATTCTATAATTTTAGAAATTATCCTCATTAAGGAAGTGGAACACAGCAGGGCCACTTAAGAAGAGCTCTGCTGGATTAGATCAAAGGTTTATCACATCCAGAATTCTGTTCTCACAGTGACCAACCAGATGCCTTTTTGGAGGCTCATAAACAAACACGAATGCAGTAGTACTCTCCTGCTCATGATCTTCAGCAATTGTTATTTAGAGGCATGCTGCCTACAATACTAGAGTTAGCACACACACCAAACTTCCTATCTGTTTTCTCCACAGCACAAGTGAAATTATGCATTGTTTGGAGAACCTGCAAAAGGAGAAGCTTATTTCTCCCTTACTGGAGCCTGGGGTTAAGGGACACAAGTGGCGCTGTGGTCTAAACCACTGGCCTCTTGGGCTTGCCGATCAGAAGGTCAGCGGTTCGAATCCCCGCGATGGGGTGAGCTCCCATTGCTCAGTCCCAGCTCCTGCCAACCTAACAGTTCGAAAGCACGCCAAAAAGTGCAAGTAGATAAATAGGTACCATTCCGGCGGGAAGGTAAACGGCATTTCCATGCACTGCTCTAGTTTTGGTGTTCCGTTGCCCCAGAAGCGGCTTAGTCATGCTGGCCCTGTGACCTGTAAAAACTGTCTGTGGACAAACGCTTGTTCTCTCGACCTGAAAAGTGAGATGAGCGCCGCAACCCCAGAGTCGTCTGCGACTGGACCTTTACCTTTAGAGCCTGGGGTTATCTTATGAAGCTAAACAGTGGAAGATTCAGGGCAGCAAAATAGGAAGCATCTCTTCACATAGTGCATAGTTAAACTTTGACTGCATGATTTGTTTGCCCTTAGGTGCACAAAAATAGCCTACGTGGCAGCAACTGGATCAGGAACCTCACATAGGAGTAGGGAGATTTGGGCCCCCAGCTGAAGTCTGAGTCTAGATTCACAGGCTGATGACTGCAATCTTGCTCAGGGTGATGGTGGTGGTGGAAGCTTCTATTTGTGTTCGATAACTGAAGTTTATATATTTATAATCCTTACATTAAAAAGGGGGGAAATGATAGAAGTTAAGATTCTACATGTAAAATTTATAATGCATGCATTTAGTAGCTAGCCAGAACATGAGTATGCTGACAAACTCTATTGAGTTTGGTTGACAATGTGTTGTTCTTAAGCACTGTATTCTCTTGGCGATCATTCCAGCCATTTTAAGTAGGAACACTTGGTGTGCTTTATGGGCTGACAGAAGGCTATGAAATCCCAACAAGTCAAAACATTGTAAGACCTAATGAAAGGTCCATATATAATATTTCTCACAGTGTCTGTTTATTTCCTCCCTGCTGTTACATTACTAAAGAATAAATATAAAATAAAGTAAGAAAACATGTTTGTTAGAAGACAAAATAAGCACCCACACCCCAATAAAAAAAACAAACAGAATTTGTGAAAATGTTTAGTTTAACTCTCTGTTTGCCATAAGAAGGCTGCAATCCCATGCACATTTGTTTGGGAGTGAACCCTCTTGAACTCGGGGGAGCTTACGTTTTAGTAGATATGCCTCAGATTGTGCTGTTTGGGAAATAAAGTCTCTGTGCCTTTAACACACCATGATTCCCAGGATTCTATGGGAAGGACCCGTAGCTGTTTAAAGTGGCATGAAACTGCTTTAAAAGCATAGTGCAGATGGATCCTTACATTTGCCCTTTTATGGCATCCAAATTCAGATGCCACACTTTGCCTCATGATAGGCAATTTGCCCAATCACTGTTGAATAAATTGCTGGATTTCTGATGGGAAGCAGCAAAAAGTTGCAGAATAAACCATATAATATAATGTTGATGTTAATAACTGGTCTAAACCACAGAGCCTAGGGCTTGCCGATCAGAAGGTCGGCGGTTCGAATCCCCGCGACGGAGTGAGCTCCCGTTGCTCAGTCCCAGCTCCTGCCCACCTAGCAGTTCGAAAGCATGTCGAAGTGCAAGTAAATAAATAGGAACTGCTCTGATGGGAAGGTAAACGGCGTTTCCGTGTGCTGCTCTGGTTTTTCCAGAAGCGGCTTAGTCATGCTGGCCACATGTCCCGGAAGCTGTATGCCGGCTCCCTCGGTCAGTAAAGCAAGATGAATGCCACAACCCCAGAGTTGTCCGCAACTGGACCTAACGGCCAGGGGTCCCTTTACCTTTACCCTTCCTTACTAACCATTACTTTTGTGCTCTTTTTTGTTAATCACTGCTTCCACCCACTTGCCTGCCAGGCAGAGAGCCAATCAGCAAACAGACTGTGGTATCTACTGTTCTGCCTCTCTACGATCACCGTTGTCTGGGCTGGAGCACGAAATGAGTGAACAAGGAGGCTGCAATGGTTAAGAGAAAGAGCAGGTCCAGGGAGGATTTTGTCCATTTACCCATTGCTAGGCTTTCAGCAGATGCTCCTGTCCTGATGATTTAATGGCCTGTTGTTGTTTCAGTGTTATCTGTTTCTTGTCATAACTTTAGTAGATTGACTATTATGGATATCAAGAAGTCTTCTAAATCAGAGAGCTTTGGATGCTGTGCTTGAGTGCTGCCCATACTCAGGTAAAGAACAGCCCCACTCTTATGAGGCTGAGTGGCCTCTGTAATAAGGTTGCTGTCTAGGATGCTGACATAGGTGTTACCCTGCAGAGCTAGGCAGCTGGTTTTTGGATTTTTCCCTGCTTGCCTATCTAGCAGGCAAAGGTATAGGTAGATCTGACTATTAATAAGAATGGAGATGGAAAATCTACTGCCCTTCAGATGTTATTGGACTCCATCTCCCATCAGCCTCCATCAGAATAGCAAATAATCAGGGATGAGTGGAGTTGTAATTCAACAGTTTATGGAAGGTCACAAGTTCTCCATCCCTGAATTAAAGAGTTAAGGCATGAGTTGGGAACAAGGCATCATAGATTGGTTAAGAATGCCTATTCCCCTGGGCTACGTGTTACAATTTAAGAATTCCCAGCTTCACAGTGACCTTTGCTTCTTGCTGTTATCTGTGTCATTGTTGTTTAATAAAGTTGTCTCCTAATTAACTTCTTATTTAATGCCCATCTCTATTTCACCTCTGCAAATGCCCAGTTTATACTGTAAGCATTTCTTGTTTGAGCAAAACAAGTCCATCATCTATGACAATAGAGAAGATTTTAGCAAAAACAGTTGTCCTATTTCCTTCTGGGGTTTTTTTTATTATTTAAAAAACTGATTTCCCACTGCATACGAAGAAAAGAGATGCTCTTTCATGATTTTGTAGAACCACACAAATAAAGCCTGAAATGCAACTGTGGAGATAACTCAGGAATCAATGGAAGCCCAGCAGCTAATCAATGGGCAGTTTCATCAGTGATTATTTTATGTATGGTCAGCCTTCCACAGGCCTTTGATTTACAATCCTATTGTCAATAAGAAACAACTAGAGTTAGTCTGAAAAGATCTGTGTAGAGCTTACCAAGACAGAGGAGGGGGGAATCCGTGAATGTTATCTTACACATCCATACAAAGGCAGGGGGAACATACAGATTGGCATGAAATATTTGCTGAGCAATATAATGCCTCATCTTTAAAAGGGAGATCAGACTGCCAGGGAAACATGCTTAAGAACAAAGGGCTGTATCCAGTGTTCTGTGTCCACTAGCACAAAGGCACTTGTGCTTGGATGAATTTTAATGTTGTGCGACACAGGAATCCAACACATTAGTTGTGCTGGTGGAAACTCATTGTGCAATTTATTGCACAGCAAAGGTACCAGGAACCTGCTTATGTATCCTCTTGTGAAAAATATCAAGAGAATAAGATGGTAAAATAGAAATAAAAAACTTGGTAGAAGTTTATGCAGCAGAAACATATATCCGTGAGGTCAACTATTGTTAAGTGTGTGTGTGTGTGTGTGTGTTCTAGAAAGTAGGCTTGGGACATGGTATCAGATTCTAGTATACTAACTATTGCAGATATTAATTCTGCACAGCTTGAAGTGACTGGGTGCATAAAAACTGTCTCCTTTTGGAAATAAAACATTGTCCATACCCATTATATTGTTAAAACTGTACTTGAAGTACTTTTTTTCAAAACAGAACAAAAACAGCAAATGATACATCCAAACATTCCATAAGACATATGCCAGGCCAAGGCATAGACTCAGCATCTCACAAAAATAAGAAATAACTCCAGGCAGAGGTCTGTCTCTCCCCACAGCCTGCATTCCAGCCAGAGGCTTCATGCTCCTGGAAAGCTTCATTTACATCCTTACACACATAGAGTCTGAGAACAAAGGACTTCAGCCACCACCCTTCCAAGAAGGTAAATTTGCAATTCAATACCTCTCATGTGATCTAAGGTGAAAACATCATGTCACAGCTACCTGAGAAGAATAACAGTTAATTTTCTACCAGTTAAAGGAGCTCAGTTGCTCTTCTTACTTTTCTAAAGCTTCAGTGGAATCTTCCAGTTGAACCTTTCACCAAAGCATACAGGCATTCCCATTTTAGTGTGAATTAAACCAATTATATTCGACACTAACAGCAGTCAGGGCTATGATATTGGGGCAAAAAATGAGATACCTGAGATCACTGAATGGGAAATGGAAGAACAATCTATAATCACATTTTGCCAAAACTGGAGATACTCTGCTGCTATGTCAGTGGAAGGGTAACTGCATGCAATGAATGTTCAGCTTAGTGGAATGCAGGGCAGGAGAAAGTCAACCACAAAATCCAAAAGCACTGTAAAAACAGCACACATGTATCCCCTGAAAAACCATCGAAGCTTGCCAATCAGCAGCTGTGCTAGTCATGAGATGAACACTCTGAAAATACACAGAGGCAGCCAATGAATTCACCATGATGAATGAACAGATTAGTACAAGGGCACACACCCAGCATCTCCAACAGACACACAAACAGGGAAGGACTGTAGTTCAATGGTAGAGTATCTGCTTTGCATGCAGAAGGTCTCATACAGTCTCCAACTACTCCAGGAAAGGTTTGGAACAGTCTTCACCGAAACCCTTGGAGAACCATTGCAAGTCAGTATGAAAAGCAAGGCTGCTTTTCAGGATGACCTGCCCTGTTCCAACCCACAGGGAATCAACTGCCCCTGTTCCCAAAGCAATTTGGGATGTGTGGCTTAGGGGGTTTAACACTCAACTATCAACATATGGATGGGAGGGGGCACTTGGAGGAGGAGACATTGTATCTCCTCCTCCTCCCACAACCAAGAGCAGGTGAGTTTGATCCAGTGTGGTAGTACTCCTTCATGAGTGGCTTCCTTGCACACAGGGAAGACACTCACAAAGGAGAAGCAACCAGCCAACAAACAAACTCTTTGTTTACCAGCTGCTAAGCAGGGGGATTTGATCCTGTATAGGGCTGCTTCCAGGTGCATGATAGGTAAAATAGGTATGTTTGTCTCTGTGGCAAATAAATTGTTTGTGTTATTATTGTTATTTTGTTGTTGAAAGAACATTGCTACTAGCACTATATCACAACTTCTGTAGCCTACATATAGTATGGGTATTTAAAATGAGAGTCGTAGCGATCCGTAGTTATATGTGTCCTCTTTTTTGCTCTTCAAAATATGGCAACCCTATGATGATTTCATTCAGTATGAGGCAACTTCCTATGTTCTTATAGACCACCTGGCCCACACTTTTCTGGAATCAGAATTGGAACTGAGTTTTAAGCGATAACTTAGAATTCAAGAGGATGTCCTTTATATTGATGTTTAGAATACATATTTGAGCTGTCAAGAGGAATTGATTCATTCAGCCACATTGCCATATGCTTTGTCAAGCTTTGCAAGTGATTATTATGAAGAAAAACATATAATTATGTTATATTGCTGAGGTTAAATGCATGTGCTCTGCATGCTGCCTGCATGGGAAACCCAAGGGATTGAAGGACAAGCTGCTGCCTAAAACCAATCTGAAAAGCATCCAAGCCTATGACAAGTAAACCTGGGTATGAGCAGTGGCTGACTTTGCGCTCTCAAATTTCAGCAGTGCCTATATGACCCTAAAATTTGGTGCCCCACCTCTTGTGCTATGTTCAGCATAGCACTGAGGTTGTGGTGCGCCCAGCGGTGCTGGTGCCAAGTGCAGCCGAACCGGTCACTTAGACTAAGGAACTAGCTTGGTTGGAGAGCTTTCATAAGGTCTGCTGCATCTCCACTGGCTTCATGCTGCAAGGTCAGCTGACAGGATTCAGGCCACTACTGCATCTTAGAGGTGCTTTTGATCTATAGGGCTTAGTCTACTTGTATATGTACTTGAGGAGCCAGAGAACTGATTACACAGGGACAAAGCACTGAAGTCTAGCTGCCAGTTAAGTCCTAGTTCAAGACCCCTCTAGCAGCTGCTGTAGGTTTTGTAGAGGAAGACCAGGATGTAATAAATAAAAAAATAGTCTTTCAAACATAATAAAGCTCTTGTTAGCATCCTGACAAATCCCATACAAAATACAATATGGTCTCCTTTCCTCTTGATTGCCAGGACACATTTGAAAATATGGCAGCCAGATCTCTGGAAGGCTTGCAAACAGAAACAAATGGAAAGGTGATATAATTTATCTATTTCAAAAAAATAATTATCTGTGTTTTTGAAGCCTGTGTATCAAAAATATTCAGGGTCTGACTCAAGGCTTCTCACATTGGAAAGTACCTGTTTCTGATGAAGCATTGTGAGAAAGTTAGGACAGATTGCCTCTAAAATATAGTCTGGCATCTGCCAGATTTCCAAAAAGATGCTGCACAAATGTGGTTAATTGTGGGCAACTCAGTAGGCAATTAGCTGTGCTACTCTGGCTCATGATGTATTTCCAGGATGGCTGTGCTGCTGAACAAGATGTCCACCCCTCTGTTACGATGTTCCATATGTCCCTCCATTTACAGAAACAGTTGGTGACTATTTATATCAATTACTTTTGTCATTAATTCATTTACACTCCTGATTCATGCACATTGTATCTGTCACTGCCACACCTTGAAAGTTGTGCACATATCAGGAATCCCACCCTGACCACCTATTCTTCTATGTTAGACAAGGGCTCTACAGTATTTCTTCCCAAAATTAAGAATGGTATATAAATTTTAATACTAGTAAGTGATGCTGATGGTAGCAATACTGTCACCACCACAGCCAGAGCTATCATTCTGACCTGAATAACCTCATAGTGCCAGATCTGAATTGTGTCAAAAATTCAGAATCTGCATTAACTTGAACATTTTCAGAATTTGGTTTCTGGTATTATTTTTAAATGCAAAGTATCCCTCAAACAATTGCTCAACACAAAAAGGCTTGACGTCTTCTAATTACATCATTTATCCAATAGTATTCAGTAATATATCAAATCCACAATTTCTATTTATTTATGGGGAATTCCGAGTCCAATTCATTCCAACGTATTTAGAGTTTCTAGACAATTTGTCCCACCACAACTGCTCTTCCTTTTGATGAAATGTCAGCTTGATACAAGTACCTAAAGGGCAACTCTCTGAGCACAGTTCTATACTGAAGATATGTGAAGTATAGGACTATGAGACATGGCAAAAACTCTGTTGCATGGATTGCAGGATGGAACATAAGAATCTCTTTTTTATCAGGTCAAAAAATCGGGCCAAGTCTCAAACAAAATAAAGCTGATTTTTTTTTTGGGGGGGGGGGGAATCTGAGCATAGGTGGAGACAATTGCAAATCAACACATATCAGATTGTGTGGCCCAGAGCAATCCAGAGCTGTCAGGGGATAGGCCTTAGGAAGGAGAGACAGATATGGACAAGAAAAAAAGGGAAATCACATAAAGGAGGGACTTACCGTATTTACCTGAATGTAATGCATACATTTTTTGGCCGAATTATGTTGCGAAAATTTGGGTGTGCATTAGATTTTATGGTGCATTTACATTTGCCAGCAAATACTTTTTTAGTTTCAAGGCTTTGAAAATAGAGGTGCACATTAGATTCAATGGTGCATTAGATTTGCATAATACGGTACCAGCAAGGGCAGACTTTGGGAATCTTTCATAATATGGCTCCCGGTGCAAGGCCAAAATTTGGTGCCCCCATATGGATCTTCTTAGTTATAGATCTTCTTAATTTTGCGCCCCCTTGGCCAAGGAACCGCCCTAAATCTGGCACTGATACTAGTTAGCTGCATCTTCATAGGAGAAGGCGGAGTGTGGGTGGCTGGATGCTTTCCCCCCGCCAACCATTTCTTATTCGTACACCTGGAAGCATCACTATACACCTGGAAGCATCACCTGGAAGACCCCTGCTTAGCAGCTGGTAAACAAAGGGCTTGTTTGTTGGCTTCTCCTTTGTGAGTACCTTCCCTGTGTGCAAGGAAGCCACTCATGAAGGAGTACTACCACACTGGATCAAACTCACCTGCTGCCTTCTTCCTTCCCCTTCCCCCCAAAAGAAAGGGGGGCCACCATCAGCCATCTAGCACTGGAGAAAGTGGCTGTAGGGTGTGCAGGGGGCCCTGCCAACATAAACAACTTTGCAGAGCCCACAATCCTCCCGCGTCATGGACTTCCTGCCAGTGGGGGGAGGGGGAGGTGAGGGGAAGAGACTAGATGCTATTCTAGCCTCCTGCTTGCTCAGACAGAGGTTGAGCCCCACTGTGCTCAGTCCTTTCCCCTTTCACAAAGAACTACTTGGTGAAATGGAACAGTGCGCATTGCCAAACCACCAGTGGAACTAAAAAAACAACCCGGGAATTTGGGCACATTTAAAAAATCCATCCAGATAGAAATTTCAAACCTGAAAAAGAGGGCATGTCCGGGGGAAACCAGATGTATGGCAACCCTACATTAGTTAGTACTGGCAGCAGCTCTTCAGTATGTATTTCAGTACCTAAGTATGTCAGAGACTGAAGCTGCAAAGCAGATGCTCATCCACTGAGCTACAGCCCTTCTTTACCCCATTACTTATTTTTAGAGTTTCCCCCACCCTGGAGATTGGTGAGCCAATGGCAATCTGTAACTTGTGGTTGGCAAGCTGTTGACCCAGTGAGTGCCATCTGTGAAAAGGGGCAATGCCATAGTAAGGGGTCGTTAGAAGAGGAATTAAAAATAAAACTGATTATATCGCAACAGCATTATACAAATCGATAGTGTGACCACACTTGTAATATGCATATAATTCTAGTTGCCTCTCTTCAAAAATAGTATTATGGTGCTGGAAACTGTTCAGAAAAGGGCAGCCAAAATGATCATGTAGTTGGAGCAACTCTGTTATGATGAAGGGTTACAACTTTTGGAGTTTCTTAATTTAGAGAAAAGGTGAGTGAAAGGAGACATGATAGGGGTGTTAAAATTATTCATGATGTGGAAAAAGTGGATAGAAAAAAGGCTTCCTCTCCCCCCCTTCCACTCTTATAACACTAGAACTCAGGAACATCCAGTGTAGCTGAATGTTGAAATATTCAGGACAGATGACATAAAGTACTTCTTCGTGTAGGAATCTGCTCCCTTAAAACATAGTACTGACTACCAACTTGGATAACTTTCAAAGAGGATTAGACAAATCCATGGAGGGATGAGGCTGTCTTCGTCTACTAGCCATGATGGCTGTGTTCTTTCTCCATTGCTGGAGAATCACCATTGGGGAAGACTGCTGTTGAGCTCAGATCCCGCTTTAGGGCTTCCTATAGACATCTGGTTGGCCACTGTGAGAAAAGGATGATGGACTAGAAAAGCCGTTGGTATGATTCTAGCAGGTTCTTCTTACATGGTTATGTTCTATATTCATCTTGGCTAGTTATACCTTTTGCAGGCCCAATTAACACCATCTCTTTTCAGAGTCGAATCAAGGCAATTTTCATGAATACTGGTGATTATCTTGCAGCCCATTCATTGTTGAGATGCCAATGGAAGGTGTGCTAATTCAGGATTCCATTTTCTTTCCTTCCACCAATATTATGTGAGATAAATGACCAGGTCAAGCTACTTTTGCTGCTTTGGGAAGAAGGGTGGGATATAAATTTAACAAATGAAATTAAATAAGTGTTCATACATTTGGTCTAGTATTCTGACTAGCTGCAGCTCTTCAGAGTCCCAAGGAGAATTCTTTCTCCATACCTTATTCTTTTAACTAGAGAAGCTGGGGGCGGAACCTGTGGCTTTTTGCATACAAATGCCAAATGTTTCTTGCTAGTGAGTGGGGGAGTCAAATGCATCTTACCCACTTCCCCTAGATTGCAATCATCTCATGGTGAGAGTGAAACAATCCACTGATGGAAAAGAGAAAATGATCACATAAACTGGTCTTGTAGAGAAGAAAATAATTTTAGATAACCTTTATCACAAAAATGGTGGAATTCTAGACATATGTTATATAATAATAAGGCTTCCGTGCAACCTATTCCAGGCTTCTTAGTCACCTATTCTGATTTACTGGGGGAAAATGCCACCATTGACAATGGTACAATGTAATCAGATGATTAATCCGAAGCCTAAAATAAGTCCATGAGACACATATAATTCAATACCAATTTTCCCTACTGAGAGCTTGCCACTAAACTAGAAATTAAGGAAGAAAGATAAGTGGCAGGCCACCTCTCCTATGTTATTTATTCTGAATAATATCACATTCCGCCTGACTCCCCCACATTGAATTGCAAATGCCAAACACTCAACATTTTCATTCTAGGGTCCTTGTAGTAGCAGCTATAGTATGCACACAGAATGTCTCATACATACAAAGTCCTCTGCATTAACTGGCTGTTTGGGATGGGATATAACAACCCCAACTTTCTGAGCCAGAGCCAAATTGAAAAAGGGCATTAGGAACGCCAAAGCTATGTACTGCTGGAGGATCGAAAAACATTTTGAGAGCTCCGACCCTCGTCGAGTATGGCAAGGCCTGCGACAAATTACAGGGCAAAATATTAAAAACGAACTGGCTAGCAGCAGTGCGTACCTGGCTGATCAACTGAATCAATTTTTTAGTCGCTTTGAGGAGGGAACTGGAACTACCGTCATTACAGCATTGGCTACCAGCACATCATCAGAAACTACTACTGATAGACAACCATTTTTATTACAGACCTGTGACGTACAACGTGCCTTTCGGAGCATTAACATTAGGAAGGCAGCTGGACCGGATGGAATCATGGGACGGGTTATTAGGGACTGCGCTGCAGAATTAGCTGGTGTATTTACGGACATTTTTAACCTATCCCTGTTGCAGGGTTCTGTCCCTACCTGCCTGAAGACATCGATTATAGTGCCAGTCCCCAAGCAGTCAGTGGTGGTATCTCTCAATGACTATAGACCAATAGCCCTAACATCTGTCGTTATGAAATGTTTTGAGAGATTGGTGCTAGATCATATTAAGGCTGGTCTTCCATCCACTCTAGACCCGTTCCAGTTTGCATACAGAAGAAACAGATCTACTGATGATGCTATTTCCATCGCTGTCCATACTGTACTGAGTCATCTAGAACGACAGGGAACCTACGCAAGGCTGTTGTTTGTGGACTACAGTTCTGCCTTCAATACAATTCTGCCAGACAGGTTATTTCTTAAAATGACCAATTTGGGTATACATCAGAAGATCTGTCTGTGGGTAAGGAATTTCCTGACTGATAGGCCGCAGACAGTGAGAATGGGACCTTACTATTCTTCTACTCTAGTATTAAGCACAGGAGCCCCTCAGGGATGTGTGCTAAGTCCCTTTCTCTATTCCCTGTACACATTTGATTGCACCCCACTGTATAAGTCCAACACAATCATCAAATTTGCGGATGATACAACAGTGGTGGGGCTCATTAGTGAGAACGATGAGACTGCTTATAGGAAAGAAGTACAGGGGTTAATTCAATGGTGTAAAGAAAACAATCTTATGCTTAACACCAAAAAAACCAAAGAACTCATAATTGACTTTAGGAGAAAGAAAAGTGTATTTTTACCATTGCACATAAATGGCGAGGAGGTGGAGAGGGTTGGTAGTTTTAAATACCTGGGCATTTATATCTCTGAGGACCTCTCATGGACTGCAAATAATAATATGGTTGTGAGGAAGGTGCAGGGGAGGTTGTATTTCCTGAGAATGCTCAGGGGACTGAATCTATCTCAGCACCTACTTCTGTCCTATTATCACAGTACCATCGAGAGTGTCTTAACCTATAGTATATTATCGTGGTATGGGAGCAGCTCTGAAACGGATAAAAAAGCTTTACAGAGAATAATTAAAATTTCCCAGAATGTTATTGGGCTCCAACTACCAACCCTGGATGAGATCTTCACGTCTCGCACTTTGAAGAAGTCACACAATATCCTGAGAGATCCCACCCATCCTGCTCACAACTTCTTTGAACTGTTGCCTTCGGGCAGAAGATATAGGACAATGAAAACACGAACCACACGCCTTCTGAATAGTTTCTATCCAAGAGCTCTGATTGCACTAAATAATTATCTCAGGGCCAGTTGCAAGAAATAGCAAGCAGGGAGTAGGAAGGAATGAGATAGGGTTTAGGTTATGTTATGCCTTTAATAGGTTATGTTATATTCTGGATTATGTTATGTTTTTATAGATTATGTCTGAATAGGATGAGAGTGTTGGAGATACGTGCAAATGTGTATGTGAACCCGGTCTTTGGGTGGGTGTTTGATTTTCGTTGTTGTGTATACTGTGTATATACGGACAATGACAATAAATTTATCAAATCAAATCAAAACTATGGATTCGCAAGCCAAGAAAGAGAGTGAAGACCCCAACCTCACCTCCTTCCATTGTGTATTGGCTTCAATTCCAGTCTCTTTAGACCAGAATTGCCTGTTATGGATGATATTTAACTTTAGTCCTCAGGCCCGTACAGACCTTGTCTGAGGCCTAGTGCATGAGTCTTGTTAGAATAAACTTCTTGGCATGACAGCGTAAGTCTGGCAATACTCTCCTGGCACCCCCAGGCCAGCTTAGCCCTCTGAAGCCTGGGATAAGTGTACCCAACTACACCCCACCTCTTCATGGGCTTGTTGGGCCTACACATAATAGACCCACTGAAATTAGTAGAGATGACTAACTTAGGTTCATGAATTTTAATGAGT
The DNA here is from genome assembly GCF_964188315.1 of Podarcis muralis. Taxonomy (NCBI): domain Eukaryota; kingdom Metazoa; phylum Chordata; class Lepidosauria; order Squamata; family Lacertidae; genus Podarcis; species Podarcis muralis. Next base: position 36,006,814 of record NC_135673.1, on the reverse strand, counting down.
CCACTCTGGATAGGACTTAGTTGAAAAGGACCCTACATGAGGGACACAGAACTCTAGCTTCATGGAAGTCCAGGATTTTGACCTTAAGCCAGAGATCCACATTTTGGATGCTTTGAGAAAGTCTAGTTTAAAGAGGCTAATAGTGACATAGGTATGTAAAAGAGTAAAGGAGGAGCAATGAATGGGCCATGATGGCCCAATACTTGTTCTTGACTTTGATGGAGGGGACCTTAACTTGGAGAATGGCTGCCACTCAGCACTAGAGTATGTGCTTTGGCTATAGGCAAGCCTGAGAATTCGGAGCAAAATAGAAATGGGAATGGAAATTGCTGATGTCTACTTATACCCTGGTGTCTACTTATATTTGGAATAAAAATCAATCCAGAGAATATGATTTGTATGTTGATGTTGTTGTTGTTGATGTTGTTGTTGTTGCTGCTGCTTTCAGTCCATAAATGGTTCAGAATTATGTTTCCTCCTCATTTGCATTGTGTATCCTTTGAATTGAAATGAATGGGGTGGAATAACATAATTAAGATGTAATTAATGTAATTTCATCATAGTGGACAGCAAGATGACTAATGTAGTTTTGACAGAAGGTGACCTACAATGGAATGGAACAGGGCTGCATGTTAAAAATACATGGTAGAACTTTCTTACAGAAAGTCCCATGTTCAATTCTCATCCTCTCCAGTTAGGGTTATGAAATATCTGTGCATGGAAATTGGGAGAGTTGCTACTTGTCGGTGAAGGCAATAATGAGATAGGTAGACTAATGGCCTGACTCAGCATGGGGTAGCTTTTTGTGTTCATGTGTGATTTGCAAAACCATGGTTTAGAAAGCTAGGATCATTATGTCAAAAAAACGTCCATTTTCTTCAGTGCCAGGTATGAATCCACATCGGAAATTATCCTTTGTCGGGTCTGCATTTTCAAATGAATGTTCCTAAGTCACATTTCTTGATACATGGATGAGAATGCAATTATCCTTTGGATTTTTCATTCCTCTGAATTTCATTGTGCAGCTCTTGGCTAAAGGAGGAGGAGGTGAAGGAAGGAAGGAAGGAAGGAAGGAAGGAAGGAAGGAAGGGAGGGACAAAGTGCATAGCACATGTGCATCTCAGGTTAAAATGCATGTTTATTTCTAAAGTTTACCATGACTGCCATTATTCCTGGCCTTTTGTCCTGCTGGCTGGGGCTGATGGGAGATGCCAAGCCTAAGAACATGTGAAGGGGCACATGTTCCTCCATCCTATTTTCAGGAGTGCTCTTTTGCTTCCATTTATACTTTGCTTTTATCTTTGTAAGTGCAGTTCTTCTCCGAGCCAAGCTCTGACACCAGCTTTCCCATCAATTTGGGAACCTGTGTTTATTGTTGAATGTCTAAATTCTAGCCTCAGGCAACTATGCTTATTTCAATGTTCTCTCTTTACATGCTGCTACATTTTGGCATCAAAAATCCCCCCCCCCCCCCAAAGATGGGTTGCACAGCTCAAAACACACTGGGATTCTGATTATTCACTGAAACAATACATTTTATGTGCACCTGATATAATCTCCCTTGGGTCAGGATTTGGAGGCAGTCTCTCCTTTTTGTGACATTATAGGCCTTGAAGCAAGTTCTTGTGTTTAAAAAGGTGTCTGACATGCTGTGGTCCTTCCCTGCCATTACAGGGACGTACACTGCAACTTCATTTTCATCCCTTGTTCTCAGAAATGCATAGAAATGGATTCACCCAGTGGGCATAATACATGTTAAAAGAGAGCAGTCTGGGAGGAGATGTTGCATACCAAAATACACATAGGAAAATGGCAGCAGTGCACTCGCATCCAAATGCTTCCCATGGTACTCTGCTTTCCCAAAGTTGGCATTCATTCTTTGATAAGTCATTAGAAGAGATGACATGTATATCTTGGCACAACTGGAACCCAGGGAGAAGCTGACAGATGTTAGAGTATAAATCAGTTGTGATGAGCAATGCTTAGCCTCTAGAGACATCTTCTGGTCTTCCACTAAAGGTTACTGAACCAGAGATAATACAAAGATGCAGATACAATTATACAGAAGAAAACACAAGGTGCTTTCTATCTCCACTTAGAAAAGCCTAATGTATGAATAATGTTCCATCTGTATGACAGCCAAATGCAAACAGAAATTGATTTTCTATGTACTAAGTTCAGCGTCACTGACTTAAAACAAGCTCCGTGACTTGAGGGACATTGTCAGGGATATGTACAAAATTCATGACATAAGATGGTTCTCTAAATGAGAAACTGGGACAACAGCGTGGACGGGGACAGTTTGGGAGGGGCGGCAAGTTGACATTGCATGAAACTTTTGTAGCATGTAATCCAAACTAATCAGGCACTGAAGGCATTTCAAGGAAGACTAACAAAGTTTCGTCAGATAAAATCTTTTCTAAAGCATTTGAAATGTGTCAATGCTGTTGTACGGCTATGTAGCCTGCTATTAACTTCTCTAGATGCACAAATAAGATGAAAGTAATGGGAAAGGAACAGTCGTCTCATTGCTAACAAGGTTGGGGAGATGGATTTTTCTGCCGGTGGCCTCAGCCATTCCATAGTCCGCTGCCATCTAAATCAAGACAGGAGCAAGGCCCACCTGCATCAGTGCCCGCTAATGTCATTATCAAGATACTAGATGGTGATTCAAATGCCCCTGACAATTGAGCAGAGGAAGGAAACTATAATAGGCCAATGGTAAACCCTCCGTTATCAGTCATAGTATGTCATTGATATATCAAATTTATATATAACATTTTAAATAATAAATTCATATAGCCAAGGAGAAAAACTGTATTGACACCTAAGAGATTATGCTATAATAGTGATATTTGCATTAAAAGATATTGTCCAAATTTTGGTGATCACACACAAACTCTGATTTTTTTTAAAAAAATACATGTTGCCAGAGTTTGTTTTAGATTTCTTTCCCATCCGCTCCCTGAGCACAGTTTTAGCCACCATTATAAACTTACTGCCTAATGAGGACTGGTATCATTGTTGGCATCCATCTGTCCCAAGAGACAATGGAGTGCGCCTCCAGGGGAGAAGTCAAACCATTGCATTAGCAACATGGAAGTAACCTCCCTGGATGCAAGCCTGGGCTGTGTTTCTGGAGGTCCTGGGCTGCCCAGCTGACAAGACCACCACCCTCCGGGTCTCGCTGATGTGGTCCAAAGGAAAGCACAGGAGTATGTTTGGCTGCAGAAGTTGTCATTGTACAGAATGAGTGTACAAGGTTTACTCATTATTATTTTCCCCCCAAGATATTCCAATCTCTCTCTCCCCTCTCCCCACTCCCTGTTTTCTGCCCAGAAATGGCTGCAGCTAAGCAACAAAACACAATCAAGTAAGGAAGTAGGCAATTTCCCACTGTTCAGGTATCTTAATCCATTTTTGTGTATGAAGTTGGGCCATTTTCCCCCTTTGTATTCAGATAACTTAGATTTTGGATAATGATTGTTACAATAGTGGGATCGGTGTGTATTTGTGTATGGTATTTCACTTATATGTGTATCTTCTTACTTCCCATTATAACCACACTATTGTTGGAGAACTCCATTTGCCCCATTTTAAAAACTCAGAGGGGTTCACAACAATTTTAAAACTAAAATAACCATAGGATTAAATTCCATCTCTCTCTCTCTCTCTCTCTCTCTCTCACTCACACACACACACACAAACACACACAATCCTAAGTATGGCAGAGTTTCCCTTCCTGCAGTGATGCTCTACCATTTTGAATACCATTTTGAATTTTAGGTAAAGGTAAAGGTACCCCTGCCCGTACGGGCCAGTCTTGACAGACTCTAGGGTTGTGCGCCCATCTCACTTAAGAGGCCGAGGGCCAGCGCTGTCCGGAGACACTTCCAGGTCACGTGGCCAGCGTGACAAAGCTGCATCTGGCGAGCCAGAGCCGCACACGGAAACGCCGTTTACCTTCCCGCCAGTAAGCGGTCCCTATTTATCTACTTGCACCCGGAGGTGCTTTCGAGCTGCTAGGTTGGCAGGCGCTGGGACCGAGCAACGGGAGCGCACCCCACCGCGGGGATTCGAACCGCCGACCTTTCGATCGGCAAGCCCTAGGCGCTGAGGCTTTTACCCACAGCGCCACCCGCGTCCCTATATTTTGAATTTTATCCATGCATCAATTCAGTGCATACCACAAACTCTTTGGAAACTCACATCTTTTTTACTCCAAGGCAAAGGCAGCCCTCCAGATAACTAATATGTAAGAGTAACTCTCTCTCTTTTTTGTAGGAAGATAAATAAATTGTCAAGTAGGAACCTTTAACTTCATAGCTTTTATTTATTCCATTTCTCTCTCTCTCTATCCCATCAGAAATGGGCCACATTTTTTACTAGGAGTTGGGAGCACCTTTTCTCTCCAATCTTCTAAAGATTTTTAAATATAGATTTATTCAAGTGGGGCTGCAGCAGCTTGGTAGATGGAGACTAATAAACACCAGCACAGTGTGAGACTGATTTTATGCACAGCAACTTGGCAGCCTCAGAGCATTTGCTGTAGAATATGGATATGCTAATGCACCTCCCTTGTGAGAAAACTCCATTGCCTGAGAAGAGTCAAAATTTCTGGGTAGTACACACAGAGGCATCTCCCACAGAATCTGCTTTCTAGAATCAAATCATTATCATCACTGTCATAATTAATAATAATAATCTGACTATTATGGACAATTTGGAAACCAATTGGCAGCCTAGTCACAAAGCCCAAATGGGGATGGGGGTATATTTGGATATGGTAAGAGCGATAAACTTTGAAAAGGTGTTGTTTAGAAGACTCACAAACTAATGGGGTGTCTGTAGTTCATTTATAACATAAATGCATCAGCGTGTGGAATATTCAGAAGCAAAATATTCTGAAGGCAGTTTGGTAAAGGAACTTCCTGAGCCCTAAAATGATGAATGGTGGCTCTACTTTAAATGGTTCCTTTATCTCAAGATGCCGGGTGGCTTCAGGGCAGAGGGTTCTTTTGGTGGTGCATTTTTGTTTATTCTACCATGCCTTTCAACATATTTTAACACAAGGATGAGGGACCTGTAACTAGGGATGCTGGAGAATTCTGGCAAAAATGGAAAAGGAATCAGAAAGCTACAGCTTATATGTGGACAGAAAAGGAAACCAGTCAAGCATACACAACTGGTATCTGTTCACATTGTTGTATTTAAGTTCACAAAAGATGCCTAATTACTGATTTTTTTTTTAAAAAAAGTCATTTTGACATTTCTTTTACATTGAAATGAATATGTTTTGCAAATAGTTACATTAGTTATGCAACTGGCACAACATACATTAAATAGCAAACAGCAAGACAAGTAATGCAGTATTTTGTGCAAACCAAACTTCAGTGGACTGTAAATAGCACTGGTTGTGACAAATAAAGGTCAGAACAGAAATTGCTGTTGTCTTACATCCCTGCCTGTGACTGATCAGATGTTTGTGAACTTCAGCTTTCATAATCCTTGGCCTTTGGCCATGGTGAATAGGGCAGTGATGGGAGTTGAGGTTGAACAATATTGGGAGGGTCAAAAGTTCCTCACACCAACTTTAACATAATTTAAAGATTAATGATATTTATCTCTGCTTTTACAGCACTTGTTCTTACTCCTTAAGAAGATATTTTAGCTCTCTGTTATAACTATATGCTCTCTAGGTGATTGTGTTTGGCATTTTGATTTACATTCTATCCTGGTTTAATGTGAAGTGTGCTGCTGCACACTGCTGAAAAGTTCTTGCTCTCTACAGTACTTTCTTCTGTTGTGCCACTGAGTTGGGCTTGTTGTGACATCTGAGCACAGGCTCATGTTTCTCGTCAAAGAAATGAGCAGTAACCATGGTTTGTTCTTAGGCTACTGCTTATGGTTTCTCTGGGGAAACAAACAAAGAGCCTGGGTTTTGATGTCATGATAACCCAGACTCTAGCTTGCTTCTTGGTGATACACCAGCAGCAGGAATGGAGGAGTGGAGTTGCAACTTATGAGCAACCTGAATGAGTTCATTCACATTGACACACTGCTTGTATTTAACCGTAGTTTAATGTAGCGTGTGAATTCAGACACTGAGAACTGCTTTAAAATAGATAGCTTTTATAACACTGAAGATCTTGTGCATGAAAAAGCAGTCCAAAACATTTTTATTTAAAAAACCTAAAAAAACAAAGACGCTTAACATTTTGCATTAGGGCCAAATGAAGCTTTATGGGGTGGGAGTTCCCTAAAGCTTGACACTATCAATGTATATTGGCCTTGAGAACGACAGCTCCTGGTAATCATCGCCAAGCAAGTCTTGAAGAAAAACATGGTGGATTTCAAAAAAACATTTGCTTAAAATCCAGGGTGGCTGTCTACCAGCTCCATCTGGTACGCCAACTGAGAGGCTACTTGCCTGTGCACTGTGTTGCCAGAGTGGTACATGTGCTGGTTATCTCCCACTTGGAATACTGCAATGAGCTCTATGTGGGGCTACATATGAAGGTGATTCAGAAACTGCAATTAATCCAGAATCCAGCTAGACTGGTGACTGGGAGTGGCCGCCGGGACCACATAACACTGGTTCTGAGAGATCTGCATTGGCTCCAAGTATGTTTCCGAGCACAATTCAAAGTGTTGGTGCTGACCTTTAAAGCCCTAAACAGACTCATTCCTGTATAACTGGATGGGCGTCTCCACCCCCATTGTTCAGCCCGGACACTGAAGGCCTCTTCTGAGAGCCTTCTGGTGGTTCCCACACTGTGAGAGTGGAGCTACAGGGAACCTGTAGTGGCACCCACCCTGTGAAATGCCCTCGCATCAGATGTTAAAGAGATAAGTAATTATATAACATTCAGGAAACATCTGAAGACAGTCCTGTATAGGGAAGCTTTTTATGGTTTAAGGTTTTACTATGATTTTATATATGCTGGAAGCCACCCAGAGTGGCTGGGACAACCCAGTCTGATAGGTGGGCTACAAATAATAATAAAAATATTATCATTATCATTGTCATTATCATTATTATTATGTCTCAGCACTGCATGGCTGTAACAAGAGAGGAAGGGAACAAACTTCCTCTAGCATGCTAAACCATAATGAGTACAAAGCTTAGGATTGGTTTGGAAAAATATGGGGATGGGGAGAAGAGCTTGTACCATTCCTGAATTAATCCAAGGCAAGGTCACCCATCTCTGCTGAGAAACAAAGCAATATATATCTACCAAATACCAAAAAAAAGTAAACAGTCTCTCTCTCACACACACACACACTCACACACTCACACAAACACACTCTCTCTCACACACACACACAAACAGAGAGAGAGAGAGAGACTTTTACGGTAATTAAAACATAGAGGCCAAACAAGCACATATATTTTTAATTAGTGCAAAGGGAGGACACATTTTCATGTTGTTTCAAGCAGCAGATTTGAGTAATTGATCCTCGCTCTTTGAAATTCAGTTGCTCATTTGATAGAATACAACTGTTAGATGATAATGTTTGTGCTGTGGCTTTTCCCTGAACTGTTAATTACTGAAGCAGATTGTTCACATTTAATAAGTAACGTCTAATTGGTGGCAAGTTGCTGAAAGAGTTCAATGCAAAATAAAGTAAAATAAAACAAAGTGACAGAGATTTCATGAATGGTTCAGTTTAAATTTTGTATACCGTATATATTTTTTCTGCTTTATTGTTGATGTCCGTCTGTCTCAAGAGACAATGGAAGAGAGTGCCACTACGGGTAAAGTCAAACCATTGGATAGTTACAGCACCTGCTGCAGCTGTAGAAACCAATATGGGCGAAACATGTTTTCTTGCAGGTATGGCAGATGAAGACATCCAGTTTCACTGTTACAGGTGCACCATGGTGTTTCTTCTCTATGTGCTCCTCCCAGCAGTCATTCCTCCTCATGTCACTTCACAACATGAGTGTCTGACTCCAGGCACCACGGTCAGCTGCAAGGGATTCCTACATGGATGGGTAGGAATCCACACACCACACAAGCCCAACCTGCAGCTACAAAAATTTGAAGGGAATTTTAAAGCACCCAGAAGGGAAAAATAGAAGCTTCTTCCGACAGGGGAGGAAAGCTTTCCAGAAACTGATGGAGAAGAGCTGGTGGGGCACAAGTGCTGGAAAAGAACAGGTCTTATTGCAGCACTAGAACATAAGAAGAGGCTGCTGGTTCGGGCTAATGGCCCATCTAGTTCAGCATCCTTTTCTTACAGTGGCCACCCATATTCCTATTAGGAAGTCAGCTAGCAGAATTTGAGCACAAGAGTTAGGTTTAATGAGTCATCTAGAGGGTGAGTCAGAGTGAGTCAGCTAGCTGAATGAGCCTGCACTTTTCAGCATTTTTCAACACTTTCTACACATCATAATAATAATAATAATAATAATAATAATAATAATAATAATTTATTATTTGTACCCCGCCCATCTGGCTGGGTTTCCCCAGCCACTCTGGGCGGCTTCCATAGAAACCAAAAAACACTAAAATATCATACATTAAAAACTTCCCTGAACAGGGCTGCCTTAAGATGTCTTCTGAATGTCAGGTAGTTGTGTATTGTTTTGACATCTGATGGGAGGGCGTTCCACAGGGCGGGCGCCACTACCGAGAAGGCCCTCTGCCTGGTTCCCTGTAGCTTTGCTTCTCGCAATGAGGGAACCGCCAGAAGGCCCTCGGCACTGGACCTCAGCGTCCGGGCAGAACGATGGGGGTGGAGACGCTCCTTCAGGTATACTGGGCCGAGGCCGTTTAGGGCTTTAAAGGTCAACACCAGGACTTTGAATTGTGCTCGGAAACGTACTGGGAGCCAATGTAGGTCTTTCAAGACCGGTGTTATGTGGTCTCGGCGGCCGCCCCCAGTCACCAGTCTAGCTGCCGCATTCTGGATTAGCTGTAGTTTCCGAGTCACCTTCAAAGGTAGCCCCACGTAGAGCGCATTTTACTGCTTCTGCTCTCACAGACCTTTGTCACATGACAGCTCTAGCCCAGCAAGAGAAGGAGGAGGAGGAGCACCGTTGCCTCCACTGCAGTCACCCCACACTCCACTCCCTGGGCATTGGCTGGGAGAAGGACGGAGCTCCAGTCCGTGCTGCTACTGTGGAGACAGCTGGCATGTCAGTCCATCTGTCTGTCAGTTGGGGCAAAACAAAATGTTTAGGATGTGCATACCCTTGTGTCCCCCCCTCAAAAAAAAAGTACTGGAAGCAAGCCCCACTTCTGGGTAAATTTTCTTAACTGTGCAGCCTATTGGCACAATCTAATTTCTTGCCATCTTGTATGCAGGATTCCACTGCTGCTAACTCTTTTCCTATTGCCTCCCTGCTTCCACATGGATAAGGGCAACTGTGCAAGGCACACATATGCACATTTTTATATGCAAGGGATTTTGCACATTTAGGCCCTTTTAGAGAGCCAGTGTAGTGGCTAAAATTATGGGCTTGGGGATACTTGGGTTCCCAGCCTCAAAACTTGCTGGGTACCCTTGGGCAGAAGAACATGAGTCTGCTGGATCAGGCCAGTGTCCTATCTAGACCAGCATCCTCTGGCAGGGCCTGAGCACAAGAACACCCTTCCCTCCTGTGGTTTCCAACAAATGGTATTCAGAAGCATTGCTGTCTCTGCCGGTGGATGAAGGACATGGCAATAATAGTTAGTAGCCATTGATAACCTTATCTATGAATTTGTGCAATCTTCTTTTAAACCATCTGGATTGTTTAGCAACCTGCCTTACCTCACAGGTTTGTTAAGATAAGGGAACGCATACACTGCTATGAGCTCCTTTGAGTAAAGGTGGGATAACTAAATAACATTAACAAAAAATAATGCGAGGATCGCAGTGAAATAAACTTCAAGCATTCCCACAGAACGTTAATATTCTCCATACTTTCTTTGTTTCCTCAGACTTTCCCATTAATGCTGAGTTTGTACTAAATTCAACATTTCTTTGCAGCAACAAGGTGAAAGAAAGAGAACACTATGGGATTAGTTTTTCTGCATGAGAGCTCAACCTGAAATCACCCTGTTTCCTTTTCTCTCTCTCTTTGCTCGAACATCTGTGTAGCATAATTATAATTAAGCATGTTTTGAATATTAATTGTTCTAATGTCATTGATATAGAGGCCTAGGATACAATGAGTCGTTGCTTTTCCAAAGTACTGTTTTATTTATGGATTTTGCCAGATGTTCTAATCATTTCACTTAGATTTTTCCACCAGGAAAACAGTTGCTGAGACTTGTGAAACTCTTCCCTTCACCAACTGTCAAGGAAATAATGCTGTCCCCAAACAGTAGGTGAAATCTCCAAGAACGCCCCCTCTTCTTCTTCTTTTCCAGTCTTGAAGTATCTGAAACATTTGCATTGCTGTTGACTGAGAAGGGATTTTGCTGAGAATTATGCAATTACTGTAATTATCAGTAACTATGTGCCTTTAGTTTAGTATTCGTTATAGAGGAAAAATACTGGAGAGCTGACTCATTTCCCCCCATTACATATTGCTGCACCTTCTGAGAGGATTCCAGTTGTAAATAGAATGTTGTTTCCTGTTCTTAGTGTGGGGGCATGTTAACGTCCACTCCTTCCCTTGAGAAAGATGGGAGGGAGTTGGAATGAGGGATTCACATGAGCTTTCAGTGCCAAGCAGAATAGGGTGCAATCCTGCTTCTATAAGCCAAATCCTCCCTAAGCCCTTATTCTACTTGGCAGTTCTCTGCCTTCTTAATGCAGTATGGACTTTAGCTAGTTGCCTGTTAAAGAGGTTGAGTAGGAACTTTTAGGATAAAATGGGCCTTAGGATCATTTCCCCCCTCTACTTCACAGTAATAATTCATCCCTGATTGTAACTCATATGCCATAGAAAAATAATGACTGGGGCTGGTGAAGGGAGGTGGACTCCAAGATCTTCAGGGTCACAAGTTTCCCACTCTTGGACAACACTCACTATCAGCAACTCTCCAATGTAGGGGTTTCCACCTCTGAGACCTACTTGAAGATGCCAAGGATTGATCCTGTAACCTTCTGCATGCAAAGCATATGATCAACCACTGAGCTGCTATAATCCTTCTCCCTAACAAGTGATGATATATTGATTTAGTCATTCTATTGTTGGAGAAATAGCATAGGGAATCATCAAGCCCTTTAGAGAATAATCTCTATAATTATTGTTATTGTTATTATTGTTATTATTTGTACCCCACCCATCTGGCTGGGTTTCCCCAGCCACTCTAGGCCTGAGTGAAGAACTACAGGGTGCCATAGGTATGCACTGGGACAAATTATCCTTGTAGCGAAGTCTCTATGTACCCCAGTAACTGTCCTGGTGGCCAACTAGGAATGGAGGACCATACATTTCTTCACAACATTTTGAAAACTTTTCTTGAATTTGGAGCAGCAAACATTTCACTGAAAAACACTCATATACACATTGTAAAAAAATAAAAATTGTAACATTATCTTTTAAACTATCTCAGATGTTAAATCAAAGGGTGGTATAAATCCCACTAAATGCATTTTAGATCAGCAACTAAAGATGAAGTTAATGTCATCTATTATCAAAGGTTGGGGAAATAACAGAAGTAGAGACTCTACTGCATCTACTCCATCTCCAAGTGCTTCATGGAAGCAGAAAAATAATTTAGTGTCTTCATCTGGAAAAAGACTAAGGAGCATAAACAATACTGAAATAGCATAAAGCATAACTAATAGAGATGTTCTGCCCTAAACTCATTGCAGTGTCTGACAGGGTAGAGGGCATAAAATAGAAATATATCTGAGAAGGAGAAATAATTCTCATTTGGACACACATAGTTAGAGAGAGGGATCTGCAAGACAGGACAGAGCCCAAAAGTTAAAGCATGCAATTTTGAATAATTGAATACTAAAATCTGTTTACTGTGTAATTTAGAACATCAAGTGCTAAAATCTATTTACAGTCAACAAGTGGAAGCAGATTGCTTCTCCCAACCCATCCCCACTGGTCTGAATTTGGATTCTTCAAAGACTCTGGTCAAATTATTTTCAGCCTTAGTCAGCTCTATCAGCAGGTCTCCAATGTTTCAGGCAAAGGTTTTTTCTCTTCACCAGCTGCCTTTCAACTCATGATACCAGTAACTGAAATGGGGATCTGTATGCAAAGCAGAAATTCAGTTTGGTTTGTGTATTAATCAAAGCTGTCAATTTCCCCCCCTTTTTTAAGGGAAATTCCCTTATTCCGAATAGGATTCATCGCAAGAAAAGGGGAAAGTTGGCAGCTATGGTATTAATGAAAACAGTAGTGGGCAGTATGGAGGTGCTGGTGGGGCTCTCCTGGCTAGGAAAGAAACAAAGTCCTACTCCTGAGAACTGCTGAATGCAAACCTGCCTAATTTGTGCTTCTTGAAGCAACACACAAACAGAAATGCAGCTGTCCTTTGAAATCTACACCACTGAGTTTTGTACCATAACCCCCCCCCCAAAAAAAAGGTCTATTTTTAAATTCAAAAAATTGATAATTTTAGAGGGAACTGATTGCATAAACATGTAGAATGGACAAAATGTGCAGCAAATATTGATTAATTCTTGTGAGGACGTAAAACACACACACACACACACAAATCCCCATATGAGGCACAAAAGCAGGAAACTGAATTTGAGACTGGAGGAGTGAGAAACTGAAGGTAACCACCACTTTCTTGCTTGTTTACTTGCTTATCTCTATCTCTGCACTGTCCAACAACAAGCAATCTTGAGGTGGATTACATACATACAACAAATAAAGCCTCACAAAGCCAACAATTAAATCCACCTTAAGTAATAGTCAAGACCAAAAACAGTACTGAAATGGAAGATGAGATCTGGATGTCCTCTATTTCCAAAGTTGTCTGAACAAAAATATGTGTCTTGGCCTGCTGTCAGAAACCTTGAGAAGGGAGGGGATTCCACAAACTAGAACTGACAGTTTCCTTCATTCCTAAAACAATAGGAATTTATCTTGCAGGACTGTGTGTTTGTGCATCTGGATTCATGTTCTCCATGGACATAGTAGTATTATCAACCAGATTAATTCATTTCCAGAACACGACATCTTATCTCTCATGATGCAGTATAGAACTCACTCCCAATCCGTTGTCCTCTTTTGTACAGAGGCCCTTTGATGGCATCATCTCTAGGAGAGGATGTGGGTGAGGGGAATAAGGTAAAAGGTAAAGGTACCCTTGCCCATACGGGCCAGTCTTGCCAGGCTCTAGGGTTGTGCGCTCATCTCACTCTATAGGCCGGGAGCCAGCGCTGTCCGAAGACACTTCCGGGTCACGTGGCCAGCGTGACAAGCTGCATCTGGCGAGCCAGTGCAGCACACGGAACGCCATTTACCTTTCCGCCGGTAAGCGGTCCCTATTTATCTACTTGCACCCGAAGGTGCTTTTGAACTGCTAGGTTGGCAGGCGCTGGGACCGAACGACGGGAGCGCACCCCGCCGCGGGGATTCGAACCGCCGACCTTTCGATCGGCAAGTCCTAGGCACTGAGGCTTTAACCCACAGCGCCACCCGCATCCCGAGGGGAATAAAGGTGTGCCTATATACAGGATGATATCTTGACAGCTAGCTCCTTTGGCAACACATCACTTGTACTTGGCCATCTCTTTAGTCCTATCCTCCCTATGGTGGTGATGGGGACAGAGCTGGTGGCGAGTTATCTCAATTGTCCCTGCTTTCTCTGCTCATTTACACTTGATGACAGCACCTGCAAAGTCCGTATGTTCCATGGCAGTGAAACAACAGCAAACATATTATGGGTGGAAAGATTTGTTTCACATCCAATTAAAGCATGGGCAATGTCTGATCAAAGGTTCAAAGATGCTGACTGTTCTAAGCATAGGGGTGTGTGTGTTTTTTCCTCCGCAGAACAAGCATAGTTAATAGTGAAGATTCCCCACAGGGTTTCTCTTGCTCTTTCCTGACCAGCTAATTTTGATTTGGCTGGTAATTCATGAGCAGCTGGAAATAAGCCAGCTCCTACTTTTACTTCTCCATCTTGTTACTAGAAGCTTTTAATTAAAATTAGAGGAATTGGCAGAATTCCTTTCCAGCACAGAAATAGTGATGTCCTTTTGAAAGTTTATGAAGCTAGGAAGAATGGGTATGTGTGTACAACAACAACAACCCTAACTCAGCCATTTTTTCTTCCTGTGTTTTGGCTGCTTGGGAGCCAGGCAAAAGCTAGATTCTTGGCAGGTCTACATATTTGTTTTAAAAAGATGTGCATGTATTCTCCCTTTTTTACCAGAATCTTCAGGGCAGGTGATAACATCATTCCTTCCAACAGCAAACTCAGGTGGCAGAGTGCCAATCAATTTGGAAAGGAAACAGGACCACACAAAATAAGGGAATGGATTCTGCATGTTTAGTGAACTCACTAGATATGCTGTCACATATACAAGTTTATACATTAAACAAAAATAAATATGTTTGTTTACATAAGTGGACAAGAATTTGTGAGCTTAAGGAATGCTTATTGCAAGTGTAGAGCAGGGTGAGGAACTTCTGAACCACGGGTCACATTAGGCCCAACATAGTTCCCAGTTTGGCCCATGAGGCTGCTTCTCCATGTCCACCTAATCCACACCTGACATGTGTGACATCATGTATGAGACAGGTAATAATGTGGCTCAAGGAACAATCAGGAGCTTGAATGGACTAGTTGACAGAGCTCCAGTAGGATCAGCTGCACCAGGAAAACAGCCTTTAGGGCCAGACCCTGGACTCCCACAGTCACCTTCCCCTGAGCCCTAAAAACCAGATGCCACTCACCACATGTCACCAGACAGGGGATGAAGGGAACACACCACAAGAGAAGCCATGGAATGGAGGAGGAGTGCCTGTCCTCAGACCAGAGGTTTTGCCCTTTAAAGGAGTAGAGTTCTGTCTGGAGACAGAGGCTTAAAAAGCCTTAGTCTGCTCCCCAGTCTTCATCTGAGCTATCCATGTGCCAGCAACTTGAGCCTGCAATGACTCTGACATGGTGCAGGCAGGCAGTTTGGAGCACCACAATGACTCTCCAGTGTGTTCATACCATGGCAGCCTCCCCATCACATTCACTGCCCAGTATGCTGTAGGTTTTGGAGGCTAGGTAAGCACCATCACCCTTCCCCACTGGCTGCTCCCAACAGGGATGTTTCAGAGAGAAGGGAACACAACATATTTTCCACCTTTTCACTATCTAGAACTGTGATGTTCATCCCTAACTAGCCAGCTCTAAAGTGCCTAGGATTGAGGCTTGCAGCCCTCTAATAGTATACAGCACAGCAGACACATTTTCAATTTCCTTTCCAGATTTCCAGATTTACTACACCGGGGAGCACACAGCCCTCTATTGTAATACTTATGAAAATCATTCCCCTTCAGCAAAAATGAAGGGTGAGGAGTCAACTGCTGCACCAAAGATAATAGCATGTGCATTTAGGAGCCACAGGAAGTTGCCTTATATGAAGTCAGACTGTAGATCTACCTAGCTAAATCTATGCTCTAATAGTCTTACCTGACCTTCAAATGCTTTGAATAGACTATATCTCTAATCAGCCTGGATGGTGTTAATGAGAACTGTAGCCCAGTGCATATTGACACCAGGCTGAGGAAGGCTGGTCTGCCCAACTGGTAACAGTTTGGACAAGACTCCTGTAGATGCAAGGGATTCAACCCAGAACCTGATGTATGCAAATTGTGTGCTCTGCTGCCTGTTGCCATGTCTTACCACAAATTGCCAGAGCCAATCTCTTGCAGGAGATATCGCCTTTCAAACGCCCAGCCACCAATCTCGAGCAAGTAAGAAAGATTTAGCAGGGGGCATTTCTGACAATGGAGGCCAATTGATACATTTTCCTTACTTCTGAAAGCTGGAACTGTACCCCAAATGGCGGTGTCACAACCTTTTTATTCTCCAGCTAATGCAAATTCACCCCACCCACCCCCACCCTGCACGCAAAATGACTTGGTTTTTACAAGCCTCATATTAGTATGGCATACTTCTGTATCAATTTGAAATGCATCCACAGATCTGGGTTGCTATTTTGTATTCTCAGAGGAAGCAACTCACTGATGTTCCTCATCTGCATTACAAGGCCTCTTAAGCTGGTAGGATCTCCAAGGGAATTCATAGACAAAAATACTCCCCCTCTAATAATGAGGCACAAATGCTTAGATGTGGCATGGCCAGCAGAAACACAATAAGATATAAACCATCCAATTCCCAGTTGGTTTAATGTCCCTCTTTTTTTGTTTGTTTTTTACTTTCTGTTGAAAGGATGTCGAATTTTATGACTGCAGTTCATATTATCAGAACTGGCCTAACTATGGCGCAATTCCAGCACAACTGTTTACAAGTGGTGCCACTGAATTTTTCCTAAAGTAAAATTTTGAGGGAAATTTAGAAGCTCATGCTTGGGGAAGGCATCCAGACTTTTTTGAAGAAAGAAGACTGTGGGCCACCACTCAGGGCCAAGTTCTGGGAGTTATGCCCCCTCCCCTTTTTATGGCTTTAGACACAGTACAGGGCATAGCCCAGTATTTATTTAAAGTAACCATCAATTGCAGCAGCAAATTAGTAACTTCGACAAAAACACAAAGATCTCCCAAGTTCAAAACTTCTCACATCTTACCTGGGTCTTGATGTCCCAATGAATGTCTATGTCCTTTAGCATTGCTCACGGTCCCTTGGGATTCTTTAGCCAATGTACAATCTGAAAACGTAGCAATACTGTTCCAGCAAATGGTATCAGCAAGCTCCGATAATTTCTCTAAAGTTGGGGGGAGCAACCAACAGGTGGCAGCAAAAAGGTTCATGCAGTTCATTTTTATACAATACGTATATACAACTTTAGCCAATAAGAACAGCAGACAAGGATCCCAGCTATCAAAAGCCACCCATGGGTGACTCTAGACATTAAGAAAAGCAAGTTCCAACCTGCTGAGTAATTCGACTTGGTCACATCCGCACCATACATTTACAGGACCTTTATACCATTTTGACAGTCATGGCTTCCCATAAAGTACAGTGGTACCTCAGGTTATGAACTTAATTCGTTCCAGAGGTCCGTTCTTAACTCAAAACTGTTCTTAACCTAAGTTGTGCTCTGGCTAATGGGGCCTCCCGCTGCTGCCGCACCGCCAGCGTGCGATTTCCGTTCTCATCCTG
The DNA here is from genome assembly GCF_964188315.1 of Podarcis muralis. Lineage (NCBI taxonomy): Eukaryota > Metazoa > Chordata > Lepidosauria > Squamata > Lacertidae > Podarcis > Podarcis muralis. The sequence goes on along the minus strand of NC_135673.1, from coordinate 35,989,619 downwards.
GAGCAAAGTTCTCAACCCGAGGTACTACTTCCGGGTTAGCGGGGTTTGTAACTCGAAGTGTTTGTAACCTGAAGTGTTTGTAACTCAAGCTACCACTGTAATCTGAAAACCACAGTTTGCTAAGGGTGCTGGGAACTGTAGCTCTGTGAGGCAACAACTCTCAGAGCCGTGAAATGTGGTTATTTTTTTTTTTTATTATTCTGGACAGATGATGAAACACCAGCAGTTTCTGCTTCCACTTCCATTGGAATTATTTGACATCTCCACCCCCTCATGCTCCGAGTATACTTCTCTTGTTAGCTAGGTTTTGCTTGTTTGCTTGCTTAAATGCTTTAAAAATCTGAGACAACAGAACCACTCAGGACTTTAGAAAGGTCCTGATCAACTTCAGATCCCTTGTTAATACTGCAATCTGAGTTGGGAATATGAACTCCTCACTTGAATCATTCCTCTTTGCCTTGTAATTTGGCAACTACTCAGAGCCAATGGTACCCCTAGTAGTTTTCAAAGGGTTCAACTTTTGCTTCTGCTGCAGAAGACTTGCCTTGTATCACTTGCCTTGTATCACAGCAGCTGAAGGAGGTATACAGACTGATTGTCCAAATGGCCTGATTAACAAATAAAACAACAACAAAAATGCCCTTTACAAGGCAGAGGGGAAATATTGCTCAAGAGGGGAAAAATAGTTTTAATGAAGATAATGAAGACTGTTAAAGTCAAAGAGCTGGGAGGGGGAAATGAGCCAAGCTGGGAGACACAATCTAAGGCATGTGAACAAAAGTCCTTCAAGAATAAATCACAAATACAAAGTGATAAATACCTGTGATAGTAGGACTGACAGCCTGATAGTGCATACATCACAGTAATCCAAAATGAAAACAGTATCATTCAATCTTCTAGCGTCTAACAGGCCCCAAGCTATTATTAGGTGATTTGAAATCGCTCTACAAGTTACTTTTTGGACAGAGTTTCTCTGGTCCACCCCCACCCTCCTCCAATCTCTGTTCTATAGAAATAAAAAAGGCATTAAATCCTGTAACTCAGTTATCAGGCGCTCAGCTTGGAAGCACAGAGGGATTTCGGCAGGGTTTGGAGCTATAAAGCATGTGGCAGTACATGCTGGGTTCTCCTGAACCAACTGACCTCCCAGTATCAGAAAGGATTCTAGTCCATGGCATTTATCTCATGGATGTGTGACCTCTACCTTAACCAGTGCTGCTTTTTTAAAAAGGAAAAAATAGGTGCTGTAACTCACCATGAACACCTCCCTTGTCCTCTTATAATGGCAATGGCGCCCACCTGAGAGGTGCCGGAACTGAGTTCCAGTGAACTCAGCCCTGCTCTTAAGAAATTACACTCATTGTGCCAGCTGACCTTAATAAACCTTTGGTGGGTTGAATTACCCCCATCTTGTTGTCTTCTCTCAAAGTTCCTTGTACAGTGGTGCCCCGCAAGACGAATGCCTTGCAAGACGAAAAACGCGCAAGACGAAAGAGCTTTCCGTTTTTTGAGTCGTTCCGCAAGACGAATTTCCCTATGGGCTTGCTTCGCAAGACGAAACGTCTTGGGAGTTCTTGCGAGTTTGTTTCCTTTTTCTTAAAGCCACTAAGCCGTTAATAGCCGCTAAGCCGTTAATAGCCGTGCTTCACAAGACGAAAAAACCGCAAGACGAAGAGACTCGCGGAACGGATTAATTTCGTCTTGCGAGGCACCACTGTATGTTTTCCCTGGCAAACAACTCCATAATACAGTTCAAATTTCACTGTAGAGCAATTTCTCATGACAATTTAAGGATATGTGTCCCTCTTGCCTGAAAAACAACTTACCACACTTTTCCGTGTATACGACTAGGTATTTTGCCTAAAAAAATCATGCTAAAAAGTGGGAGTTGTATTATACATGGGTAGTGCATAAGGTGGACATTTGAATGGTTGCTGCCATGGCTGTCAGCGGCTATTATGCATGTTATTGGTTGCTGCGTCGATGGGTGTTGTTGATTGGCGGATGCTACAGCAATTGGGTGGACGGTGTGCAGCTTCTGCCTTTGAGGGGACAGACGAGAGGCTGATTTTGTGGCACGTGCAGGTTAGTGATCTTTGGCATTCCCCCATAAAAAAAGCTCAACAACTTGGGGCAATCCTCCCCCCAAAAAGCTCAACAACTTTGTGCCATTTCCCCCCATTTTCTTAAATCTTAGTCCCCCAAAATAGGGGGCATCTTATACATGGGGGCATCTTATACACAGAAAAGTATGGTAGCTAATGAGCTGACTTGATAGAAACTCAGAGACACACTGTACAGAAATAAAATGACAATGTCCCAAACTCCAACTGCATTAGGAAGCTATGGATCCAAAAGGTTTGCTTCAGAACCTGGAACCCCTCTCCAAAATTCCTCAGGCATCCTTGCTTTATTAATTAGCAGATTATCTCCTTTTGCTTCTTTTTCAAATAGGTAAAATGCAAAACCTATATTACAATCTAATATATGTATTGGATATCTTGATACAATAATGAAGATTGATGTATTATGTACAGGTACAGAGAACAACAACAACAACAACAAATTTTATTTATATCCCACCCTCTACGGCCAAAGCCAGGCTCAGAGTGACTAACATCATACAAGTACAGTGGTACCTCTGGTTACGTACTTAATTCGTTCCAGAGGTCCGTTCTTAACCCAAAACTGTTCTTAACCTGAAGCACAACTTTAGCTAATGGGGCCTCCTGCTGCCGCCGCCCCATCGGAGCACAATTTCTGTTCTCATCCTGAAGCAAAGTTCTTAACCCGAGGTACTATTTCTGGGTTAGGGGAGTCTGTAACCTGAAGCGTAAGTATCCTAAAGTGTATGTAACCCGAGTTACCACTGTAAGGCAATGCATAAAAACAAGCGATCAATAAATTAAGATACATCCCACAATTAATTCAAACAAATTAAAATTAAAATTAATACTGGACAAGTGGCAATCTTCAGGTTAAAATTGAAGGCGGTTGCCAACTGTTTCCACTGATATTAAAAGCACCTGTGAGTGGGCTGGGAACCTCCTTCGTGCTTGTTCTTATACAAGGAGAAAATAAGTCAGACTGAACCCTGACTAAAGGCCTGGCGGAACAGCTTCATCTTGCAGGCCATGCGGAAAGATGTCAAATCCTGCAGAGCCCTAGTCTTTTGTGAGAGAGCGTTCCACTAGGCCGGGGCCATGACCAAAAAGGCCCTGGCTCTGGTCAAGGCCAGTCTGATCTCTCTGGGGCCTGGAATCTTTAGGATGTTGTTATTTGCAGACTGTAAGGTCCTCTGTGGGCCATACCAGGAGAGGCGTTCCCATAATTATGAGGGTCCTAGGCCATATAGGGCTTTAAAGGTTAAAACCAATACCTTAAACCTGATACTCCACTGGGAGCCAATGCAGTTGGTATAGCATTGGGTGAATGTGATCCCGCAGCGAGGACCCCGTAAGGAGTCTCGCAGCGGCATTCTGCACCCGCTAGAGTTTCTGGGTCAGTCTCAATGGCAGCCTCATGTAGAATGAGTTACAATAATCAAGCCTGGAGGTGACCATTGCATGGATCACAGTGGTGAGGTCAGGGCGAGAGAGGTAAGGGACCAACTGCTTAGCTTGGCGGAGATGAAAAAAAGCCGCCTTTGTTATAGCTGTAACCTGCTCCTCCATATAAAGGGAGGTGTCAAAGATTACACCCAAACTCTTGACAGAAGGCACTGGTACTAATTGCGCCCCCGCAAGGGATGGGAGTTGGCCCCCCAACCCCATATCATCTCGACGCAGCCAAAGGACCTCTGTCTTCAAAGGATTTAACTTCAACCAGCTCCCACGTAACCATCCAGCCATGGCTTCCAAATACCTGAACAGTGTGTCTGGGGCTGAGTCAGGGTGGCCATCCATCAACAGATAAAGTTGGGTATCATCAGCATACTGATGTCAACCCAAACCAAAATTTCGGACAAGCTGGGGAAAGGGGTGCATATAGATGTTAAAAAGCACCGGGGAGAGAATTGTGCCCTGCAGCACCCCACACACTGAAGAGTAGCACAACAACAGCTCCCCCCACAGTGCCACCCTCTGTCCCCGACCAGAGAGGACTGAGTGCAGCCATTAAAGGACTGCGCCCTGAATCCCCACGTCAGCGAGGCAGTGGTCTCGAAGTTTGTGATCAACCATGTTGAAGGCTGTTGACAGATCTAACAAAATCAGCAGCCCTGACCCTCCTTGATCCAGCTTCCTACGGAGATCATCTTTTAGGGCAACCAGAGCTGTCTCGGTCCCATGGCCAGAGCGAAAACCGGACTGGAATGGGTCCAAAGCTGATGTTTCATCCAGAAATCCACCAAGCTGTTCAGCAACCACTCTCTCAACCACCTTACCCAGGAATGGAAGATTCAAAACTGGGCAGTAATTGGATAGATCTAAAGGATCTAATGATTTATTTATTTTTTAAGAGCAGACACACCACTGCCTCCTTCAATCCCCTGAGAATGTCCCTGTGCCAAGGGACAGATTGATGATCTCACCCAGGGGAGCCTGCACCTCTTCTGGAAATGCTCTAATCAGCCAAGACAGGCACGGGATGAGAGGACAAGTGGTGGGCTTTCCAGCACGGAGGAGTCTGTCCATGTCTGCTGGGAGAATACGGTTAAAGTGGTCCAATACTGGACCCAAGGACAGTAGAGGAGCCTCCAGTTCCGTTATTGTATCCAAATTGGTGGGGAAGTCACGGCGGAGAAACATTCTTTTAGTCAAAACTAGACTTCAACCTCTACAATCCTTTTCAGGAGGGCCAGATCTAGGAAGTAACCCACATGATCTGTAAGATGTAACTTACAGAACATCTGTAAATATCCTATGTAAGAATTGAGTATTTCTTGTAGTTCCTCTCTTCCACTTCCTTTCCCTTTCTAAAATCCAAACGCATTGTATTTTTGTTCTTAGCATCCACACACACCAAAGCATGGTGCACATCTTTTTATACAAAGCTAAAGGCAGTGGTAATATATCTCCACACACAAACACACACACATCTCATTTTCTTGTCAAAAGCATCACTATGACCTTATCAAACAAATTTATGTTGACAATTTCCTCGAACTGTATATTCCCCTGTGAGCTAAATTATCAGATGCAATTTGGAAATGTGTGAGGATGATTATTCATTAAGTTTGGAGTTTTTTTCTCTCTCTACAAGAGTGTGATGTTGCACAAAAAACAAAAAACAACCCTAGAAGGAAGGAAGGAAGGAAGGAAGGAAGGAAGGAAGGAAGGTAGGTAGGTTTTCAGGTATGTCTATCAATACAACACACTAGTCACTTCAAATATGCTGCTGTATAACTGTAAGGCTCTTTCACACTCAATGGACAGAATGGTCTTGATCAGTTCATGTCCCTTTCACACATGTTAATCAGAATGTCTATTCCATTGCATTTGCATTAAGATTTTTTTTAATTTTTTTAAAAAGAAAAGTCCTAAAAATGTTACACACTTTTAGCATTTTTTACCCTGTTTATATGAAAGTGGTTCCAGGGCTTCTTTTTTCATTCATACTTTCAAGCTGTTTGGAGCAGCTAATATGTGCAGTGTCTTTCAAAGGTAAAATACTTTTTCTGATGCTTCAGGAAGTGGCTGTACATCACAGCATGCAGTCCCTTCCTGGGAAATTGGACTGAGAAAAAGATGCCTTCCCCCTCATACCTATTAGGGAAGCCATTTCTTTCTCTGTACAACAGCACCAAAAGGCTACCTTGTAAGGGACTGCATGTTATGATGTATGGCTGCTTCCTGGAGCATTACACACACACACACACACACACACATTTTATTTGCATGGGGTGGCGCTGTGGGTTAAACCACAGAGCCTAGGACTTGAGGATCAGAAGGTCGGCAGTTCGAATCCCAGCAACGAGATGAGCTCCCATTGCTCAGTCCCTGCTCCTGCCAACCTAGCAGTTCAAAAGCACGTAAAAGTGCAAGTAGACAAATAGCTATCGCTCCGGCAGGAAGGTAAACAGCGTTTCCGTGCGCTGCTCTGGTTCGCCAGAAGCGGCTTAGTCATGCTGGCCACATGACCCGGAAGCTGTACACTGGCTCCCTCGGCCAATAAAGCGAGATGAGCGTCACAACCCTAGAGTCGGTCATGACTGGACCTAATGGTCAGGGGTCCCTTTACCTTTTACCTTTACATTACACTTACCAGCTGCATCAAACAGTTTGAATATGTGATGGAAGAAAGGAAGAAAAGGGTATAAACTGTGAGTTGTTTGGCTGTGTGCAGAAAGGTTCATATATATGTGGACTACCCTGCATAACAACATTCTAATCTATGCACAGGTCAAGGTAAAACAGGTAAATTGTTTCCAAAGTTCAAAGTGAACAAAATCTTTTCTCATCCCTTAACTACAACATACAGCAACAAACCCACCTTTGAGTTTATGCCAAAGGAGTTGCAACTAAACCTGACTCTGTTCAGCATACTTCTATGATACAGATGACTTCCATGTACCATTTGTCAGTGCCAGGGCAAATGGTCTAGAGTAGACTTGATAGCCAAGCCAGAAAATAGGCAGGCAAGCACAGAGGTAGAGATGGGGAGAAATTTGATTCAGTGAGCATTTAAAGGCAAACCTACCCAATATGCAATCGTGAAAATTCAGTCATTCTTCAAAATTCACACTTTTCAGATTTTGCAAGATAATTATCCAGCCAAGTAATCTCCCGTATCTCCAAAATTACATATGGTAAACTAAAGCATGCAATTATGTATTGGGGGGGGGGGGCATATGCAAATGAATTGTTTGGATTGGAAATTGTTTTGGGGGGAAATGGGCAAAATTGTACAAAACTGTGTATATTAGGAGGAATTCTCACCAAAATGCTGATGAATTTTTATGAGGTCATTTTTCAAATTTTTTTTGATGCAAAACAATTTGTGGAGAACTGAATTTAAGATTGGAAGGGGAGGGGGGAAACCTGAGATCGACGTGACAAGATTTGTCCAGCTCTACATAGAGCATCTTAGTGGCAACATTGGTCTTACTCTTTAAGTTTGCATAGGCCTCTTCCCTCAAGTGATAAGAGAAAGTGAGCATCTCCCTTCCTCTGTCATTGTCATCATGACACTCCACATGCTGCAGGTTAAACTTCAGCAGTGGATTGCCTTTCCTACTCATGCAGCCTCCCTCCACATTTCAGAAACCTGATTTTCCAGAGCTCTAAATTATCTGGAGAACATACACATAGGCTCACTATTTCAGAAGTTATCCTTCTAGCTCATGGAAGGTGTTGAGGATGTTAACAGAGTGTGGCGGTGGCAGCGGCAGGCGGAGGAGGTGTGATTGTGTAGCAGATCTAGTATTTTCCAGACATTACTAAAAGGTAAAGGTAAAGGGACTCCTGACCATTAGGTCCAGTCGTGGCCGACTCCAGGGTTGCGGTGCTCATCTCGCTTTATTGGCCGAGGGAGCCGGCATACAGCTCATGTGGCCAGCATGACTAAACCGCTTCTGGCAAACCAGAGCAGCACACGGAAATGCCTTTTACCTTCCCACCGGAGCGGTACCTATTTATCTACTTGCACTTTGACGTGCTTTCAAACTGCTAGGTTGGCAGGAGCAGGGACCGAGCAATGGGAGCTCACTCTGTCGCGGGGATTCGAACCGCCGACCTTCTGATCGGCAAGTCCTAGGCTCTGTGGTTTAACCTACAGTGCCACCCCAACAAATCATCCCATGCTGGCTGAGGCTGATGGGAGCTCGAGTCCAAGAGTATCCAGAAAGCCACAGGTTCTCCACCTCTACAATAAAGCAACCCCATCTTATTAAAACTAGCAATCTAACAAAAAAACAAAAAAAAATACAGCATAATATAATCACTAAGAGCAGACCATGCAATCAAATCCCAGCAGTAATTAGTTCCTGTAAAAGTCATCTAAAAATATCCAAGGCTCAGGCCTTCCTCAAAGCACACAGCATAGTATTCCACAATTATGGGGCACTGCTGAAAAAATCCTGGTGTGTATGCTTGCCAGCCTAGCTTAATTTGCCTGTTTGGCATCTCATAAGGGCCTCCTATGGAGATCTTATAGTACTAGCAGACTTGTGTAGATCTAGGTGATCCCTTAAGTAATCTAGTCCTATACCATTCAGATATTTACAGGTCATCATCAACATTTTATAATTGTGCCCAGAAGTGTGCTGGCCACCAGTGCAGTCTAGTCTGGAAGCACAGGTGTCACTATTGAATGGGTAGCTGTGGTAAGAGGCCAGTTCTCTCTAGGTAGCATTGCAACTATTGTAACCAATTGATGAAAGGCACTCTTGCCCGTGACTGGCCCAGCCTCTCCAGTTTGCATTGAGCCCAGGAGCACTCTGAGCTGCCAACTTGATATTGCTGCCCACATCCAAGACCAGATGAGGTTCCCCTACTCACAGCTCCTCTGCCTTATATGGACTAAAGTTTATCCTGCTCACCCTCATCCAGCCTCCAGGTACTGACTAAGTCAAGACTTCCAACAGTCTTCCTGGGATAAGAAGATGTGAGAGAAGTACTACCCGTACATTGATGACAATTCAGCTCAATCTTCTGTGTGACTTCTCCAAGCAATTTTATGTAGCTTTCTACTTTAAGCTGCTGGTTCTTGGTAAATGACTGTCCCTGTTTTATTTCAGTTTTCCTTTTAGAGGATATTTTCCTTCCAGTATATGAATAAATTGATCATAAAGAGGGAACTGCTTTGGTCAAGCTACTAAAACTTTGGAAGTCAGTTCATCAGGTGCAGAGTTATTGCTTGAATTGCTGATATTTCAACCAATCCCTGTAGCTGTGCAATTAGCAGATGATATATCATGATTATATTCTGTTTAATTCTGGACTGAGGCAATAATAGAAGAGGATCACATCCAATGGTGATCCTACTCAGAGTAGCCCCATTACAAGTAATAGACATTACTTAGGTCTATGAGTATCAACGGTCTGAGTATAAAGTAGTTGGAAACAATCCCAAGCGTAGCAAGGGTAAAGCCACCATTATAAACTTTGTCTTGTATAATTCCATAACATTGCAACCTTGAAAAATATGTATATTAAAGCGGGATACCCAGTTTCTACAGATTTATATTCCCAGCCTAATAAAGTTTTACAGCAGTACCTGTTGCCTACTATCAGCTTAGATCAGAGAATGGCCTTTTACTTTCTCTACTTTTGAATATTTCTTCTATATGCATTGAAGGCATCAAGGTCAATGAGTTTCTCTCTGTGAGGGGTGTGTGGCTTGCTGAATATTTTATATGGCAAGGCTGAAAGGTGACAGAATAATGCAGGGTACTTATGATTATAGATGCACAGAAATAAATAGTCAGTAGCAAAATAATGGATTCTCAATAATGTATTGGACCTGGCAGCTTTTAGGATGTCAGACATAAAACCTGCCTATATAAATGAGCTATCGAAGACGCTACTGCTGTCGAACAAGGTGGCCATTCTAACTAGTCAGAAATGTAGCAAGACTCCTAACACCAGCCTCCCCCCCCCCTGCTCTCCACCAACTCCACAGAAGCAAAATGGCTTTTGATATTGAATCTTTCAAAGCTGAGCTCGTTACTGATAGCAGGCCATTCCCCTGCAGTAATAGAAGATTATAATGTCTCAGATAATGTCAGGGAGGGTGAAATGCACAGCATTAACCAACAGAGAAGCTAGCAGCGGGAGGGAGATGCAGTTCCAAGTCTCATTCCCAACTCAGTTATTTCACAAACAGCTGCCACGTGTTGGGGACATCAAATACATTTAGGGTTATTTATTGATCCCAAAGGACCTACCTTCGCCCCTCAACTACTTGATCAATCACAGAATCAAAAACATGAATGACGCACTAGACATTTTAAGATATTCACACACACACACAAACACACACACACACACATGTCAACAGCATCAGATGCTTCACATTGCGTTTATGTTCAACTGTTGACTTAGGTCTGCTGTTCCATTGCTGCTAAATGTCTAATGCATACAGTCTGCAATTCTCTGCTTACGTTTAGCAAAGTTTGTTTAAAAAAAAATAATTCAGAATAAGATAAGGTTTTTGTTTGCCCCAGATCCTCATATTTTCCAGGGCCATGTACAGTTGTCTTTCTCCAAGAGAAAATGTTTTTTTGTATATCATGTTATATACAGTAACGTTCGTATGCATTATTTTGAATATTATAGCCCATTATATCCTTTTTTGCTTATTGCTTGACTGGAGAACTGCATTACAAATTTTTTAAAAATGTGAATTTTGAAGGAAGGCTGTGTTTTGGTTTGCATATTGCTTTGGAAAGTGTTAGCTTGGTATGTTTTACTGAATGAAATTTCTTCACCACCCCTAGCCAAAACATATTCTATATATATCCCATGGCTCTTTTTCTTTTGCATTTAGATTTGCAATTGGGGTGGCAGGGGGAGCAGATTTGTCTGCCCATGTCAATAACTTTAATTGGGAACCTTCATGGAATTTAAAACTGATCAGAGGAATAGGTAAAGCCTGAAGATTAGATTCCACGTGGGAAATTAATCCACTTATCATCAGTTTGCCCTGTTCAAAATGGAGGGTGTTGTCAGGTCTGTAAACACTCTTCAATGAACAGAAAATTCAGTCTAAGGGCCAAGCTCGGCAATCAATCACGCCAAAACAAGATCCTGCACTTTCATACTGAGCAAACAGGAGGCAATTAGAACACCACCATTTGTGAGAGGGAAGGCAGAAAGAGAAAGATTAGCAAGAATTCTCTCTCCCTTGCCCTGATGTGTATCTGCCAATCTCTGTTTAGATTCTGTGTAATGATTAGCTCCTTTTATCTGGGGATGCAAGATAAATGTGTAAGATTGTCATTATTAAATGCTTCTGAAAGTAATTCTGAACCTTACAATTGCTCTACAGATTTATTAGAGCGCTGGTTAGCATTGCTAATTTGCAACTGGCTATTTTTTTTTTAATGACAAACTGATAAAGTGATATGTTAAGCTTGAGTGGGAAATTCAGCTGGTGTAATACGTTCACTTCTGCAGGATGCATTTGCATAAACATTTGGTAGGAGAAAATGAGTCCTCGGGCAGTTCAAAGCCCATTCTATTTGATGGGTTTTGAACAGGGGATCTGCAACTTGAGTGATTTCTGTTACAATACTTTCATCTGAAGTTTCACAGAGGATAAGGAACTTGGAAGACTTCATGTTTGCAGATAGTCAGAGGAGCGTAATCTAAAATATGGCAAAGATTAGGAATCACACAGACTAGTTGTTCAGGAGTTCAGCATTTCATTTACTCGGTCAATTGCCTATGTACTAGAATGCTGAAAAAATGTAAATGTTGATCACTATTTTTTTTATTAAATTCTGTACTATATTTTTTAAAAAGATATGTCTTGTTGGTAAGCTGTGCAGGAAAGTTTTTTTCTGAATGATAGCCATATAAATAAAAAATAATAACCATCAAAGTTCAAATGTAGTCTATGGTGGGTATCTACCAGTGCATGTTTTCTAAAAAAAAAAGTTTAGGGGTACTCTCATTTTGACTCTAGAAAATCACCATTTTATAGTTCAAATCAGGAAGAATAAATGCAGTAAATGGAAAAATGTACAAAGATTCACAAAATGTTTAGGGGTATGCGTACCCTTGCGTACTCCCCAGAAAAAAAGTACTGGTATCTACTATAAAGGCAGGTTTAAGGAACTTGAATTTATTTTAAAAGCCCTGAACAACTTAGGTCCAGGATACCTCAGGGATCACCTGAACCGTTATGTCCCTGCTTGATCACTGGGATCAACTGCAAGTTGTTCACCAGGTTGGCAAGGGTTGTCATGCAACAAGAAGAAACTGGGCCTTTAGAGTCATCAGCCCAGTATTGTCAAATATTCTCTCAACACAGGTTCAGCAGGCACCTTCTGTTTCAACTTTTACATGCCTTGTGGAAACTTTTCTATTCTGTCAGTCTTAAGCATGTGATTAAGAACACATTTGAAAGCACATTTGAAAGTTCGAAAGCACCCTCGGGTGCAAGTAGATAAATAGGGACCGTTTACTAGCGGGAAGGTAAACGGCGTTCCGTGTGCTGCGCTGGCTCGCCAGATGCAGCTTGTCACGCTGGCCATGTGACCCGGAAGTGTCTGCAGACAGCGCTGGCTCCCGGCCTATAGAGTGAGATGAGCGCACAACCCTAGAGTCTGTCAAGACTGGCCTGTACGGGCAGGGGTACCTTTACCTTTACTAAGAACACATCTTTCCATAATCGTTACCTGATTTCTGATCTTACCTTTTAATATATGGTTTTTATTGTATGGATTATATATAACTTGTAAACTGCTCTCATATTTTTCTTTATAAGAAATAGCAGTATATAAAATTTATTTATTTATACCTCACTTTTTTGCTTGACAGGGATTCAAGACAGCTTATAGATAAAAATAATATTAACATCTGATATAGAAAATAAGGTCACATCTAAAAATTTAGGTGAGGGGAACCAATCATTAAAAAAACCCAGTTAAACATTGATAGAATTAAAGCTATATACATGTGTTAAATCCATACAAATATTTTAATAAATAAACATACCCAGGGAGTACTAGAACTACTGAATAATAGAGCTAAGATGGGCATGAAGTTCAATGTTCTGCTAGCAACAGCATCTTATATTAACCTATATACTCCTTCACACAGTATCTAGTTAAACTGTGGAAACTGCTACCTAAAGATGGGATGATTGCCGACAGCTTAGATGACTTTAAAAGGGGACTAAACACATGGAATATAAGACTATCAATGGCTATTAGTAATGATGGTAATATGCTGCCTACAGAACGAAAGATACCTACAGAACACCAGTAACTGGGCAACAGCAGTAGAGGGCTAATGCCCTCATGTCCTAGTCGTGAGTTTCACACAGACATCTGGTTGTCCACTATAGGAAACAAGATGGTGGACTAGATAGACCTTTGGTTTGATCCAGTGGGGCTCTTCTTCTGTTCTTATAAGTGTTCTTTGAAAGACCACCACTTTCAAAATCAAACATAATTAAGGAATAGTAGATCAACCACCTTCTCCTTTCTTGTGAAGCATATCTATCTAAACTTTTGCAACCTGTTCTTAAAGATTTCCAGTAATGAAGATTTAATCTCTTATACGTACCTACATTCCTCTCATCTGCCTGTCAGTACTTGCAATGTAGTGTCCAGCGATGCACATCAGAACCATTTGGTGCCTTTTCTGACACAACTTTGGTGCCTATAACATCTGCACAGCAGGCAGGCATTTAACAATCTCAAGGATAGAGGTAAATGGAATTTTCACTTTTAGAATTTTCAACTGCTAACTTTGATGTCAGGTGTACAAGCGTTCTACTAGTTGTTGTTGTTGTGGCTGTTGCTAATGTTGCTGTGGCTGTTGTTGTTCGAAAGTGGCAAACCTGCACACCATGGAGTGGTTCAAACCCTCACCAGTGTTTCTTGTACCTAACAGAGGAATGGGGGTGGGGAACTGTTTAGCTAAATGGCAGAGCACATGCTTTTCATTGTAAAAATCCAATCCCTGGTGTTTTCTGGTACAACTGGAAAGACTGTTGTCTGAAACCCTGGAAAGCCACTGCCAATGTAGAGAATACTCAGCTATATGGGCTAATTATCTGGCTCATTGTAAGGTAGTTTCCCAGCAGTGCAGTTTTACGTTTTTTCCTGAAGTAAGTCCCAATTAAGACTCTCAAAATAGACCAGTAACACTTTTGGATGGGCTGCAGAAATGTAGAACAATGGTAGATCAAGATTAAAAAAATTAAAACCTTCTTGTACTTAAGATGGATTTGTGGCCCTATCATTCTAACATTGTAACAGGTACTATTGAAAGGCAATGGAGAGCAGATAGGAGAGGACAGAAGTCTATATTTATGAATAAAGAATATGAGACAAAGATGATCACAGTTTGCCTGTAAATCAGATTACTCTGCAAAGACATCTTAATTTTCTGGCCTTATTGATCCAGACAATGAAATTGTAAAGACTTCTCTCACACTCTCTTCCAATTGATTTTTTATTCATTTGATGTGACCTATCACTCTAGTACAGCTTTATCAATCTATACAATCCTTTTTGTGAGTTTTTTTTAACAAGAAAAATAAAATAAAGCTTAATGAACATACTCCAGAAAAATCAATGGATGCATGTTTCCTCATCAGAACGTTTAGAGTTTCTCATTAAGAAACACTACAGACTGAACTTCACTATTGCAGATATTCAATAAATTTGCAGTGGTGCCATTAAAACTCTTACTGTTGCTCAAAAACCTTTATTTAGCATTGGCAGCTATTCACTTTTCTATTGCAGCACCTAGGTTTGAGCTAGGGAACCTATGGCATTATTCAAGGTCAAACATTAAGGAATTCATTAATTACATTTACAGCCTGCACAAATATGGAATTGTGCTTTGAAAATCAAGACTGTATTATTCCCAAATAGGAGTATTACTCCTGGGAACAACCATGCTGCATGATCTGATCTCTAACAATGGATAAGAAGACCCAAACTATGATTTGGGCAACTAAGGCAAGGGAAGAATTTGTGTGAAATAGTAGCAGGATTTGGCGTGGTGGGCAGTTACTCAAAACCCTGTTTAAACTAACAGTCGAGAGGGAGGGAAGGAGAGGCCCACCTGCTTCTCCGCCCTGTCCCTGCTCCAGCTGCATGACCCTGAATTGATTTGGGACCAGGATCCAGGCTTTGGCAGCCCCATATTATCCCAGTTCATGTTGGGGCTGCTCCAAACCACTGGATTGGGCCATGAATTGGATTGGGGAGGAGCATGCACAGGCCTAACACCAAGCATGGTATCCCATCAGCAATCTGATCTCAACAAAGTCACTTCAGTTACCCATGCTACCTAAACAATCCAGAATCACCACCTCATTTCCCTATTCCATCAAACGTCCTGTTAACCTCTGCACTCCTTAATCCTACATTTAATAACATCCTTCATTTTGCATGAGCCTGAAGACAAATCCAGATCCTTATACATATATCTAACTACCGTGGTACCTCGGGTTAAGTACTTAATTCGTTCTGGAGGTCTGTTCTTAACCTGAAACTGTTCTTAACCTGAAGCACTACTTTAGCTAATGGGGCCTCCCACTGCCACCGCGCTGCCAGAGCACGATTTCTGTTCTCATCCTGAAGCAAAGTTCTTAACCTGAAGCACTGTTTCTGGGTTAGCAGAGTCTGTAACCTGAAGCGTATGTAACCTGAAGCATATGTAACCCGAGGTACCACTGTACTTCCTTAAGTGCCACATTAAGACCTCCACAATCCCTAGATGGAGTGGAATCAATGGCTACTACTCAAAGTGGTTATATAAGTGGTTATATATACTAGTTGCTGGGGATCACAACAGTCGAAGGAGGCTGTATTGCATTCAAATCCATCTTGCTGACTTCCCCTAGATAGCTGGCTGGCCACTGTGGCCACAGTGTTGCATTAGATGGGCCTTTTGTCTGATCCAGAAGGGGTCGTCTCCTGTCCTTTAGGAAAGCAACAAAAAACAGCCTCTTCATGTAAAGACAGTTATTTTTGCCTGCCAGTATCATGCCCAGTAGAAATCAAGCATTATAGATATCACCCATTCCAAAGTCACAATGGGAAAAGCAACGCTGGTGAGTGAGGCAAGAATCTGACTAGAGATGCTCGATAATGGGAAACCTTGATTTGAATTCTAAAGAGCAAGTAAAGTGAAGTGGGTATTCCTTCCCTTCACCCCTACCCCCCCACTCACAGGATGGGGGAGAAATTTGATTTTGTTCATATGTTGATGAGAAGCCACCTTATTTGCACTTTTCAGATCAATAAATGAACAGAAACACAATTATTGTTTGAAATTTGCACTTATCCAAATTTTGTGATGCAGTTGCCTAACCAATGCATATAAAATGCATATATTAGGGGAAAGTGTGCATGAAAAGGCCTGCATACAAAATCTATTATATTAGGGGAAACTGCTTATATACTTATATACAAAAATGTGTATATGTCAAAACTTCAAACAGGTATATATTAGGATAAATCTGCATGTTTAAATGCTGATGAATTTTCATGAGGAACTTTTTTTAAATAAAAAGAAAAGGGAAACTGGAAAATTAATGCAGAAATGTGAAAAACTGAATTTCAAATTGGAAAAATGAGAAACTGAAACTGAGAATGGCAGATTCATCCATCCATAACCCTTGCCAAAAGCAGGCTATCATGAATTTCCCTTCACCTCTCCTCTACCTGTTAGAATGAGATTATTACTCCCCCTACTGCCTTCTCTCTCTCCTTCTCTGTCTCCATCCCTTCTCCCTTTTGTATCATTAGTATTAAACTGGAAGCCATTATTTTAAGCTATGAACCATCTTGAGTGCACTGGGAGAAAGGCAATTTATTATTTATTCTTGTATATGCTGCCATCTATGTGTATGCCACTTTGCAAAGTACATGAGGACAGTTACCTGCCTTCAGGGTATTGCAATCTATAATTCAACACAGGGAAGATAACAGGGTAAAAAAGGGGGTGGAATGGAGCCCAATATATATAAATGTAGCAAATAAAACGAACGGTGGTTCCTATACTTTGTCCACAGCTTCATTTGTGTCATAAGGACAAATTTAATGTCTTGGCCAACTACCAACTTCAAAGTAAAAGACTTGTCCTGAAATGCCCATTAGGTGACTCTCCAGTTAAAAAGCTAATACCATCCTGCCACATACTATAATCTTATTATTCCAGCATCTCCATTTTGTTGAAACATCAGCATTCACACTCATTCAAAATTCACAGGCCTTGTCAAAGGGTTTGCTTCCAGCCATCTTTGGTGTTGCAAAAATGTCCATGTTGCATCTAATGCAGTTTGAATTATCCCAATGGCCAGTGGTGAATCTTTGGGGCGTATCAAAATTGTTTGGCCATAAGTAGTGACTGCTTGACTTGGCTAATTAGCAAGAGCAGCCACCGCTGCATCTCATGGATACAAAGAAATCTTCTCAACTTGTCAGGAGCTTAAGAATAAATCAGTTGGAAATGACTAATTAACACAGTTTAAGAACAGCTAACGGACATTACGAAAGACAACTACAAGGAACTATTTTTGAGTTGTAGAAAGTAGTATGAAGGATACAACTTTGTCCTAGCTAAGCATTTAGAAGTTCCCCTTCTTCTCCCTCTTTGTACCATACGGCAGGGATGGGTGGGGACATTTTGGCCTTGAAGGAACATATCCATGGACACTTGGGAGCTGTACAGTCAAACCCACAAACATATTCCTACAGATGAGAGCTGTCTTTCTGTGATCAGTTCCTGAGCTAATTTTTTACATGATCCAACCACATGAATGAGACTAATTATGAAGGCCCTTCCTACAGAATTAGCACATCCCTTTCCAGCGATGTGTTAGTTTATTTATTACTTTTTTAGGATCCACACATGCATCCTCCAAATGGAAAGCTCTGACAGGAAACAAAAATAAGATTCCCATCTAGTTAAGGTAATCTCTTCCTCTCCTCATCATAGACACATACATGTCAGCATCCCATACATATTCCCTATACAGCTAAGACAACTGTATGCAGCAAACTTGGCTTCATGAGGCATACAGGGAGACAGGGTTTAAAAAGTTTCCAATGAACAAAAGATTGTTGTCACTACACTGCTATTATCAGTCTGGAGACAGCACTATCTTGGCTACATCAGAAATGCTGGGGGGACCTTTAAGCCTCTCCCCTCCCCACAGCACTTCCAATGCTGAAAGTTGCATGCAGTTTGCAGGTTGCCAACCTGTTCCCTGGAGTGATTTGTACAGCTGGCAATCCTAATATATATGCTTTCATTCGTAGCGGAGAAGGCAACCCTAAATTGGAGAAGAGAAAGCCGGTTTCACCTCAAGAAAGGAAAAATAAGTGTTCAGGCCCGGCCTATGTATGCAGCAGAAAGAAATAAAGTAGAAGAGTGGACCATGCGGAGATAGAATCCTGTTTTTAAATGCTTCTCTGCTTGAAAAATCTCCCTGTACAGTGGTACCTCGGGTTAAGTACTTAATTCATTCTGGAGGTCCGTTTTTAACCCGAAACTGTTCTAAACCTGAAGCACCACTTTAGCTAATGGGGCCTCCTGCTGCCGTCATGCCACCGGAGCCCGATTTCTGTACTTATCCTGAAGCAAAGTTCTTAACCTGAAGCACTATTTCTGGGTTAGCAGAGTGTGTAACCTGAAATGTATGTAATCCGAGGTACCACTGTATGTTGAAAACTAAACACAATTTCTAACAAATTGTGCTGGAAATATTCACATGCACCCAGCCGCCACTCATGTTCACTTGCAATGACATTTTTAAAGAAAAAAAGAGAAGCATTCAAAAATGGTGTTGCTCCTCCCAGCAATATACAGCCCATTGCCACCACTTCAGGATTCCTACTGCACGTGTACACCAGAAGTCGGTGTCCTCCATTGGTAGAAGAGTGGTGCCTATCCATAATGGTTCCTATATTTTAGCAATTGCAAAATGATTGAGAACACTTCCCAATGACCAGGCTATTGAGCATTCATCCTGATCTGTTTACACAAAGTTTGCATGGAGAAGAGACAACACTGCCCTCCCCTCTTTTTTAGTATTCATTTTGAATTACTTGTAGGTAAGATAGGTGATAATGCATCAAGTAATGTTATCTCACACTTTGCAGCACATTTTCTGACTATGTTCCTTATCATGAAAAGTCCATTTAGGGGGAAATGGAGGTGGGGATAGAAAATAAGTATTGAATCCCTGTGTTCAATTGAGCAGCATCCATATTGGTCCACCCTAAACTGGACGGCTTTGCAGAGTGCTGAATGGTTGTCCCATAATAATCTTGTGGTAGGAACAGAACTTGCCTCTCCCATCGCACATTGCAATACAACAGGAAGGATTGTGAAAGCTGGCTAATGCTAATTGTTGTGTAGATCATGAGCAGTCAATCAGATATTGTTGGACTACAATTCCTACCCTCCTTGTCCTGTGGGAAGAATTTCCGGAGATGGAGGGAGGCAAAGACTTCATCAAAGCCTGCTCCAGTATCACTTTGTCCTGCAGGGCAATCTATAGTTAACTGTCCTGATGACTGCATCCTTGATGCCTTTTTAATGCATCAAGATTTCTATATTGCATTTAAAAAAAATACTTCAATTATAATTGCATGCTGCCTTGAAAGGATTTGCAACCTGAGAAGTAGGATATAAGCAACTATAATAAATAAATCATATCCCTAAGATTGAGTCCCCTTGTACACACTGTTAGGAGGCAATCCTTACATGTGAGAAAATGCCACTCACAGAAAAAGTGGGCCTCACATCATAGCAAACATACATCAAGATTGAACTATTAGGCTGAAATTATTTAGCCATTTACCTGTGAGTAAGCATCATTAAACCACTGATATTTCCAAGTATTCATGCATATGACTGTATTCTTATAATGTTGGTTAGGGCTTTATTATTTTATACACAACTTCAGGTGGTCACCTAATGTAAAACTGCAGGGCAGGAAGACCCCAGAAATGCATGGCAAACTTATGAAGAGTTCAGTAACCAACTCTGAATCCTGATTACCATGGGCTTTACCATTTAGCTGCAAACACGCTTTAAAACCTCTCAAGAGAATATATGGCTATGATTTAACAAAGTGGCATCTGGATGCCCTACATAAATATAGAGGAAAGAACATTTTCCTGGCAGTTACAAGCCTGACTAGTAAAGTAAGCAGTTTCTCTATTGCAGCTTCAGGTGGCTCATTACAGCTCTATTGACAACTCAAATATTTTTTAGCTAAATCTCAAGATTGTTTTATGAAAAAACAACAGAAAACTTTCGGTACTCTGCAGAGATAGGAAGGAGCATAAGGTGAAATGGAGGTTTTTTTCACAGCCAGATTCCAACAACATAGACACTTCACTAAGTCTTTGTCATAACCCTTCTAACTTCACTTACAGTGTAGGAGGTCTGATATGGTTCTTCTTGAGGGCCTCTTGAGGAAACCGAGAAATGAGTAAATTAATAATATGGGGCTAACTGGAAAATACAAACAAGTGCGTCACCTGTAGATGTGTGAAATATTCCCTTACCAAGATGGTTACAGTAGTAGTTGGTAGGGCACTTAGCTGATATCCCATAACCAGCATTGTTGTAGCCGGGAAGGAAGAGGCAGAGGGGCAAGACGGGGGCAAGTTCAGCATGGTGAAAATGCACTGGTGGAACCAATTCAGCACTTCCCTTCAAAAAAGTAAATAAATCCTGCACTCCTACTGCTGTGTTTGCACCACATCAACTACAACACCACTAGCTTCCTCCTCTTTTTTCTGGTAGATCATAACGATGCTAATGATGAGAGATCAGGTAAGCAGGCATATTCAGCCACCTGCTACAGATTATTTATTAATTTACATATTTATAAACTGTTATTTGAAGGCTCTAAACCAGGGGTTGTCAACCTGGTCCCTACTGCCCACTAGTGGGCATTTCAGGATTCTAGGTGGGCGGTAGGGGGTTGTACGACACAAGCTGAATCCTCCTTCCATCGAGCACTGGTGGGCGGTAAGGAAATTTTACCATCAAGAAAGATGCATTAGCGGATGGTAGGTATAAAAAGGTTGACTACCCCTGTTCTAAACAGTGTCGAATTAGTGAAGAGAGAATTGACTTGGATAAATAAATGGAAAGAGTTCCCTGTCTCCTTCACTCCCCTGAAACTGCCTGTACCTTTCCTCCAACAAAAAAAGTACCCCTTTATGGATTTTCCCAAAGGCAGGGTGGAATGGGGAGTGCTGTTGGTGGAAGGGGGAATTCCTACAAATGGGGTGGAAGCATCTTTTGTAAATATTACAGACAGAGCCTCCAGGTTCAGCTCTGCTATGAGACAGAGTCTGGTGTCTGCCTTTGGTAGCAGATGCTGGGGAGCAACAACAGAACCCCCCCCCCCAGCTGTTCCTTTCAAGCCCCACAGCTATTTTGCTCTGTTGTCACATGGGTATGGTAAACTGACCTCCTGTTTTAAGCAAAGCAGGTTACAGAATCACATTACAACTGCTGAACCAAGATTCAGTCATTCTTCAGAATGCCTGGTTTTTTGAATGAGAAAGGGATGCCATCTTGTTTTCTGTCCCAAGGGGCAAAATACCTTGGCATGGCCCTGAGTGCCTCTGCCACAAACCATACTGTTCAAAGTCCTCATGCTCCAGAAACATTTTTGGGGGTGGGATGGGGAGTGGCAAGGAAGTGGGAAATATAAGGAGTTTCCTTAAACAAACTTCCTTCTGTTCATTTGTCTTAGGAGCCAAATTTAAGTACTGATAAGAAAGAAACTATCATAACATAATTAAAATAAAGAGCAGCAGCCCAAACAACCACATGCTTGCCAAAAAAGAAACATTATGCATCATCTTCTGAATCCCTACAAAGATGGAGATTTGTATACCTCCCCAGGGAGTAAGTTTCAAAATTTACAGGCCTCTGCTGTAATTGCCCTTATTCCATCTGCTTGAGGCTTCCAGGCTTCCTGTTCCACTCTCTTTGCACATTAAATTAAAATTCATTTTAAAATATGCATTTATATACAAAATTCAAAACACACATTATCCAAAAGCATGCCTTTCCGAAAATGTGAACTACAGTGTGAAAGTGTGAAATCTGGTGGATAACTAAGTTCCAAATCTACACATAGTTCTTAGAGGTGCAGATCAAGTCTATTCAGATTGGAATTTGCAAAGATTGAGTTCTTCAAACGTCCCTTTGATGCAAGTGTGGGGAACTTTTGGCCCTCCGTATGTTGCTGAGCTACAACTACCATAACCCCTGGCCACTGGCCATGCCAGCTGGGGCTGATAGAAGTTATAGTTCACCTGTTTCTAGGGGCCAAAGGTTCCCTGTACCACAATGATGCTACTGGGATTCTGTCAACCTGCCTTGAAAAACCAGAAAAGGTCCTAACTCTCAAAACTGACACACACAAAATTAATAACCTTATATATAATTGTTTAAATTATCTTCAGTTATATAATTTTCAGTACGTTTATATAACTTATACTTTCTACATGATATCGAACTAAGCCATACTTAGAGTAGATGCAACAAAAATAATGAAAGGATGTCAAGAGATGCTAATGGGTCCAATCTGAGTATGACTTAGCCTTGGAGATCATCTTTTGTTCTTCCCTTTATTTGCAAAATATTTTCTGGAAGAAAGCCTTCTCTACAGTTAGTACCCTCCTCTCCTTTTTTTTGAAAAAAAGAAACTTTGAGAAAATCATATAAGTTCCTGCTCAGCTGTTGTGCGGGAAAGAGAAATGTCTAAAGCAGCAATGAAAGCATTTTAATATCAGTAGATCAATAGCTCTGGGATATACCACACAAATCAATATAGTTAATAATATAACCACTTTGCTTTGCATAATTTCTGTACTGAGTACTTACATAATACATTGTTCCTTTGTGACACCCAGAAGCCACATCAGGATTTATGATGCTCCATTAAGCAATGCCCCCCCCCGACTGCTCTACATTTTCCATTCTGCATTACCTGTCTCTGCTGCTTCTGCTATCTGGTACCAACGTCCTGGTCATCCATGAAGGTTATTTATTATTTCATAACATATACTGCTTGGGTTTTTCCAAAGGTGTTGAGGTTTTTCTCCTGCTCTGTAGAGTAGGACTCAAACCAATGGTTTCAAGATACGAGTAAGGAGATTC
Source organism: Podarcis muralis (assembly GCF_964188315.1). Lineage (NCBI taxonomy): Eukaryota > Metazoa > Chordata > Lepidosauria > Squamata > Lacertidae > Podarcis > Podarcis muralis. The sequence goes on along the minus strand of NC_135673.1, from coordinate 35,966,847 downwards.
TGACTAAGCATCAGAAGAACTTTCTGACAGTAAGAGCTGTTCAACAATGTAACGGACTCACTCTGGAGGTTCATTGGGAGTTTTTAAGCAGAGGTTGGATAACCATCTGTCATGAGTGCTTTATTGGGATTCCTGCATTGCAGGGGATTGGGCTTCGATGACCCTTGTGGTCCCTTCAAACTCTCTGATTCTGGGATTCTAAGTTGCCTTATAACGTTGCAATCTGCATGGCCTCTTGGGTTTAGAGTAGGGAAGGAGCAGCAGCTCACTGCTGCTGCAAGATCTCAGAACATTTTCTTTGTTTTTATGGGTCTGACTTCAACAATATTTCCCCCTCCCTCTCCTCCTACCTGCACCCTGTTCCCTCACGAATCGCTCTGATGGTTCCAACAACCCCCTGGGGCATATCCATTGGAGTGGGGGTGTCCACAGGCATGCATGAGGAGAACTTGTGTAATTATTTCCCTGGATTAAGGCCATGACAAATGACCAGTGGAGTGACTATTCTTTTTTGTTCATTTGTTTTGTTTGTTTTCTGAGAAGCAATGCAGAAAGAAAGACATATATTCATTTGTAGGAGGTGATGGGGGAGGGAAACAGTAACTAAATATCAGGTTAGGATAAAGTTTGGAAATAAAACATGGCATTGAAAGATTTTTGCACATTTGAATCTGTGTACACTGTCAAGTGCTGCAGGGTTTTGCACCCTCTTCTGCTTTCTTTGGTTGTTAGCACCAAGGAGGAAGGGCTGTGATGTAGACAATAGAGCAGATTTGTTTTCTGTTGCTCCAGAGGGCAGGATTAGAATCAAGGAATTAGAAATTGCAAGGAAGCAGATTTCAGCTACACATTAGAGAAGCTAAGAATGGAACAGACTGCCTTGGGAGATGGTGAGAGCTTGTATTTTAGCAGTTTCATTGCAATTTCACTGCATTGAGCAGAAAGTTGAATTAGATGACAGCCAAAGTCCTTTCTAGCTCTAACTCCCTGCACATTAGAAGGTAAGAAGAGCCTGCTGCTGCAGACCAATGGCTCATCTAATGCAACATCCTTTTCTCACACTGGCCAACAGATGTCTCAGGGAACCCCACAAATATGAGGGAGTAGTAGGGATGAGTACCTATTCTGGAGTTATGGAGGAGCCTACAACACAACAGAGCAAGGCAGACGGCTGCAACACTGAGAATAGCCCTTGGGGGCCTACTTACTTTGATAAAGGAAGGATGTGAAGCCCTTTTAAGCCTCTGGCACCAGTCCACTTTTCGTAGGTTATGCGTCCTTGAGAAGAAGTAGAGTCTCCTCTGGCCTGAAAATAGATTCTTCTGAATTATGTATCCTCCAAGTTGGTGTACTTTGTGCACCTCTGCTGAGGTAATGTAGGAGGCACTTGATTCCTCAAGCCCATGAAGATTCTGTCTCCAATCCTGGTGCTGTGTGCCTGCTTGCCAGACAGTTTCAGGACCAATAGTTTCCTGACCACCAGCATCAGGCTTAGAGCAGGAACTACTGTAGATTTATCTGTCTGCTTAGCTGGTAGAACTGTAGACTCCAGTTCTGTGTCCTAGTCACCACAGGACTCTGAAAGCATGACAGTGTGCACACTGGCTCTGCCACCAACCTCCCATCACCAACCTGTTGTTTTCCAACCAGTAGTGGATGGTGGAGCAGTGGCACTTGCCTAATTTCCCAGTAGGTGGGTCACTGCTGCTTACTATGTGGGATGGTGGAAGGATCAAGGTAATTGGGAGGTCAACATTGTGGAAACACACTGGCAGAATACCACTTGCCAGGAGGTGACATAAGCATCGTCACTTAACCCCATAATCCACTGGTACTTCCAATTTATGGAAGGTGACTGCTTGCATTTGAATCTATGGAACCTCTTGCATGCTTTAGAACCATGGAAAATCAGGGGACTTCGGAAATGATTGCCAGAGAGTGATATCTTCCTAAATGGGATTCTTCAAAGAGCACACCACAGACGCTTCATTTCTAATTTAAAGGTAAGCTATGTAAGTAAGTGAAATCCATCCTGTATTCAGACAAAAAACCCTCACTTTAATGTGATAGATATGGTAGAATCAATAACAGGTACAAAATACACATTCCATCACCATGATTCCTTGTTGCTTGAAGATTAAGAGAGGCATTTTGAGATTCGCAGTATGTTTTCTTCTTATGTAACAAGCAGATGAGTTTTAAAATGCTGAAGAAAAAAATTAAGTCACAACATTACCTGAGTAAATTCAATTTGCTAAATCCCATTTAGTCAACTCGGAGAGCTGTTTTCTGCCAACATCAGCTGCTTGGCTTGCAGTCAGTAATGAGATTACTACAGCAGATAATGGTTGTGACTAGTTACATTATGACTGGTGGGGTATTAGCAGCTACTGCAAATGTGTTCTTTAAGCAAAATGGCTCTTGAGTAGATTGAGGTAGCTCTTAATTCTTGAGCAAAAGGAAGCAATGAAATGGACATGTGTCAAGAACACCCAATCTCTTTGCTCAGTTTCATTGCCAGCTTTCATCCTTCTTCGCCTGTACCCTGTTAATATCATTGGCTTGAGGAACGCAAGTGAGTGTTCTTCTACATTTTGTTTGTCTGGCACATTTCTCACCCTTCTTAGCTTAAGCACCTGGTGTAGTGTAGTGGTTAGAGTGTTGGACTAGGGCCTGCGAAAACAGGGTTCGAGTCACACTCAGCCACAGAGCCTACTGACTGGCCTTGGAACAGTCACCAGAACTCATCCAGACCAACTGTGTAGGGGGTTGTGAAGGTAAGATGTGGAAAGGGAGAACCATGCACACCACCTTAGGTTTATTGGAGAAAATATGAGATATAATAATAATAGATAAATAAGCAGCAGTCCTCTAAGAATAATTTAGACACTGAAATACTGACTTGCTCAAGGCCACTCAACAAGCTGCATGACTGGATGCATATTTGGAATGCAGCTCTTAAGAACAGCACTGTGGCCCATCTAGTCCAGGATCATGTTCCTGCGGCATCGGGTTGACCACTGTGAGATATGATACCCACAAGCATGACCAGAGCACAAGGGCAGTTTCCCCTGCTGGTGGTATTCAGAAGCAATACTGCCCCCAACTGTGGGGGCAGAGTGCTAGTCATAAAGGCTAGGAGCCATTGATAGACCTATCACCCATGAATTTGTCTGATCCTATTTTGAAGCCAGCAGCAAGACTGGGAGTTCATACCTCCCATTGTTATGGAAAGCCATAATTTTGTCACTCAGGGAATGTACATTTCCAGGATTGACTTTAAATAAATACTCTCCTCTGCAGCAATTCTCATTTATATATAATAATATATAAGAATTGTTGGAATATATATAAATGGAATATATATATATATATATATATATATATATATATATATATATACAATTATTCAATCATAATTTTAAGATTTAAAACTCTAACTCTCTTCCCCCTCTTTATGTGATTCTTTACATTTCTTTTCATCTTCCTGCACACTCCAAATTACCTCTATATATCTATTCCCGTATGTATCCAATATGTATATTGAAACTGCAGGTTTTTACATTACAGTGGTACCTCGCAAGACGAATGCCTCGCAAGACGGAAAACTCACAAGACGAAAGGGTTTTTTGTTTTTTGAGCTGCTTCACAAGATGATTTTCCCTATGGGCTTGCTTCGCAAGATGTAAACGTCTTGCAAGTTTGTTTCCTTTTTCTTAACACCGTTAATACAGTTGCGACTTGACTTCGAGGAACAACTCATAGAACGCGGTGTGGTAGCCTTTTTTGAGGTTTTTGAAGACTTTGGTGATTTTTGAAGCTTTTCCAAAACTTTCCCGACACCGTGCTTCACAAGACGAAAAAATCGCAAGACGACAAAACTCGCGGAACGAATTAATTTCATCTTGCGAAGCACCACTGTATTCCGGCCAATGTCTTAGTCTGTTTACAGCTTGTTTGTAAATACTCAATAAACCATTTCCATTCCTTTCTTTAAAAATTGTTATCTTGATTTCTTATTCTCCCAATAAGTTTCACCATTTCTGCGTAGCCCATTAACTTCTGTATCCATTCTTCTCTCCTTGGGACCTCTTCTTCTTTCCATTTTTGGGCAAATAACATTCTTGCAGCTGTGGTTGCATACATAAATACATTTCTATACTGTTTAGGTGGTTCTGATCTCATAAGTCCCAAAAGAAAAGCTTCTGGTTTTTAAAATAAATATGACCTTAAACATACTTTTCAGTTCATAATATATCATTTCCCAGTAAACTTTAACCTCATTATAAGTCATATGAAAAAAAAGGTACCTTCTTTCTCTTTACATTTCCAGCACATATTCAATTTGGATTTATATATTTTAGCCAATCTACTAGGTGTTAGGTACCATCTATATAACATTTCCATATAGTTTTCTCTTAAACTATAAGATGCTGTAAATTTTATATCCACATTCCATAAATGTTCCCATGCATCCATTTCTAAATTATGCACTGGCAGAGGAAGAGGCGTGCGGGGGGAGCGCACCACCCCCGGCAGCATGATCCTGGTGGGGTGCCATCGCAGCTGCCCCCTCCCGCCCACACTGGGCGCCACACCCCTACGGGCGGTGCGCCTCACCCCTGGGACACGTGCCAGCCCCACCCCCACCTGCTCTCTGCTCCCTGGTGCTGGAGCATGAAGCTCTGCCACTGATGATATGACCAATATCTATTGCCCAGTGTATCACTAAAGATTTCACATGTTCATTCTTTGTCTCCCATTCCAATAACATCTTATATATTTTAGATATCACTTTAACATTACAGTTTAACAGGTCACTTTCTAGTTGTGATGTTTGTTCCCAAACCCTCGCTTTATATCCTTTTTAAATACTTCATTTAGATGATCTTATTGTAACCATGTTGTTAACATCTCTGATAAATCCTTAAATTCTTTTAATTTAAATTCTCCACCTTCTTCTCTCAAGAAATATCTATAAGTTGCCCAATTTTCCATCATATTTTTCCTTTTCACTGCTATGGCTTCCAAAGGTGACCATCAATCTGAAGATTTTTCTGATAATGCATTTTTATTCCTGTGTCTTTAACTCTTTTAGAATTAAAAGTTACCATACCGTCACCTGGCAGCCTTTTGATTTTGTTTTTTGTTTTTGCATACTTTGCTTTTACTCAAAAAATTTGTCCACACCTGTACTGACCTCATCTCCCAATTCAATCAAATTAGTAGGTTCTTTTTTAAAAAAATAATAATATTTATTGCTTTTACAACAATTTAAACACTTACAAAAGAAAAAACAAAGAAAAAACAATACATTATAATACACAAACACTACATAAAAATTAACAAAACAAAACAAAAGCAATTTAAAAACACATCAAAAGATAGAAGAAAAAAAAGAAAAAAGAAAAAACTTCCAATATCTTATCTTTCTTTCCCATATTTCCACGGCCTCCTCACACCTCCCTTTTTGTATTCCACTTCTATTAATTATTTCAGCAATTCCTTACCATCTTCCCCTGTTTTCTATCCTATAATTATCTTAACACCTTTTAACCTTATTTTCCTTTAATACTCTATTAATCTATTTATACTTAATTCCTTATAACATTTCTACTAAAGCCATATAATTTTATTCCAACATTCTTCTAACATTCATTAATTTTACAATATTTCTATAAATAGTCTTTAAACTTTTCCCAGTCTTCTTCCACCGACTCTTCTCCCTGTTCTCGGATCTTGCCAGTCTTTTCCACCAATTCAATCTAGTCCATCAACTTCATCTGCCATTATCCAACACTTCAGTGCTTTTAAGAGACAGCCATTCTCTCAGCCAGCAAAAAGCAGATGATTCACAACAAAGTTTAGGTGTCTGGCAGGGCAGGTCCACCTCCTTCTTTAGCATCCGTCAATATCTTAAGTTTTACTCGAGGCTTCCTGCCCTGCCAAACAAATCCAGGAACATCCCTCTGCCACCTCCTGAAACAATCCCTCCCATCCAAAACTTGCACTTTTTGACACAAAAGCAACATCCCCGGCAACACGGCAACCCTCATCCCCACCACAACAGCTCGGCCCGACCATAACAACTTCAGATTTGTCCATATTTCCCAATCCCCCTTCTCTTCAATCCAACGTCCTTCACAGTTACCCTTAAGTAAATTCACATTTTTGGCGGTCCTACTGACCCCCAAAAAGCTCTCTTTCTCAGCCGATGTTGATCCTGTCTCCTCCTGAAGCTCTGTCAAACTTTCCTTTCCCAGTTCTGGTGGGGTTCTGATCCTCAAATTCATCTGTTTTTCTTTAAGCTCCATCATAGCAAATGCCATCTTATATTCGTCAAGTTGCTTTTGAATGTGTGAGGCTCTCTCACACTCCAATTGTGTTGTTTTACATTCAGCAGCAAAGATTTTTTCCCTGACTTCATCCGCAGTTTGCCGTATTAAAGTAGATTCCTGTGTCAATTTCTGGGTGGTTTCTGTGTTGGTATTCACCTTTTGTCCCAGATTTTTTAAACTTTCTACAATTAAATCAATTTTATTATTTGCATCGTCCGCTTTCACATTCATCACTTCTGTTTTCTTGTGAAGCTGTTCCAGCGAGTCATTTATTTTCAATAATGCGGCCACTAAGGCCTCTTCTGTTGACATTTCATCTGTTCTTTCCTTTCCATTTGCCATAACCCTTAAAAGATTCAAGGTCAGTCCCCGAGTCACACAGTTTTTATCTTGCAGCTGAAAACTCCCCTAGCCCAGCTCTTATAAAGTAACCAATTTCAGAAACTTCCACTAGGGGGAAACAGTTTCTATTTATAATAATCAACAATATCACCTTTAAGCGCAACTTGTACAATCCAAAGTTAGTTTCAGTTTTCAGTTACTTTATTACTCCTTTTTAGAAGCAGCCGGAGACAGTAGAAACAATATATCTCTCTTATTTTGCTAGCTGTCAAGGAATGTTCTAAGTGCTGTCAATGGACATTCCAAAACGTTAGTCCTACTAGCAGCCCGTTTCCAGGGTCAGAGAGGCAGTACTTTAACTCTCTTTACTCTCTCCTGCAGGCATACTCAGTCCACAATTCCCCCCCCCCCTCTTCTCCTGCCTCCAAGGGGGATTTTATACTCTTTGCCGATGGAAATTTAATCTTTTACAAAAGGCTTTCCAAGACTTTAGCTTACAGACTCCTTGCCTCAGTCTATTTACAAATAGGGAAGGCGGACTTCCTGTTTTGAACCTCCCCATTTCGATGCCAAATTAAACGTTAAAAATCCGATTCTCCCGTATCAGCTCTACTCACGGGTAATTACTTTGGAGTCCAAATTGTCCACAGGAAAAAGTCAGTGCTCTCCGGCAGCAGCTATGCGGCTTCGCTCCGTGGAAGAAGCAGACGATTCGAAGCACCGCGCCGCTCACCCCACGTCGCTCCAGATCCCCAAAACCGGGTTTCCCCGCGAGTAGGGGAGGTGCAAAAGGTGCCGAATCCCACGTTCACAGGCTTCTCCCGCCTGTGATTTTAACGGGTCTCTGCTTTCACCGTAGCGGCCAGACCCAAATTTCCATGGAGCAGATTCCTCCCGATCAGAGGAAATCCGCCATTGCCCAGAGGCACCAACCCGGAAGAAGCCAAATTAGTAGGTTCTTTTATTATTGTTGTTTCACTCAATTCTACTGTCAAATCTTCTGGAATGCCTCTCAATCAAAGAACCAGTTATTCTGGATTTAATTCTAAAATGACCATTGCATCCAGTGTCTGTTCATGAAGTACCTACCGCTTCCAAATCTTCTTTCATCCATTCTTGCTCTCTCTTTGCTTCTCTTACCTCAATGTGTACTTTCTTAGAAGATTTTTCTAAATTTGAGGTTTTGAGCTTTAATTCTTGAACTGTTTTCTCAAATTCTAATGTTTTATGAGATAATTATTTAATATCTGTAGTTATATTTTCAACTGCTGTGGTGTTATCAGCTTTCTTTAGATAGTGTCAGTCCCCCCCCCCCCCAATAGTTCTAATCCTGGCACTTCCCAATATTAAAGTTCTAAAATCTATACTTGTGATATCTGTCTCTTGAATCACATGGAAATGGAAAGCAAAGGGAAAGGGGGGGGGGGAGAGATATTCATAAACCTCAGTTCTATAAATAATAAAATCCAGGTCGTCTTTTCATCTTCCCACTGTTCAAAATAACTTTTCCAATTGCAGTTTGGTGGACTTAACAGAAGATACTTTCAAAAATAAAATGGGGGGAAAGCATCAAATTTTGTACAGTCTTAACTCAGTTCATTTACTGGTATTCTTGTGTTCAAACACATTAGCGGGTAGATATTTATTCCTTATTCTTTTGTTTCAACAGAAGATTTTATTTCATGCAGTTCTATACCTACGTCCAGGGAGGGGGGCTCCTTTTTTCCTCCCTGGTGTGGCTCAAATTATCTCATAATCAAAAAATTATATCCTTTTAACCTTTCGAATTGGTTCCTGATCCTTTTATTTTACAGAGGTCACCGCTTTGATAATGGATCTCAAAGCTTTTTTGCTGTGTGGTCTCGTTCTCGGCGTGTGTCTGTGTTCAATCCTGGAGCCCTTTCAGCTCCCTCCAGAGCTCTGAGAACTTCATGAGAGGGTTCACCAACACTCCTGGACCCTCCAGAACCCAAACTAAAACCTTCAAGGAGGGTTTAGTAGGTGTGTTGCCTTCGCCACCTTCCCTTCTCCTCATAGCAATTGGGTTGGTCAAGATGACCAATCTCTGCCGTCCACCATTGCCTGCAGCAGACCCTGAAGTCCCTCTGGGGCACTTCAGACCATTGTGTGGAAATTTTGTCTAATACGTCCAAAGAATCATCAATATGTCTGCTGGTATAGCCCAAAATTTTCTGAATACATTCTCTCCCTCATACACACACTCATCAACATGGCAAAATAAAAACAACAAAATGTGAAATTTACACTTCTCATTTAAAGATAGATAGATAAACACCCACACACCATTTCCCCCCATCTTATTTTAACTATACTGGCTGCATTGAATACTTTCAACTAAAGAGATAACATCAAACAAACATCAAAGTTATTCCTTTCTTTTAATAAGAAATTTTATTTCACTAGAAACAAAATGGTCAATTATCTTGCATATGAGTACAAGTTATTTTTGCACAAGACAAATGCCTTGCTTGATGAACGTTTCCCAAGACAGCAGTATATTTGTCTCCAGGAGAACAGTTGATACATGAGAAATTGCATTCCTTTTTTAAAAAATAGTGTTTTATGTGATATAACAAAAAATATCACATAAAAATAACCATACCATAATCCTTAGATCAACTATATATACAATCCAGAACAACTCGCAAAGATGAGATTTCTAAAATTCCCTGACTTCCCTCCACTCCCCTTCTTGGTTCTTTTGTTTTAAATTTGTTCATGCACATCCATAGTATCTTCAATTCACAATAATTTCCAATTTTATACATTATTCATCATATTACAAGTGTTTTTCAAAATCCCGCTAATATATAATAGTGTACACAGTGCTTTGGAAATATGCAATAAATATTTCTCATTTTTCAAATTATTGTCCTCTTATTTTGTTGGGTTTCTAATTAATTAATCAATTCTGCATAGACCATTAATTAGCTTTACCAATCTTCTTTATTTTCTTTGGTGGGGGCTTCTTCTTTTTCAAATTCTGGGATGATCATGGCCAAGCAGCTGCTATCAGATACAGGAGGAAATTCTTTTGCTCTATGAAAACATTTAATCCTGGATAAACCAGTGTCTAGGCTTCCATTTTTTTTAACAAAGGTTATTTTAAGCATTTTCTTCAAATCATTATATATCACTATCCAAGCTTTTAAAATAAACTTACGTTCCCACCACATATAGTATCCTCTCAAACGGGTCACCCTCCTTTCCTGTTTCATTTCCAAAATAGCCATAGCGCCCCAGAGCAATTCCCACAAGGTGCTGGTTTCATCTACCACCACCTTTTGTTCCCCCTGTATTTTCCTCAAACCTTGCACCTCTTCTTGTTCCACCTCAGTGGTTTTAACATTGAGTTCTTTAAATTGTCCCATCACCTGTGTCAGTGAATTCACATTTTTCTCCATTTGAGAGGCTGCCATACTCAAAGTTTTTATTATCTGTTTAGTATGTTTTTCTTCTTCTTACACAGATGCTGTCTGCCTCATGTCAGATTTTTCTGCCTGGCTGGGACAAAAAGAGCAACCCAGAGCCTTAGAACAAGCTGGGACCCAATGACCAGTACAAGGTATGGTATGAAATACTTAACTAGGGTTATGATGCTGGTTATCCTATAGGCCAGGGATGGGGAGCCTGGTGTCCAGCAGAGATTATTGGGACTCAAACTTCCACCAGCCCCATCCCTGACATCTATGGATGAAGGGAAAGTAATAATAATAATAATAATAATAATAATAATAATAATAATAATAAAGACCATTTGGTGGGAGGAATAATAAGCTTCAGCTTTGGAAGGCCTGGGGTATGTGATCACAGCATTTTGGGGTTGGACTAGATGACCCTCGGCTCCCTTCACTCTCCTCTCTAGTTCAATCTTCTAAACTCTGACTGAATAAGCATGATAGATCCCTGAGTTTCTGCCATTGACTCATGATTCTTCCTGCAAAATGTCTTTTAAGCCCATTAAAGCTGAATGATTAGAGATCCTTTCCTTCTATTGAAGCAAAGGGGTAAAAACCTAAAACGGAGCACTTCACATGGACAGGATATAAATAAATTATTATTATTATTATTATTATTATTATTATTATTATTATTATTATTATTATATTAGCTTTCACAAAATGTTCTTTCACATTCTCAAATGACTGAGACCTAAAGGAAAACAAAAGCTTCGTTTGGGCTTCAATGTTTAAATACTCAATGACCTGGCACTTCCTGTTTGTCTGCCATGACAATTGGCTGTGCCAATTACAAAGGAGCCCTTCCATGCTGGTAATTGAGGATAATATGGGAGTACCGTATTTTTTGCTCTATAAGACTCACTTTTTCCCTCCTAAAAAGTAAGGGGAAATGTGTGTGCGTCTTATGGAGCGAATGCAGGCTGCGCAGCTATCCCAGAAGCCAGAACAGCAAGAGGGATTGCTGCTTCCACTGTTCAGCAAACCCTCTTGCTGTTCTGGCTTCTGAGATTCAGAATATTTTTTTCTTGTTTTCCTCCTCCAAAAACTAGGTGCGTCTTGTGGTCTGGTGCGTCTTATAGAGCGAAAAATACGGTAATTATCCCTCCAACCCTCCCAGGGTTGGGGGGGCACTCCAATTGCAGATCGTCCTAATACCTGCTGTCTGTCCAGAAGGAAGAGGGGACAGGGGCAGCTGTGTGTAAGTCACACAGTTGTGGCAACTATCCAAAACTGGCCCCATGAGCAAAGGACACCTATTTTTTAAGATAAAAATTCGGACTTAACGGGCATGCTCTGAACCAGTGGAGATAAAATAACTTGCTGATTTAATCAGCCACTGAGAAGGATTTGATCTGGGGAAAGACTTTTGTCAAGACCAAAACATAATGGCTTGAAATACGTAAGTGGATGCTATCTTAAATACGAAATGGACTGTGTGAAATTTAGACTATGATTCTGGCAATGATCATTAAGGGAAAGATGAAAGGAAATCCTGATGGAGCTATTGTTTCAGTGTGGAGGCATCATCTTATTAACAGCTGGAAGGAGAAATGATTTACGATTCATGATATTTATGAATCACGAATCATGAATCACGATTTATGATTTGTGATTCAAGATATTTATGAATTATGATTTAGGATTCATTATTTAGGATTCATGATATTTCTGAATAATGAATTGTGATTTATGATTACAATTCAATATATTTATGGGTTATTTATTATGAATTATGATTCATATTTATGAATTATGATTTACAATTCATGATTTATTATTCATGATATTTATGAATTATGAATCATGAATCACGATTTATGATTTGCGATTCATGATTCGCGATTCATGATATTTATGAATTATGATTTAGCCTCATCAGGTCCATTGCCAGACATCAACCAGCTTCAGAGCTGAGTGTCAGTCACCTTCAAGTAGCGATCCCACCAGCAAGTAATCTTTGTACTTGCCTTCTCCTTGCTCCACATCATCCCAGAGCCAGGCCATTGCCTCCTTCCACTTGCCAGCTTGCCACCACAGCCCAGGTGGTCTCCACTGCAGCCCAGTGGTTACATTTCCCTCCACATAACACTAGTCCAATACACAAATGAACAGAGCAATGAAAGCAAGCCTTTGCACAGGAAGCTGTTGAAGGAATGACATGCAGAGAGAAAGTTAGCATCTCAGGAAAAAAACACGTTTTCATCAGTCAACCAATCAACCAATCAATCAATCATTTACTGTATTTGACTAAAACACATTCTAAATCCAGTTACAAAAGCACCAAACCCAATGACCCAAACTATGGCTCCCAGATTCTCGGTAGGAGGGGGAGCCAGGTGGATGCAATGTGAACTCAGCGATGTGTCAAGTGATGGATACATACTACCTCCAGGTTCAGAGGCGGCATATTTCTGCATATCAGTTCCTGAGAATGAGGAGGGCTGTTGTGGTCACCTCCACAAATTTGCTTTAGGTATAGTAAGGGGGGTGATTTTAGTAACAATTTTAACATACTGTGGAGGAGTCATATGTAGTGGCTGCATTGAAATGAGCACTATTGTGCTCATGCCCAACTTGTGGGCTTCCCATAGGCATCTAGGTGGCCGTTGTTGAAACAGAACGCTGAACCAGATCGGTCTCTAGTCTGATCAGGCAGGGATCTTTTCTTATGTTTTGTAAATCATCATATTATTGCTGTCAAAATGTAACCAACAATGCGCAACCCTGTTATGGAGAAGCATCATTTGAACTCTTTGGGCATCTTTTCTTCATGAGAATAGGGAAACTGTTGTTGGAACTCACTCTAAAGTGTGCATTATGTCAGTGTAAAGCAGCCTAACTGGCTTCAGTGCCAGCCCATTGCTTTACTTTGAGCCATGTCTTACCAACAATCTCTTTCCAGGAATTGTGCTTGTCCCCATAAAGTCAAAGAATTCAAGAGAAGCAGAGAAGGGGGTGCTGGATACTGCCGCTTCTGTTGGAAAAGGGGTGTGGTTTAAACAGCCTGGTCACCACGCCCCTTCCCATTGTGCCCTGCCCCTTTCCCTGCAAGGGTTCAGGTGAGTGCAAAACGCCTTGGGGTGCAGCAAGCTTTGGGGAGGGGCTGGGAGGAGGATGCAATGCTAGGGATGCAATTCCTAGGGAAAGAAAGTGGTCACGTGTTCAGTTATGGAAAACCTAATAAATATTTCATAAAAAAATAAATAAATAAAATAAATACTCAATGACCTGCCTTTCAAGTAAGTGGAAATGAAGCAGCTGGTTGCCATGGTGAAATTATGATGACACTATTACTCTGTAGTGGCAGTACTGAAGTCCTAAGTCAGATTCAAGGGGGGATTTCCCCCCCAAGGCCAGGCCTACCAGCTAACTGTGACCTTAAGTTTTCCAGTAAAACATGAAATGGTGCACACGCCACATCTTGTTTGTGCGCTTATCAGGCATGTCCAAAGTCCGTTTTGGGGGCCTAATCCAGCCCACCGGTCAGTTTAATTTCCTGTGGCAGTTTAATTTCCTGTGGCAGTTTATTTCCTGGGGTAAAATCCTAAAAAAACAAACCCTCAACAAATCCAACCCTAAAAAAAGGTTAACAACTTGGGTTGGCTGTTTCGGCGGCCCTCACGGCCCTTCACTTCATCAAATCTGGCCCTCTTTGGAAAAAGATTGGACAGGGTTACAGTCAAAGAGGGGTGCTGGATATCAGCAGTTTCATTCTCTCCCATGCTGCAGAGTGTGCGTGACTACTGGATCACATGCTCTGTGTGTTGACATTCCATTCTTTGGAAGCGAGGGAACAGAAGGAACTGTGCGCCACTTCCGTCTTCTTTGTTCTATGTTCTGTTCTGTTGTTCTCTCTCGGACGGCCCACACCCCATGGTGCTTCTGTTGGAAAAGGAGTGTGGTTTAAGCAGCCCGGTTGCCCCACCCTTTCCCATTGTGCCCTGCTCCTTTCCCTGCAAGGGTTCAGGTGAGTGCAAAATGCCTACTATACCACCCTACTTCCCATGTTAATCACAACACTATACAACACAATACAATAAAAATACCTTTATTGGCATTTCAAGTTAAGACCTTCCAAAATGGCTTGAGATACAAAGTCTTTCTTCTTTCTCTTTCCTGTTTCCGAGAGATTTGAATAGGGAAATCCTTTTGATTCTTCATTAATAAGAGGCAGTGGGGTGAGGGAGGCCAGGGCCACATCCACACCATTTAACACGCTATGAAGCCGCTTTAAACACTCATGGCTTAAACACCCCCAAAGACTCTGGGAGCTATAGTTGGAAAAGGGTGCCAAGAGTTGTTAGGGGACCCCGTTCCCTGCCAAGAAGGGAACCCTACCTCTACCCCTACCCCTACCCCCGACCCCACCCCTGACGCTAACCCTAACTCTAACCCTAACGCTAACCCTTAAGCCTTAACTAGAGCTACAATTCCCAGAGTGCCCTGGCAAGAAGGGAACCCTAACCCTGCCCCCTAACTACAGCTACAATTCCCAGAGTTCCCTGGCAAGAAGGGAACCCTAACCCTGCCCCCTAACTACAGCTACAATTCCCAGAGTTCCCTGGCAAAAAGGGAACCCTAACCCTAACCCTGCCCCCTAACTAGAGCTACAATTCCCAGAGTTCCCTAACAAGGGAACCCCAACCCTGCCCCTGCCCCTGACGCTAACCCTAACTCTAACCCTTAACCCTTAACTAGAGCTACTAGAAGGGAACCCTACCCCCACCCCTACCCCTAATCCTACCCCTAATCCTAATCCTAATACTTAACGACCGTAACAAGTCTCCGTCCCCTTAACCACCTACAGTTCCCAGAATCCCTGAGGGGAAGCCATGCCTGTTTAAAGTGACTTCATAGCAGTTCAGTGGTGCACCTAATGTGACCTAATGTTGCCTCCCTCATTTTCTTCTCTCTCCCCACTGCCCCATCCCTTGCAATGCAGCAGATGTCTGCCTGCAGTCTCCCTTCAAATCTCCTTCTCTCAAGTATGGCCACAGCCTTGTCCATTCCTCGCTGCAGGTATTTCACGTTAACTTCTCCGATGTAAATAAGGATGCTCTGCGGTTCTCTTGATGACTTTCAAGACTGGATTTGGGGAAAACCTCACCGGCTCCAGACATCCCTATAAGGCAAAGTGGCTTGAGATACAAAGTCTTTCTTCTTTCTGTTTCCTGTTTCTGAGAGATTTGAATTGGGAAATCCTTTTGATTCTTCATTAATAAGAGGCAGTGGGGTGAGGGAGGCCACGGCCACATCCACACCACTTAACGCGCTATGAAGCCGCTTTAAACACTCATGGCTTAAACACCCCCAAAGACTCTGGGAGCTATAGTTGGAAAAGGGTGCCAAGAGTTGTTAGGGGACCCCGTTCCCTGCCAAGAAGGGAACCCTACCTCTACCCCTACCCCTACCCCCGCCCCCACCCCTGACGCTAACCCTAACTCTAACCCTAACGCTAACCCTTGAGCCTTAACTAGAGCTACAATTCCCAGAGTTCCCTGGCAAGAAGGGAACCCTAACCCTGCCCCCTAACTAGAGCTACAATTCCCAGAGTTCCCTGGCAAAAAGGGAACCCTAACCCTGCCCCCTAACTAGAGCTACAATTCCCAGAGTTCCCTGGCAAAAAGGGAACCCTAACCCTGCCCCCTAACTACAGCTACAATTCCCAGAGTTCCCTGGCAAAAAGGGAACCCTAACCCTGCCCCCTAACTAGAGCTACAATTCCCAGAGTTCCCTGGCAAAAAGGGAACCCTAACCCTAACCCTGCCCCCTAACTACAGCTACAATTCCCAGAGTTCCCTGGCAAAAAGGGAACCCTAACCCTAACCCTGCCCCCTAACTAGAGCCACAATTCCCAGAGTTCCCTGGCAAAAAGGGAACCCTAACCCTAAGCCTAACCCCCCCCTAACTAGAGCTACAATTCCCAGAGTTCCCTAACAAGGGAACCCCAACCCTACCCCTGCCCCTGACGCTAACCCTAACCCTAACTCTAACCCTTAACCCTTAACTAGAGCTACTAGAAGGGAACCCTACCCCCACCCCTACCCCTAATCCTGCCCCTAATCCTAATCCTAATACTTAACACCGTAACAAGTCTCCGTCCCCTTAACCACCTACAGTTCCCAGAATCCCTGAGGGGAAGCCATGCCTGTTTAAAGCGTATTCATAGCACTTCCAATGGTGC
Source organism: Podarcis muralis (assembly GCF_964188315.1). Lineage (NCBI taxonomy): Eukaryota > Metazoa > Chordata > Lepidosauria > Squamata > Lacertidae > Podarcis > Podarcis muralis. The sequence continues at coordinate 35,950,501 of NC_135673.1, read as the reverse complement.
ACCTAATGTGGCCTAATGTTGCCTCCCTCATTTTCTTCTCTCTCCCCACTGCCCCATCACTTGCAGTGCAGCAGATGTCCGCCTGCAGTCTCCCTTCAAAGCTCCTTCTCTCAAGTATGGCCACGGCCTTGTCCATGCCTCACTGCCAGTATTTCACGTTAACTTCTCCGATGTAAATAAGGATGTCCTGCGGTTCTCTTGAAGACTTCGAAGACTGGACTTGGGGAAAACCTCACCGGCTCCAGACATCCCTGTAAGGCAAAGGCAAACAGGTGAGTGGGATGGCCCACACCCGACAGCATCCCCCCAGATTCCTCCTCTGTTTGGCTGCCTGTTCACAAACAAGGCTTCCAAACCAGTTTGCACCCATCTCAGCCAGCGTAGCCTCGCGGCATCCACTAGCCTGAATGCAAATTCTTCGGACAACCATCCACCAGCTGCAGCCTCATCAGGTCCATTGCCAGACATCAACCAGCTTCAGAGCTGAGTGTCTGTCACCTTCAAGTAGCGATCCCACCAGCAAGTAATCTTTGTACTTGCCTTCTCCTTGCTCCACATCATCCCAGAGCCAGGCCATTGCCTTCTTCCGCTTGCCAGCTTGCCACCACAGGGCAGGAGACCACCAGGGCCACAGCATCCCAGCACCGGGCAATTGCCTCCTTCCGCTTGCCAGCTTGCCGCCATGGGACAGGAGACCACCTGGGCTGAGTGCCACCGAGCTGCCCATTTCTCTCTGCGGAGGGCAACTGCTGAGGCTTGCGCCTTGGCCCACATTTATATCCGCTCAGCAGCCAAATGTTTTTGTTACATCACAGTCAACCCATGGACAATGGCAGCAGATGGGGAGGCATCACCATCACTCCCTGAGCCCTCACAATGGTGAGCACAGCTCAGCAGCCAAAACACACACACACACACACACACACACACACACACACACAAAAGTTGTGCCAATATCTGTGAAGGCCACACCGGAAACCCAAAGGGGCAGGAGGGGGACATTTTTCAGCCCAGTGGTTACATTTCCCTCCACACAACACTAGTCCAATACACAAATGAACAGAGCAATGGAAGAAAGCCTTATCTTTGCACAGGAAGCTGTTCAAGGAATGACATGCAGAGAGAAAGTTAGCATCTCAGGAAAAAAACATATTTTCATCAGTCAATCAATCAATCAATCAATCAATCAATCAATCATTTACTGTATTTGACTAAAACATTCTAAATCCAGTTACAAAAGCACCAAACCCAATGACCCAAACTATGGCTCCCAGATTCTCGGGGGGAGGGGGAGCCAGGTGGATGCCATGTGAACTCAGCGATGTGTCAAGTGATGGATACATACTAAATCCAGGTTCAGAGGCGGCATATTTCTGCATATCAGTTCCTGAGAATCACGAGGGCTGTTGTGGTCACCTCCACAAATTTGCTTTAGGTACAGTAAGGGGGGTGATTTTAGTAACAATTTTAACATACTGTGGAGGAGTCATATGTAGTGGCTGCATTGAAATGAGCACTATTGTGCTCATGCCCAACTTGTGGGCTTCCCATAGGCATCTAGGTGGCCGTTGTTGAAACAGAATGCTGAACCAGATCGGTCTCTAGTCTGATCAGGCAGGGATCCTTTCTTATGTTTTGTAAATCATCATATTATTGCTGTCAAAATGTAACCAACAATGCGCAACCCTATTATGGAGAAGCATCATTTGAACTCTTTGGGCATCTTTTCTTCATGAGAATAGGGAAACTGTTGTTGGAACTCACTCTAAAGTGTGCATTATGTCAGTGTAAAGCAGCCTAACTGGCTTCAGTGCCAGCCCATTGCTTTACTTTGAGCCATGTCTTACCAACAATCTCTTTCCAGGAATTGTGCTTGTCCCCATAAAGTCAAAGAATTCAAGAGAAGCAGAGAAGGGGGTGCTGGATACTGCCGCTTCTGTTGGAAAAGGGGTGTGGTTTAAACAGCCTGGTCACCACGCCCCTTCCCATTGTGCCCTGCCCCTTTCCCTGCAAGGGTTCAGGTGAGTGCAAAACGCCTTGGGGTGCAGCAAGCTTTGGGGAGGGGCTGGGAGGAGGATGCAATGCTAGGGATGCAATTCCTAGGGAAAGAAAGTGGTCACGTGTTCAGTTATGGAAAACTTAATAAATATTTCATACAAAAATAAATAAATAAAATAAATACTCAATGACCTGCCTTTCAAGTAAGTGGAAATGAAGCAGCTGGTTGCCATGGTGAAATTATGATGACACTATTACTCTGTAGTGGCAGTGCTGAAGTCCTAAGTCAGATTCAAGGGGGGATTTCCCCCCCAAGGCCAGGCCTACCAGCTAACAGTGACCTTAAGTTTTCCAGTAAAACATGAAATGGTGCACACGCCACATCTTGTTTGTGCGCTTATCAGGCATGTCCAAAGTCCGTTTTGGGGGCCTAATCCAGCCCACCGGTCAGTTTAATTTCCTGTGGCAGTTTAATTTCCTGTGGCAGTTTATTTCCTGGGGTAAAATCCTAAAAAAACAAACCCTCAAAAAATCCAACCCTAAAAAAAGGTTAACAACTTGGGTTGGCTGTTTCGGCGGCCCTCACAGCCCTTCACTTCATCAAATCTGGCCCTCTTTGGAAAAAGATTGGACAGGGTTACAGTCAAAGAGGGGTGCTGGATATCAGCAGTTTCATTCTCTCCCATGCTGCAGAGTGTGTGTGGCTACTGGATCACATGCTCTGTGTGTTGACATTCCATTCTTTGGAAGCGAGGGAACAGAAGGAACTGTGCGCCACATCCGTCTTCTTTCTTCTTTCTGTGCGCCACTTCCGTCTTCTTTCTCTCTCGAAGGGCCCACCCCCATGGTGCTTCCTTTGGAAAAGGGGTGTGGTTTAAGCAGCCCGGTTGCCCCACCCTTTCCCATTGTGCCCTGCTCCTTTCCCTGCAAGGGTTCAGGTGAGTGCAAAATGCCTACTATACCACCCTACTTCCCATGTTAATCACAACACTATACAACACAATACAATAAAAATACCTTTATTGGCATTTCCAAGTTAAGACCTTCCAAAATGGCTTGAGATACAAAGTCTTTCTTCTTTCTCTTTCCTGTTTCCGAGAGATTTGAATAGGGAAATCCTTTTGATTCTTCATTAATAAGAGGCAGTGGGGTGAGGGAGGCCAGGGCCACATCCACACCATTTAACGCGCTATGAAGCCGCTTTAAACACTCATGGCTTAAACACCCCCAAAGACTCTGGGAGCTATAGTTGGAAAAGGGTGCCAAGAGTTGTTAGGGGACCCCCTGTTCCCTGCCAAGAAGGGAACCCTACCTCTACCCCTACCCCCACCCCTGACGCTAACCCTAACGCTAACCCTAACACTAACCCTTAAGCCTTAACTAGAGCTACAATTCCCAGAGTTCCCTGGCAAGAAGGGAACCCTAACCCTGCCCCCTAACTACAGCTACAATTCCCAGAGTTCCCTGGCAAGAAGGGAACCCTAACCCTGCCCCCTAACTAGAGCTACAATTCCCAGAGTTCCCTAACAAGGGAACCCCAACCCTGCCCCTGCCCCTGACGCTAACCCTAACTCTAACCCTTAACCCTTAACTAGAGCTACTAGAAGGGAACCCTACCCCCACCCCTACCCCTAATCCTACCCCTAATCCTAATCCTAATACTTAACGACCGTAACAAGTCTCCGTCCCCTTAACCACCTACAGTTCCCAGAATCCCTGAGGGGAAGCCATGCCTGTTTAAAGTGACTTCATAGCAGTTCAGTGGTGCACCTAATGTGGCCTAATGTTGCCTCCCTCATTTTCTTCTCTCTCCCCACTGCCCCATCCCTTGCAATGCAGCAGATGTCCGCCTGCAGTCTCCCTTCAAATCTCCTTCTCTCAAGTATGGCCACAGCCTTGTCCATTCCTCGCTGCAGGTATTTCACGTTAACTTCTCCGATGTAAATAAGGATGTCCTGCGGTTCTCTTGATGACTTTCAAGACTGGATTTGGGGAAAACCTCACCGGATCCAGACATCCCTATAAGGCAAAGTGGCTTGAGATACAAAGTCTTTCTTCTTTCTGTTTCCTGTTTCTGAGAGATTTGAATTGGGAAATCCTTTTGATTCTTCATTAATAAGAGGCAGTGGGGTGAGGGAGGCCAGGGCCACATCCACACCATTTAACGCGCTATGAAGCCGCTTTAAACACTCATGGCTTAAACACCCCCAAAGACTCTGGGAGCTATAGTTGGAAAAGGGTGCCAAGAGTTGTTAGGGGACCCCGTTCCCTGCCAAGAAGGGAACCCTACCTCTACCCCTACCCCCACCCCTGACTCTAACCCTAACGCTAACCCTTAAGCCTTAACTAGAGCTACAATTCCCAGAGTTCCCTGGCAAAAAGGGAACCCTAACCATAACCCTGCCCCCTAACTACAGCTACAATTCCCAGAGTTCCCTGGCAAAAAGGGAACCCTAACCCTAACCCTGCCCCCTAACTAGAGCCACAATTCCCAGAGTTCCCTGGCAAAAGGGGAACCCTAACCCTAACCCTAACCCTGCCCCCTAACTAGAGCTACAATTCCCAGAGTTCCCTAACAAGGGAACCCCAACCCTACCCCTGCCCCTGACGATAACCCTAACCCTAACTCTAACCCTTAACCCTTAACTAGAGCTACTAGAAGGGAACCCTACCCCCACCCCTACCCCTAATCCTACCCCTAATCCTAATCCTAATACTTAACACCGTAACAAGTCTCCGTCCCCTTAACCACCTACAGTTCCCAGAATCCCTGAGGGGAAGCCATGCCTGTTTAAAGCGTATTCATAGCACTTCCAATGGTGCACCTAATGTGGCCTAATGTTGCCTCCCTCATTTTCTTCTCTCTCCCCACTGCCCCATCACTTGCAGTGCAGCAGATGTCCGCCTGCAGTCTCCCTTCAAAGCTCCTTCTCTCAAGTATGGCCACGGCCTTGTCCATTCCTCACTGCCAGTATTTCACGTTAACTTCTCCGATGTAAATAGGGATGTCCTGCGGTTCTCTTGAAGACTTCGAAGACTGGACTTGGGGAAAACCTCACCGGCTCCAGACATCCCTGTAAGGCAAAGGCAAACAGGTGAGTGGGATGGCCCACACCCGACAGCATCCCCCCAGATTCCTCCTCTGTTTGGCTGCCTGTTCACAAACAAGGCTTCCAAACCAGTTTGCACCCATCTCAGCCAGCGTAGCCTCGCGGCATCCACTAGCCTGAATGCAAATTCTTCGGACAACCATCCACCAGCTGCAGCCTCATCAGGTCCATTGCCAGACATCAACCAGCTTCAGAGCTGAGTGTCTGTCACCTTCAAGTAGCGATCCCACCAGCAAGTAATCTTTGTACTTGCCTTCTCCTTGCTCCACATCATCCCAGAGCCAGGCCATTGCCTTCTTCCGCTTGCCAGCTTGCCACCACAGGGCAGGAGACCACCAGGGCCACAGCATCCCAGCACCGGGCAATTGCCTCCTTCCGCTTGCCAGCTTGCCGCCATGGGACAGGAGACCACCTGGGCTGAGTGCCACCGAGCTGCCCATTTCTCTCTGCGGAGGGCAACTGCTGAGGCTTGCGCCTTGGCCCACATTTATATCCGCTCAGCAGCCAAATGTTTTTGTCACATCACAGTCAACCCATGGACAATGGCAGCAGCTGGGGAGGCATCACCATCACTCCCTCAGCCCTCACAATGGTGAGCACAGCTCAGCAGCCAAAACACACACACACACACACACAAACCCAAAAGTTGTGCCAATATCTGTGAAGGCCACACCGGAAACCCAAAGGGGCAGGAGGGGGACATTTTTCAGCCCAGACACTAGTCCAATACACAAATGAACAGAGCAATGGAAGAAAGCCTTATCTTTGCACAGGAAGCTGTTCAAGGAATGACATGCAGAGAGAAAGTTAGCATCTCAGGAAAATAACACGTTTTCATCAGTGAATCAATCAATCAATCAATCAATCAATCATTTACTGTATTTGACTAAAACACATTCTAAATCCAGTTACAAAAGCACCAAACCCAATGACCCAAACTATGGCTCCCAGATTCTCGGGGGGAGGGGGAGCCAGGTGGATGCCATGTGAACTCAGCGATGTGTCAAGTGATGGATACATACTACCTCCAGGTTCAGAGGCGGCATATTTCTGCATATCAGTTCCTGAGAATCACGAGGGCTGTTGTGGTCACCTCCACAAATTTGCTTTAGGTACAGTAAGGGGGGTGATTTTAGTAACAATTTTAACATACTGTGGAGGAGTCATATGTAGTGGCTGCATTGAAATGAGCACTATTGTGCTCATGCCCAACTTGTGGGCTTCCCATAGGCATCTAGGTGGCCGTTGTTGAAACAGAACGCTGAACCAGATCGGTCTCTAGTCTGATCAGGCAGGGATCTTTTCTTATGTTTTGTAAATCATCATATTATTGCTGTCAAAATGTAACCAACAATGCGCAACCCTATTATGGAGAAGCATCATTTGAACTCTTTGGGCATCTTTTCTTCATGAGAATAGGGAAACTGTTGTTGGAACTCACTCTAAAGTGTGCATTATGTCAGTGTAAAGCAGCCTAACTGGCTTCAGTGCCAGCCCATTGCTTTACTTTGAGCCATGTCTTACCAACAATCTCTTTCCAGGAATTGTGCTTGTCCCCATAAAGTCAAAGAATTCAAGAGAAGCAAAGAAGGGGGTGCTGGATACGGCCGCTTCTGTTGGAAAAGGGGTGTGGTTTAAACAGCCTGGTCACCACGCCCCTTCCCATTGTGCCCTGCCCCTTTCCCTGCAAGGGTTCAGGTGAGTGCAAAACGCCTTGGGGTGCAGCAAGCTTTGGGGAGGGGCTGGGAGGAGGATGCAATGCTAGGGATGCAATTCCTAGGGAAAGAAAGTGGTCACGTGTTCAGTTATGGAAAACTTAATAAATATTTCATACAAAAATAAATAAATAAAATAAATACTCAATGACCTGCCTTTCAAGTAAGTGGAAATGAAGCAGCTGGTTGCCATGGTGAAATTATGATGACACTATTACTCTGTAGTGGCAGTGCTGAAGTCCTAAGTCAGATTCAAGGGGGGATTTCCCCCCCAAGGCCAGGCCTACCAGCTAACTGTGACCTTAAGTTTTCCAGTAAAACATGAAATGGTGCACACGCCACATCTTGTTTGTGCGCTTATCAGGCATGTCCAAAGTCCGTTTTGGGGGCCTAATCCAGCCCACCGGGCAGTTTAATTTCCTGTGGCAGTTTATTTCCTGGGGTAAAATCCTAAAAAAACAAACCCTCAACAAATCCAACCCTAAAAAAAGGTTAACAACTTGGGTTGGCTGTTTCGGCGGCCCTCACGGCCCTTCACTTCATCAAATCTGGCCCTCTTTGGAAAAATATTGAACAGGGTTACAGTCAAAGAGGGGTGCTGGATATCAGCAGTTTCATTCTCTCCCATGCTGCAGAGTGTGTGTGACTACTGGATCACATGCTCTGTGTGTTGACATTCCATTCTTTGGAAGCGAGGGAACAGAAGGAACTGTGCGCCACTTCCGTCTTCTTTCTTCTTTCTGTGCGCCACTTCCGTCTTCTTTCTCTCTCGAAGGGCCCACCCCCCATGGTGCTTCCGTTGGAATAGGGGTGTGGTTTAAGCAGCCCGGTTGCCCCACCCTTTCCCATTGTGCCCTGCTCCTTTCCCTGCAAGGGTTCAGGTGAGTGCAAAATGCCTACTATACCACCCTACTTCCCATGTTAATCACAACACTATACAACACAATACAATAAAACTACCTTTATTGGCATTTCAAGTTAAGACCTTCCAAAATGGCTTGAGATACAAAGTCTTTCTTCTTTCTCTTTCCTGTTTCCGAGATTTGAATTGGGAAATTCTTTTGATTCTTCATTAATAAGAGGCAGTGGGGTGAGGGAGGCCACGGCCACATCCACACCACTTAACGCGCTATGAAGCCGCTTTAAACACTCATGGCTTAAACACCCCCAAAGACTCTGGGAGCTATAGTTGGAAAAGGGTGCCAAGAGTTGTTAGGGGACCCCGTTCCCTGCCAAGAAGGGAACCCTACCTCTACCCCTACCCCTACCCCCGCCCCCACCCCTGACGCTAACCCTAACCCTAACCCTAACGCTAACCCTTGAGCCTTAACTAGAGCTACAATTCCCAGAGTTCCCTGGCAAGAAGGGAACCCTATCCCTGCCCCCTAACTAGAGCTACAATTCCCAGAGTTCCCTGGCAAAAAGGGAACCCTAACCCTAACCCTGCCCCCTAACTACAGCTACATTTCCCAGAGTTCCCTGGCAAAAAGGGAACCCTAACCCTAACCCTGCCCCCTAACTACAGCTACAATTCCCAGAGTTCCCTGGCAAAAAGGGAACCCTAACCATAACCCTGCCCCCTAACTGGAGCCACAATTCCCAGAGTTCTCTGGCAAAAAGGGAACCCTAACCCTAACCCTGCCCCCTAACTAGAGCTACAATTCCCAGAGTTCCCTGGCAAAAAGGGAACCCTAACCCTAACCCTGCCCCCTAACTAGAGCTACAATTCCCAGAGTTCCCTAACAAGGGAACCCCAACCCTACCCCTGTCCCTGACGCTAACCCTAACCCTAACTCTAACCCTTAACCCTTAGCTAGAGCTACTAGAAGCGAACCCTACCCCCACCCCTACCCCTAATCCTACCCCTAATCCTAATCCTAATACTTAACACCGTAACAAGTCTCCGTCCCCTTAACCACCTACAGTTCCCAGAATCCCTGAGGGGAAGCCATGCCTGTTTAAAGCGTATTCATAGCACTTCCAATGGTGCACCTAATGTGGCCTAATGTTGCCTCCCTCATTTTCTTCTCTCTCCCCACTGCCCCATCACTTGCAGTGCAGCAGATGTCCGCCTGCAGTCTCCCTTCAAAGCTCCTTCTCTCAAGTATGGCCACGGCCTTGTCCATTCCTCACTGCCAGTATTTCACGTTAACTTCTCCGATGTAAATAGGGATGTCCTGCGGTTCTCTTGATGACTTCTAAGACTGGACTTGGGGAAAACCTCACCGGCTCCAGACATCCCTGTAAGGCAAAGGCAAACAGGTGAGTGGGATGGCCCACACCCGACAGCGTCCCCCCAGATTCCTCCTCTGTTTGGCTGCTTGTTCACAAACAAGGCTTCCAAACCAGTTTGCACCCATCTCAGCCAGCGTAGCCTCGCGGCATCCACTAGCCTGAATGCAAATTCTTCGGACAACCATCCCCCAGCTGCAGCCTCATCAGGTCCATTGCCAGACATCAACCAGCTTCAGAGCTGAGTGTCAGTCCCCTTCAAGTAGCGATCCCACCAGCAAGTAATCTTTGTACTTGCCTTCTCCTTGCTCCACATCATCCCAGAGCCAGGCCATTGCCTCCTTCCACTTGCCAGCTTGCCACCACAGCCCAGGTGGTCTCCACCGCAGCCCAGTGGTTACATTTCCCTCCACATAACACTAGTCCAATACACAAATGAACAGAGCAATGAAAGCAAGCCTTTGCACAGGAAGCTGTTGAAGGAATGACATGCAGAGAGAAAGTTAGCATCTCAGGAAAAAAACACGTTTTCATCAGTCAACCAATCAACCAATCAATCAATCATTTACTGTATTTGACGAAAACACATTCTAAATCCAGTTACAAAAGCACCAAACCCAATGACCCAAACTATGGCTCCCAGATTCTCGGTAGGAGGGGGAGCCAGGTGGATGCCATGTGAACTCAGCGATGTGTCAAGTGATGGATACATACTACCTCCAGGTTCAGAGGCGGCATATTTCTGCATATCAGTTCCTGAGAATGACGAGGGCTGTTGTGGTCACCTCCACAAATTTGCTTTAGGTACAGTAAGGGGGGTGATTTTAGTAACAATTTTAACATACTGTGGAGGAGTCATATGTAGTGGCTGCATTGAAATGAGCACTATTGTGCTCATGCCCAACTTGTGGGCTTCCCATAGGCATCTAGGTGGCCGTTGTTGAAACAGAACGCTGAACCAGATCGGTCTCTAGTCTGATCAGGCAGGGATCTTTTCTTATGTTTTGTAAATCATCATATTATTGCTGTCAAAATGTAACCAACAATGCGCAACCCTATTATGGAGAAGCATCATTTGAACTCTTTGGGCATCTTTTCTTCATGAGAATAGGGAAACTGTTGTTGGAACTCACTCTAAAGTGTGCATTATGTCAGTGTAAAGCAGCCTAACTGGCTTCAGTGCCAGCCCATTGCTTTACTTTGAGCCATGTCTTACCAACAATCTCTTTCCAGGAATTGTGCTTGTCCCCATAAAGTCAAAGAATTCAAGAGAAGCAGAGAAGGGGGTGCTGGATACTGCCGCTTCTGTTGGAAAAGGGGTGTGGTTTAAACAGCCTGGTCACCACGCCCCTTCCCATTGTGCCCTGCCCCTTTCCCTGCAAGGGTTCAGGTGAGTGCAAAACGCCTTGGGGTGCAGCAAGCTTTGGGGAGGGGCTGGGAGGAGGATGCAATGCTAGGGATGCAATTCCTAGGGAAAGAAAGTGGTCACGTGTTCAGTTATGGAAAACTTAATAAATATTTCATACAAAAATAAATAAATAAAATAAATACTCAATGACCTGCCTTTCAAGTAAGTGGAAATGAAGCAGCTGGTTGCCATGGTGAAATTATGATGACACTATTACTCTGTAGTGGCAGTGCTGAAGTCCTAAGTCAGATTCAAGGGGGGATTTCCCCCCCAAGGCCAGGCCTACCAGCTAACAGTGACCTTAAGTTTTCCAGTAAAACATGAAATGGTGCACACGCCACATCTTGTTTGTGCGCTTATCAGGCATGTCCAAAGTCCGTTTTGGGGGCCTAATCCAGCCCACCGGGCAGTTTAATTTCCTGTGGCAGTTTATTTCCTGGGGTAAAATCCTAAAAAAACAAACCCTCAACAAATCCAACCCTAAAAAAAGGTTAACAACTTGGGTTGGCTGTTTCGGCGGCCCTCACGGCCCTTCACTTCATCAAATCTGGCCCTCTTTGGAAAAAGATTGGACAGGGTTACAGTCAAAGAGGGGTGCTGGATATCAGCAGTTTCATTCTCTCCCATGCTGCAGAGTGTGTGTGACTACTGGATCACATGCTCTGTGTGTTGACATTCCATTCTTTGGAAGCGAGGGAACAGAAGGAACTGTGCGCCACTTCCGTCTTCTTTCTTCTTTCTGTGCGCCACTTCCGTCTTCTTTCTCTCTCGAAGGGCCCACCCCCCATGGTGCTTCCGTTGGAATAGGGGTGTGGTTTAAGCAGCCCGGTTGCCCCACCCTTTCCCATTGTGCCCTGCTCCTTTCCCTGCAAGGGTTCAGGTGAGTGCAAAATGCCTACTATACCACCCTACTTCCCATGTTAATCACAACACTATACAACACAATACAATAAAAATACCTTTATTGGCATTTCAAGTTAAGACCTTCCAAAATGGCTTGAGATACAAAGTCTTTCTTCTTTCTCTTTCCTGTTTCCGAGAGATTTGAATAGGGAAATCCTTTTGATTCTTCATTAATAAGAGGCAGTGGGGTGAGGGAGGCCAGGGCCACATCCACACCATTTAACGCGCTATGAAGCCGCTTTAAACACTCATGGCTTAAACACCCCCAAAGACTCTGGGAGCTATAGTTGGAAAAGGGTGCCAAGAGTTGTTAGGGGACCCCGTTCCCTGCCAAGAAGGGAACCCTACCTCTACCCCTACCCCCACCCCTGACGCTAACCCTAACTCTAACCCTAACGCTAACCCTTAAGCCTTAACTAGAGCTACAATTCCCAGAGTTCCCTGGCAAGAAGGGAACCCTAACCCTGCCCCCTAACTACAGCTACAATTCCCAGAGTTCCCTGGCAAAAAGGGAACCCTAACCCTAACCCTGCCCCCTAACTAGAGCTACAATTCCCAGAGTTCCCTGGCAAAAAGGGAACCCTAACCCTAACCCTAACCCTGCCCCCTAACTAGAGCTACAATTCCCAGAGTTCCCTAACAAGGGAACCCCAACCCTGCCCCTGACGCTAACCCTAACTCTAACCCTTAACCCTTAACTAGAGCTACTAGAAGGGAACCCTACCCCCACCCCTACCCCTAATCCTACCCCTAATCCTAATCCTAATACTTAACGACCGTAACAAGTCTCCGTCCCCTTAACCACCTACAGTTCCCAGAATCCCTGAGGGGAAGCCATGCCTGTTTAAAGTGACTTCATAGCAGTTCAGTGGTGCACCTAATGTGGCCTAATGTTGCCTCCCTCATTTTCTTCTCTCTTCCCACTGCCCCATCCCTTGCAATGCAGCAGATGTCCGCCTGCAGTCTCCCTTCAAATCTCCTTCTCTCAAGTATGGCCACAGCCTTGTCCATTCCTCGCTGCAGGTATTTCACGTTAACTTCTCCGATGTAAATAAGGATGCCCTGCGGTTCTCTTGATGACTTTCAAGACTGGATTTGGGGAAAACCTCACCGGCTCCAGACATCCCTATAAGGCAAAGTGGCTTGAGATACAAAGTCTTTCTTCTTTCTGTTTCCTGTTTCTGAGAGATTTGAATTGGGAAATCCTTTTGATTCTTCATTAATAAGAGGCAGTGGGGTGAGGGAGGCCATGGCCACATCCACACCATTTAACACGCTATGAAGCCGCTTTAAACACTCATGGCTTAAACACCCCCAAAGACTCTGGGAGCTATAGTTGGAAAAGGGTGCCAAGAGTTGTTAGGGGACCCCGTTCCCTGCCAAGAAGGGAACCCTACCTCTACCCCTACCCCTACCCCCACCCCCACCCCTGACGCTAACCCTAACTCTAACCCTAACGCTAACCCTTGAGCCTTAACTAGAGCTACAATTCCCAGAGTTCCCTGGCAAGAAGGGAACCCTAACCCTGCCCCCTAACTAGAGCTACAATTCCCAGAGTTCCCTGGCAAAAAGGGAACCCTAACCCTAACCCTGCCCCCTAACTACAGCTACAATTCCCAGAGTTCCCTGGCAAAAAGGGAACCCTAACCCTAACCCTGCCCCCTAACTAGAGCCACAATTCCCAGAGTTCCCTGGCAAAAAGGGAACCCTAACCCTAACCCTAACCCTGCCCCCTAACTAGAGCTACAATTCCCAGAGTTCCCTAACAAGGGAACCCCAACCCTACCCCTGCCCCTGACGATAACCCTAACCCTAACTCTAACCCTTAACCCTTAACTAGAGCTACTAGAAGGGAACCCTACCCCCACCCCTACCCCTAATCCTACCCCTAATCCTAATCCTAATACTTAACACCGTAACAAGTCTCCGTCCCCTTAACCACCTACAGTTCCCAGAATCCCTGAGGGGAAGCCATGCCTGTTTAAAGCGTATTCATAGCACTTCCAATGGTGCACCTAATGTGGCCTAATGTTGCCTCCCTCATTTTCTTCTCTCTCCCCACTGCCCCATCACTTGCAGTGCAGCAGATGTCCGCCTGCAGTCTCCCTTCAAAGCTCCTTCTCTCAAGTATGGCCACGGCCTTGTCCATTCCTCACTGCCAGTATTTCACGTTAACTTCTCCGATGTAAATAGGGATGTCCTGCGGTTCTCTTGATGACTTCTAAGACTGGACTTGGGGAAAACCTCACCGGCTCCAGACATCCCTGTAAGGCAAAGGCAAACAGGTGAGTGGGATGGCCCACACCCGACAGCGTCCCCCCAGATTCCTCCTCTGTTTGGCTGCTTGTTCACAAACAAGGCTTCCAAACCAGTTTGCACCCATCTCAGCCAGCGTAGCCTCGCGGCATCCACTAGCCTGAATGCAAATTCTTCGGACAACCATCCCCCAGCTGCAGCCTCATCAGGTCCATTGCCAGACATCAACCAGCTTCAGAGCTGAGTGTCAGTCCCCTTCAAGTAGCGATCCCACCAGCAAGTAATCTTTGTACTTGCCTTCTCCTTGCTCCACATCATCCCAGAGCCAGGCCATTGCCTCCTTCCACTTGCCAGCTTGCCACCACAGCCCAGGTGGTCTCCACCGCAGCCCAGTGGTTACATTTCCCTCCACATAACACTAGTCCAATACACAAATGAACAGAGCA